>NC_088641.1:17299475-17899475 GCF_036013475.1 Columba livia | reverse complement strand
TACGGAAACATGGTGGGACAGTTCACATGACTGGAATGTGGTCATGGATGGCTATGCCCTTTTCAGGAAAGACAGGCCAGCCAGGTGTGGTGGTGGAGTTGCTCTCTATGTGAGAGAGCAACTACAATGTACTAAATTCTGCCCAGGAGTGGATGACGAGCGAGTTGAGAGTGTATGGGTCAGGATCAAGGGGCAGGCTGGCAGGGGTGACACTGTTGTGTGCGTCTGTTACAGGCCACCAGATCAGGGTGAGGAAGTTGATGAGGCCTGTTGGGACATGGCTAATAGAGAAGGGGCATGGCTCTATTGATCCATTGTATCAGGAGAATTTTGTTCTAAGTTAGCATGAGTAGGCCTCAGTTAGCATGAGTCTGGTGTAGCATAGTGGAAAAGTACTGAGTGGTTGCTCTCTGGTTCAGCTGAGCGTTTAGATAAACAAGCTGGGGAATTATCTCTAGCAGGGTGAGGAGGTTGCATTCCAGAGAAACCACAAGAAGGTCGAGCTCATTATGTATACTATCCAATTAATAGAAGACGAGTAGGCATAATTATTGTATACTATCCAATTAATAGATGACGAGTATGCATAATTACTGTAAGTCTTATATAAACCAGCTTAGTGCATCAATAAAGTTGAAGTATGCTTTATCACTCATATTGGGTCGACCGCATTTCTTCATCCGTCCGCTCGGGTCTGGAACTCTGCTGGGACTTTTCTCTGCAGAGGCCTTCTATGGGCAGTTGAGAGTGGCCTCACAGTCACAGGCCCTGGTTGTTGTGGGGGATTTTAACTTCCCTGATGTTTGCTGGAAGGACCATTCAGCCAGCCAGCCACAGTCCAGGAGGTTCCTCCAGTGCATTGATGATAACTTCCTCATGCAGATGGTGGAGGAGCCGACTAGGAGAGGTGCACTGCTGGATCTCATCCTCACTAACAAGGAGGGTCTGGTCGAAGCAGTAAAGGTTGAGGGCTGCCTGGGTTGCAGTGACCATGAGATGGTGGAGTTCAGCATCTTGTAAGGCAGGAACAGAATAGCACTGGACTTTAGCAGGGCTAACTTTGGCCTTTTCAAGCAATTGCTGGGGGAAATCCCATGGGCAAGACTGCTTGAAGGAAAAGGGGCCCAAGATAGCTGGATTACATTCAGAGATTGCTTCTTCCACGCTCAGGATCAGAGCATCCCCACACGAAGGAAGTCAAGGAAGGGAGCCAGGAGGCCTGCGTGGTGAAATAGGGATCTGTTGGGTATGCTCAAGCAGAAGAGGAGAGTTTACAGGTCATGGAAGCAGGGGCTGGCCACTTGGGAAGAATATAAGGCTGCTGTTAGAGGATGTAGCTAGGATAGCCAAGGCCTCCTTAGAATTACAGCTGGCGAGAGGGGTCAAGGACAGCAAAAAGAACTTTTTCAAATACATAGCAGATAAAACTAATACCAGAGGCAATGTAGGCCCACTGATGAATGGGGTGGGTGCCCTGGTGGCAGAAGATACAGAGAAGGAAGAATTACTGAATGCCTTCTTTGTCTCTGTCTACTCTGCTGGAGGCTGTCCTGGGGAGCCCTGTACCCCTGAGACCCCGGATGAAGCCAGGTCGATGGAGGAGTTGAGTCAATGAGGACTGGGTTAGGGAGCAATTAAATAGTCTGGACATCCATAAATCCATGGGTCCAGATGGGATGCATCCGCGGGTGCTGAGGGAGCTGGCTGAGGTCATTGCTGGACCGCTCTCCATCATCTTTGCCAAGTCTTGGGAAACAGGAAAGGTGCCCGAGGATTGGAGGAAAGCAAATGTCACTCCAGTCTTCAAAAAGGGCAAGAAGGAGGACCCGGGTAATTATAGACCGGTCAGCCTCACCTCTGTCCCTGGGAAAGTAATAGAACAGCTTATCCTTGGTGCCATCTCAAGGCATATCAAGGATAAGAGGGTTATTAGGGGCAGTCAGCATGGCTTTACCAAGGGTAAGTCATGCTTGACCAACCTCATAGCCTTTTATGAGAATGTAACAAGGTGGATGGATGATGGCAGAGCGGGGGATGTGGTCTACCTTGACTTGAGCAAGGCATTTGACACAGTCTCCCACAGCATCCTCACAGCTAAGTTGAGGAGGTGTGGTCTAGACAATAGAGTAGTGAGGTGGGTTGCAAACTGGCTTAAGGAGAGAAGCCAGAGAGTGGTAGTCAATGGTGCGGAGTCTAGCTGGAGGCCAGTATCTAGTGGAGTGCCTCAGGGGTCAGTATTGGGGCCAATATTATTCAATATATTCATTAACGATTTGGACGAGGGAATAGAGTGTACTATCAGCAAGTTTGCTGATGACACTAAGCTGGGAGGGGTGGCTGACACGCCAGAAGGCTGTGCTGCCATCCAGCGGGAGCTGGACAGGCTGGAGAGTTGGGCGGGGAATAACCTAATGAAATTTAACAAGGGAAAGTGTAGAGTCCTGCATCTGGGCAGGAACAACCCCAGGTTCCAGTATAGGTTGGGAAATTACATATTAGAGAGCAGTGTAGGGGAAAGGGACCTGGGGGTCCTGGTGGACAACAGGATGACCATGAGACAGCACTGTGCCCTTGTGGCCAGGAAGGCCAATGGCATCCTGGGGTGTATTAGAAGGGGGGTCGTTAGTAGATCGAGAGAGGTCCTCCTTCCCCTCTACTCCGCCCTGGTGAGACCACATCTGGAATATTGTGTCCAGTTCTGGGCCCCTCAGTTCAAGAAGGACAGGGAACTGCTGGAGAGGGTCCAGCGTAGGGCAACAAAGATGATTAAGGGAGTGGAGCACCTCCCTTATGAAGAAAGGCTGAGGGAGCTGGGTCTCTTTAGTTTGGAGAAGAGGAGACTAAGGGGGGACCTTATTAATGTTTATAAATATATAAAGGGTGAGTGCCATGAGGATGGAGCCAGGCTCTTCTCGGTGGCAAACAATGATAGGACAAGGGGCAATGGGATCAAGCTGGAACACAAGAGGTTCCGCTTAAATTTGAGAAAAACTTCTTCTCGGTGAGGGTGACAGAGCACTGGAACAGGCTGCCCAGGGGGGTTGTGGAGTCTCCTTCTCTGGAGACATTCAAAACCCGCTTGGACATGTTCCTGTGCGACCTCACCTAGGCATTCCTGCTCCAGCAGGGGGATTGGACTAGATGATCTTTTGAGGTCCCTTCCAATCCCGAACATACTGTGATACTGTGTGATACTTCCAACCTTTCCAGTACCAGCCATTCCTAATATTGGCAAGATTAGAAATACTGCAAGCAGAAGAAAACATGGAAAATCAACAGAGAAAACAAATCCTAGGTAACAGCCAAGTGACTTTATTGATTAGTTAAATATCAGTGAACCCACAGCTCCTGATGTGCATGCCCTATCCCTAGCTACTGTGACAAGAAAGAAGCACATCAAGGAACAATGTATGGCTCACTTTTGAGAGCAGGACTGCATAATCTTTAATTCAGTAGATGTAAGTAGAAAGATAACACAACCAGTTGCATGCTAAGGAAAGAATTCTTCTTAAGACAAGTAACTCACTAAAACAGCATGCACATTTGGATTGGATTATATGTATCTAGATGTGGGTTTTAAGAAAACATTGTGAACTTTCAATTACAATACTAAATTCCCAGAAACCAAATGAAGGGCAATATTTCTTATATGCATAGTGAATTAAGGTGCTGAATGAAATCATGCTCACCTGTGATTGTTTCTCTCACCAGGCAGTAGCTGGGTAACAGCAGGGCAGCAACAAGCATGAAAAATCCCAGGACTGCATAATGAGTCACTTTGATATGTTTTGTGTTTTATCTATAACAGATTTGTTATGAGATTAATCAGCTGCTCTCTTGGCTAACACACTGTGGCACTGCATATCAGTCCTATGACCTGAAAGCCTCTTAAATTTTGTTGCGGGGGAGTAATTTAGGGTTCTGCTTGCTGCAGAACAATGTTTAGATTTCTCAAGGAAAAGTGGAACTTAAAAGAGCTCAGTGGCAGGTTCACTCTATTATTTACTGCATGGGGGAAATATGCAAAGCTGAATGCTGCTTACCTTCACTCCAGGAGCCTGATACCCATTCACGGAGCAAACTTTCAGGCATCTTTCCTTCCCGATAACTGTCGAGGGTTTTGATTGCAGGGTGACAATAAAACCCTGGCAGATGTATTTTTAACTTCCTCTCCTCCCCCTGCTTCCCCCTTTTGCCCCTCCCTCTCACCCCTTCCCACTAAGGACAGGTGATCGGGAGGAAAAGAAGGACAGAGAGAAGAGAGTTGGAAAAATTAACAATGTTTTACTAATAACAATAGAGAAAATAATACAAAATATACAAAACCAATCTTGAAAGTCTCAGCAACTGCAGAGCTGGCACCCAAAGTCCTGGATTGGATTCTGCAGCCAACCAGAGCTGGAATTCAGTGTCTCTCTAGGCCTCAGTTTGCAGGGACAACTAGCAAGATCCTCTCCTAATGTCGGCCATAAGCAGAAGGGAAAAGGGACGAGATCCTCGTGATCTCCCACTGTTATATGAAGTATTCACGTGAATGGAATGTTATACACAGTTGGTCAGTTTCTTGGTCACCTGTTTCTCGTTGCCCCTCTCACGAGATGTCCATCTATGCTTATCAATAACTTTACATTCCATTGCTATGTTTACCAAAACATGTATCTGGTTCTCCAGGAAAATGCAGCTAATAAGAAGGCTTTAGCTGACAGGCAAATTCACTAAAAGAGGAACTTGTTTTTTAACAAAACCAGGACAATAACCTTTTGCTCCAGAGTCTGTGTTTTAGAACTCCAGAGGCAAACTTTCAGGCGAGACCTGATAACCGTATGCAGAGCAGACTTTCAGAAAAAAAAATTTAATGGAGTAGAATAGCAGGAGTGCTGGTTCAAGCTGGGTACCTGCGCAGAGGTCCAACCTGAATATAGAAAAACATAGACTTTTATATTTTTACAGACCATTCTTACTATGATTCAGTCCAATAGCAATATTTCACTTTGGGGTCTTCTTGCTTTTCAGTGGATTCTTTGCCACTGATCTCATATGTGCCTTTGTTTTGTTTAGTCGTAGGCATTGTTTATGCCAGTGCTTGCAGGTACTGTTTTGTCTGAATAAATCTTTTTATTCTCAGTGATGTGCAAAATAGGCCTTATTTTGCAAGTGTTCATTGTAGTTTGTAGTTGCTTTTGGTGAATACGAGCAGAAATTCGCAGCTTAAGATTTCAGCAAATCCAGCTTACTAAGTACCACAAAGCAGAGAGTACATTAAAAATCATACAACCTTATACTTCTAAATGATTAATTACATTCAGTGTGCATTTACTTAAGCTAAATTATTAGTACTAAACTTAAATTGGGCTCATCCACTGACCTGTGAGTAATAAAACCATTGCCATACAGCCCACTTATTTAGCAGAGAGAGCTCAAACTGAACTCACCCAGGCTGTCCTATTTACAGAATAAAGTCATTGACTCGTAGTCAAATTGAATACAGTAGGAAAAGCATGCATGAGACTCCCTGCACTTATCAGTGTTCAGTGTGCTGTTCTGCGTCCTTGTGAGTTTCCTAAAAGGAGTTCTTGGCCTGGCTATGACTCAGGTCTTTATCTCCTCTGGAGCCTAGATCAAACTGCTGCTGGTTTGGCTGGGCGGGGGAAGGGGGGTCGAGTGCATCCGCCACAAATGTATATATGTAAAGTAGCACTTCTGTCCTGCTCATGGCTCTGAAAATGACACTTTTTGTGTTGGGAGCATGAGGTTCACATTTATCGGGGACTGCAGCGATTATACTTTTCTGGCAGTGCTATTAGCAGTGCTGTTCCCAGTGATGGTGCAGTGTCCAGAGTAGCAGTGGCATGGTGCCTTCATGCTCCCAGGGCTCTGCAGGCACCCTCTGCCAGCAGACAGGGAGCAGGGGAGTCCCCTGCCCACAGTGCGCTGGCAGTGAGACCAGGGAAGGAGAGTGCTCTGAGGGCTTACTAATTATTAAAAGGCACACATATGCCCCCACTCAACC
Organism: Columba livia; assembly: GCF_036013475.1. Taxonomy (NCBI): domain Eukaryota; kingdom Metazoa; phylum Chordata; class Aves; order Columbiformes; family Columbidae; genus Columba; species Columba livia. The sequence continues at coordinate 17,893,465 of NC_088641.1, read as the reverse complement.
CATCTTCAATGTAGGGAGATCAGGAGTAGCTTGATGCTAACTCAGCTGTTTTCTTGTACATCACCAGCCATAGGTTAAGCTGTGCCTTAACTGCCATCATGGGCTTATCAAGTTTGGACAGAGCTTTGATGTGTCAGATAAGTGCTGTTTCAAGCAAAAAGTGCACCTAATTATTGGAGCAAGTCCAGTCTCTGCTTGCTTGGCTTATCTGACTAAACCCTGGAGAGATACTTTTGGCTTCTTGAAGCTTTTCCAGTATTATCCCCAGGATATTGGCTGGCTCCTGACAGATGAAATGTGCAGCAATTTGTCTCCTTTCTTCCCTGGTTGAGACATGGCTCACTGAGCAAGTTGTCTACAGAAAATGCTCTGAGGTTTGCATGCAGTTTCTGGCACTGTGCTCCTTCCTCTCTTTCTGACCTTCATTTGCCCTGAATAGAAATGTAAGCCCTTTATCCCTAGACAGACCTGGAGACGTCTTGGGACTCCCATCATTTTCCGATAGAATCTGTTTCCAAATCTTCTCACCAACCTGTACAATTCCTAAGGATGTTTTCCAATAACAGGAAAAGGAAGCTCCCAGTCCTTTATGGTTTGTAGACTCTAATCCAGATCCACCAAATCTTACATTCAAAAGCTGTCCGGTTGGTATTTCAATTGCCAAATTTTTCCTGCCAGAGGTTCTTTGTATAAATTAAATGCAGTGGTTGCAAAAGTATAAATTCAGCTACTTTCCATCATGATCACTTAAAACATGTTTAAATAAAACTTACCACATGAAGTTCAAGGAGGGCAAGCGCCAATTTTTGCACCTGGGACAGCTAAACTGAGGGAGTGTGGTCTGGATGATTGGGTAGTGAGGTGGGCTGCGAACTGGCTGAAGGGAAGAAGCCAGACAGTCGTGGTCAATGGGGCAGAGTCTAGTTGGAGGCCTGTATCTAGTGGAGTGCCTCAGGGGTCAGTACTGGGGCTGATATTATTCAATATATTCATCAATGATTTGGACGAGGGAACAGAGTGTACTGTCAGCAAGTTTGCTGATGACACCAAGCTGGGAGGAGTGGCTGACACGCCAGAAGGCTGTGCTGCCATCCAGTGAGACCTCGACAGGCTGGAGAGTTGGGTGGGGAAAAATTTAATGAAATATAACAAGGCAAAGTGTACAGTCTTGCATCTGGGTAGGAACAACCCCAGCTTCCATTATAAATTGGGGAATGACCTATTAGAGAGCAGTATAGGGGAAAGGGACCTGGGGGTCCTGGTGGACAGCAGGATGACCATGAGACAGCACTGTGCTCTTGTGGCCAAGAAGGCCAATGGCATCATGGGATGTATTAGAAGGGGGGTGGTTAGTAGGTCCAGAGAGGTTCTCCTTTCCCTCTACTCCGCCCTGGTGAGACCCCATCTGGAATATTGTATCCATTTCTGGGCCTCTCAGTTCAAGAAGGACAGGGAACTGCTGGAGAGAGTCCAGCGTAGGGCAACAAAGATGATAAAGGGAATGGGGCATCTCCCTTATGAGGAAAGGCTGAGGGAGCTGGGTCTCTTTAGTTTGGAGAAGAGGAGACTGAGAAGTGACCTTATTAATGTTTACAAATATATAAAGGATGACTGTCACAAGGATGGAGCCAGGCTCTTCTCGGTGACAACCAACGGTAGGACAAGGGGTAATGGGTTCAGACTGGAACACAAGAGGTTCCACTTAAATTTGAGAAGAAACTTCTTCTCAGTGAGGGTAACAGAACACTGGAACAGGCTGCCCAGGGGGGTTGTGGAGTCTCCTACTCTGGAGACATTCAAGACCTGCCTGGATACATTCCTGTGTAGCCTCATCTAAGTGTTCCTGCTCCGGTGGGGGGATTGGACTAGATGATCTTTTGAGGTCCCTTCCAATCCCTAACATTCTGTGATTCTGTGATTCTGTGAAAATATATTGGTTCCTTCTACCGTTGCCGAGCCGTTAATTGTTGAATCTGCTGGGCCTGTGGCATTTCCTGTAATATATCATAATCCTGTAGTGGGGGAGCCCCGTGAGCATGTTCCCTATTCCTGGAAAGTGATTCAAGATTTGCAAAAAGCCACTGCCCAATATGGCCCTAATTCCCCTGCGGTTATGCAGTTGATACGTTTATTATCCATGGAAGCTATGACACCCTATGATATTGCTCATTTAGCTCAGATTATTTTTCGACCTGTACAACATGCGGTGTTTCAAAATATTTGGAAACAAAGAGCTGAGGCACAGGCAGTGGTGAATCTGCAGTACCCAGAGACTGATCCCCGTTCTGGTAATGGTGTGGATGTGTTGCTGGGCTTGGGACAGTTTAATAATCTGCAACATCAAGCGCATTTGCCTCCTCTGGTGCTTGAACAAGTGAAAGCCATAGGGATTGAGGCTATAATTAGAACAGCGGAGTTGGTGGAACCGAAACATACACCACCATCAAGCAGGGTCCTAAAGAGCTGTTCCTTTCCTTTACTGAGGAATTACAAGCTGCTGTCGAACATCAAGTGTTTGATGCGCACCTTCGGGAAATGTTAAAGCAGCTAGCTCGTGATAATGCTAATGCAAACTGTCGGAAAGTGATTGAAACTTTGCCAGGGGATCCAACTTTAGAAGCAATGATTACTGCTTGTGCCAAGGTTGGTTCAGTGGAGAACAAAATGACTGCACTCGCTACAGCTATGGCAGTAGCAAGAGTGCAGGAATATACGTGCTATGGATGTGGTCAGAACGGTAATGCAAGATTCGCCTGCCCACATAAAGGCAGACAGGTTTTAAGAGGTGCAAGCAAAACTGGCGATGTTTGGGGTACAGACTCCCTTATTTGCTTCAAATGTAAAAAATATGGACATTTTGCTAAGCAGTGTCACTCTAAGTTTCACTCTAATGGACAGCCACTTCAGCAGGAAAACGGCAAGAAGAGTGCAAAGGGGTGTGTGCAGACACAAATGCCTCAATCAACAATGCCTTGCAACCCTGGCAGCCCATTTCTAGGGTCAGTGCACAGGCAACACTCTGTGACAAGCTATCAGGAACAAACAGCGGATCAGCCGGGATAGATGTATCCACAGCCCACACAGTGACTATAACGACTCAAGAGGTGCATAAAGTGCCCTTTGATGCTTGGGGACCAATAGGCAGGGGACTGAGTGCTTTGTTAATAGGACGATCAAGTAGTACTCTGCAAGGATTTATGGTACATGTAGGAGTTATTATTGCGGACTATACAGGACAAATTTGCACCCTGGTTTCAACAGCAATCCCACCCGTGACAATACAAAAAGGAACACGTTTAGCTCAACTTGTGCCTTTTTTGAGTTCTCTTCCTAGAACTGAGCAAGTTGTTCATGGGGAAAGTGGATTTGGTTCAACTAGAAAGCCGCTTGTCTTTTGGTCTCAAACAGTGTCAGAAAAACGGCCACAAATGGTTTATACACTCATTATGAATGCTTTTGTTCCCAGCCAGGTGAGCTTGCTGGACTGCTTGATACAGGAGCAGATGTTACTGTAATTTCACAGCAAGAATGGTCTCCTTCCTGGCCCTTGGTTTCAAATACTTTGGGGGTGGTGGGACTAGACGGAGTTGCAAACAGCCAAGCTGATAGTGATTACTAATCCTGAGAATCAAAGGGCTATGGTGAGACCTTATGTGACCACTGAACTTGTGGGGAAGGGATTGCTTAGGGCAGTGGGGAGTACAGATAACTACGGATTTTAGCAGGGGTCACCGTGATGCAGGGTGTTTGTCAGCCCACTTTAGCACTGAGATGGTTAACTGAAAGACCAGTATGGGTCAATCAGTGGCCCCTTGCTCAGGAAAAACTTACAGCCCTGCAGTCTCTTGTGATGGAACAGCTAGCTGCGGGACACATAGAGGTCTCACATAGCACTTGGAATACTCCTGTGTTTGTTATCAAAAAGTAATATGGAAAATGGAGATTATTACATGACTTACAAAAGGTTAATGAGGTTATGGCAATTGTGGGAGCTCTGCAATCAGGTTTACCTTCTCCTACAATGATTCCAATGCAATGGGAAATTGTTGTAATAGATTTGAAGGATTGTTTCTTTACTATTCCTTTAGCAGAACAAGACATGGAAAAATCTGTCTTTACTGTTCCATCTGTAAATAATGGAGAGCCAGCAAAAGGTATCATTGGAAAGTGCTGCCACAAGGGATGAAAAATTCACCTTGTACATGACCTCTGTGGTGCAGATTTGTACAAAGTGCACCCCCTGCATATGCTAAGTCATTGGCATCAATGGTCTGGTCAGCTGCAAGGAGACAAAGGATTTCTCATGTGATTGAGCAGCTCCAGGAATGTGAGGACAGTCTTGCTGTTTCTCTAAGGGCTTGTGTCTCTGCTGTGGAGAAACTGTGTGAAAAATCTGATGATCAGTTTTAAAAAGCTGTCTGAAGAAATCAAAAACTCAGAGAAGACACGCACCATTCACGACCTGCACAAACCTATGTTTCAGCTATTAGGAGAAGGCGCTTCCAATCTCAAGAGAGAGGACAGAGGCAGCCCACAAAAAGAGGTTCACTGTGGTTCTTCCTACATGAGCAGGGAGAAAACATGAATAAGTGGCATGGAAGACCTACCTCAGAACTTCAAGAACGAGTACGTGAGATAAAAGGAAAAACTCCTAGGAAGGTGGCTGCTCCAGTTTACAAAAGGAGCAGAAGAGATTCTGATGCTCTTGAAGGAACCTCTAATTCACACCCAGAGACTGTGCAAAACAGAAATTAGAGGTGCCCTGCCTCCAGTCAGGCGGAGGAAAGGGATAACAGAGTTTATTGGACTGTACAAATACGATGGCCCGGTACAACACACCCCCGGGAGTACAAAGCTTTAGTGGACACTGGTGCTCAGTGCACAATAATTCCTTCTAACTGTAAAGGAACACAATCTATCAACATTGTTGGAGTGACTGGGGGATCCCAGGAAATGACTGTTGTAGAGGCTGAAATGAGCCTAACTGGAAAAAACTGGCAAAAGCATCCCATTGTGACTGGTCCAGATGCTCCGTGCATCCTTGGCATAGACTACCTCAAGAGAGGGTATTTTAAGGACCCAAAAGGGTATAGGTGGGCATTTGGTATAGCAGCTGTGGACACTGAGAAAATTGAACAGCTGTCTGATTTGCCTGGTCTTTCAGATGACCCTTCTGTTGTAGGGCTGCTGATGGTTGACGATCAGCAGGTGCCAATTGCTACCACAACAGTGCACCGCTGGCAATATGGCACCAATCAAGATTCTTTGATTCCTATCCAGAAGTTGATCCATCAGTTTGAAAGCCAGGGTGTGATCAGTAAGACTCGCTCACCTTTTAACAGCCCAATTTGGTCAGTGTTTAAGTCTAGTGATGAGTGGAGACTAACTGTGGACTATCGTGGCCTGAATGAAGTTACGCCACCATTGAGTGATGCTGTGCCTGACATGCTAGAACTGCAATTTGAACTGGAGTCAAAGGCAGCTAAGTGGTATGCTACAATTGACAATGCTAATGCATTTTTCTCTATTCCTGCAGCAGCAGAATGCAGGCCACAGTTTGCTTTCAGCTGGAGGCGCATGCAATACACGTGGAATCGCTTGCCCCAGGGATGGAAACACAGTCCTACCATCTGCCATGGACTGATCCAGACTACGCTGGAACAAGGTAAAGCTCCAGAACACTTGCAACATTTTGATGACATCATCATATGGGGCAACACAGCAGAAGAAGTCTTCGAGAAAGGTGAGGGAATAATTCAGATTCTTCTGGATGCTTGTTTTGCTATAAAACAAAACAAGGTCAAGGGACCTGCACAAGAGATCCAGTTTTTAGGAATAAAATGGCAAGATGGCCATCGTCAGATCCCAATGGTTGTGATCAAGAAAATTGCAGCAATGTCTCCACCTACTAATAAAAAGGCGACACAGACTTTCTTGGGCGTTGTAGGTTTTTGGAGAATGCATATTCCTGACTACAGCCAGATTGTGAGCCCTCTCTATCGAGTGACTCGTAAAAAGATCCAATTTGAGTGGGGCCCCGAACAACGACAAGCCTTTGAACAAATTAAGCGTGAGATAACTCATGCGGTGGCCCTTGGACCAGTTCGGACTGGACTAGATGTTAAAAATGTGCTCTACACCGCAGCTGGAGATAATGGACTTGCCTGGAGCCTCTGGCAGAAAGCATCAGGAGAAACCTGAGGTCGACCCTTAGGTTTTTGGAGTCGAGGATACAAAGGATCTGAGGCCAACTATACTCCAACTGAAAAAGAGATACTAGCAGCATATGAAGGAGTTTGAGCTGCTTCAGAAGTGATCAGTACTGAAGCACAGCTCCTCCTGGCACCTCGACTTCCGGTGCTGAGCTGGATGTTCAAAGAGACAGTTCCCTCTCCACATCATGCAACTGGTGTTACATGGAGTAAATGGATTGCACTGATCACACAATGAGCTCAAATTGGAAGTCCCAATCACCCAGGGATCTTAGAAGTGATTACAGACTGGCCAGAAAGCAAAGATTTTGGGATGCCTCCAGATGAGGAGGAAGTAACATGTGCTGAAGAAGCACCACCATATAATACACTTCCAGAAACTGAAAAGCAGTATGCACTGTTCACAGATGGATCCTGCCATCTTGTAGGTAAACATCGAAGGTGGAAATCTGCTGTGTGGAGTCCCACATGGCAAGTTACAGAAGCCACTGAAGGACAAGTTGAGTCAAGTCAATTTGCAGAAGTGAAAGCCATCCAGCTGGCTTTGGACATTGCTCAATGAGAAAAGTGGCCAGTACTTTATAGTGACTCATGGATGGTAGCAAATGCCTTTTGGGGGTGGCTACAGCAATGGAAGAAAACCAACTGGCAATGCAGAGGTAAACCCATTTGGGCTGCCACACTGTAGCAAGACATTGCTGCTCGGCTAGAGAGCCTGCCTGTAAAAGTTCGTCATGTAGATGCTCATGCGGTGATTAGAAATGACGTACACTGGGACACAGGCAGAGATGTATGCACAGACAGAGATCTTGTTCAGGAAAGAGTGCCAAGCCAAGCAGAGCAGAGAGCTGAGCTAGGCTGAGGCCTTCTTTATTAGTCAGTGACAATTCATTGGGTTTACAGATACGAACCTGGACTAAGATGTTACGTAAGATGTTTTTCCAATAACTGTTATTCAAAACACACCACACTGATGCTATCTTTGTTTCAGTTATGTTCCCACTCATTCACAGACCAGGCCCAAGGACATTCTCACATCATACATAAGGGGGCAGTTTTCTGACCCGAGATATCATTCTCACCGGCCTGGGCTACCACATCTTCACAGAATCACAGAATCACAGAATGTTAGGGACTGGAAGGAACCTCGAAAGATCATCTAGTCCAATCCCCCTGCCGGCGCAGGAACACCTAGATGAGGTTACACAGGAAGGCGTCCAGGCAGGTCTTGAATGCCTCCAGAGTAGGAGACTCCACAACCTCCCTGGGCAGCCTGTTCCATTGTTCTGTCACCCTCACTGAGAAGTTTCTTCTCAAATTTAAGTGGAACCTTTTGTGTTCCAGTGTGTACCCGTTACCCCTTGTCCTATCATTGGTTGTCACCGAGAAGAGCCTGGCTCCATCCTCATGACACTCACCCTTTATATATCTGTAAACATTAATGAGGTCACTTCTCAGTCTCCTCCAAGCTAAAGAGACCCAAACTCTCTCAGCCTTTCCTCATAAGGGAGATGCTCCACTCCCTTAATCATCTTTGTTGCCCTATGCTGGACTCTCTCCAGCAGTTCCCTGTCTTTCTTGAACTGAGGGGCTCAGAACTGGACACAATATTCCAGATGTGGTCTCACCAGGGCATACTTCTGTATAATCTGTCCAAGGCCCTTTAGCTGGAACTGCTGTTCCCACATGCTCATGTGCCTAAAAGTCAAGCCACTGTGGAACATCGAAACAACCAGCAAGTGGATCAGGCTGCTAAGTAGCTGAGGTGGATTTGGACTGGAAACATAAAGGTGAACATTTCCTGGCTCAGTGGGCCCATGATGCTTCAGGGCATCAAGGTAGAGATGCAACATATAAATGGGCTCACGGTTGAGGGGTGGACTTAACTACGGACACTATTTCACAGGTTATTCATGAATGTGAAACTTGCACCGAAATCAAACAAGCTAAACGATTAAAGCCTGTATGGTATGGGGGGCGATGGTTAAAGTATAAGTATGGAGAAGCTTGGCAGATTGATTATATCACACTTCCACAAACACGTCAAGGTAAGTGCTATGTACTTACAATGGTAGAAGTAACCACCGGATGGTTGGAAACATATGCCGTACCCCATGCTACTGATATGGGGAATTGACAGTTAACTAATTAACACTTAAAGAACTGACACTTAGAGAACTAACCCTACCTCACATCACTAAAGACACTTAGAGAGCTAACCCTTTAACCCAAATCACTATTGCCTAGCCTTGCTTAACTGTGTAACTTATTGTACGAAAACCAGGACTTCACTGATGCCTTGCAAAAATAATAATCCTTGGGTGCATCCTTGATGCATCCTTGGGTGAACTAGATTACAGAAACTTGGGCACAGGACAGGAGATAGGCCATTTTTAACCAGTCAGCAGTCTGAGACCTAACCAACTCATCACACTGGACCAAAGGTGACCATGTACAGAGAAAGAGGACCCGGGTTCACGATCACTGCGCAGCTGCAACCAGGAGGAGCCAGAGGTGGAGACTGTGGAAATGGTCTTCCAGAACTCATTGTAATAAGAACCACCTTCTTGGGGGCAGGTTATGAATATGTATAGTCATTCCTAAAACTTTCACAGAATCGAATCACAGAATCGACTGGGTTGGAAAAGACCTCAGAGATCATCGAGTCCAACCCTTGGTCCAACTCTAGTCCGTTTACTAGATCATGGCACTAAGTGCCATGTCCAATCTCAGTTTAAAAACCTCTAGGGACGGCGAGTCCACTACCTCCCTGGGCAGGCCATTCCAATGCCTGATCACTCTCTCTGTAAAGAATTTCTTTCTAATATCCAGCCTAAATTTCCCCTGGTAGAGTTTAAGCCCATGCCCCCTTGTCCTATTGCTAACTGCCTGGGAGAAGAGACCAATCCCCACCTGGCTATAACTTCCCTTCAGGTAGTTATAGAGAGTGATGAGGTCACCTCTAAGCCTCCTCTTCTCTAGACTAAACAACCCCAGCTCCCTCAGCCTCTCCTCATAGGTCTTATGTTCAAGTCCCTTCACCAGTCGTGTTGCTCTTCTCTGGACCCGCTCCAGCACTTCAATGTCTTTCCTGAACTGAGGGGCCCAGAACTGAACACAATACTCCAGGTGTGGCCTCACCAATGCAGAGTACAGGGGAAGGATCACTTCCCTTGTCCTGCTGACCACGCTATTTTTGATACAGGACAGGATACCGTTGGCCTTCTTGGCCACCTGGGCACACTGTTGGCTCATGTTGAGCTTCCTGTCAATTAGTACCCCCAGGTCCCTTTCTGTCTGACTGCTCTCCAGCCACTCTGCGCCCAGCCTGTAGCGCTGCAGGGGGTTGTTGTGACCAAAGTGCAGCACCCGGCATTTGGCCTTATTGAACTTCATCCCATTGGAATCAGCCCATTTTTCCAGTCTATCCAGATCCCTCTGCAGAGCCCTCCTGCCTTCCAGCAGGTCGACACTCCCTCCCAGCTTGGTGTCATCAGCAAATTTGCTGATGATGGTCTCAATCCCCTCATCTAAATCATCAATAAAGATGTTAAACAGGACTGGACCCAACACTGACCCCTGGGGAACACCACTAGTGACTGGCCGCCAGCTGGATGCAGCCCCATTCACCAGCACTCTCTGGGCCCGGCCCTCCAGCCAGTTCTTAACCCAGCGTAGAGTACACTTGTCCAAGCCATGGGCTACCAGCTTTTGCAAGAGTATATTATGGGAGACAGTGTCAAAGGCCCTGCTGAAGTCCAGATAGACCACATCCACAGCTTTCCCCTCATCCACCAGGTGAGTCACCTGATCATAAAAGGAGATCAGGTTGGTCAGACAGGACCTGCCTCTCCTAAACCCATGCTGGCTGGGTCTGATCGCTTGTCCATCCTGAAGGTGCTGTGTGATTCCATTCAGGATAATCTGCTCCATAACCCTGCCAGGCACCGAGGTCAGGCTGACAGGCCTGTAGTTGCCAGGGTCAGCTCTGCAGCCCTTTTTGTGGACTGGGGTAACATTGGCCAATTTCCAGTCATATGGGACCTCCCCAGTGAGCCAGGACTGTTGGAAGATGATGGAGAGTGGCTTGGCAAGTTCTTCTGCTAGCTCCCTCATCACCCTAGGATGGATCCCATCTGGTCCCATAGACTTGTGAGGATCCAGATGGCTCAGTAAATCACCAACTATTTCCTCCTGGAATACAAGGGGCCTATTTGGCTTTCTATCTCTGCCAACCATTTCCAGAGATGAGTTGTCCTGAGGGCCACCTGTCTTACTGGTAAAAATTGAGGCAAAGTAGGTATTAAGTACCTCAGCTTTCTCCTCATCTTTGTTAACTATATTTCCTTCAGAGTCCAACAGAGAATGGAGGTTTTCCTTGCCCCTCCTTTTGTTATTAACATATTTGAAGAAGGACTTTTTATTATCCCTGACAGAATTGGCCAAGTTAACTTCAAATTGCACTTTTGTTTCCCTGATCTTTTTTCTGCATGATCTAGCTATTTCCATAAATTCTTCATAAGTAGCCAGCCCTTTTTTCCACATTTTCATGAATATGTAACACTTTACTGCATTTAACCAAGCTCACAGCTACTGCAATTTTACACATGTATTAGGTAAAATGATGCCCCGTGTGTCCGGTGTAGTAAATAAATACATACCTTCTTTATAATCTCAAGGGTTGTAAGGTCATTCTGCGCCTCACTACAGCCCGAAATACTATCTTGGGCCTTGAAAAGCAAGTTTTTTGGCGACATGGCACACCAGAAAGAGTTGAGTCAGACTGTGGTACTCATTTCAAAAACAGTCCTATAGACAATTGGAGCAAAGAACATGGTATTGAGTGGGTATATCATATTCCATATCATGCACCAGCCTCTGGAAAAACTGAAAGGTACAATGGTTTGTTAAAAACTACACTAAAGGCATTGGGTGGTGGAATGTTTAATAACTGGGATTCACATTTAGCAAAAGCCACTTCGCTGGTCAACACTAGAGGATCAACTAATCAAGCTGGGCCTGCCCAATCAGAAATTCTATGCACTGTAGAAGGAGATAAAGTCCCTGTAGTACACATGAAAAATATGTTAGGAAATGTGGAGAATGAAAAACTTGGGCACGGTAAGTCTCTTTGAGTGCGACGGGCGGACCGGCGAGGACAAAGAATCGGGCTCAATATGAGTTTAATATCAATGCCCTTTAATGAACGTTTTAACAACACATTGAATATCAATGTCTCCCAGTACACGTTTTAACAACCCTTATATACTCTTTACTTAGTGGTCACGCGGCAAGCGCAGGCTACGATTGGTTACTCTCTGCAGTCACGCGTCCCCCCCGCCATGGTGATTAGCTGCAGGGCACTGTCCACGAGCTGTTCACGCGCAGTGACAACAGTGTTCCTCCTGCAGCCTGGGTCGAGGACAGACCAGCTTCTGTTTACTTCCGTTCTGTCTTTGGTGTCTCCAGACAACCCTCCGTGCAGGTCCTGGCCTACACCTCAGCCACATCAAGCTCTGGCTTGTTCACAGCACACAGCCCATGTCCTCTTTCTTCCAAAAACTCTCCACAATTCCTCTTTTTTTCTTTTTGGACAAGCCAGGCTTGATTAGCTATGCGTTCTAACCCCTCTTTGATACGTGATAAAGGACAACTTATACATAACATATCAGTTATGACAACAATCAACATAAACAATGCACTTTGCAATAAACCCTTAATCCACCCCCCTAGGCCAAGTCAATTTGTTAAACTTTCTAAACCAAAAAATCCTACGTCTTTCTTTTTTGAGCTTTTCATAAAAATATAATAAGAAGCGTTCAAAGAATGAATCAGTATGATTTCCTGTGGCTCTGGCCCTATGGGAAGGCGATCATCCCAATTATCATAGTCTTCAAACCATGCGCTAATATCTTTCCTCTTAGCAAACCTGAGGTATTCCATTGCTGTTTAAATATTGCAATGGATTGATTAAACAAATTCCAAGAACTTTTATTTAATGTTACTCCTACTAGACATGTAACAAATGATGTGCTGGGTGTTGATAAACCTGCCCAGAAGGTAGTGGTGTTTAAAGACCTTCCTAACGTTACCGATACATTTTGGCGAGGATCAAAAGCAGTTCTTAACAAAAAAAAACAGGAACTAGACTGCTTAACACTTTGAGACCTAGTTATACAACTATATTACACATACATGTCACCGCTAAATTAATGCAAGGGTTATGCTTCACTCTGTGTCCTCCGAAGGTTCTGTTGTAGGAAGTTGATTCGGTTGAACTTGCTTCAACTCCGGCTTTACTGCTCGGCTTGGAACCCACAATGGACCTTGATCTGTGGAGAGACACATATACCCTTTACCATTAAAAATAACAGGTACTGGTCCCTTCCACATTCCAGTTTTTTCTTCCTAGTCTGATCTGATAATGATGGATGATTACAGGAGGCTCCTCATGGTCTCCAGTTAAACATAAATAATTCAAGGTAAACAACACCTTTGCTAAACCCTGTTGACAGTCTAACTCTTCCTGTTTCTGTTTGTTCAAATACCCTTTAATCATTTGATGTGCCCTCTCGATGATTCCTTGGCCCGTTGGGGAATGAGGTATACCTGTAACGTGTTTCACTCCCCATTTCATTAGATAAGTTCTAACTTTCTGGCTAACATAGGCAGGGCCATTGTCTGTCTTAATCTTTTCTGGGACACCCATTACAGCAAAGCAAGCTGTGAGATGTTTACATACATGTTGTGCTTTTTCCCCTGGTAAAGCAGTAGCCCATATCATTTTTGAAAAAGTATCAGTTGTGACATGCACATATTTAAGTCTTCCGAGTTCTGGCACATGTGTCACATCCATTTGCCATACTTCTAAGGCTTTTAAACCTCGAGGACTGACACCGATTCCTATACCTAACATCTGGCCTCCACACTGGGGACATGCCTGTACAATACTTCTTGCTTCATTTAAAGTTAAATCAAATTGTCTTTGCAGACCTCTGGCATTTTGATGAAAGCTCTCATGACTTTGTCTCGCTTATTGGAATTTATCTGTTGGAGGCATGTGCTGTACTGAACTTACTAAACTATCTGCAATTTGATTTCCTTCACCTAGACCAAGATTCCATTGATGGCTGCGAATGTGAATCACACAGCAGGGTTCTTTTCTTTGACTTAAAATAGCTCTCAACCGTACAAACAATTTTCTTAATCAAGGATTATTCGATTGTCTTAGCAGAGCATTTTCCATTCTTGGTATTACGCCTGCTACATACAAAGAATCTGTGACAACGTTTAAAGCAGATTTCAGGCAATTATTTAAGGCCCATATTACCGCCGTAAGCTCTAAAGTCTGCAATGAATCCTCTTTTGAACCTTCAATTAAATGCTGTTTCCACTGACTGTTCTCTTGCCAGACACATGCTGCCTGATGTCTTCGTTTTCCTGCATCTGTATATACTGTAAGCCCTTCAACAGGTTTTGCTTTTACTTTGCTTCTCTCTAACCACTGATTTGTTCTAAGGAATTGCCATAGCTTTCCTTTTGGTTGTCGTGAATGTACCTTGCCTGTAAATCCTAATAATGCATTCTGAATAGGCACCAAATTTCTCAACCGCCATTCTAAATCGGCTCCATTTATTGGAATACTAATATCGTCGGGCTCTTGACCACTAATTTCCATTATTCGAGATCTTCCTTTTTGAATCAGTTCTCCAACTGCTTCTGATCTTGTTTGAATGCTGAATTTTGGTTGGACACTAAGAAAAACCCATTCTAATAATCGTAAATAATTTTCTGTTTTCAATCTGACAGTGGCACAAAAGGAAGAATCTGCAGCAAGATCTATAGGGAATTCACCGTCTTTGTTTTGCCACTGGCAGATGATTGCACATGGATGTTCTAGATTGCTAATAAGAAGGAAAATTGGACGATCAGAAAGCCTTCGGCTAGATCAATTTGTCTGTACCTTCTGTATAATATCGGAAAGACATTTGAGGTGCACGGATTCTAAGCTTATTTTCTTAGCAGGATCACCTCCTTTCAGGAGTGAAGTAAGAGGTGCTATGTCATTGTTAGCAATGCCTACGCAATTTCTAATCCATTGAATGTCCCCTAACAATTTTTGGACATCGTTTAATGTCTGTAAATCAGTATGTAATTCGATTTTTTGTGGACGAATCTGTGCATCACAAATGGACCAACCAAGGTATTTCCAAGGTGCAGACCTTTGAACTTTCTCTGGAGCTATAATCAACCCCTTTTCTTTGAGTTTGATCGTAATTTGGGCTATGGAACCTTCTGTGAACTCAGCTTGTTGACAGAACAGGATATCATCCATATAATGGTAAATAATTGTTTGTCTCCATGATGCACGAATATGTTGAAGTGCCCATGCAACATACATTTGGCACAGTGTAGGAGAATTTTTCATGCCTTGCGGTAGCACTACCCACTCATACCTTTTAGCTGGTTCCGCTTTGTTTACAGAAGGCAGTGTAAATGCAAAACGCTGTGTATCTTGTTCATGTAAAGGAATGGTAAAGAAACAATCCTTTAAATCTACAATTAGAATATGCCAATTTTCTGGTAACATTACAGGTGATGGTAATCCAGGCTGTAAGGCACCCATGGCTTGCATTTGATCATTTACCCTTCACAAGTCACGTAATAATCGCCACTTTCCACTCTTTTTTGGTATTACAAAAATCAGGGTATTCCATGGACTAGTAGAAGGCTTGATGTGTGCTGCAACTAATTGCTCTTCTACTAATTCATGTGCCTTTTGCAGTTGCTCTTCCGATAATGGCCACTGGTCAACCCAAACTGGGCTATCAGTTAACCAGGTCAATGGAGGGCTGGGCGACTGCTCTCCAGTGACCACTAAGGAAAAGGTGAAGTAGTTAATATGGCACCAAGCTGCTCCAAGACGTCTCGTCCAATAAGCACCTCAAGGCTGCTTGGCAATTCCATTACATACACCCTAAGGGTTACACATTGCCCTTCAGGGAAACCAATGGAAATGGGATCAACACTTATATTTGGAATAGTTTGACCCCCTACTCCAGCTACAGTAGAAGAGATTGATTTTTGAAGTTTCCATTTTTGTGGCCATTTGGATCGACTAATAATGGAGACATCAGCTCCAGTATCAAGCATTGCATTTACATCAACAACAACAGTAGAATCAGATTGAAATAGTTGTACACGTAACATGGAATGCTGAGTCATTGATGAGGTGAAGCAAACTGCAGGACCTGTCGATCCAAATCCTTTATCGCCCCTTTCTGTTGAGGATGCTGGAGGAACTCCTGGAAGCATTGGTAGGCAGTTTTCCAATGCTACTACCTGAGCTATTTTATTCCCAGAGGGAATAAAAATTGGTGGATGCAGAGTGTAGACCATGATTTGAACAGTTCCTGTGAAATCTGCATCAATTAAACCCGGTATTACTGTAAGACCCTTGATACCAGCAGAAGAACGGCCAATCAATAAGCCTCCAATGAGACTACTGTCGAAATAAAGGTCCTTTAGCATTTGTTGGTAGTCTATGAACTGCAGTATTGGCCAATGTTATACCTACTGCTGTCTCCACATCAACTCCAATGCTTCCTGCGGTGCTTGGCTTGTTGAGGTGAAAGAAACCTGGTTTACAGTTGGTTGCTGTTTGTAATACAGGTTCGGAGATGTTCTTTGTGTCTTCGCGTGCACTCCATTCATGCTCACTTGACCGTTTCCCGATCTCCAGCAAGTTTTTGTAGCATGAGTGTTAGATTGGCATTTGTCACACCAAACTGCTGCAGTACAATTCGTTTGGATGTGTTCTTTACTTCCACAGCGATGACAGGCATTATATGATGATTTATATGGTTTATTTGTAGATCGCTGAACTGCTGCTACAACTGGTTGTATTGTAGATGAGACTTGCTGGCTAACTTGTGGAAGAGATCTCTGCATGACCCCTTCGAAAGCGGCAGCCATCACCTCCGCATTTCGGTGTTCTTCTGATCTGGCTACTCGCGTAAGCATTTGTTCTACTGAAGATCCCGGTGTCAGAGTTGCTAATATTTGTTTGGTCTTTGAATTTGCATTATCGAAAGCTAGCAACCGAAACATTTGATTTTTCATTTCTTCTGACAAATCCGGGTTTTGCATTATTCCTTCATGTAGCTGGTCAATAAAAAGTGTGAAATTTTCTGTAGTACCTTGGCGTATTCCGCTGAATGAGGGAGCTAAGGGTCCTGGTAAAGTTAAGAAAGCATCTAGAGCAAGTTGTGCAGCTTTCCGGTGAACTTCAGCAATAAATCGCAGTTGCACTTCTATTGTAGCATACTGTCCGCGACCAGTATAGGCATTGGGTACCACGTTGGTTAATGGGTCATTTGGACTGATGTGTTTGACTGTTTCTTGCTGCACTCGTTGATACCAGGCCGATTCCCACAGGAGGAATTGTGCTGGAGTTAGTAATAAGCGCATTAAATTTTGGCAGTCCATGGGACACAATAAGTCAGAAGTAAAAATCCAATGCAGTATTTGTCTGGTAGCTTCTGAACGTATCCCATAGTTGGTGATTGTTTGCTTGGCTTGCTGTAAAATTTTCCATTCATGTGGTTCCCATACCACTGTCTGGGTGTTCATATTTTGAATTACCAGTAGGGCTAATTTAACTGGAGACCAATCACCTTCTAGAATGGCATCTTTGATGACCCCTGACCACCTGCCAGGTCGGGGCTGTGGTTGGTCAGTAGAATCTATGGGTACCTTTGGTTGCATTGTTTGTGGAAGGCAACCGGGTTTTTGATACTCGACTTGTCTCTTATTTTTCTCTACATCTGACATTTGCAAGTCAAGTTGTTCAAGCTTACTGGTAATGACTTGCAGTAACTGCTCTACTCACTGGGGTGAGTCCAGTGACGTAAAATGAGGCTCACAGGATCCCTCCGCATGGTTTTGTGGAGGTACGTCAGAGGGTGGCATTGGCCCCTGGCACCGCGGCCCGGCCCGGCCATGAGACTGACGTGATAGTCTCAGAGGGGGAGGTGTCTGACACGGGGTAGGGCGGAGGCGGAGCTGTAGGAGGAGGGCAGCACTCAGGGCCTCCCACATCCTGACAGTCCCCTAGTTGCACTTCCGCTTTCTTCTCAGATTGCCCCAGAGACTCAGACGGGGAAACTTCCGGTTCTCTGTTTGTGGAGGGCAGAGTTTCCAACTCCCGCCGCAGATCCGATTGCGAGAGTATTGTCTGAGCCGGGACCCCTTGACCACCCCGAACAGCCGGCAGACCCCGCAGAGTAGCCCACAGGCCCCTCTTCTCTTTTGGCCGACAACTTTGATCAGCACAGGTTTGTTCGGGGGCAAGCACTTTCACAGCCACCATTGTAGCACTTTGGTCTGCCTTCATAACTTCTAATGTCTCTAACATGGTTCTCCACAAATCTCTCAGAGCTTTAATTTCTTTCTCTTCTTCCCCTCTGATAGTCTTATCCCACATAGTGTTCCCCAATAATCTCTATTCCTTTGGGGAAAACAAAAGTGGAATTTCTCCAAAGTGTCCCCATTTCTGGGCTAATGTAATCAACGTGATTAACTTTTCCTGTGATGATTCGATACCTCTCTTAGAGAGAATACCCCTCAGCAGTGCCGCAGCTGTTTCAAGTTCCATAATCTAATCAGTGCAGTCTTTACAGAAGGAGGCAAGTGGCCAGCTCCTCTGGTGCTTGTCTTTTGGTACCGGACAAAGCACACTCTCCTACAACCCGGTTTGGCTCTGTCTTTTAATGAATGCTGCTTCCCGCAGTAAATGGCACTCCAGAGATCTTACTTTTGCAAACCATCCTCTGCTACCAGATGTGGAGAATGAAAAACTTGGGCACGGTAAGTCTCTTGGAGTGCGACGGGCGGACCGGCGAGGACAAAGAATCGGGCTCAATATGATTTTAATATCAATGCCCTTTAATGAACATTTTAACAACACATTGAATATCAATGTCTCCCAGTACACGTTTTAACAACCCTTATATACTCTTTACTTAGTGGTCACGCGGCAAGCGCAGGCTACGATTGGTTACTCTCTGCAGTCACGCGTCCCCCCCGCCATGGTGATTAACTGCAGGGCACTGTCCACGAGCTGTTCACGCGCAGTGACAACAGTGCTCCTCCTGCAGCCTGGGTCGAGGACAGACCAGCTTCTGTTTACTTCCGTTCTGTCTTTGGTGTCTCCAGACAACCCTCCGTGCAGGTCCTGGCCTACACCTCAGCCACATCAAGCTCTGGCTTGTTCACAGCACACAGCCCATGTCCTCTTTCTTCCAAAAACTCTCCACAAGGAAAGGCAGTCTGGGTTACTCCTGCCTCAGGCAAAGGGAAGCCCATTCGCAGGATTCTTTTTGCCCAAGGACCTGGCAGCACCTGGTGGGTGATGCTTAAGGATGCAGAAGTTTGGTGTGTACCTCAAGGGGCTTTGACTGTAGGTGAAAATATTCAATACTGAGCTGCATTATGTTAATTTCCATACTAACAGTGTTTAATAAATGTCTTTCAGATCAAGACAGTGGTGATGAAACCAGCGCTTGCTTCTTCAAGTGGCACCTGACAACTTCTTCGCAGTTGATGTCTTTAACCCCCAGTGGCCATGAGATGCACTAGATGTACCATTTTTCCTGCCCTGGGAGACTGTTGTGATAAGTGAACTTAATGCAACTTTTCAAAGGATGGTCCACTGATTAAGAGAATGATGAATTACTCCTGTGTATATATGTACATATATATATATATATATATATATATATATATATATATATATATTAGTAGTGATTAATTAGATTGTACCGTTAGATTGTGATTAATTAGATTGTATTGATTAGGTTTAAGTATACTGTGAATGGTATGTTATAAGGGGTGGAATGTCCTGGTTTTGTTAAAAACAAGTTTATCTTTTATTGAATTTGCCTGTCAGCTAAAGCCTTCATATTAGCTGCATTTTTCTGAAAAGCCAGATACATGTTTTGGTAGACATAGCAGTGGTATGCAAAGTCACTGGACTGATAAGGATGAATGTACATCTCGCGAGAGGGGCAAGGAGAAACAGGTGACCAAAAAACTGACCACCCTGCTAGGACATCAATACCCAGGATATATTCTTTAATTAGGGCAATCAACACTGTTGCAGTAAATGGCTTGGCATTTGCGATTGTGAAGGTAACAGTAGCTTGGAGAGCAGGGGTCGGATGTCCCCCCAAACCACAAATCTGTGATGTAATATCTTTGTTCTTAATATCACTATGTAACACCGTGACCTCAGCCCCCGTATCCACCAGAGCTAACACATTCAAAATCCCCCCAGACCGCCACTCTATGGTTAAAGGAACATAAGGGTGTTGGTCCCCCTCACGATCGGAAGCTACAGTGGCGGCAACCTCGGGGGACCCGCCAAACCTTCAGTCCCGCTGTTTAGGCAACTGCCAAGCAGTGCCTCGCTTTGAAGCGGCAGGCAGGGTAGAGGGAGGGTGCAGGGGGGCCGACATGGCTGGAGACGGCTGGCTTTTTGCCGTAGATATTAACTTTCGCCAGCGGTGAAACAGTTCTGCTGTTGACAGCCCACTTAGTTCCGATTGTGGGACACCAGCCTGTAAAAGATCAAGCCACATCTGTCTCCTCGTCACCTGTGCTGTAGACCCTTTTGATTTTGCTGACTTTCCCTTGTTCACCATTCGGACAGAGGGTACTGAGAGCATAGTCTCAAGATCTTTCATGGCAGTCACCAGAGCACCTACATTACCCGTGGCAGCTTGGGCAGGGTTTCACTGAGACAGGTGCTCCCTTCAACAACTCCATTCTGATACTTCGTGTGATCGGTATATCATCTGGACTAGTCCCCGTCAACAATGCGTGAGCCATTCCTATTTGTCGTAGCAAAGTGGTACCATCTGATATTGTAGACCAGCTTCCAAGGGAAGACATTAACTCTCTAGGTTCTGTATGTGTTCCTAAAACTGCTGCACACAACCACTGATATACTGTAGGTGCGGTAATGTCTTCCCCATTTGCATTTCTAATATTCTGCAGCTGGACAAATTCTCTTCGTATCGAATCATTCTTAGATGTAGGACATAACAGATCCTTTTCAGCCGCTAACAAGTGAATTGATGCAGTTCCATTATCCCAGGCTCGCAAAAGCCACTCCAATATACCTTCTCCATTCTTTTGCTGGTAAAGCTCCAAAAATTCTCTTAACTCTTTCAGAGTGTAAGTACGCGTAAGCTGTACCCCCCCCCAGCCTTTTCCTGATCTCCCATCATCTGTATGAGGGGTCGTGCCTGCACCACATCCCTTCCATTTGAATCTGAATACAACTCAAATTCAACTTTGGAATCCGAGGATATATTGCAAATATTTCCATCCCATTCGTTGGGATCCCAGGAATGTTTCATGGTGAGAGCACGAACCTCAGAAATCAAAATTCTACGTGACCCATGTTTATCTCGCCGTTTATTAGCAATACGCGCTACCAAACAGTCCACCTTGTCCTGCAACCCAGAGCAGCGCTCTGACTGAGATGCAATTACTTCATGAGCCATCACCTTTGCATCTTGCAAAGTCTCAATTTCCTTCTCTAAATCCGCGACTTTACTCCGTAATACCACAAAGTCACGGTTAAGAGATCTAAGATCAGTAATAAATAGCCATCCCAATCTTCCCGCTAACTTGCGAGAAGATTTACAAGCCGCTCTCTGTTGGAACGATAAAGGACTCAGCATTCCGATTCAATGTGAATCACGCAAAGCCATTTATTACAGAAACAAGCCTCCTTATATATGCAACTATTCTCTAATCATATGTCCACGCTCCAAGCATGGATCCGCTAAATGAGTATCACAGACTGTCCACGTGCTGGAGTCTCACTGATGATAGGTCCAACGACTCACGCCATGTTGGGGCCCTGTTAATGAAGAAACGCCCCTCTTTCTCACAGAAGATTCTGTTCTCAGCTTCTCGAAGTGGCCTGGAGATTCCTTTGAGCCTGACTAATTCAACAACAAATCTTTGTCTATCAAAACCCCTCCACACTTCCACCTTTCTGTTCTTGAATTAGTCAGGCCCCTTTAACAGCACGGTGAATCATTTTAGAAATACACTGCAACATAGAACACATGATTAACAACATAATTACAATTACATATAATGCAGTTAAACCTTACTTAATAAGATCAAATAACTACCTGCCTATTCTTAAACCTTCAAATCCTTTGTAAAACCTTAATTCTACTATGACAACCTTATTAACACACTATTTTAATAGATTCAAAATAACCAGACAAGTTAATATAATATATTCTCTTAAATTCCTAAAAGATCTATAACTGCGCAGTTTATAGAGTAACATACTTAATACCATCAGCATACGCTAATAACTGAGTTAATATCTCAAAAGTTATATTAACCTATTTAAAAGATCAATAGCTTAACCTTAATATCCCTTATAAAACTTTATCAGTTGCTAAACTTAGGTTAAAAGAGTGCAGTTGATACTATGGTAGAGATATCTCATAATTTTACCTCATTTTTGCATTGACTATCTAAGTGTAATATCACCCTTTTGGATCTCCTGATCATTGTTCAAATTGCCATTCTCCACAGAAGGTACAGCACCTGCTTGCTAATAGGCTTCTAGACCACCAGGTCTGTGAGCATCTATAACACTGAATTAGGATCCATGGTTTACATCTGAAACAGTCCTCACAACTTATCTCCCTCCTGTCCATCTGCATCCATTGAATCTTTGTTGTCTGTATTCAGCCATAGCTTGACCCATTTCATGGGAATCCACTTCAATCCTAGGCCTGTAATGACACAAACATAACCTTTTCCCCAGGTTATCACTTGATGTGCCCTTTTCCATTGACTAGTGATTTGACCATAACTAATGTAGGTTCTTTCTGATTTAGCATGGTTTTGGGTCATACTTGCAAAGTATTTCATCACATACAATGCTTTTGACAATTGGTTTTGTGGTGTTTCCCCTACTTCCCCCTTTTTTTAAAAATAAACAAACAAACAAACACACAAACAAAAAAAGTTCAGAACCAGATACGTGCATTGGATCTTGAGTACGTACTCAAAATCACAAATCAAATTCAGAGGTTCCTCCTTAAAAAGCTCTAAGGAATTTAAAGCTGTGCCAAGTTCTGCTAATTGGGTTGAACCTTCAATAATTTTTACAGAATGATGCCAATTGTTATCTTCATGCCAAACCACTACAGCTTTATGAGACTTCCCAGAACCATCAACAAAAACTTTGCAAGTATGTAGGATCAGACCAAATACAAGTATGGCCTATGACCTGATGTAAAGACTTGCAGGTTCTGCAGCAATTTACATTTATGCATGCCAAAAGCTGTGCTGTTAAGAAAACCAGCTAGTGCAATTTGCAAAGACATAGATTACAAATAAAAAAAATCAGAATTAAATTTCACAAATGGTACATATATGACAAAAGGATCATGGCCTATTAAGACTTAAATTCATTCCCTGCATTTTCTTGATTAGAGTGACAATTGGTATATAACAGTTGGTATATCAGTCTGCTAGCAATCTCATCATACTGTCCCACAATAGCCACAGGTTGTTTCACAGACAAATCTGCAAGTCCAATTGAAAGCAGTCAGCCTGTAAAGTTGTCATAAATTTGTTCCTCAAAGTTTCTAACTCCATTTTGGTTGTCATATTTATTGGATATTTTTTTCCTTACCGGATCGAAGTCCTGTTTCAGATCTATCAGTGTAGTATTTGCTTTATTGAAACATTGGCTGTTAATACTACTGGAAATACAGCATTTGAAATTTCCTTGGAGATTTCTCACTTGCAGCAAGCAGATCTGCACCATCCAAGCAGTTTCTTGTAGGCCATGCAACTAAACAGAATTCTCAGAAAACGTTATTTGAGCTTACGATTTACTTAACAAATCTTAACCCAAGAGAGGTATAGGACTTTCTGGCAACTACAAGAATTCATGTATTAAAACTTTGTTCCAGATTTGGCATTCTATTGGTCTCAAAAAATGGCCTTTCTTTCGTTCTCTCTCATGACCTCAAAAACTAGCATGGTGAATTTACTAAGAAGTCACTTACAACTAATTACCACAGAATAAGTCTGTTAACAAATTTTTGGTTTAATTTTCCAGTTTCATTAGAACTACGGGTCAGCTAGGGATGCCTTTAAACTTCACCCTCAGACTGCTCCATTCAGTATTACATGGCTGCAGTGGGGGGGAGAGAGAACTCCCCTTTCACTGCTTTAAAAGCGGGCAGCCAGGTTTTTCCAGTTGTTTTTTCTTTCTGTGCAGTGTAGATATAACCAAGGTCACGCAGCTGGCATAATCACTGGTACCAAGTAGGAGGCTCTGGGAAACTCCTCAGTTACAATGAGCTGCACACAGGCCTGGGATATTTTGCTCTTTTGTTTTCCCATTTCATTCCAACCATAATACACTTTATATGCAATTCCAAGTAGCTCAGCAATAGTTACATTCCTTAGCTCCATTTACCTTTTACAATTTACAGATGTCAAAAACCAGTATAATAAACATAAATCCATTATTCTATTTTCCTGGATCCAAATCAGTTAATATTCTAGCAACTTTTAAATACAACCTCTTCCAAATTCACATCTATCACAGCATTTAGTTTTAGTTCCCATACCTCCAACAAACACATAAATTCAATGTGAATCAAAGTTTAACAACTTAAGTTATTTTCTGGTATAAAAATTATTAGATAACAATATAAGCAATTACTCTAATGTATAAGGATGCATCCTAAGGGGGAGCAAGGTGGAATTTTAGCAGTGGAACCGGTTCCCATTTTGTAATTATCTCCCCAAACAAAATTCTTTTGGTACCAAATATAAATATGCAAACTAAAATACTGAGCTCAGATATAAAAACCAAACACCAAGTTCAAATAAGCAGATGGATCACAGTTACCCTAATTCAAGACAATATCTCGATTTTAGCATTGCACCTTTGGGCCGCTTACTGCTCAGCCAGGTAGCAGTGCTGCTGGGTCTCCCTGACAGAACAGGTCAGTGTGCGCTGGAGCCCAATCAGCCGCCGCAGCAAGCTGGACTGGGTAAGACTTTTTTTTTTTGTTGTTTTGTTTTTGTCTCATCTGGTTCGCTACAACTGTTATCCCTAAACCCGGATTCTTTACATGGTGTGCATATGGAAAAGCCTAATCCACCACACCAAGATGAGACACAGCCTGTCACAGAGTTGCGCAAGTCTGAATATTGGAATAAAGCTAGCATGCTAGAAAGAAAAGTAACAGCTACTACACAAAAAAATTTTCCCATCACATTCACGCGGTAAAGAACTAAATTACTCACGATCTTTTGTATTATCACTAAATGCACATTTTGAGTCAACGGATTCTCTTGATTTAACAGACTGTGAACTTATCGTACCATATAAAAAAGACCTACCAAAATTGCAACATGCTTAAACAGATACTCACAAAGAAAACAGGTTAATAAGGAAAGCATCTTGCAGACTTTAACAAGTTTTCTGACCTGTGTGTTATCAGTTAATTCTCTCTCAGCTTGTTGAAGTTCAGCCCCACCTGTAAAACTGTCTGAAATGATCTAATGATTTCTTGTAGAGATTTATTTTGTCCTGCTCTTCTGGCCTTAAAACCAACATCAATCGCAACTTCAAGATTGTATTCTCCAGACACTTTTCCCAATCATTTAACTTATACAGCAGCCAACACTGATTTCAATATTTAACAAGATCTTCCTTCCTCACAATTCCGAGTGCTTTCCTAAGTTTTAAAACACCTCCCAATACCAATTTTTTAGGAACACAACTGAAAACAGTAGTTCCTGACCCCATCTTGCAAGTAAAAACTTTAAGAAGAGGGAGGGGGGGAAGCACAGGGCTGCTTGCAGCGTGAGTGGAAAAGTGGGGAGAAGGTTTTACAGCGCACTTAAAAACAACTAGTAAAACAATTAACTCACATTCCTAACAAGCTTCTTGATTTTCAGAGCGGCAATACACAGGAGCACATAATATGTACTGTAAAATTCGCAAATAACATGTTGATAGCAAACATTAGCATTCTCTACTGCTAATTTCAACACCAGTGCTTCCTTAGCTTCTAAGTTTTCAAACTGCTTATTGATGGCCTCTTGAAGATGGTCAATAAATTGCATGTAATTCTCATTGGGACCCTGATTAATAGTTGCAAATTATTTGGCTGCTTTGTTGATTTCAGGCACCTCTCTCATAGCTTGATATGCAAGGTCTGCTGACTGTTGGATTCACTTGCTAATAGCTGATCTGATCTTTCACACAGTTCTTTTGCCCAGTTCTTATCCGGCGACTCCTTCTGCTCTCTCGTAGAAGTTAGAGGGGTAGAAGGCGGTAAAGGAGGATATAAGTCAGTAAAAGGACTGATAGTACACTTATTTATGACTTTAGCCTTCTCAGCTTTCTCAGGTTCCTTGGGCAAGTTGTCTGACTCCAATTCTTTGGACTTGCTGTTCTCATCAGGGTTGGGTAATCACGTAGGAGGCCACCCGCTCAGCATTTTTCCTCCCCCTGCCCTGGACTGCTGAACTATCCGGGGTGCCGAAAGCACAGCAGGGGATGGAGTAGGGAGAGTGTCAAAGACACGATCCGGGTAAACTTCACAGTGACTTTCAGGTTTCTTATCAGGCTGTGTCACAGAGCAACCCACAGGTCAATTTTAGGGACCACAAGGTCCAAAACCAACTTTTATTAGACCAGCGAGGCACAGGGTTTTAGCACTCCGAATGTGACTTAAATACAGGTTCGGATATCAGTGGAGGAAATTATTGAGAGGGGCAGCCACTAATACAACAGGAGGTCCACAGAGTGCATGCACGTGGCTTCACCAAAACAATGCCGGAGCCGTCCCCGAGTCCCGGAGGAGTACACACTTGCCTAAGCACGGTGTGGGATTATTTTTATAGAGATACACGTACTCGCAGTGAGTACGGAAAGTGTGCACTCGCGATGTCGCGAGAGTAAATTTATAATACGCTCGCAGTCCTGCGAGAGTTATTTTACACGTGCAAATGTGCACGGAATCCTACACGTGCTTATGTGGAAGCACGGGAGGAAAATATACTCGCGATTGTGCGAGGGGCTCTCGGCCGCCACTCGCGATTGTGCGAGGAAATAAAGTACTTGTGCAAATGTGCACGGAAAGAAAATATACTCGCAATCCTGCGAGAAGTTTTACTTACACCGTGGTGGCGAGGCAAGCGGAGTCTCCATCCCGGGGAGGGGGGGCTCTCGTGGCGGCAGTGGCTAAGCTCGTGCTCCAAGAGACCCGCGGCAATGGGCGGAGTCTCGACGAGAGTCCCGTTTTGTTATCTGATCAGACCTGACTGTAGGCATTGTATAAGCTTCTCTGCACCCCCCACACTGAGTGTGGGTGCCCCTGAAGCCCTCAAACATCCCCCACACTGGGCGCGGCCCAGTGTGCCTTGGCACTCCCTTCTTCTAATGTCCCAGGAGCCAGGGTGCTCTGGGCCAGACAAAAGAAGCTGTTAGCCTCAAATAGCAGAGGAAGAGGGAGAAGTGCCGTGCTGCAAAGGAGGGGGAATTGCAATCTGTCACAATCCCACCCTGTGACTACAGTCATGGTCTGACAGAACTCTGGAGTGGTATGACAGCTACCTCTTGCCTCCAAAGTAAAAGGGGACACTTCTGCCAGTGAGCCTTAATGTCCACTGTGGATCACCATATAACATATGTTGACTTACCCCTGCAAACAGTTATTAATAACAATCAGCAATATAATTGAAGTAATTACAACAATCAACAATTGCCCGAGGTAATTATTGAGTCCCAGCATCAGTCACAGTTCGTTAGTGTTTCCATTCCTGTGGCTGCCTTCCTTCTGAATGGCTTGGTGGTGTTAGCTGGATCCTCTTCCACCCTGTCATTGTTGGTGTTGTTTCCAAGGCATCTGGATGCTCTTCCATCCCTTGCTGGTGTTAGGTGAATCCTCTTCCACCTGTCATCTTCCTTCGCCCTGCAAGAAAACACAAAGCAGATCTCGGTCCCTTTGGAACCGGGCTTTCATAGTTAGTAGGCGGGAACTATCCACCGAGCACTAATACGGTGGGTTTTCCCATTCTCATCAAGGGCTTCCCAGGCATATAACCCTCTGGGTTTTGCTAGAGTCATGGGCACAATACCAATAGACGGTAACTTCACCATGACAGGCTGGCCCACTTGTGTTTTTGGGGACTGTTCTTCCTCTGTGTTGGTTGTCAAGTTGCTGTCTGTCAATGGCTTTTCAGGAAAAAAAGCCCTGATTTTGGGGCTTCCATAGCTTCCCCAGCAGTTATTGACAAGGAAGACAGCTTGTGTTAATCGCTTGTCCCAGTTGGGTCGTGATACGTCTGCGTATTTCTTAATCAAACCATTGGTTCGTTCCACGATCCCATTGGCTTGGGGATAATATGGTGTATGAAACACCCACTTAATACCTTCTCCCTTGGCCCAGTCCTGAACCACAGCAGCTGAGAAGTGTGTGCCATTATCACTCTGGATATTCTCAGGAGTGGGTAGGACACCAAACCACCCACACAGTGCTTGCACGGTTTGATCTCCAGTGGCTGCTTTGACAGCAGTGGCCATTGATAATCCTGATACTACCTCTACCCCCACCAGGATGTATTTCTTTCCATTAGAGGGTTTCAGTGGCCCGATATAGTCAACTTGCCACGTGCTCCAGAGAGTCTTGCCCTGCCTGATATGTAGGGCCGGGGCCTGATTTGGGTGATCAGCTTTAAGTCTGAGCCGGCATTGTGGACAGGCTGTAAGAATTGCTTCACATGTTCTCATGGATACTGGCCAACCCCGGGATCGGCATTCGTAATAAAGATCTGCCTTTCCAGAATGGCCTCGCTTAAGGTGTAACCATTCAGCTAACCGTGCCCACTCCTCCGGTGTGCTTTCAGCTAGTCTGATCTGGGCTAGAAAATCAACTTGTTGATTCCATTTGGCAGCGGGGGTTCCATCCTTTGCATGTCCTTTTACCCAGCCCACACTCAAAGGCCGTGACCTGCCTATTTCTAATAGTCTTTGCCAGTCTTCAGCTCTCCACACTCTGGTGCGATTTACTTCCCACTGATTAGATTCCCATTGGCATATCCATTCAGTTGCACCCTTATAGGTTGCATAGGAATCAGTGTAAATCGTGGAGGCTCCTCCTTCTGCTGCTAATAAGAGAGCACGCAGTTCTCCCACTTGAGCGCTACCTTCCCCCTCCTCTGTTATTCTTTTTCCAGTAGCAATCTCCAATGCTGCTGCCTTGTACTGCCAGTTTGTCCCTATCCGATGGGCTGATGCATCAGTGAACCAGACTCCTTGTGTGTCTGAGTCCTGGGTTAGCTCAGGTGCCTCTTTAATTGGAGAGGGTTTATAAGGCAGGCTCAACAGGACCGGATCAGCATTTACGGGTTGTTGAAGCTTTGAAACCTTTACAGAACCCTCCTTAAGTGGTAACAATTGGCTAACTCCCTCTAAATAAGCATACCATTTTCGTACCGTTGCTTTCTGTGCCATCCCCTCGGGGGGGGGGGTAGCCCTTTAAGGATTGAATTCAACAGAGGGAAAGGGCCTTGTACAATAACTTCCTGTGACGTACACAGTTTCTCTGCCTCCTTAACCGCTCGGGTAAGTGAGAGAAGTCCCTTCTCCCACTCTGAATATCGTTGTTCAGCTCCCTTAAATGCGGTGGAGGAGAACAACAAAGGTCTAGCTGGCCCTATTGGCCCCCTTTGGAATATAGCACAATAGGAGGCATGTTCTGCAAACCCCCATTCCACTCTTAATGGGTCTTGTGGGTGAAGTGGGCCCAATTTCTGATAGGCTTTAAGTTCATCCTTCAGAACATTAAGGGCCTCTGTATGTTGTGAAGTCCAGTTCCATTTCTTGTTTTTTCGGAGTAGGTCATACAGGGGACGGGCAATCACGGAGAATCCCGGGATATGTTTTCTCCAGTACCCTAACGTACCCAACAGGCATTGCAAGTCCGCTTTGCTGTTTGGGGTGTGCCCCTTGTCTATGGTAGCCAGAACATCATCAGGCACTGCTATGGCTCCCCCTATCCACCAGGCCCCTAGGAATTTAACTTCCTGGCTGGGACCCTGGCACTTGGACGGTGGAATATCTAATCCGTTCTGTGTTAATAAATTCCAAAGGGTTTCTGCTACTTGCCCCACCTGTTCCTTACTGTCTCCGCCCACTAAGATGTCATCTATATACTGATATATGCAAATGCCTGGGGGTACCTGTACAGTATCAATGAGCGCAGCAAGGGCATTGTGGGCAATAGTAGGGGAGTGCTTGTACCCCTGAGGCAGCCGGTTAAAAGTGTATTGCTTCCCTTCCCAGGTAAAAGCAAATTGTGCCTTGTCTTCTTCCCTCAGGGGAATCATGAAGAACATATCTTTAACATCCAAAGCAGCCATCCATGGGTGGGCTGCTGCTTGTATTGCAGTCACCACCGAGGCTATGTTTGGGACAGCAGCTGTTAGTGGTGTTGTGTTATTATTCAGTTTTCTATAATCAATAGTTAGGCGCCATCGCCCATCAGGCTTGCGAACGGGCCAAACTGGAGAATTATAGGGAGAATGGGTGCGGCTAATTATCTGTCTTTCTTCAAGATCATTAATAACCTCCGTAATCCCCCGTTTTGCTGCATTTGGCAGGGGGTATTGGGGAGTACAGGTTATTGTAGATGTGGGTAGAGCAGGAGCGAGTTGCAAAATCCTAATGTCAGTGGTTCTTTCGGGCTGCAAGGGTGCAGAGGTAAATGGCAATATTCTAATGCGGGCTACCTCTGCTCTGTGACTCCCAAAGCTCCAAATCTCTCCATTAGGTAAGCACCACCGTCTACCTGCCAAAATATCGAATCCCAATATGTTTGCCTTATAAGGACTCAGGGCAACTTCCACAGGCGTTGTCCGCTTTTCCCCAGGCAGCAAAAGGTGGGTTCGAGCTAAAGGACACCTCTCTGCTACACCCGTTACCCCCACTATATTGATGGCTTTCCTTGATGGTTTAATCCCAAGTTTGTCAGCTTGCCGCCTGTTCAAAACACTGATTTGTGCGCCCGTGTCAATTAGAAATTTCACACTTATCCGCCTTGGACCCACGGGGATATGTATGTATGGCTCTTTATCACTGGACCATTGGCAAGAAAATACAAAGCGGGTGGGGCGGTCCCGGTTCCCATCCGCTTTTACTAGTTTTTTGACTCCCTTTGTGAGGATACGAAAGGGTTAGTGTTTCGCTTGTCCTCAGGGAGGGGGGCGGTTACCGGTGCCTCCTCTTGGTTCTCTGATCTTCCCTCTAAATATTCCACTAGCTCCTGTAAATGCTCAGTGGAAAGCTTATGTAGCAGTGTTCGGGGCACTCCCAAAGCAGCTGCGCGGCGCCACAGGTCGCTCCGCTGCAAGCTGCTACTCTGATTTGAAAAACGCTCCGGTTTCTGTGGCGGGGGTGGCGGCCTAGTGGGGGGCGGTCCCTGAAGAGGCTCGGCTCGGCTCATCTTCCGGACCGTCCGGCTTCTACACGGGCTGCCGCTCGGGTCTACCCACCCCATCTCGCGCCCATGTGTAACCACATTGTGTAAAATTTCCGCCCAGGTTAATACATGTTCAGGAGGACTTCGGGGATTTTGCTTATTACGATCAATAGCCCCCTGAATTTTTTCCTTAAGGGACTGGACATATATTTTTAAGGCATCCGGTAGTCCTTTAATAAGCAGCCGAAGGTGGACCGGATCCACCGGCGCCGCCATAGGGGGGACTGCCGGCCTCTTTCATACATTGCTTGTATACAAGCCGCCTTTTGAACTCCCTCGGCAAGATCTGATAAACCTTTTATAACAATTGCCACTGGCTCCCCACGTTCCCTGGGGTCTATACCACCAGCCCAGTAAGCGACACGAGATGTAATGGACTGATCACCGTCTGGACCATCACTTAAAAATACCCCTGGGCCCCAGAAACCTGTGGCCTCATCCTTACTCAATAATATTCTGTCACCCCCAGTAAGCAAAACGCGCCAAAGATATTCAGTCTCTGTTTCGCCCGGCTTCCGTGAGAATCTAGTTTGTAAATCCCCTAGCTCCAGTCCTGAATATGGCGTGCTATGGGTAGCCGTGCGTGGATTTCTGCCTCGTCCATCCGTATGTGTCTCAGTTCTAATAAGAGGACGCATGTCCTTTGTTTCTACCCCCCACACATCAACACTGTTTTCAGAATCAGTATCTTTGTCGAGAATCGGGGGGGCCGAGGCGCACGCCTGAACGGGGGAGACACTAGAGGCGGCTCTTATATTAAATAACAAAAACTCAAGTTTCTGTTCCAAAAAACCAAGTTTCTGTTCTAACAAGCCAAACCTCTGTTCTAAATAATCTGACCGTATGCTTTGCCGCGAAAAGTCCTGTATTAAAGACTCAAACTGTTCGCTTTGCCGCAAAAGGTTTTGTTTCAAAGAGTCAAACTTTTCGCTCTGCTGCGCAAAGTCCTGCTTAAGAAAGTCAGACTGCTCACTCTGCCACGAAAGGCTTTGCTTTAAAGAATCAAACTGTTTGCTTTGCCGTGAAAAGTCCTCCTTTAAAGAGTCAAACCATTCGCTTTGTCGCGAGAGGTCCTGCTTAACAATCTCGGACTGCTCATTTTGCCACGAGAGGTTTTTCTTTAAAGAGTCAAACTGTTTGTTTTGCCACGGAAAATCCTGCCTTAAAGAGTCAAATCGTTCACTCTCCCGTGAAAGGTTTTCCTCCATTCGGTCCTAAAGTTTACACAGATCCTGTGTTACCTTTAAGTAAACACTCAAACTGGCACACACCGCAGACCCTATAACTACAAGACCCCAGATTACTGCAGAGATATTACTCAACCCTCCAAATAATTCCTCCATCTCTGATATCCTGCACGACTACGCCAGAAATTGTCACAGAGCAACCCACAGGTCAATTTTAGGGACCACAAGGTCCAAAACCAACTTTTATTAGACCAGCGAGGCACAGGGTTTTAGCACTCCGAATGTGACTTAAATACAGGTTCGGATATCAGTAGAGGAAATTATTGAGAGGGGCAGCCACTAATACAACAGGAGGTCCACAGAGTGCATGCACGTGGCTTCACCAAAACAATGCCGGAGCCGTCCCCGAGTCCCGGAGGAGTACACACTTGCCTAAGCACGGTGTGGGATTATTTTTATAGAGATACACGTACTCGCAGTGAGTACGGAAAGTGTGCACTCGCGATGTCGCGAGAGTAAATTTATAATACGCTCGCAGTCCTGCGAGAGTTATTTTACATGTGCAAATGTGCACGGAATCCTACACGTGCTTATGTGGAAGCACGGGAGGAAAATATACTCGCGATTGTGCGAGGGGCTCTCGGCCGCCACTCGCGATTGTGCGAGGAAATAAAGTACTTGTGCAAATGTGCACGGAAAGAAAATATACTCGCAATCCTGCGAGAAGTTTTACTTACACCGTGGTGGCGAGGCAAGCGGAGTCTCCATCCCGGGGAGGGGGGGCTCTCGTGGCGGCAGTGGCTAAGCTTGTGCTCCAAGAGACCCGCGGCAATGGGCGGAGTCTCGACGAGAGTCCCGTTTTGTTATCTGATCAGACCTGACTGTAGGCATTGTATAAGCTTCTCTGCACCCCCCACACTGAGTGTGGGTGCCCCTGAAGCCCTCAAACATCCCCCACACTGGGCGCGGCCCAGTGTGCCTTGGCACTCCCTTCTTCTAATGTCCCAGGAGCCAGGGTGCTCTGGGCCAGACAAAAGAAGCTGTTAGCCTCAAATAGCAGAGGAAGAGGGAGAAGTGCCGTGCTGCAAAGGAGGGGGAATTGCAATCTGTCACAGGCTGCAAAGCTGCAAAAACTCCAGCAGCAGCAGATCGTTCAGCATGAAGATCTTTTAAGGCG
Source organism: Columba livia (assembly GCF_036013475.1). NCBI lineage: Eukaryota > Metazoa > Chordata > Aves > Columbiformes > Columbidae > Columba > Columba livia. The sequence continues at coordinate 17,860,269 of NC_088641.1, read as the reverse complement.
GTAATTATAACCTTCCATGTAGTTGCTAATGATTTAGCTTCTTTATCTCTGTTGCTGACATTATCCCATAATTTCTGCCCTATATCGTCCCAAAGTTCAAGTTTAAAAGCCTTCTTGGTTTCTGCCGGGTAGCCGTTAGTTCTACACCAAATTAACAGTCTACGTATGTTACTTTCTTAATATTTAAATCCTCTCACAGAGAGAATATGCAGGAGGAACATAACTACAGCTTGTGCTTCAGAAAACACGTTCTGCCCCATAACTTCACTCTTCCTTCCTCCTGCTCCCAGCCGCTCACCTTTTCCGGTGCTGCATCGACGTCTTTATCCCCAGGGCGTCTGTACGCTTCCATCCGGTCTTCAGTCCAGCTGAAGCCGCCTCCGGCTGGGCCGCTCCAGGCTTTTCCCCGATCGTAGTGATACGCCGTTCAGAGTATCACGTCGGGGTCACCATTTGTTGGAACAATAAATGACTCAGCATTCTGATTCAATGTGAATCACGCAAAGCCATTTATTACAGAAACAAGCCTCCTTATATGTGCAACTATTCTCTAAACACATGTCCACGCTCCAAGCATGGATCCGCTAAATGAGTATCACAGGCTGTCCATGTGCTGGAGTCTCACTGATGATAGGTCTGATGACTCATGCCATGTTTGGGCCCTGTTAATGAAGAAACGCCCCTCTTTCTCACAGAAGATTCTGTTCTCATCTTCTCGAAGCAGCCTTGAGATTCCTTTGAGCCTGACTAATTCAACAACAAATCTTTATCTATCAAAACCCCTCTACAGCTCTCCATGGAAACTTCAGTTTGGCCGCTTCAATTCCCTGGGGAGTGTCGAGGGTTTAGATTGCGGGGTGACAATAAAACCCTGGCAGATGTATTGTTAACCTCCTCTCCTCCCCCCACTTCACCCTTTTGACCCTCCCTCTCCCCGCCTTCCCACTAAGGACAGGCGATCGGGAGGGAAAGAAGGAAAGAGAGAGAAGAGCTGGAAAAATTAAAAATGTTTTACTAATGCTACTAATAACAATAGAGAAAATAATACAAAATATACAAAACCAATCTTGAAAGTCTCAGCAACTGCAGAGCTGGCACCCGAAGTCCTGGATTGGACTCTGCAGCCAACTGGAGCTGTAATTCAGTCTGTCACTAGGCCTCAGTTCGCAGGGACGACTAGCAAGATCCTCTCCTGATGTCGGCCATAAGCAAAAGGGAAAAAGAAGGGCAAAGAGGGCCAAGATCCTCGTGATCTCCCACTTTTATATGAAGTATTCACGTGAATGGAATGTTATACACAGTTGGTCAGTTTCTTGGTCTCCTGTTTCTTGTTGCCCCTCTCGCAAGATGTGAATCTGTCCTTATCAATAAGTTTGCATTCCATTGCTATGTTTACCAAAACATGTATCTGGTTCTCCAGGAAAATGCAGCTAATATGAAGGCTTTAGCTGACAGGCAAATTCACTAAAAGAGAAACTTGTTTTTTAACAAAACCAGGACAGGAGTAACCACCCCCCTTTCCTCAATCTCTGGCCGTATCTCCAGCAGAGCCAATTCATATAGGAGAGCAGCCACGGGGTTCCAGAGCTCCATACTGGGCCATCCCGGAATATGGGGAGTCACCCATGAGGCCTCCCCTGTCCCCAGTGGTTTTTTTTAAAAAAAGTCACGGCATTGCTGTTTCCAGCGACCGCCTGTCGGAAAGTAAAATGTGGGAAAGCAAGATGTGTGGTTCCAGCCACCTGGATCATAAAGGAAGATCAATACAAACATGACCATCCGGACGGTCGAAGACATAATACTAACATAATAATTTATAAAGGCCCTTGGATATATTACTTTGAAGTACGTTTCTCATAATTGTAAAAAGTTATAGCCCAGACTCGTGAGAATGGTATCTCGTGCCGGATAACCGCCCCGAAGTACATGGGATGTGTGAATGTCCTTGGGCCTGGTCTGTGAATGAGTGGAAAAACTAGTGAGACAAACATCACATGAGTTTAGTGTGTTTTTAATAACAATTAGTGGAAAAACACCTTTTGTAAACATCTTAGTCCATGCTCGTACCTGTAAATCCTATAAATTGTAAATGGTGAATAAAGAAGACAGCCTAGGCCTAAGTCAGATATCTGCTTGGCCAGGGTCTGCGCTCCTTCCTGAACAAGATCTCTGCCTCTGTGTGAATTTCTGTTTGCGTCCTGGTATGCGTCATTTCTAATCGCTGCAAATGTGTGCCTCGTGTGAGTGTGTGACCCCTGAAGGCTCTTCATCGAGCAGTGTGTTTGGTGGCAACCATGCAATCCGACGGGTGAGTAAATTTTATTTGTGGCCACATGAATCCCTATGGTATAGATAGGAACGAGCAGTCCTTGTTGAATGAGAGAGCTGCAGGATTGCATTAGTATGGGGCAAGCCGCTTCTCAGGAACATAAATTCTATTTGCAGGTTTTACTGCAGGTGTTACGTTCTTCTGGGTATCGTATTTCTGAGAAGCAGGTAGCTTCACTCCTGGTATGGGTGAAAGAGCATTGTGCTTGGTTTCCGAGTGAGGGGACGTTTGGCAGTAAAATTTGGAAACAGGTCGGGGAACAGCTACACGCACAAAAGGATTCAGTTCCCGATAGTTTACAGATTACTTGGAGATTTGTGTACTTTGTACTATCCCAGTTGCAGTCAGCAGAGCACATACTACAAGGGCAAACGGGGGAGGATGACCAGAAAAACACAAATGAGCAGGTTGCTAATGATTTGACTCTTGACAGCACTGACAGCACTCATCCTTTTGAGTCAGGCTCTGTAGATCTCGAAAAAGAGTCATTTCTATATCCATCATTAATGCCATCACAGCTGTGTAAAGATAAAGCAGAAATTTGTGTGGAGCTGGGTCAGGAGTCTAAAACTTTATCCTCAGTACCTCCTTTGCCTGATTTTAATGATGCTTATACAGCACGCAGTAAACCCTTCATGACTAAGACAGCAGAACACAAAGGGGTAATGCAAAAATGCCATGAAAAGGCTATGGAACAGGGTGATTTTTCTTTCGCCTTTCCAGTTATTTACAAACCACAACAACCACCAGAACATGACGGAATACCTTATGCAATGGTTAAGGAGTTAAAAAAATCTGTGCAAGAGAATGGGTTACATAGTTCTTTTACAATAGGGATTGCTGAAGGTATTGGTGCCACGTACGTAATGACTCCATGGAATTGGAAATTGCTTGTTAAAACAATTTTGACACCAACGCAATATTCTGTGTGACATTTAGAGTATCGTGATCTTGTGACTGAACAGGTCCTGGAAAATTTGTCATCAGGAGTAGGGATAAATCAGGATATGCTGCTAGGAACCAGACAGTATATCACTCCACAAGCTCAGGCTGGGCTTCAGAGGCAGGTTTTTGAACAGGCAACTCGTATTGCTCTTACAGCATGGCGTCGGGTCCCTGAGGCAGGGGAGCGTGTAGGCTCATTTGCAACAATAAGACAGGGACCGCAGGAGTCTTATATAAGTTTTCTTGACAGATTGCAAACCGGTATAGCAAGACAGATTGAAAATGAAGATGTGGCAAAAGTTATACTGTTGCAACTGGCATATGATAATGATAACTCTGACTGCCAGGCTGCTTTGTTGCCGGTGAAAGGTAAAGTCACTGATATCACGTAATACGTTAAGGCTTGTCAGAATATTGGGACTGAAACATTTCGGGCTTCAGTATTAGCAGCCGCGTTGTCTCAGCTCAGTGTAAATCAATCAGGTCTTAAGCGCTTTACTTGCGGAAATGAAGGTCATGTCAGTAAAAACTGTCCTCAAAAGCATTATAAAACATCAAGAGAAAGCTCACCGTGGTTGTGTCCTCGCTGTCAGAAGGGATATCACTGGAGTAGTTCTTGCAGATCTCAGTTTGATAGATCAGGGAAACCCCTGCCGGGAAACGGCAAGAGGGGTGCAAAACCCGATGCCCCACAATCCAACAGGGTTCAGAATCTAACTTCCCAGCTGCAGAACAATCTTTCCCCCGGAGCAGCAGCAGTATCGCAACCTGGCACACAGTCTATGATCTCGCCCCTGCAACCGCAGGCAGCACCAGGTTGGATTTGGCAACTGCAACAGAATTGTTAATTACAGACTCCGGGGAATATACAGTAGGTACCTCTGTATGGGGACCTTTACCTAATGGATTTTTTGGATTGATTGTTGGACGCTCTAGTGCTAGTGTACAGGGTATATTTGTTCTTACTGGTGTAGTTGATGCAGACTATCTCGGAGAGATTAAAATCATGGTCACAGCGACTCAGATTCCCTGCAAAATTCTAGCTAATCAGCGAATTGCGCAATTGTTGCTTTTGCCGTACTGGGTCCCTCAGACAGCTACAGCTGGACGAGGTGATTCTGGTTTTGGGAGTTCTGGCCAGCCACAAGTATTGTGGTCCCAGGAGATTATTACGCAGCAACCCGTGCTTACTGTTTCAATTCAGGGCAGACCTTTTATAGGGCTAGCGGATACTGGTGCTGATATTTCTATCATTTCTAAACATCAATGGCCAGAAAACTGGCCCCTGGAAGTAGCTATGGCCACAATTGTTGGAATTGGAGGAAGTCAAACACCGATGAGAAGTGCTCAGGTGTTGCAGGTTGTTGACCCAGATAAAGTTTCAGCTTGAATTCAGCCGTATGTTTTACAGACTGCTATCAACCTTTGGGGTAGGGATTTGCTACAGCAATGGCACGTTACTTTAACCACTGAAGACACAAATTTATCTTAAGGGTCGCTGATCTAAAACCCCTGCTCAAACTTACTTGGTTGTCAGCTAGGCCGGTTTGGGTCGACCAGTGGCCCTTGAAAGGGGAAAAATTGCTCCAGGCTCATTCACTAGTTCAAGAACAGTTGCAGGCAGGACACATAGTACCTTCCACGAGTCCGTGGAATACTCCCATTTTTGTTATCCCAAAAAAATCAGGGAAATGGCGTTTGCTACAAGATTTACGTGCAATTAATGCAGTAATGCAACCTATGGGAGCCTTACAACCTGGCGTCCCAAATCCCACTATGCTGCCTAGTAATTGGACACTACAGATTATTGATTTAAAGGATTGCTTTTTTACCGTTCCACTACATCCTAACGCCTGTCAGTATTTTGCTTTCTCAGTTCCCAGCATTAACAGTGCTCAGCCTATGCAGCGTTATCAGTGGACGTTTTTACCTCATGGTATGAAGAACAGCCCCACAATTTGCCAGCTTGTTGTGAGTACCGCTCTGCAGCCTACACGTGAGGCATTTACAGAGGCTATAATATATCATTACATGGACGACATTTTAGTTTGTGCTGAACAATCTGATTACCTCCAAGGTGCGGTAACACACTTACTTCAAGCTCTGAAACTTCATGGCTTACAAGTTGCACAGGAAAAAGTGCAGACTGTGCCCCCCTGGAAATATTTGGGCTGGATTTTAACAGAAACTATGATCAGACCCCAGCCTTTGACATTAAGACATTGAATGATTTACAGAAATTGATGGGTACAATTAACTGGGTATGACCCATGCTTGGAATTTCTAACCATGAACTCCAGCATCTGTTTAATTTGCTAAAAGGAGATTCAGATTTAACATCTCCTCACACTTTAACTCCGCAGGCACAGAGAGAATTAGAGCTGGTAGCACACAAAATTACAAACTTACAGGCTGACCGCATTCTAATGGATTTGCAGATTTGTCTGTTTATAGCTACAACACAGAAACAACCTGTGGCTACTGTGGGACAGTATGATGAGAATGCAGACTGATATACTTGGAATGGACTTTTTTTCCCAATTCTTTTCATAAAACTATTACTGAGCCCCTGAATTGTTACTCTGATCAAAAAAGGCAGAGAACGGATTCAGTCTTTAGTAGGCCGTGATCCATCTGTCATATATGTACCTTTTGTGAAAGCAGATTTTGATTTTTTTTATTCACAATCTCTGTCCTTGCAAATTGCGCTAGCTCATTTTCTTAACAGCATAGCTTTTGGCATGCCTAAATGTAAATTGCTTCAAAATCTGCATGTCTTTGATATCAGACCACAGTCCGTACTTGCATTCGGTCCTATCCCAAATGCTCGCACAGTTTTTGTTGATGGTTCAGGGAAGTCTCATGAAGCTGTAGTGGTCTGGTGTGAAGATAACGATTGGCATCATTCTGTTAAAACTGTTGAAGGTTCAACCCAGTTAGTGGAACTTGGCACAGTTTTGCATGCCTTAGAGCTTTTTAGGGAGGAACCTCTAAATTTGGTTTGTGATTCTGAGTACGTAGTCAAGGTGCTACAGCACATCCCCTCCACTTTTCTTAAAGAAATCTCGCAACAGCAACTCTTTGATATGTTTGTATCATTGCAAACTGCATTACAGTTTTGCGAACACCCACTGTTTGTTACTCATATACGCTCTCATACAACTTTACCAGGTCCCATAACTGAAGGTAATGCAGTTGCGGATTCTTATACCGTAACTACAGTCCGCTTCCAGTCTGCCAGGGCTTCACATGCTTTCTTCCATCAGAATGCTGCTGCCTTAAAAAAGGTGTTTGGTCTCACTCTCGAGCAAGCGAGAGACATAGTGCGCTCTTGCCCGGAATGTCAAGGTCTGATTAAAAGCTCACCCCCCCTTGGAGTTAACCCTCGCGGAGTCTCAGCTAATGACATTTGGCAGTCTGATGTTACAAGTTTCATTTTTTGGCTGTTTGAAATATGTACATGTTTCTATATATACTTTTTCAAGTATGCTTTGTGCATCTGCACATACAAGTGAGAAAAGCAGAGATGTTCAGCGTCACTGGACCTGCTGTTTTGCTATGCTGGTAGTGCCACAACAGATTAAAACTGACAACGGTCCTGGATACACTGCTAGATCCATGCAATATTTTTTACAGCAATGGGGCGTTTCGCATGTCACAGGTATTCCACATTCTCCCACTGGACAGGCTATCATTGAACGAGCACATTCCACATTGAAACAGATGTTATTAAAACAAAAAAGGGGGAATATGACGCCTCAAGAACAATTAGACAATGCAATATATACTTCAAATTTTTTGAATCGTACTATGCCTCCCTCCTCTATCGCAGCAGTGGAAAAACACTTCCGTGTTCCAGATTTGCTATCTCAGAGACCAAAGGTTTTATACCGGGATCCCCTGCACAACAGTCAGTGGCAAGGGCCTGTAGAACTAATCACCTGGGGAAGTGGGTATGCTTGTGTTCTTCTTCCAACAGGACCCAAGTGGCTTCCTGCGAAATATGTTAAACCTTTCTACGAGTTGGACCAACATGATGCAGGACCCAGTACCAGAGATGCAGCATCTGTCCCTGAAGCAGAGGATAATGAAGAAACAGAAGAGACCGAAGAAGGAGGCCAGTGATGTTACCTGGGGACAGCTAAAAAATTACAGCAAAACCTATTTACAATTGTTTGTCAGAAAAGTTCTGTCTGTTTTATCAGTGAAGGGGGAATGGAAGTGTAGTTCAGAGTAATTTAGCTTTTGTTTCCATTCTGGGTCTTAATGCGTAAGGTATCTAAAGTAACCATAGCAGATGTTTTGAGTTTGTAAATTAGAGGTATTAGCATATCAGAATTGTATAGATTATTAACTGGTAAAATAAATCCTTCAATGCATTTATTTTCCTTATTAGGATAACTGACTAGCTCTCCCCAATAATTGTATTTGTTGTAATTTGCATTATTCTGTTCTATTGTAGGTTGATTTGCAACAAGAAAATGACACATAAGGTGTGATGATCCACAGTGGGCATTAAAACTCACCGACAGAATGCCCCTTTTTGACTTTGGAGGCAAGAGGTGACTGCATTACCACTCCAAAGTAATTTGTCAGATGACTGTGGTCACAGGCTGGATTGTTAGGCAGTACACATTCCCCTGAAATCTGGAGCCTTCAATGAGGAGACTGATGGTTCTTTATCAACTTCTGTGCCCTACTGTGCCTCCCCCCACATATATACACCTAGAATGGTACCAAGGTGTTGTCAAACAGCTTCACCTCTACCAAGTGATGGGTCAGGAGAGGTGGGACCCTTGGTCATTTGACAGGGTCCTTTGCCCAGACTAGCTGAGAAGCTTCTGGACTACGTTGTAATGCCCACAGCTACATCTGGTCAAACAATGAAAAAGGGTTCCCGCCGAAGACTCCCTCTGAGTCGTCTTCTCGGAGCTGCGGGTCAGTGAACTGGAGTCCTTTCCTTAGACATGAACACCATCTAAGGAAACTTCCTGGGATTAATGACACCTCACTTCTTTATTTGAGTGAGTAACTATTTCTTGTGAGTACCCTGAAGTAAAAGGCCTCTAGTTTTGTTTCTTGTGAGTGACTACATGCACGTTGTGGATCCTCATTATTCTTATGATATTGGATTTACATAATCTTCTTAGCTGATACCTGAACCTGTATTTTCTGTTACCAGAGTGCTAAATATGTGTAATATCATTATATGGATTTTTGTGGGAATTGGATATGCTTGTGTGATGTTTTTTCTTGTAGTCCTCCGAATCATCTGGAGAATGATACAGAATGCAAAGAGGAACAAAGCCAGGGTCCTTACTGCATTCATTGAGAACCTGATGTTTAAAACAAAAAAGGGGGCAATGTTGGAAAGTAAAATGTGGGAAAGCAAGATGTGTGGTTCCAGCCACCTGGATCATAAAGGAAGATCAATACTAACATGACCATCTGGATGGTCGAAGACATAATACTAACATAATAATATATAAAGGGCCTTGGACAGAATACTTTGAAGTACGTTTCTCATAATTGTAAAACGTTATAGCCCAGACTCATGAGAATGGTATCTCAGGCCGGATAACCGCCCCCAAGTGCATGGGATGTGTGAATGTCCTTGGGCCTGGTCTGTGAATGAGTGGAAAAACTAGTGAGACAAACATCACATGAGTTTAGTGTGTTTTTAATAACAACTAGTGGAAAAACACCTTTTGTAAACATCTTAGTCCATGCTCGTACCTGTAAATCCTATAAATTGTAAATGGTGAATAAAGAAGGCAGCCTAAGCCTAAGTCAGATCTCTGCTTGGCCAGGGTCTGCGCTCCTTCCTGAACAAGATCTCTGCCTCTGCGTGAATTTCTGTCTGCGTCCCGATATGCATTGTCTCTAATCGCCGCAACCGCCGACTGCGCCAAATGTGTGCACAAGCACAGGCACGTCACAAGAAGAGCCAGAGGCCACAAATGCAATTGCAAAGAGCAAGTTTTATTTTAGTTACCTCTCTACTGGGGGATCTCCGTAGCTGCACCTAAGCTCCCAGGCAGAGGCGGCGTAAGCGGGGACGCAGGCACTGCTAAGTTTAGCCCTGCTGGAAGATCGTTAGGCCGGCTACGCTCACCTATATTTAAAGGCTTAGAGCAGATGCAGCTTCTTGCTGTGCTCTGCTCTTTCTCAAAACAAAGCAGGAATCTCAGACATGATAAGGTACTCTAGGGTTTCTCTCAGGCCTATGTTATCTCACACAGAGGTTCTACTTGTCAAGCACACAAGGTCAGTAAAACAATTAGTGTGATGCATGTGCTTTCTTTATACCCCAGCTGCAGGTCACTTGAGCGTGTTTACCTTTCTCCTCCTCGCCCAATCTTCCACGATTCCCATACATCCCCTTATTAAGGGAGTCATCATGTCTGGATTTACTGGCAACATCATTGGGGATTCACATTCAGGAATTAATTTCCTTTCATGTATCATTTGCAAACAGGCTGCTTTGTGTACACTCTCTAACAATTGATCAGGTGTGCCAGTAATTGCTAAGGGCTCTCCTCTATCTAAGGGGTTTAGCCCTCCAGCCCAGTAAGCAGCTCGCTGGGTTAGAGACCATGGGGCACGTCTGTCACCAGTTGTTAAGACGACTCCATGCCCCCAGTATCCATTTGCCTCTTGTTCACTTAACTGAATTTGGTCTCCCCAAGTTAGGGATACACGTCGCACATATTCATTTTTAGATTCTTTAGGGAGGTGACTCTGCTCTTTTTTAAGCTGGGCCAGCTCCATGGCAGTGTAAGGTGTTTGCTTAGTTGTAATGTGAGGGTCAGTATCCTCCTCATTAGCATAAAAGTATTCTGGTTTAACTAAGGGTCTCACATGTGGGAATTCGTCATAACGTTTTCCCAAGTCCTTCAATTCTTTCCGAGGGTAGATTTGATTTATGTGTCGGATATTTTTCTCCTCTAACTCCTGCTCCCTCAGCACTCCCATGTTTTCCTTCAGAGTAGCTTTCAATGAGCAGTTTTCTTCCCTCTCCTTTTGTAATTGTTGAAAACAGTTTTCTAATTGTTGTTCTAAGTTAGAAGTTGTTTTTTGCAAGACCTGTACCAGATTTTCAAGGGATTCTCTTATTTTACTTTCATTCCTGTGCCACATAAAGCAATCTTCTATTGCTGCTACTAGGCTAGCTCCTAGAACAACCCAGACAATAGTCTTATCTCTATTTGATTTAAACTTAGACTTAGTCTGCAAAGAAATCACTCAGTCCACTACACTCTGTAAATTAGCCCAGTTATCATGAGCCCAGTCTTCTCCGGGTACGGAGGGTCGAGCTCCATACTTTGCTAAAAGCGTGTAGAACGAGTCCCAATCTTTCGCTAACCAGAAATCCTGATTGTCAGCTTTTCTGGTCATTCTTACTACGAAGGGGTGGTACATACTCTAGGAAGGCACAACTTAGTTACGAAAACCACGGCAACAACTGCGTCACCCTTCTCTTTCCTGAGTGGTTGAAGAGGCCTAGAAATCTGCTATGGGAGGACCAAACAGCTACAAAAACACACAAGATTGCCCCTTCACTCTCCCTAGCAGAAAATTCTCATCATCATGAGAACAACACCCCTTTTTGCACTTTGAGATCTTTTGTGTTAAATTCTAGGAAACAGAACCCTCAGCTCGAGTTTGGGGTGCTCTACACCAAGGCGTGTATGGTGTGCAGGAAATCCGAATCACCTCCCTTGCATTCTAGACACTTCTCACTGATAAATCAGTGTAAGGCTAGGTGCGGCTGAAGCGAAACATCCTTTCCCTGGTGCAGACCACACACTACCTACACTCCTCTGTTTTCCCAGAATCCCATCCTTGTAGCCAATTAAATGTCATGGTCCATTCAGTGATGGATTCGTGATGGCTCTTTTACCTTGATCTCGAAGTACAAAATTAAGGCAACCAAAATGCCAAGGGGTTATAATTCAATCAAGCAGTGTTACTTTATTAATTTGCCCGTAAAGCGGCACATGATAGAGAGAGAGGAAGAAAAAGAAAAGGGAAAAGAAACAGGGAAAAAGTAAAAGTAAAGATAAGAGATGAGGTTGCGTTTATCACCAGTCGAGTTCCAGAAGCGTCCCTCTGGTCTCCGGTCCTATAGAGTCCTGCCGGTCTTCCATCGTGGTTTGGGATCCTCTGGTGGGAAGATCTCCAATGGTGTCCATTCGGGAGTCATCTCTTATGCTTCTTCACCCCCCCCTTGTTCCCACTGTTTGTGGCCAGTCTCCGCCTTGATTTCGCAACCCAGGCTTGTACTGCGCAGGGTCAAAAGATTCACACTTTCTTTTGCCAATGCTTACATGTCCAGCATTCAGGGGTCTTTCTCTGGTCCATTTGGTGACCTCAGGACCCTTGGTGAGCTTCTGGGCATGCTCCTTTTTGTTGGCCATTGTTTGGAGGAGCAGGTGGGGGACAGGTGTGACTCAGGCTGCAGGTGAGAATACATCTTCTGGACAGCAGCTATTGTCCCTGGCTCGAAGAGACCCTCATAACAATAGTTTTCAGGAGGCGGCGGCTGGTTTGGCTGAAGCAGCAGGCAAAGTCCATACAGCAGCCATTGTGAGCAGTAGCACCCCCATATTGGAGAAACCAGTGCAACACAATGCTTCTCCTCGGGCCTCTCTCCAAGTCATTGTCCATGCATTCTTTCTGTCAGGGCCTCAGTTCTCTCAGTTCCTGATGGTGATGTTCAGGCAAATACTGCTCCATCTTCGGACCGACTCTCAGACTCTTACACCGTGGTAACGCCCACTCCACGTCAGCTGCTCTCACAAGGGCTGCCGGGAGCTTCCCGGTCTCAAGATAGAAAGAGATCAAAAGAGCCCGATTCAGAGTAAAAAATAATAAAAAAAAGGCTTCTCTGTACCTCGCAGATTTCTCTTAACCAGGACCCGCCGAGCTGGCTCCGATCAGCTGATCTCGGAAACTGAAGATGGGACCAGCCTCTTTTCAGTGATGCCCAACTATAGGATGAGGGACAATGAGCACAGACTGAAGTATAGGAGGTTCCATTTAAACATGAGGTGAAACTTCTTCTTTTTTGAGGGTGACAGAGCTGCCCAGAGACATGGTGGAGTCATTTCATTCTGAATCATGACAATATCCCCAGATTTTTAATTTCCCATGAAACACAAAGTTCAAATATATTAGTTTTTAAAAACATTGAGGCATCTACTTTTCTCATTGTCAGTATGTTGGTTTGTGAAATATTTACCTGGAAGGACCACATGGCACATGAAGTTCAAACTTTTCTGAAACATTTGCTTTTAAAATACTTCACATGCTTAGTCTTTCAACTTGCATCTTTCTCAGATCAGGAAAGAAGAAGAGACCAAGGTTAGACTTTGTCCCATGGAGACTGTACATATATCCTAAGATGGGAAATGAAGGAGACTGTGGTGAGACATCTGTGCATGAGTGTGTGAACAGAAAAGGAGCTGTCATCTCACACCTCAATATCTCACTCCTCTTTTGGAGAAAGCTAGGCAGGGCATTTCTCTGCCAGCTACCAGTGGGGCTGGTACTGGGGATGCTCATTGCAGCATGTGAGGAGATGCAGACAGTGCGGAATGAATCCATGAGGCTGCAAAATGCCATGGCACAGGGGCAGAGAAACCCCACTGGAGGCACACTGAAGCTGCAGGACCAATCCCACTCCAGATGTATGCTAGAAAAAGATGGCTTGTCTGTATGCACAACCACTTCCCATAGGTGAGGAAGAAGAGGGACCAATAGCTAAAACTCAGCTAACCAGAAACAGTGCATATCGGGTTTACCAAAAAACACAGGCTGAGCTGTGTGAAAGATCACATGGAAACATAGCCTGACAAACCCTGAAATATGATCAACTGAAACTGAACTACAATATACTATTTAGTTAACCTCTTTCCAAATGATTCAGTTGATTTGATAAAATAAGCTTTTTTCTTCATTGAACCACATAAGTCTGGAAGAAAATATGATTCAAATTATTAATATCCTCCCATCAACCAGTATCAACAGTATTTGCTTCCCAAGATTAAGTTCCTGTTAGGTATATTGGCTCAAACTCTTAGCCTAATTGTCTTTGCTGGTCTTTGCTGATAATTTGGTCCTCTATATTAATCTGATATGACTGAAACAAAATATTCTTTTGTTGTTTTTCCACTGTTACATACGTAAGACTAAACCTAGTAGATGAAAATGAGCTTGACTGCAGAGAACAGAACTAAGTACCTGAGAACATGTGATTAGAGGCTTGGTCAGTGCCTACATAGATATGTTGTAGTGTTCTTGAAGATGCTTTCCATTTTCAAGCACACAAAATGTGCAACAATGCAGGAACTGCATGTGAAGTCCATTTTTGCATCTATCATCTGATATGCTCAGGGTGATATTAAACCCAGACTTCACCAATCACTGCTTCACAAAGAACTGAAAGAACCAACAGAATATTTATGAGGACTTTGTGACTGAATTATATAAAACACACCTTCCACAACTTCTCATGAACCTCTTCCGATATTTTCAGACATTTACTGTGTTGGTTTATTTGTTTTATCACAATATTTTTCAATATGACAATTAGATGAGCATTTTACAATGTATGTCTAAATTTTAGCAGATATTTTGTGAATTGGCTGCATCAGCTTTTCTTTCTTGCCTCCCTCTGATGAGTGTCTGTTTTGCAAATTTCATGACCCTAGACACAAACTGAAGAAAATGTGCTCATTTCTAGCTGAATATTCTGTGCAGTTCTGTTAGGATTTGGGACTGTGAGATATCTGAGAGTTGCCTGGGCAGATGCAGCTGGAAAGAAAACCAAGGATGTTAAATCTGTGTGTGTACGAGAATTCACATATGTGTATACTAGGTTTGCAGGTGAATATATACGTGTGTGTGTGTGTATGTATATACACACACACTGCCAATCAAGTTGCAGTTATATTTCATTCTCTTACACACCTATATAGCATTAATTTTCTCAAGCTCTGTCTGATTTATTTAACCAACCAACACAAAGATAACAGACTTTGGCAAGCCAATTCAACATTTAAAATAAGCACCTAGTAAGTATTTATCTCAGATTAAAATATATTTCCTTCATATATTCATACCAAGGGAAAAGAAAAAAAAAAAAAAGAATAATTCAGGGGTGATGGAAAATTAACACGAAAGACTTACAAAATCATCTAATGGTATATCATTATTACAGTTAATCTTACAATATTTTCCAACTCTCGTTCATTCTAACAGTATTAGTGCTTGTCTAACATTTTTCTGCATTGTGAAACTTGTTTCCCCATCTGGAATGGAGTTGCCGACATTTACCATCACCTTTATTTCTTGACTTTCCTCACCACATCCCTGCATACTCTAACAGCTTCCTTGTATTCCTCCCAGGTGGTCTGTCCCTTTTTCCACATTATGTAAACATCCTTCTTCTATCTGAGTTTTGACTGGAGTTCCTTACTCATCCCTGCTGTCCTCTTACTCCCTTTACTTGATTTCTTCTTCATTGGGATGCATTGGTCTTGGGCTTGGAGGAAGTGATACTTGAATACTAGCCAGCTCTCTTGGACCCCCTTACCTTCTAGTGCCCTGGAAATTAAAGAAATCTCAAACAGAACTCCCCCAAACAGGTCTCTGTTCCAGCTCTGACAAAAAGAGCAAGAGCGAGAAGAGGTTGGCTGCATGTTTTTCAGATGCTGTTTGCTCTGGAGCTGATAACGGTAGCAATGGTATTCCATCCCACACACGTCATACACCGTATAAAACCGGGAGATCACGAAGGTCTCGCTTTCTTTGTCCATGGCTGGCATCTGAAGAGAACCCTGCCTGTTCTGCCTGCAATCCTAGGCCTAGTTCCAAGCCCTGCATCCCTGAATCCAGTTCTGGTTTACTGAGGAGTCCAGCCCAGGACTTCTGGGTGCCTGCCCTGCAGCTGCTGGAGAAGCACCAGCTCTGCTGTGGGCCACCACTGGGTTACGCCAGAAAATTCAGTATTGTTTTTCTACACTTTGCATTATTTTCTCTATTTATTAGTAGTATTAGTAAAGCATTTTTAACTTTCCAACTTGAAAGTCTCTCTTGCTTTTCCTCCAATTCCATTTCCATAGTGGGGAGGGCAGGGAGGTAACAGAGACAATCTGCCATGGTTTATTGTGACCCTGCAATAAATGGTGACAGATTAATTAGTGCCCAATGTGGAGCAAGTGAGAAGGGCTAAGAGGGATCTCAGAGAAGCTGCTTAAACAGCTTCCTGGGTAGCGTAAGCACGAGAGCATCAGACTCACTATTTGAGCAAACCAAGTTCTAATCTTGCCTTTGGTGGAAGGAGACCTTGGAAAGCTCACTCGAGAGAGTATCAAGTATCAGCTTTTTCTCTGAAAGTTTCAGAGGGGTGAGAAAATGATAGATCACAGAATCACAGAATCACAGAATGTTAGGGATTGGAAGTGACCTCAAAAGATCATCTAGTCCAATCCTCCTGCCAGAGCAGGAACACCTAGATGAGGCTACACAGGAATGTGTCCAGGCAGGTTTGAATGTCTCCAAAGTAGGAAACTACACAACCCCCCTGGGCAGCCTGTTCCAGTGTTCTGTTACCCTCACTGAGAAGAAGTTTCTTCTCAAATTTAAGTGGAACCTCTTGTGTTCCAGTTTGAACCCATTGCCCCTTGTCTTACCATTGGATGTCACCAAGAAGAGCCTGGCTTCATCCTTATGACATTCACCCTTTATATATTTGTAAACATTAAGGTCACCCCTCAGTCTCCTCCAAGCTAAAGAGACCCAGCTCCCTCAGCCTTTCTGTGTGCTTCATGTGTCATTTGGTGATGTTAAAGCAGATTGCAGTCATTATCTTGATTTGAAGGATGCTATTGCAAATTTTGCCTTTTTTGGGGTGGATACTACTTTTTAGTGTTTATGTGTGGCACATTATCTCTGGAAATTGGTATAACATTGGTATAATTGCGTTGTTGCTGGGTTGTGTAGCATTGCTCTATATAGTCATTGTTAAGCTAATGGTGTATTTCTATTCATTCTTGTCATACTTTGGGAGTACATCTCTCTGAACCCCACTGGTAGAAGTAAGGGAAATTAAAGAGAAGTGTACCTTTTGGTTTTTCACTTGGAGGAGCCATCTTTTAGAAGAGCTATCCAACTATCCTTTGCCTTTTTCATTAGGGCAAATAACAGATGCTTTGGAGAATTTTTAATCTCTGGAAACTGAGTGAAGCTTGTTGGTGTTACCGGGTCTCTGGAATGTGTGTCAGTCCTTCCTGATGATACAACTACTTAGAAGGACTGCAGCTATTCTAACTTCTGTGACTGGTATTGTGGCTACTGAAGCCTCAGCAATATGCACCACAGCCACTCAAACTCCTGTGGTAAATCCTGCAGCCACTGCAAGCCCTGCAACAGATACTGTAGGCACTGCAACCCAGACAAGTAGCAATGCGACCACTCAAACTCCCATGACGGATCCTGCAGCCACGCCACCTTTGACTACAGCTACTGCAGCGATAACAACCTCGACGACAGCTAATATGACCAATGCAACCCTGAAAACAGACACTGTAGCCTCGCCAATTCTGATGACAGCTACAACAGCTACTGAAACCCATGCTGTGGGCCCTGCAGACATTCAATCTTTGATGACAGTTATAGCAGACACTCCACCTCCTAACATAAGTCCTGCAGTCATGCCAGCACTGATGACAGTTGCTACTGCCTTTGCAACTTCAAGGAGAAGGAGAGGAGGTGGGGTAGCCATGTATGTTAGGGAGGGTTATGCTTGTCTGGAACTTGATGAGGGTGATGATAGGGTTGAGTGTCTATGGGTGAGAATCAAGGGGAAGGGCAACAAGGCGGACATCCTGGTGGGGGTTTGTTACAGATCACCCAACCAGGATGAAGAGGCAGATGAAATATTTTGTGGACAGCTGGGAGAAGTCTCCCAATCACTAGCCCTTGTTCTTATGGGGGACTTCAACCTACCAGATGTCTGCTGGAAGTACAACACAGCAGAGAGGAAGCAGTCTAGGAGGCTCCTGCAGTGCATGGAAGACAACTTCCTAACACAGCTGGTTAGTGAGCCTACTAGGGAAGGAGCCCCACTGGATCTGTTGTTTGTAAACAAAGAAGGGTTCATGGGCAACGTATCGGTTGAAGATCACCTTGGGTATAGTGATGATGAAATGATTGAGTTTACTATCCTTGGAGAAGTTAGAAGGATGGTCAGCAGAACTGCTACTTTGGACTTCCGAAGGGCAGACTTTGACCCATTCAGAAGGCTGGTTGGCAGAGTCCCTTGGGAGACAGTCCTGAAGGACAAAGGAGTCCAGGAAGGCTGGTCTCTCTTCAGTAAGGTAATCTTAGAGGCGCAGGAGCAGGCTGTCCCCGTGTGCTGGAAGGCAAGCCGTCAGGGAAGAAGGCCGGCCGGACTGAATAGAGAGCTGCAGCTGGAGCTTAGGAATAAATAGAGAATTTATAAACTTTGGAAGGAGGGACAGGCTACTCAAGAGGAAAATAAGAATTCTGTGAGGTTATTCAGGGAGAAAATGAGAAGGACCAAAGACCAGCCAGAGATTATCTGACTACTGCCATAAAAAGCAACAAAAAATGTTTCTGTAAATAGACGAGCAGTAAAAGGAGGGCTAAGGAGAATCTCCATCCCCTGATGGATGCAGAGGGAAACACAGTGACAGAAGATGAGGGAAAGGCTGAGGTACTAAATACCTTCTTGGCCTCAGTCTTTAACAGTCAGAACAGATGTGCTCCAGGTACCCAGCTCCCTGAGCCAGAAGACAGGGATGGGGAGCAGAATGAAGCCCCAGTAATCCCAGGGGAAATGGTTAGTGACCTGCTACACCACTTGGACACCCAAAAGTCTATGGGGCCAGATGGGATATACCCAAAGGTGCTGAGGGAGCTGGTGGAGGTGATCACTAAGCCACCTTCCATTATCTATCAGCCATCTTGGCTAAATGGGGAGGTCCCAGTTGACTGGAAGTTGGCTAACCTGATGCCCATCTACAAGAAGGGCTGGAAGGAAGATCCAGGGAACTCCAGACTTGTCAGTCTAACCTCGGTGCCATGGAAGGTCATGGAGTAGATGGTCTTGAGTAACATCACACAACACATACAAGACAACCAAGTTATCAGGCCCAGTCAGCATGGGTTTATGAAAGGCAGGTCATGCTTGACCAACCTTATCTCCTTCTACGACAAGGTGACCCAACTAGTAGATGAAAGAAAGGCTGTGGATGTTGTGTTCTTAGACTTCAGTAAAGCCTTTCACACTGTATCCCATAGCATTCTCCTGGAGAAGCTGGCAGCTCATGGCCTGGATGAGTGTACTCTGCAATGGATAAAGAACTGGCTGGAGGGCCGGGCCCAAAGAGTTGTGGTGAACAGAGCCAAATCCAGTTGGCAGACAGTCACAAGTGGTGTTCCTCAGGGCTCAGTATTGGAGCCAGTTCTGTTTAATATCTTTATCAATGATCTGGATGAGGGGATTGAGTGCACCCTCAGTAAGTTTGCAGATGACACCATATTGGATGGGAGTGTTGACCTGCTGGAGGGTAGAAAGGCCATACAGAGGGATCTGAACTGGCTGGATCCTTAAGCTGAGGCAAATTGTATGAGGTTTAACAAGGCCAAGTGCCAGGTCCTGCACTTGTGTCATAACAATCCCAGGCAATGCTACAGGCTGGGAGAAGAGTGGCTGGAAAGCTACCTGGCAGGAAGGGATCTAGGGGTGTTGATTGACAGCCAGCTGAATATGAGCCAGCAGTATGCCCAGGTGGCCAAAAAGGCCAACAGCATCCCGGCTTGTATCAGGAATAGTGTGGCCAGCAGGACTGGAGAAGTGATTGTGCCACTGTACTCGGCACTGGTGAGGCCCCACCTTGAATCCTGTGTTCACTTTTGGGCCCCTCACCATAAGAAGGACATTGAGGTACTAGAGAGAGTGCAGAGAAAGGCAACAAAGCTGGTGAGGGGTCTGGAGCACAAGTCTTACAAGGAGCAGTTAAGGGAACTGGGGCTGTTTAGCCTGGAGAAATGGAGGCTGAAGGGAGACCTTATTGCTGCCTACAACTACCTGAAAGGAGGTTGTAACATGGAGGATGTTGGTCTCTTCTCCCAAGTAGCAAGTGATAGGACAAGAGGAAATGGCCTCAAGTTGCACCAGGGGAGGTTTAGATTGGATATTAGGAAAAAAATTCTTCCTGGAAAGGGTTGTCAGGCATGGAACAGGCTGCCTAAGGCAGTGATGGAATCACCATCAATGAAGGTGTTTAAAAGGTGTTTAGACGAGGTTCTTAAGGACATGGTTTAGTGCTGGAGTTAGGTTAGGTTATGGTTGGACTCGATGATCCTGAGGGTCTCTTCCAACTGAAATTATTCTATGCATATTCTTACATCCATGCAGTTGGATCACTTCTATAACTGTCACTGTAGCTATGTGAAATCCAACAACAGTGTTGAGGTTTGATTGCAGGGTGACAATAAAACCATGGCAGATGTATTGTTAACCCCCTCTCCCCCACTTACCACTTCAGCCCCTCCCTTTCCCCCCTTCCCACTAAGGACAGGGAGGGAACGAAAGACAGAGAGAAGAGAGTTGGAAAAATTAAAAATGTTTTACTAATGCTACTAATAAAAATAGAGAAAATAATACAAAATATACAAAACCAATCTTGAAAGTCCCAGCAACTGCAGAGCTGGCACCCGAAGTCCTGGACTGGACACTGCAGCCAACCGGAACTGGATTCAGTCTGTCACTAGGCCTCAGTTCGCAGGGACGACTCACAGGATCCTCTCCTAATGTCAGCCATAAGGAAAAGGAACGTGATCCTCATGATCTCCAACTTTTATATTAAGTATGATGTGAATGGGATGGAATACTTCAGTTGGTCAGTTTTTTTGGTCACCCATTTCTCATTGCCCTTCTCGTGAGATGTGCATCCATTCTCATCCATTCTTATTAATGATCTTGCATACCATTGCTATGTTGACCAAAACATGTGTCTGGTTCTCCAGGAAAATGCAGCTAATATGAAGGCTTTAGCTGACAGGCAAATTCACTAAAAGAGAAACTTGTTTTTAACAAAACCAGGACAGACAGTTATTGCATCCACTCAAACCCCCACAATACATAATGCGGCTATTCAGACTTCTGTGGTATCAGTTGTCCCTATAACCAGGAGGCAATACAAAACAAAATTAGAACCCATTTTGAAGGAAGACCAAGATGAAGAGCACGGAGAAGGTCTTTCTGAAGCACAGCAATCAGTGGAGGAAGAGGTAGAACCAGAGGTAACAGTCCACTCCTTATCCCTGAAGGAGTTGAGAGGTGTGAAAAAATATTTTGGCCGTCATGGTGAGCCAATTGTCACATGGCTGATTCGATGCTGGGATGGCAGTAAAAATAGTTTAGAACTGGAGGGCAATGAAGCCAGGCAGTTGGGATCCCCAGCAATAGATGGTGGCATGGCTAAAGCGATTGGAGAGAAGAAACGAACAAAAAGTCTCTGGAGGA
Source organism: Columba livia (assembly GCF_036013475.1). Taxonomy (NCBI): domain Eukaryota; kingdom Metazoa; phylum Chordata; class Aves; order Columbiformes; family Columbidae; genus Columba; species Columba livia. The sequence goes on along the minus strand of NC_088641.1, from coordinate 17,839,435 downwards.
AAATTTTGACAGAAGTAAAGATCAGGTGTCCTTTGAAGGATGATATTGTATTGCCCAACCAAATGGGCCACTGAAGAGAAGCTGCTAAATTAATGTCTACTCTGATTAAGTTACAAAGGACATATCCATCATTAACCAATGACATGATAAATGCTTCTTAACCACCTAGAATATGAGAGAATATTTTTCAAGTTTTAGATCCTCCTGCACGACAAGATGGAGACAGAAGATCAAGTATTACATTGTCTGGAAGCAGGGTGCTTAGCTTATATCTAACTAGAAATTAATATATGTATTTTAAGTAAGCATATTGTCCTGGTTTTGTTTAAAACAAGACCAGTTCTTTTTCAGTGAATTTTCCTTTCAGCTAAGTTCTTCTAAGTAACTGCACTTTTCTGAAGTTGGTTGCAAGTTTTTTAGACACTGTTGACTCTGGAGCTGATAATGGTAGCAATGGCATGCAGAAGAGGCTCAGGTTTAGACTTATTGCTGTGGCAGCCAAGGTTACTGATAAATTTTGCATGTCCTGTAAGTGAGAGGAGCGTATTTGCAAGGAAGAGTGAACAGAACAGGCAACCCAAATTGACCAACTAGATATTCCATCCCATACACATCATACACCATATAAAAGTGGGAGAGCACAAGGTTCTTGGGCTCTTTGACCACGGCCAGCATCTGAAGAGGACCCTGCCAGTTCTACTTGTGATCCTAGCCCTAGTTCCAGGCCCTGCATCCCTGAATCCAGTTTCGTTTTACTTCTGAGTCCAGCCCAGGACTTCTGAGTGCCCGCACTGCAGCTGCTGGAGCCACGCCAGCTTTGCCGTGAGCCACTGCTGATCTATGCCTGGAAATTCAGGATTGGTTTTCTATATTTTGTAATATTTTCTCTATTTACTAGTAGCATTAGTAAAGTATTTTTAACTTTCCAACTTGTAAGTCTCTCTCCCTTTTTCTGCTATTACCTTTTTTCAGTGGGGAGGGCAGGGGGTTAACAGAAAGCATCTGCCAAGTTTTATTGTTGCCCTGTGAGAAATGATGACAGATTAATTGGCACCCAAAATGGGGCAAGTGAGAAGGGCTAAGAGTGGTCTCTGACAAGTTACTTAAACAGTTTCTCGTGTAGTGCAAGTGCGATTACATTGTACTCCAGATTTGAGTAGTCCGAGTTCTAATCCTCTGGTGGGAGGGGACCTCAGAAAACTCACTTGAGAGAGTATCAACTTTTTCTTTGATAGTTTCAGAGAGGTGAGAAAAGATAGATTTGTGTGCTTCGCAGGTAATTTGATTATTTTAAAGCAGATTGCAGTTATTATCTTGATTTGAAGGATGTTGATGCAAATCTGGTATTATTTGTATTATTTGTTCACTTGGTTTTATTCTATTATGCCTTTTTGGGGGTCGATGCTTCTTATTAGTGTTTATGTGCAGAACATCGTCTCTGGAAGTTGGGATAAAGTTAGTATACTAGCTTTGTTGCTGGGTTGTGTAGCATTACTCTATATGGTGATAGTTAAGCTGATGGTGTATTTCTATTCATTGTTGTCATACATACATAATTCAGAAGTATGTATTTTTGGAGTCCTCCAGTAGATGTAAAAGAAATTAAAGAAAAATGTATCTTTTGTTTTTTTTCAGTTGCAGGAGTGAGATTTTAGGAGAGCTATTCAACTACTCTTTGCCTTTTTCATTAGGGCAAATTACAGATGCTTTTGAGAATTTTGAATATCCCTGGACAACTGAGCAAAGCTGGATGGTATTACTTGGTCTCTGGAATGTGTGTCATTCTTTGCTGATGGTAAAACTACTTAGGAGGACTGTAGCAATTCTAACTTCTATGACAGGTGTTGTGGCTGTTGAAGCCTCAGCAACATGCACCATAGCCACTCAAACTACCAAGACAGATTCTGAAGACACGTCAATTCTGACAACAGATACAATAGCTATTGCAACCCCCTCGGCAAGCACTCCAGCCACTCCAATACATAACTTGGGTACTGCAGTCATGCCAGTGCCAATGACAGTTAATACTGCTATTGCAACTCCAACATTGGGCATCACAGCCACACCAATGCTGACTACAGCTGCTGCGGCCACTGCAACTTCAACAGCTGTCACTGTAGCTATTCCAAATCTAACACCAGTTACTGCATCCAATCAAACCTCCACAATATGTAATGTGGCCATTCAGACTTCAGGAGTACTAGTTGCCACTTCAACGAGGAGGAAAAACAAAACACAATTGGAATCCATTGTGAAGGAAGGTGAAGATGAAGACTAGGGAGAAGTTATTTCTGGAACAGAAGAAGGTGAAGAAGAAGAACAGCCAGAGGAGGAAGGAGAGGGTCATTCTCAAGCAAAACAACCAGTAAAGAAAACGGTAATAGTCCACTCGTTATCTCTGAAGGAGCTGAGGACTCTGAAACAAGATTTTAGCTGTCATGAAGGTGAGCCAATTGTCACTTGACTGATTCAGTGCTGGGAGGACAGGGCCAATAGTTTCTAATTAGATGGATATGAAGCCAGGCAATTGGGATCACAGAATCACAGAATCACAGAATCACAGAATGTTAGGGATTGGAAAGGACCTCGAAAGATCATCTAGTCCAATCCCACTGCCGGAGCAGGAACACCTAGACAAGGTTACACAGGAAGGCGTCCAGGCAGGTTTTGAATGTCTCCAGAGTAGGAGACTCCACAACCTCCCTGCGCAGCCTGTTCCAGTGTCCTTTCACCCTTAATGAGAAGAAGTTTCTTCTCAAATTAAAGTGGAACCTTTTGTGTTCCAGTTCGAACCCATTACCCCTTGTCCTATCATTGGTTGTCACTGAGAAGAGCCTTGTTCCATTCTCGTGACACTCACCCTTTATATATCTGTAAACATTAATGAGGTCACCCCTCAGCCTCCTCTTCTCCAAGCTAAAGAGACCCAGCTCCCTCAGCCTTTCCTCATAAGGGAGATGACCCAATCCCTTAATCATCTTTGCTGCCCTATGCTGGACTCTCTCCAGCAGTTCCCTGCCCTTCTTGAACTGAGGAGCCCAGAACTGGACACAATATTCCAGATGTGGTCTCACCAGGGCAGAGTAGAGGGGAAGGAGAACCTCTCTCGACCTACTAACCACCCCCCTTGTAATACACCCCAGGATGCCATTGGCCTTCCTGGCCACAAGGGCACAGTGCTGTCTCATGGTCATCCTGTTGTCCACCAGGACCCCCAGGTCCCTTTCCCCTACGCTGCTCTCTAATAGGTCATTCCCCAACTTATACTGGAACCTGGTGTTGTTCCTACCCAGATGCAAGACTCTACACTTTCCCTTCTTATATTTCATTAAATTTTTCCCCACCCAACCCTCCAGCCTATCCAGGTCTCGCTGGATGGCGGCACAGCCTTCTGGCGTGTCAGCCACTCCTCCCAGCTTTGTGTCATCAGTAGACTTGCTGATAGTGCACTCTATTCCCTCATCCAAATCATTCATGAATATATTGAATAATATAGGCCCCAGTATTGACCCTTGAGGCACTCCACTAGACACAGGCCTCCAACTAGACTCCGCCCCATTGACCACAACTCTCTGGCTTCTTCCATTCAGGCAGTTCACAGTCCACGTCACTACCCGATCATTCAGACCACACTCCCTCAGTTTAGCTACAAGGATGCTGTGGGAGATTCTGTCAAATGCCTTACTCAAGTCAAGGTAGATCACGTCCACCGCTCTGCCATCATCCATCCATCTTGTTATGTCCTCATAAAAGTCAATGACGTTGATCAAGCACGACTTCACCTTGGTGAAGACATGTTGACTGCCCCTAATGACCCTCTTATCCCTGATATGCCTTGAGATGGCACCAAGGATAAGTCATTCCATCACTTTCCCAGGGATGGAGGTGAGGCTGACCGGTCTATAGTTACCCGGGTCCTCCCTCGTGCCCTTTTTGAAGGCTGGAGTGACATTTGCATTCCTCCAGTCCTCAGGCACCACTCCCATTTCCCAAGACTTAGGAAACACGTTGGAGAGTGGTGCAGCAATGACGTCAACCAGCTCCCTCAGCACCCGTGGGTGCATCCCATCCAGACCCATGGATTTATGTGTGTCCAGATTGCCTAATTGCTCCCTAACCCAGTCCTCATCAACCGAGGAAAACTCCTCCATTGTCCTGCCTTCCTCTGGGCCCTCAGTGGTCCGGGGCTCCTCAGGACAGCCTCTGGCAGAGTAGACAAAGAAGGCATTCAGTAATTCTGCTTTCTCTGTATCTTCTGTCACCAGGGCACTCACCTTGTTCATCAGTGGGCCTACATTGCCTCTGATATTAGTTTTATCTGCCATGCATTTGAAAAAGCTCTTCCTGTTTTCCTTGACCTCTCTCACCAGGTGTAATTCTAAGGAGGCCTTAGCTTTCCTAGTTGCCTCCCTACACTCTCTGACAACAGCCTTATATTCTTCCTAAGTGGCCAGCCCCTCCTTCCATGATCTGTAAACTCTCCTCTTCCACTTGAGCTTACCCAGCAGCTCCCTGTTTAACCACGCAGGTCTCCTGGCTCCCTTTCTTGACTTCCTGCGTGTCAGGATGCTCTGATCTTATGCCCGGTAGAAACAGTCCCTGAACACTAACCGACTATCTTGGGCCCCTTTACCTTCAAGCAGCCTTGCCCATGGGATTTGCCCTAGCAATTGCCTGAAAAGGCCAAAGTTTGCCTTGCTGAAATCCCGGGTTGCAATTCTGCTTGCTATCCTGCTCCTACCACATGAGATCCTGAATTCCACCATCTCATGGTCGCTGCAACCAAGGCAGCCCTCAACCTTTACCGCTTCAACCAAACCGTCCTTGTTAGTGAGGATGAGGTCCAGCAATGCACCTCTTCTAGTCGGCTCCTCCACCCTTTGCATCAGAAAGTTATCGTCAAGGCACTGGAGGAACCTCCGAGACTGTTGCTGGCCAGCCAAGTAGTCCTTCCAGCAAACATCAGGGAAGTTAAAATCCCCCACCTCAACCAGGGCCTGTGATTGTGAGGCCGCTCTCAGCTGTCTGTAGAAGGCCTCATCAACTTCCTCACCCTGATCTAGTGGCCTATACTAGACGCCCACAATAGTATCACCCTTGCCAGCCTGCCCCTTAACTTTCACACACAGACTCTCAACTTGCTCCTCATCCATGCCTGGACAATACTCAATACACTGTAGTTGGTCTCTCACATAAAGAGCAACTCCACCACCACACCTGGATGGCCTGTCTTTCCTGAAAAGGACATAGCCATCCATGACCACATTCCAGTCATATGTGCTGTCCCACCATGTCTCTGTAATTGCCACTAGGTCATAATCTCCTGCCCTAACACAGGTTTCTAACTCCTCCTGCTTATTCCCCATGCTGCACACATTGATGTACAGGCATTTCAGAGAGTGAGGTGAGCACACCGATTTCACCCCAGGGGTATGGGAGGCCTCCCAGCCTTCATGAACTCTAGAGTGATGCCCTACTGATGCAAGCCCAGCTAAATCCCCATCCCCCTTCGAGTTCAGTTTAAAGCTCTCTAAATGAGCCCTGCTAATTCACAGTATCACAGTATCACAGTATGTTAGGGATTGGAAGGGACCTCAAAAGATCATCTAGTCCAATCCCCCTGCTGGAGCAGGAACGCCTAGGTGAGGTCGCACAGGAACATGTCCAAGCGGGTTTTGAATGTCTCCAGAGAAGGAGACTCCACAACCTCCCTGCGCAGCCTGTTCCAGTGCTCTGTCACCCTCACTGAGAAGAAGTTTCTTCTCAAATTTAAGCGGAACCTCTTGTGTTCCAGCTCGATTCCATTACCCCTTGTCCTATCATTGTTTGCCACCGAGAAGAACCCGGCTCCGTCCTCATGGCACTCACCCTTTTTACATCTATAAACATTAATGAGGTCCCCCCTTAGTCTCCTCTTCTCCAAACTAAAGAGACCCAGCTCCCTCAGCCTTTCTTCATAAGGGAGGTGCTCCACTCCCTTAATCATCTTTGTTGCCCTACGCTGGACCCTCTCCAGCAGTTCCCTGTCCTTCTTGAACTGAGGAGCCCAGAACTGGACACAATATTCCAGATGTGGTCTCACCAGGGCGGAGTAGAGGGGAAGGAGGACCTCTCTCGATCTACTAACCACGTCCCTTGTAATACACCCCAGGATGCCATTGGCCTTCCTGGCCACAAGGGCACAGTGCTGGCTCATGGTCATCCTGTTGTTCACCAGGACCCCCAGGTCCCTTTCCCCTACACTGCTTTCTAATATGTAATTTTCCAACCTATACTGGAACCTGGGGTTGTTCCTGCTCAGATGCAGGACTCTACACTTTCCCTTGTTACATTTCATTAGGTTATTCCCCGCCCAGCTCTCCAGCCTGTCCAGGTCCCGCTGGATGACAGCACAGCCTTCTGGCGTGTCAGACACCCCTCCCAGCTTAGTGTCATCAGCAAACTTGCTGATAGTACACTCTATTCCCTCGTCCAAATCGTTAATGAATATATTGAATAATATTGGCCCCAGCACTGACCCCTGAGGCACTCCACTAGATACTGGCCTCCAACTAGACTCCGCACCATTGACTACCACTCTCTGGCTTCTCTCCTTAAGCCAGTTTGCAACCCACCTCACTACTCTATTGTCTAGACCACACCTCCTCAACTTAGCTGTGAGGATGCTGTGGGAGACTGTGTCAAAGGCTTTACTGAAGTCAAGGTAGACCACATCCACCGCTCTGCCATCATCCATCCACCTTGTTACATTCTCATAAAAGGCTATGAGGTTGGTCAAGCATGACTTACCCTTGGTAAAGCCATGCTGACTGCCCCTAATAACCCTCTTATCCTTGATATGCCTTGAGATGGCACCAAGGATAAGCTGTTCCATTACTTTCCCAGGGACAGAGGTGAGGCTGACCAGTCTATAATTACCCGGGTCCTCCTTCTTGCCCTTTTTGAAGACTGGAGTGACATTTGCTTTCCTCCAATCCTCGGGCACATCTCCCGTTTCCCAAGACTTGGCAAAGATGATGGAGAGCGGTCCAGCAATGACTTCAGCCAGCTCCATCAGCACCCACGGATGCATCCCATCTGAACCCATGGATTTATGGATGTCCAGACTATTTAATTGCTCCCTAACCCAGTCCTCATTTACTAAAGCAAACTCCTCCATTGACCTGGCTTCATCCAGGGTCTCAGGGGTACAGGGCTCCCCAGGACAGCCTCCAGCAGAGTAGACAGAGACAAAGAAGGCATTCAGTAATTCTGCCTTCTCTGTATCTTCTGCCACCAGGGCACCCACCCCATTCACCAGTGGCCCTACATTGCCTCTGGTATCAGTTTTATCTGCTATGTATTTGAAAAAGTTCTTTTTGCTGTCCTTGACCCCTCTCGCCAGCTGTAATTCTAAGGAGGCCTTGGCTATTCTAGCTGCCTTCCTACATCCTCTAACAGCAGCCTTATATTCTTCCCAAGTGGCCAGCCCCTACTTTCACGACCTGTAAACTCTCCTCTTCTGCTTGAGCGTACCCAACAGATCCCTATTCAACCACACAGGCCTCCTGGCTCCCTTCCTTGACTTCCTACGTGTGGGGATGCTTTGATCCTGAGCGTGGAAGAAGCAATCTCTGAATGCAATCCATCTATCTTGGGCCCCTTTTCCTTCAAGCAGTCTTGCCCATGGGATTTCCCCCAGCAATTGCTTGAAAAGGCCAAAGTTAGCCCTGCTAAAGTCCAGGGTTGCAATTCTACTTGCTGTTCTGTTCCTGTCACCCAAGATGCTGAACTCCGCCATCTCGTGGTCACTGCAACCCAGGCAGCTCTCAACCTTTACTGCTTCGACCAGACCCTCCTTGTTAGTGAGGATGAGATCCAGCAGTGCACCTCTCCTAGTCAGCTCCTCCACCATCTGCATGAGGAAGTTATCATCAATGCACTGGAGGAACCTCCTGGACTGTGGCTGGCTGGCTGAATGGTCCTTCCAGCAAACATCAGGGAAGTTAAAATCCCCCACAACAACCAGGGCCTGTGATTGTGAGGCCACTCTCAACTGCCCATAGAAGGCCTCATCAACTTCCTCAGCCTGATCTGGTGGCCTGTAACAGACGCCCACAACAGTGTCAACCCTGCCAACCTGCCCCTTAATTCTCACCCATAGACTCTCAACTCACTCCTCATCCACTCCTGGGCAGAATTTAGTACATTGTAGTTGCTCTCTCACATAGAGAGCAACTCCACCACCACGCCTGGCTGGCCTGTCTTTCCTGAAAAGGGCATAGCCATCCATGACCACATTCCAGTCATGTGAACTGTCCCACCATGTTTCCGTAATTGCCACCAGGTCATAATCTCCCGACCGAACATAGGATTCTAACTCCTCCTGCTTATTCCCCATGCTGCGTGCATTGGTGTACAGGCATTTCAGGGAGCGAGCAGAGCACACCAATTTCTCCCTAGGGGCATAGGAGGCCACCCGGTCCTCATCAGTTTTAGAATGCTGCCCCACTGGGACAAGCCCAGCTACAACCCCATCCCCCTTCGAGCCTAGTTTAAAGCTCTCCAAATGAGCCCTGCTAATTCCTGCCCCAGCATCCTTTTGCCCCTGCGAGATAAACCTTTCCCACGTAACACTGTCCGGACTGGTGTCTTATAAAACCAATCATTATCAAAAAATCCAAAGCCCTGCCTGTAGCACCAGTCTTGGAGCCAACCATTAAGAGACTGAATTTTCCTATTCCATCCCACATCCTCCCTTGAAGATGGAAGGAGTGAAGAGAAGATCACTTGAGCCCCTGAGTCTTTCACCATCCTTCCCAAGACCTTGAAATCGTTCTTCATTCCCCTCAGACTACGGGAAGCAGCTTCCTCCCCATCTGTCTGGAAGACCAGCAGCGGGTAGTAGTCTGTGGGGTGCACCAGTTTGGGGAGCTCTCTAGCAATATCCTTGATCCGGGCTCCAGGTAGACTACAAACTTCCCTAAGATGAGGGTCAACCCTGCATATTGGGCCCTCTGTTCCTTTCAGAAGGGAATTTCCTATTACAATCACCCTTCTTTCTTTCTTATCAGAGGCAGTCTTAAGTTGTGAAGTCAACCACCTCTTCCTATGTGATCTTGCGGGCAGGCTTGGCACCACCTCCTCACCTACCTCTTCTTCAAGATCCAGGGCCTCAAACCTATTACGGAGGGGCACCTGGGGAGACAAAGCAGGCAGGGAGGGGGGCTGCCCGTGACGCCGAACTGGAATACACTTCCAACCCTCGTCGTCTTTTAGGTCCCCTACCTCTGCCCGACAGCGACAGGGCAGGGGCTGTCTCAGGTCTTCTCCCTCTGCCCGACAGGTCAAGGGGTTCATCACCTTTTTTGGGGTATCCCCCTGGAGCCTCTCTGAGTGGCACACCAGGGAGTTACTCCACCAGTCAATTTCCTTTTCACACTCCCTGATGGTCTTCATCCTCTCAATCTCCTCCTTAAGCTTCGCAACCATGTAGAGCAGATCTTGCACCTGCTCACACCTCACACAGGTGGGATGCTGGCCATCGTCATCCGGCAGCAGCAGGCTCTGTCACTCCCTGCAGCCAGAAACCTGAATAGCCACAGTTTGGGGCAGACAGTCTGTCTGAGTTGCTACAGTCTTCTTCAGACAAGCTCTCTTTCTGGTCGAGACCATGGTCGGCAACAGTATGAGACAGTGGCAACAGGTGAGAGAGTCTAAGTAGCAAAAGGTAACAACCTCTACAACCTAGTGCATGAGTTACCACACCCGCTGCTGCAGCACAGCATGGGTGCTATTCACCCGTGTCACAAGCCAATTGCCCCTTCCAGCACCTGGTGAGCAGCGACGCGTCGCTGCCCTCCCGGAGGCTTGAAAAAGGGGTGGGGGTGTTATCGCTCTCACCGCGGTAACGCCCACTCCACGTCAGCTGCTCTCACAAGGGCTGCCGGGAGCTTCCGGGTCTCTCGAGAACGAAAGTGACCAACTGAGAGAAAAAAAAAAAAACAACCAAAAAAAAGGCTTCTCTGTACCTCGAAGATTTTGCTTAATCGGAACCCGCCGAGCTGCCTTCTATCAGCTGATCTCAGGGATGCCTGGCCGGAGATGGTGGCATTGTTAAGGCAATTGCAAAGAAGAAAGAAATTCAAAGCCTCTGGAGGTGAATCTTGTCAGCAGTAAAAATCAGGTATCCATTAGAAGATGATATCATATGCCACCCAACCAAATGGACCATTATGGAGAAAGATATTAAGTATATGAGAGAACTGGCTGTGCGAGAGATTATTTACAGTGACTGACAGACAATTGCATATCCTGATGAAGTGCCATGTACTCAAGGTATACTGCGGAAATTTGTGCAGAGTACACGATCAACTTATACCCACACTTTCGGATTATTCGTCATTTCAGTGGGAGACCAGCCAGCAACTGTGGGTGAAGTAGCAAGCATGTTGCAGCACTCTTTCTTCTTCCCTACAGACCTATGTCTCAGCTGTGGAGAAACTGTGCGACGCATTGTCCAAGAAGGGGGATAGATCATACTCATCACCTGCATGGGCCTGAGTCACAGCTATTTAGAGAAAATGCCCTTCTGCAGGAGCAGCTCGAGAGGTGAATTATGGTTTTTCCTGAGTCACCAGGGAGAAAATATGAGTAACTGGCATGGAAAACCCACTGCTGACATAGAGGCACAAGTATGCAAGTTGAAAAATAAAACTCCCAAGAGAAAAGCTGCTTCAGTTTCCAGTGACTTTCCAGTCGGAGTAGGAGGGATTCTTGTGTGTCCCTACCAGAGTCAAGTAAAGAGAATTAGGGGGGCACTGCCTCCAGCCAAGTGAAGGAGAGGGATAATGATAACTGAGTTTAATGGACTGTGTGGATTCAATGACCTGGTACGTCAGAACCATGTGAGTATATAGCCCTGGTAGACACTGATGCACAGTGTACAATGATGCATTCAAATCAGAAAGGGTCAGAATCCATCAGTATTGAAGGAGTGACAGGGGAATCCAAGGAGTTGACTGTATCAGAGGCCGAAGTGAGCCTAACTAGAAATGAGTGGGAAAAGCACCCTATTTTGACTGGCCCAGATGCTCCATGCATCCTTGGCATAGACTACCTAAGGAGAAGGTATTTTAAGGACCCAAAAGGGCATTGATGGGCCTTTGGTATAGCAGCTGTAGAGACTGAGGATGTTCAACAGCTATCTACCTTACCTGGTCTCTCACATGACCCTTCTCTTGCAGGATCGCTTAAGGTCAAAGAGCAACAGGTGCCAATTGCTACCATGACGGTGCACAGACAATATCACACCAACTGAGATTCCCTGATCCCCGTTCATAAACTGATCCAACAACTAGAGAATCAAGGAGTCATCAGTAAGACTCACTCACCTTTCAACAGTCCTAAATGGTCAGTGCCAAAGCCTAATGGAGAATGGAGACTAACTGTAGACTATCGTGGCCTAAATGAAGTTATGTCACCATTAAGTGCTGCCTTGCCAGACATGTTAGAACTGCAATATGAACTGGAGTTAAAGGCAGCCAAGTGGTATGCCACAACTGACACTGCTAATGCATTTTTCTCTATTCCTTTGGCAGCAGAGCGCAGGCCACAGTTTGCCTTTACCTGGAGGGGTATCCATTACACCTGGAATTGACTGCCCCAGAGGCGGAAGCATAGCCCTGCTATTTGCCATGTACCGATCCAGACTGCACTGGAACAAGGTAAAGCTCCGGAACACTTGCAATACATTGATGACATCATTGTATGGGGTCACACAGCACCAGAAGTCTTCAAGAAAGGTGAAAGAATAATTCAAATTCTTTTGAAAGCTAATTTTGGCATAAAAAGGGATAGGATCAAGGGACCTTCACAAAAAATTCAGTTTATAGGAATTAAATGGCAAGATGGATGTTGCCAGATTCCAATAGCGGTGATCAACAAAATAACAGTAATGTCCCCACCAACTAGCAAAAAAGAAACATAAATCTTCTTAGGTGTTGAGGGTTTCTGGAAAATGCATATTCCAGATTAGAGCCAGATTATGCACCCTCTCTTTCAAGTGACTCGAAAGAAGCATGATTTTCAATGGGGCCCTGAGGGACTGAAGGCACGGACTCCCTGTGCAGGTAAACCAAGAGACATTTTATTTCAGCAAGGCACTTACATTTGTAGTTAGTAGCTGTTGTACACGTGTTTAAGGTTTAATTGGCTTATGCCAGCTGTTCACGTGCTTAAAGTTATCTTACGATTGATTTACTTAATTTTGCACGTGCTCTGGCAGTTTGGCTAATACATTGTAAATATCTTTTCTTGTATAAAAACATTCTGGTTTCTTATTCTATTTTAGTCAAGGTCGTTCCAGTAACTCAAGGTAAATATCTGTAAGATATTCCACAACTCCCCCTTTTTTTTTTTTCAAATAGCCATAGACCTTTAATAGATTTTTCTACTGTACGTTGTACACATTGTAAGATACAAGGGACAAGCATTAATATTACTAATATGACTGTGTCACAGAGGTACCCCGAGGTTAGTTTAAGGGAACAACTTGTTGGCTGCAGAGTCTAATCCAGGACTTTGGTTGCTGGCTCTGCAGTTGCTGAGACTTTCAAGATTGGTTTTGTATATTTTGTATTATTTTCTCTATTCTTATTAGTAGCATTAGTAAAACACTAGTAAAACACTGTTAATTTTTTCAACTCTCTTCTCTCTGTCCTTCTTTCCGTCCCGATCGCCTGTCCTTAGTGGGAAGAGCGGAGAGGGAGGGGCAAAAGGGGGAAGTGGCGGGGGGAGAGGGGGTTAACAATACATCTGCCAGGGTTTTATTGTCACCCCGCAATCTTAACCCTCGACAACTCAGCAGCCAACCGGAGCTGGATTCAGTCTCTCATTAGGCCTCAGTTTGCAGGGACGACTAGCAAGGTCCTCTCTTAATGTCGGCCATAAGCAGAAGGGAAAAGGGAAAGGGAAAAAGGGACGAGATCCTCGTGATCTCCCACTTTTATATAAAGTATTCATGTGAATGGAATGTTATACACAGTTCGTAATTTTCTTGGTCACCGGTTTCTCGTTGCCCCTCTCGCGAGATGTCCATCCATGCTTATCAATAAGTTTGCATTCCATTGCTAGGTTTACCAAAACATGTGTCTAGTTCTCCAGGAAAATGCAGCTAATATGAAGGCTTTAGCTGACAGGCAAATTCATTAAAAGAGAAACTTGTTTTTATCAAAACCAGGACACTACCTTAACTCAAGCAATTTTCCCTGTGCAAGAACAAGAGTCCCTCTTTTACAGGACAACTGTTTTACAACTTTACTAACATAGAGTCAGCACTCTCTATTCCTTCTAAGTAAGGTTCTTGCCTGTATCCTTCCCATGGCCTGTGACCAACAAGTTCCAGCACATCTCCTTTTACCAATTGATAAGTGCTGGGAGTTTTGCTGAGGCCAGCCAAATCCTGTCCTACAACAGGGTCCAAAACAACTTTTATTAAACCGGTGAGGAACAGGGTTTTAGCACTCCAAAAGTGACTTAAATACAGGTTCAGATATCAGTTGAGGAAAATTATTAAGGGGCAGCAGCTAATACAACAGGCGGTCCACAGAGTGCATGCACATGGCTTCACCCAAAACAATGCCGGAGCTGTCTCTGAGTCCGGGAGGAATACACACTTGCCTGAACACGGTGCGGGATTATTTTAAAGAGATACACGTACTCATAGTTAGTACAGGAAGTGTACACTTGCGATTCTGCGAGGGTAAATTTATAATACACTCGCAATCCTGCAAGGGTTAATTTACTTACACGTGCAAATGTGCACGGAATATTACACGTGCTTATGTGGAAGCACGGAAGGAAAATACACTCGCGATTGTGCGAGGAAATAATTTATACACGTGCTCGTATTGAGCACGGAAAGTTACACGTGCAAATGTGCACAGAAAGTACACGTGCTTGTATTAAGCACGGAAAGTACACGTGCAAATGTGCACGGAAAGTTACACGTGCTTATGTGGAAGCACGGGAGAAAAATACACCTGCGGTTATGCGAGGATTAATTTTACACATGCTCATATTGAGCACGGAATTTTACACGTGCATATGTGCACGGAAAGTATAAATATACTCGCAATCCTGCGAGAAGTTTTACTCACACACGTGGCAGCAAGGCAAGTGGAGTCTCCATCCCGGGGAGGGGGGCTCTCGGTGGCAGCATCTTGCTCGTGCTCTGAGAGACCCGCAACAATGGGCGGAGTCTCGACGAGAATCCCGTTTTTATATTGGCTGATCAGATCTGACTGTAGGCATTCCAGAAGCTTCTCTGCACCCCCACACTGGCTGTGGGTGCCCCTGAAGCCTCCAAACATCCCCCACACTGGCCGCAGGTCCCCGGCGGCTCAGTGGCGCCTCGGCACTCCCTTCTCCTAATGGCCCTGGCCAGGGTGCTCTGGGGCCAAACAAAAGAAGCTGTTAGCCTCAAGTAGCAGAGAGAGAGAGAGAGATGTGCCTACTCCTTCCATACTGAAGGAGGGAGGGGGAGAGAGGGGGGCTTTGCATCCTGCCACAGACTGTCAATTGAACTAGACCATATTTTATTAAATCCTTAATCCATCCTGTAATACCTCAACCATTCAACCATTTGTCTATACCCCAGTCTTCATAGGTTAATTTCTTGGTCATATCATCTAACCTTCTGATCGCTTTGTGAATTGATTCAGAATGATCAGACAAGTTTACACAACACATCCTGACAAAATCTTCACAACCATGTCCTTGCACTAACAACAAAAAATCTATGGCAGCACGATTTTGAAGCATAGAGTGTCTAATTGAATCAACATCTGCTAAAAACCCAGACAATGCTAAGGAGGTGGCGTTAGTCTGTTTTGCTAACCAACATCCTAATTTGTTAAGCGTATTCAAAGCGTTTGCTACTGCCACTCCGTGCACAAAAATGGAGATCAATACAGTTTTGCCCACTCCCCAAAATTCTATATTATCCTTACAATCTTTGTCGAAGGTGTGAATACTTCTTTTTCCTCTTTTATGCATTAAAATGGTTGGTGTGTTTGGGGATAATACAGTTAACCTCCCTAAAGAACATGGCCCTCCTTTTATGTGGGAAGGAATGCCTTGATAGGCTCTATCGCCACAAATTAAAAATATTCCTGGGGGTAATTTCAAAGGGGTGTTGGTGGCCTTAGATTCATTGGGACTGGTATAATTACACCAAAAACTCTGATTGCGATATACAGCTGATGAGGCATTTATCACTTGCACAAAAGAGGTATTTTTTTCCTGAATAACTGAAATATAAACAAAAATCCATTTTTACTGATTCTAGTAACACAATTTCTTGGGGTTTCAGACCACCTTGTGGTAGGTCTACAACCCAGCCGTTCCAATTATTTGTCACATTTTGACCACCAGCCAGCTTATTTTCGGGGATAGGCCAGGTGTCTAATGGAACATCAACCAAACATGTTGAGAAAGGATTGCTCGGAGATGCAGTAGCTAAACAGATAGAGTCTTGTCCTGTCATGTTGGTTAAAGTTATCCAAATATTAGTCTTTGGTTGAGAGGGAAACCAAAAAGCATTGCTTATGTCCAACGATATTAGGATGATGTTTACTATGCATTGTAATACCCACAACATCATTGACATGCTTTACAGATGACCGGAGAGGCTGTTACGTTGTCCCAAAAGATTGGGACTAGTCAATTGTGGATCACCCCTCGTTGTTGTCGTCTAGCTGTATGTCAGGTAGCAAATCGGTTTCACCACCAGGTGCCGCTTCTGCTTCTTCAACTGTTGGCTTGAGCTTCTTCAGGAACAGTCTGACACAACATGCAGGCACCCACTGCGAACCTTGATCTGTAACGACACAAGCATAACCTCAACCCCATGTTATCAATTGATGTGGCCCTTCCCATTGGCCATTAACTAGCGATTTGACCATATCTAACGTAAGTTCTTTCTGATTTAACATGTTTTGGGTCATACTTGTAAAGTGTTTCACCACAGGGGGAATTTGGGCTGCACCACTTATATCTAAGTGATTCATCACATACAGTGCTTTTGACAATTGGTTTTGTGGTGTTTCCCCTACTTCTCCCCCTTTTTGTTTTTGCAAAAAACGTTTCAGAATCAGATGTGTGTGTTCTACAATGGCTTGACCTGTAGGGGAATGTGGGATACCTGTGGTATGTTTGATGCCCCAATGGTGAAAGAACTTGCTAGTAGAGTTACTAACATATGCAGGGCCATTATCTGTCTTGATTTGTGAAGGTACACCTAAAACTGTGAAAGCTTGTCAAAAATGTACTTGCACATGGCGACTTTTTTTACCTGCCAAGGCAGTAGCCCACAAGGTGTGCAAAAAGGTGTCAACAGAGACGTGCATGTATTTCAATCGACCAAACTCTGGAATATGTGTACCATCTGTTTGCCAGAGTTGCAAAGAGGCTAATCCTCAGGGATTCACCACAGGTACATTTTGAAATTGTTGAGAATCTGGACAAGTCTGAACAATAAGCTTAGCATCAGAAATAGGTAAATGAAATTGTCTAGACAAAACTTTTGCTGATTGATGGAAAAAAGCATGAGATAGCCGAGCTTGCTGAAAGGTATCAGGGACTGGAGCAGCCCATATGGGAGCTGTAAAATAATCTGATAAAGCATTCCCTTGTGATACAAACCCAGGTAAGTTGGTGTGACTACGAATGTGTCCAATAAAATATGGTTGAACCCTGTGTTCTGTCAAATACAACAATTGTCTAAACTGTAAGAATAATTGTTTGTTGTCTATATGTTTTAAATATGACTTCTCAATCCTTGTTACTACTCCAACAACGTACATCGAATCTGATATAATATTAAGTGCTTCGTCAGGCCATAACTTAAAAGCTTCAATAACTGCTTGTAGTTCTACCACTTGAGGTGACCCTTTACAAGACACAACATGATGATGCCATTGTTGTTGCAAACACCATGCTGTTGCTGCTTTTCCTGTTTTCCCAGAACCATCAGTAAAGACTGTTAAACCTTGTACTGGGCGTTGCTGACATAAGCGCTGTTTCTCAATTTTCACATTGTACAAAAGGGTAAACATCTTGTGTTGTGGAAAATGCACATGGAGAGAGCCATCGTAGCCTGCTAAAGCTATCTGCAGTGCCATGCTATTTTGTTGGCACCATGTTAAACATTTGTGAGTCATTGATAAAATGATGCTTCGAGGCTCTAAGCTTGATAGATCAACTATGTGCTGCCTTCCCTTCATGACTAATTGTGCAAACATTTCTATTCAGGTTAGAATAGACTTGGTTGCTTGAAATGCCAAAAACACCCATTCTAGACTTTTTAAAGGATCTGATGAAGTTTCAACCCGCTGTCCAATTATTGCTACTGGTTGAAGTTCTTGACTACATACATATAAATGGATAGGACACTCTTTGTCATATCTATGACACTGTTGTTGACTAACAGTACGGCTAACTTGCTCTAAAGCAGCTTTTGCTTTGGGTGACCATTGGCATGAAGCAT
The DNA here is from genome assembly GCF_036013475.1 of Columba livia. Classification (NCBI taxonomy): domain Eukaryota; kingdom Metazoa; phylum Chordata; class Aves; order Columbiformes; family Columbidae; genus Columba; species Columba livia. The sequence goes on along the minus strand of NC_088641.1, from coordinate 17,821,908 downwards.
TAATATCTGAATCTCCTTTCAACAATTGGAACAAAGGAGCTAGAACTTGATTATCAATGCCACAAAAGTTTCGGATCCAGTAAATATTTCCCAACAATTTCTGCACATCATTCAACATCTTGATAGAGATATCAAGTTGTACTTGCTGTGGTTCAACTGTTTGTTGTGTAATTTTCCATCCTAAATATTTCCATGGTGGGGGCAATAACAAGCCTGAATTGTTCTAGCTCCTTTGTTACCACAGGTAAAATCGATTTCAGTTCTAATTCTGGTTTTCCTGCAAATAAAATGTCATCCATATAATGATATATCAAAATTTTAGGATTATCTTTTCGAATTTTTTGTAAAGCTTGCGCCACATACTTCTGACACATAGTAGGTGAATTTCTCATCCCCTGTGGTATTACTATCCAACGATATCTTTTCATAGGTTCTTCTTTGTTTACTGTTGGAATGGAAAAAAACCTTGGAGCATCCTTTGAATGTAAGGGTATTGTGAAAAAACAATCTTTTAGATCAATTATAATAATATTCCAGTTTTTTGGCAACATGGTTGGTGAGGGCATCCCAGGTTGTAAGGGACCCGTATCTTCAATAACTTCACTGATTTTGCGCAAGTCATGTAACAATCACCATTTGCCACTCTTTTTTGAGATTACAAACACTGGAGCATTCCAAGGACTGGTAGAAGGCCTTGTTACAGTTGTGACCTTGTTACAGTTGTTCCTCTACCAATGTTTGCAGAATTGTGACTTTCTGCTTTGTCAAAAGCCATTGATCCACCCAAACTGGAGTGTCTGTTCTCCACGTCAGTTTGAGTGTAGGTCGCTGATCAATGGCCATTATGCTAAATGTTTTGAAGTTGACAAAACAAATTGCAACTGACTTAAAACATCACGTCCTAACAAGTTCATTGAAATGTTTGTGACAAATGGTCGAACATGGCGATTAAAACAATCACTAGCCATCACTTGGATTAGCACTGTACTTTGTTGAGTTTGTGACACACCCCCCACCCCAATAAGACCACTGGAGGGAATTTGGACAGGCCATATTGATGGCCAATCTTTCATTGAAAACATGGTCACATCAGCTCCTGTATCCAACAGTACAGAAAATTGCACTGTCTTTGGTGTAGCCGTAGGGTGCATTAATGTAACAGTCAGCACGGGTTTTTTGACAGTAATATTTGTTGCCCAATACATTTCTGGCGGCCCGGTCAAACCAAAGCCTCTGTCCTTGTGATCGATGTTTTCAGTGTTCAGGATCTGAGCTTTGAATAGTACTAATTGTGCAATTTGACTCTCTCTTGGAATGAACACCGGTGGTGTTGGAGTCCAGGCCATTGCTTGAATATTTCCCTCAAAGTCTGCATTGATCACTCCAGGTAAAATAAAAAGTCCAGACACAGTCGTACTTGATCTGTCCAATAGGAGAGCATTGAAGCCATTTCCCAAAGGACCTTTAACATTCAAGGGTATTCTTTGTACCCTCCGATCCCACAAAGTAGTATCCTCTATTGAGGTGACATACACTCCAGCACTCCCTCTGATGTTGGCAGTGAGACTACCCACGCTGCAGAGTCAGAGTGGTGGAGCGATTGTTGCCTTGGAGCGTTAAATGATGGCATTTGTGTCCACGTGCAGTTCCACCTCGTGCTCTGATTTCCATTTCCCAACCTTCCACCATTAGATCGAGCAGGCAGCGGGGTTCCATCCTTTTTGAATCTGGATCTACATTGGTTAGCATAGTGGCATCCTTTCTGATATCTAGGACAAATTTCCAGCACTGTTAGCCCCCCTTAAGCTCTTGTAGCTTGAAAGTCCTCTCTTTGAATAGAACACTGGTAGCTCAGGTGTCCATTGTCACCACAAGAAAAACACTTTTTTGGCTTGGTAACTCGCAACGCGGTGGCGAAGGCACTGGCAAGTGCCTCGGTATGATAAGTAATGGACCCCACTCTATTGCATGCTTCAGTCATTCACACTAAATTCGTATTTACTGGCAACGAAGTTAAAATCTTTTTACAGTCAACATTGGCATTCTCCACAGCTAATTTAAGTGCTAAAGCTTCCTTCGCTTCTTATTTTCTAATTGTTTATCCAAAGCGTCTCTCAGACGGTCTATGAACTGCATGTATGGCTCATTTGGACCTTGAATTATCTTTGTGAAAGATTTTTCCGCTTTGCCAGATTCAGGAATATTTATCACAGCTTGGTAAGCAAGCTGAGCTGAACAATGCAGAATGTTGGTGTACAGCCATGCTTGTACTCTATGATCTTCAAACTGCCCTTGTCCTAGGAGCTGTGGCAAACCTGTGGGACTACGGTGGGTGATGAATTCCCTGACAGAGGGCATGGGAACAGAAATTAGCCTTGAAGATATTAAGGCCTACCCGTGAGAAAGATGGGAGTAACGGAGTATCCGGAGATATTAAGGTGTACCCGTGAAGGAGAAGGGAGTAGAAGAGTAACATTGATGATAGTGAAGTTAGCCAATGAAATGTTACTGTTGTAACTTGTAACCAATAGTGAAGAAACACGTGAATTGGTAAAACTATAAAAATGCACTTGTAGCAATAAATGGAGACTGTTGTTTGTACTTAAGAACCTGGTCTATGTCGTTTGACCATCTCAACCATGACATATGGTGAACCCGACATGATCCTGCATGAAGAGGATCTCACATGACGAAGAGACAGCAGTGAAGCTGTGACAGCCAAAGACGAGCTGTGGAGATGGAGCCTGGTACAGCTGATAGAGCAGCAGGGGGGAGCTGCCAAAGATCCGTATCCTTGAAAAGACACCACGCCAAGAGTTGGTGAGCTACCGGGAACGGGGGGGGGGGGGGTGGAACTTACGTAAGAAGAAGGTATTATATTATCTACATGGAAATTGCTTCTGAAGAAGCAGGGTATTAGCCTTCTGGAACTGACTTTATGAAGGACGTTACTATGGGGCAAAGCACTACTGAAAGATCCAAAGAAAGAACTGAACTGTTAACGACATGGCTCTTGTTGCTAGAGACTTTGAGAGGATTACAAGAGCAACAGGAACAGGCAGAGACAGTTGAGGGGGATGGCTTCCATGGGCTAGATTTGTAAAAACAAAACCAAAACCAATCACAAACAAACAAACCAAACCAAACAAAACCAACAACACCAAAAACCAAACAAACAAAAGAAAAAAAAAAAAAAACAACACCATAAAAAAGTGCACTGTTCCAAACCCCAAACCCCCCTTTTAGTAATGATTCTCCACCACCGTTCAAGTCCACGTTATCTGATGACTCAGATGAGGATCCGCAGCATTTTCTTGAAAAGTTAAAAAGAAAAGGAATATGTGTACATGTTGCCCCGAGATCAGATAAAAACCATGAAAGACTCAAGCAAAATTAGACCTATGAAATGTAACACCTATAGATCATTTAGGACGGAATGATGGGGACTTGTTGAAAGCGGCAGGTATCCCCCAACTCTAGGAAGAGACACCAATTGGCACGCCACAATTACAGTTGCTATTAGTTTCTGAAATCCTGAGGCAGTCAACAGACCTTGCATATCAAGCTATGACAAAGGTGCCTGAAACCAACAAAGCAGCCAAATAATTTGCAACTATTAATCAGGGTCCCAATGAGAATTACATGCAATTTATTGACCATCTTCAAGAGGCCATCAATAAGCAGGTTGAAAATTTAGAAGCTAAGGACGTACTGCTGTTGAAATTAGCAGTAGAGAATGCTAATGTTTGCTATCAACGTGTTATCTGCGAGTTTTACAGTACATACTACGTGCTTCTGTGTATTGCCTCTCTGAAAATCAAGCAGCTTGTCAGGAACGTGAGTCAATTGTTTTAGTGGTTGTTGTTAGAATTGTTTCTCTGTGGTATAAGTACGCCGTAAAACCTTCTCCCCACTTTTTCTACTCGCGCCGCAAACAACCATGTGCTTCCCCCCCTCCCTCCCTCTTCTCATGGTTTTTATTTACGAGATGGGGTCAGGAATTACTGTTTTCAGTCATGTTCCTAAGAAATTGGTATTGGGAGGTGTTTTAAAACATAGGAAAGCACTTGGAAATATGAGGAAGGAAGATCTTGTGAAATGTTATGATCAATGGTGGCTGCTGTATAAGTTAAATGAATGGGAAAAGTGGCCGGAGGATAGAACCTTGAAGTATAATGCTTTGTTGCAATTAATGTTGTTTTTAAGGTGAAAAGAGCAGGACAAAATAAATCTCTACAAGAGATCATTAGAACATTACAAATAGTTTTACAGGCAGAATGGTTTGAACTTCAACAAGCTGAGAGAGAATTAACTGATAACACACAGGTCAGAGTAAACTTGCTGAAGTCTGCAAGATGCTTTCCTCATTAACCTGTTTTCTTTGTGGGTATCTGTTTAAGCATGTTGCAGTTTTAGTACGTCTTTGTTATACAGTATGATGAGTTCACAGACTGTTAAATAATGAGAATTCTTTGACTCAAAATGTGCGTTTTCTGATAATACAGAAGATCATGTGTAATTTAGTTCTTTGCTGCATGAATGTGATAGTAAAATTTTGTGTGTATCTGCTGTTACTTCTCTTTCTAGCATGCTAGCTTTATTCCAGCATCCAAATTTGTGCAAGTCTGTGATAGGCTGTCTCTCATCTTGATCTTCTAAATCTGTCTCTTTTGTATGCACACCAAGTAAAGAATCCTGGTTTTGAGATAACAGTTGTAGCACACCAGATGAGATGCTAATAAAGGCCTTGCCCAGTCCAGCTTGCTGTGGTGGCTGGGGGGCAGGTGCCGATTGGGCTCCAGTGCGCACTGACCTTTTCTGCCAGGGAGACCCTGTGGTGCCTCCACCTGGCTGAGCAGTAAGTGGCTCAAAGTTGCAATGCAAAAATCGATACATTGTCTTGAATTAGTGTAACTGTGATCCATCTGCATATTTGAACTTGGTATTTGGTTTTAATATCTGAGCTCAGTATTTTAATTTGCATATATATATATTTGGTACCAAAATAATTTTGTTTGGGGAGACAATTAAAAAATGGGAACAGGTTCTGCTGCTGAAATACCACCTTGCTCCCCCCCTTGGATGCATCCTTACACATTAGAGTAATTGCTTGTATTGCTATCTAATAATTTTGAGACCAGAAAAGAATTTAAGTTGTTAAGCTCTGATTCACATTGAATTTATGTGTTAGTTGGAGGTATGGGAAAGAAAACTAAATGCTATGGTGGATGTGAACTTGGATGAGGCTCTATTTAAAAGCTGCTAGAATATGAACTGATTTGGATCTAGGAAAATGGAATAATGGATTGATGTTTAATATGCTGGTTTTTGACATCTGTAAACTGCAAAAGGTAAATGGAGCTAAGGAATGTAACTATTGCTGAGCTACTTGGAATTGCATATAAAGTGTATTATGGTTGGAATGAAATGGGAAAACTAAAAAGCAAAATATCCCAGGCCTGTGTTGGAACATAAATTTCAGGCTTGTGTCAAGCTACAAGATAAACTCAGCTCATTGTAACCGAGGAGTTTGCCAGAGCCACCTACTTCATACCAGCGATTACGCCACCTGCTCGGCCTTGGCTTTATCTAAACTGCAGCAAGAAGAGAAAAATTAAAAAAAAATGGAAAAAAAATTGAAAAAAATGGAAAAACATTGCTGCCCATTTTTAAAGTGGCGAAAGGGGGGGGGGGGGTCTCTCCCCACACTGCAGCGATGTTGTAATACTGAATGGAGCATTCTGAGGGTGAAATTTAAAGGCATCCCTAGCAGATCCGTAGTTCTAATGAAACTGGGAAATTAAACCAAAAATTTGTTAATAGACTTATTTTGTGGTAACTACTTGTGAAAGACTTCTTAGTAAATTCACCGTGCTAGTTTTTGAGATCATGGGAAGGAAAGAAAGAAAGACCGTTTTTTGAGACCAGTGGAATGCCAAATTTGGAACAAAGTTTTACCATAGGAATTCTTGTATTATTTGCCAGAAAGCCCTATACCTCTCTTGGGTCAAGATTTGTTAAGTAAATTGTAAGCTCAAATAATGTTTTCTGAGAATTCTGTTGAGTTGCATGTCCTACAAGAAGCTGCTTGGATGGTGCAGATCTGCTTGCTGCAAGTGAGAAATCTCCAAAGAAATTTTGAATTCTGTATTTCCACTAGTATGAACAGCCAATGTTTCAATAAAGCAAACACTACACTGATAGAACTGAAACAGGATTTCAATCCGGTAAGGGAAAACAATATCTAATAAATATGACAGCCAAAATGGAGTTAGAAACTTTGCGGAATAAATTTATGACCACCTTACAGACTGACTGCATTCAAATGGACTTGCAGATTTGTCTGTTTATAGCTACAACAGAGAAACAACCTGTGGCTCTTGTGGGACAGTATGATGAGAATGCTAATAGACCAATATACCGACTGTTACTCTGATCAAGAAATGCAGGCAATGAATTTAAATCTTAATTGGCCATGGTCCTTTTGTCATATATGTACCATTTGTGAAACTTAATTCTGATTTTTTTTTTTAATTTGTAATCTATGTCCTTGTAAATTGCACTAGCTGGTTTTCTTAACAGCACAGCTTTTGGCATGCATAAATGTAAAATGCAAATTGTTGCAGAACCTGCAAGTCTTTAACATCAGGTCATAGGCCATACTTGTATCTGATCTGATCCTACATGCTTGCACAGTTTTTGTTGATGGTTCTGGGAAGTCTCATAAAGATGTAGTGGTCTGGCGTGAAGATAACAATTGGCATAATTCTGTAAAAATTATTGAAGGTTCAACCCAAGTATCAGAACTCGGTGCAGCTTTATATTACTTAGAGCTTTTTAAGGAGGGACCTCTAAATTTGATTTCTGATTCTAAACTGTTTGTTGGTTGTTTTGTTTTCCTTTTTAAAAAAAAAAAAAACAAAACAAAACAAAAAGGGGAGGGAAGTGACTGCACTACTCCAAATGACAGACTGAGCAAAGCATTATATGTTTTGACCTTTTTACGCCTCCCACAAGGGTTTAATTCACCACGGAACAAGTTTAAAAGGCCATCTGACAGACCTTAAGGAAAATCAGTGTCAAGTCAAAGTGCGCAGTGGTGTTACAGGTGAATGGGAAGGTCCTTTCCAATTGATAACCTGGGGAAAGGGTTATGCTTGTGTCATTACAGGCTGAGGATTGAAGTGGATTCCCGCAAAATGGGTCAAGCCATGGCTGAATAAAGACAACAAAGATTCAATGGATGCAGACAGACAGGAGGGAGATAAGTTGTGAGGACTGTTTCAGATGTAAACCATGGATCCTAATTCAGTGTTATAGATGCTCACAGACCTGGTGGTCTAGAAGTCTATTAGCAAGCAGGTGGTGTACCTTCTGTAGAGATTGGCAGTTTAAGCAAACAGCAGGAGAGTCAAAAGGGCAATATTACATTTAGATAATTAATGCAAAGATGAGATAAAATTATGAGATATTTCTACCATAGTTTCTATTGCACTTTTCCTCCCTGATCTAGCAGCTGGTAAAGCTTTAGGAGACATATCAAAATTAAGCTGTTGGTCTCTTAAATAGGTTAATCTAACTTCTGAGATACTAACTCAGTTAATAGTAGATGTTGATGGTATTAGACATGCTACTCTACAAAATTGTGCAGTTATAGATATTTTCCTTTTAACACTAGGTTATGGTTTTGAAGAATTCAAGAGAATGTATTGTATTAACTTGTCTGATCACTCTGAATCTATTCATAGTGCTTTAGACAAACTAAAACAGCACATTAATAAGATTGTCACAGTAGAATTAGGGTTTGACAAATGGCTTAAAAGTTTGGGAATAGGTGGGTAGCTGTTTCATCTTATTAAGTAAGGCTGAATTGCATTGACCACGACTCTCTGGCTTCTTCCCTTCAGCCATTTCGCAGTCCACCTCACTACCCGATCGTCCAGACCACACTTCCTCAGTTAAGCTGTGAGGATGCTGTGGGAGACTGTGTCAAATGCTTTACTGAAGTCAAGGTAGACCATATCCACCGCCCTGCCATCATCTATCCACCTCGTTATACCTTCATAAAAGGCTATGAGGTTGGTCAAGCATAATAGCTTTGTTGCTGGGTTGTGTAGCACTGCTTTATGTAATGATAGCTAAGCTGATGGTGTATTTCTATTCATTGGTGTCATATTTTGTGAGTATGATTTTTTTGAACTCTCTGGTAGAAGCAAAAGAAATTAAAGAGAACTGTAACTTTTGTTTTTTCAGTTGCAGGAGTGAGATTTTAGGAGAGCTATTCAACTACTCTTTGCCTTTTTCAGTAGGGCTGGTTCTGTAGCCCAGGGCTCTGGGCGTCCCAGAGCCCATCATCGGTGTTGAATACTGAGGTAAAGAAAGCATTAAATGACTCTGTTTTGTCTGTGTCCCTGTTTGTGAGGTGACCATGCTCATCAAGTAACCGGCCAATGTTATTTCTATTGTATGTATGTATATATATATGGTACGTATGTCATAAAACAAAATTAAGTTAGTTAAACAGGACTTTCTCCTTGTTAACCCATGCTGGATACAACCAATGACTGCAGTGTCTCTCAAGTGTTTTTCAGTAACTCCCAAAATAACCTCTTCCATAATTTCACCAGACACTAAAGTGAGACTGACAGGCCTGTAATTAGTAGAGTCTTCCTTCTTCCCCTTAATGAAAACTTCTTGATTCAGTCAGCTGATCGGAGCCAGCCCAGCGAGAGCCAGAGCCGGCAAGGTTCAACCGACCACGAGGTTCAGCAAAGATTAGGAAGCTCAGAGGGAAACGTACAGGGAGAGCATGATTCCCAGCGGGTCCCAATCCCCGCAGCCCCGGCAGCCATTGCGAGACAGCAGCTGATGTGGCGGGGGGCGTTCCCACGGTGACGGTGACCACACCCCCTCCCCTTGCCTTGAAAGAGCCTTTGGGACTAGTCACTGCCCACCAGGTGCAGGGAGGAGCAACCAGCTTATGCAGCTGTTGAGTCCCACCCACACTGTGCTGCAGCAGCAGGTGTGGTAGCTTGTGCAGCAGGGTGCAGAGAGCCTTGTTGCTTGTCAGCCCCTGTAACTTATTGCCAGCATCCCAGACTGCTGACGACCATGGTCACTTCCAGGAGGAGAGCTTGTCTCAAACAGACTGTGGCAACGCAGACTGAGGTTCTGTCCCGAATGGTGGCTGTTCAGGTCTCCGGCTGCAGGGAGTGCCAGAGCCTGCTGCTGCCGGGGGAGGGAGGCCAGCACTCCACCTGTGTGAGGTGTGAGCAGGTGCAAGACCTGCTCGACATGGTTGTGAAACTTAAGGAGGAGGTTGAGATGCTGAGGACCATCAGGGAGTGCGAAAGGGAGATCGACTGGTGGAGTAACACCCTGACATGCCAGTCGGAAAGGCCCCAGGGAGGTACCCCCCAAAAGGAGATGGACCTCCTGCCCTCTCGGACAGAGGCGGAAGTCCTGAGACGGCCCCACCCTTGTCGCTGTCGGGCAGAGGTAGGGGACCTAAAAGACAACGAGGGTTGGAAGCGTATTCCGGTTTGGCATCACGGGCAGCCCCCCTCCCTGCCTGCTTTGCCTCCCCAGGTGCCCCTCCGTAATAGGTTTGAGGCCCTGGATCTTGAAGAAGAGGTAGGTGAGGAGGTGGTGCCAAGCCTGCCTACAAGATCACATAGGAAGAGGCGGTTGACTTCACAACTCAAGACTGCCTCTGATAAGAAAGAGAGAAGGGTGATTGTAATAGGAAATTCCCTTCTGAAAGGAACAGAGGGCCCAATATGCAGAGTTGACCCTCATCTTAGGGAAGTTTGTAGTCTACCTGGAGCCCAGATCAAGGATATCGCTAGAGAGCTCCCCAAACTGGTGCACCCAACAGACTACTACCCACTGCTGGTCTTCCAGACAGATGGGGAGGAAGCTGCTTCCCATAGTCTGAGGGGAATGAAGAAAGATTTCAAGGTCTTAGGAAGGATGGTGAAAGACTCAGGGGCTCAAGTGATCTTCTCTTCACTCCTTCCATCTTCAAGGGACGATGTGGGATGGAATAGGAAAATTCAGTTTCTAAATGGTTGGCTCCAAGACTGGTGCTACAGGCAGGGCTTTGGATTTCTTGATAATGGTTGGTTTCATAAGACTCCAGTCCGGACAGTGTTACGCGGGAAAGGTTTATCTTGCAGGTGCAAAAGGATGCTGGGGCAGGAATTAGCTGGGCTCATTTGGAAAGCTTTAAACTAGGCTTGAAGGGGGATGGGGTTGTAGCTGGGCTTGTCCCAGTGGGGCAGCATTCTAAAACTGATGAGGACCGGGTGGCCTCCTATGCCCCAAGAGAGAAACTGGTGTGCTCTGCTCGCTTGCTGAATTGCCTGTACACCAATGCGTGCAGCATGGGGAATAAGCAGGAGGAGTTAGAATCCTATGTTCGGTCGGGAGATTATGATCTGGTGGCAATTACGGAAACGTGGTGGGACAGTTCACATGACTGGAATGTGGTCATGGATGGCTATGCCCTTTTCAGGAAAGACAGGCCAGCCAGGCGTGGTGGTGGAGTTGCTCTCTATGTGAGAGAGCAACTACAATGTACTAAATTCTGCCCAGGAGCGGATGACGAGCGAGTTGAGAGTGTATGGGTCAGGATCAAGGGGCAGGCTGGCAGGGTTGACACTGTTGGGGGCGTCTGGTACAGGCCACCAGATCAGGCTGAGGAAGTTGATGAGGCTTTCTATGGGCAGCTGAGAGTGGCCTCACAGTCACAGGCCCTGGTTGTTGTGGGGGATTTTAACTTCCCTGATGTTTGCTGGAAGGACCATTCAGCCAGCCAGCCACAGTCCAGGAGGTTCCTCCAGTGCATTGATGATAACTTCCTCATGCAGATGGTGGAGGAGCCGACTAGGAGAGGTGCACTGCTGGATCTTATCCTCACTAACAAGGAGGGTCTGGTCGAAGCAGTAAAGGTTGAGGGCTGCCTGGGTTGCAGTGACCATGAGATGGTGGAGCTCAGCATCTTGTATGGCAGGAACAGAATAGCAACCCTGGACTTTAGCAGGGCTAACTTTGGCCTTTTCAAGCAATTGCTGGGGGAAATCCCATGGGCAAGACTGCTTGAAGGATAAGGGGCCCAAGATAGCTGGATTGCATTCTGAGATTGCTTCTTCCACACTCAGGATCAGAGCATCCCCACACGTAGGAAGTCAAGGAAGGGAGCCAGGACGCCTGTGTGGTTGAATAGGGATCTGTTGGGTACGCTCAAGCAGAAGAGGAGAGTTTACAGGTCTACAGGTCATGGAAGCAGGGGCTGGCCACTTGGGAAGAATATAAGGCTGCTGTTAGAGGATGCAGGAAGGCAGCTAGGCTAGCCAAGGCCTCCTTAGAATTACAGCTGGCGAGAGGGGTCAAGGACAGCAAAAAGAACTTTTTCAAATACATAGCAGATAAAACTGATACCAGAGGCAATGTAGGGCCACTGGTGAATGGGGTGGGTGCCCTGGTGGCAGAAGATACAGAGAAGGCAGAATTACTGAATGCCTTCTTTGTCTACTCTGCCGGAGGCTGTCCTGGGGAGTCCTGTACCCCTGAGACCCCGGATGAAGCCAGGTCAATGGAGGAGTTTGCTTTAGTTGATGAGAACTGGGTTAGGGAGCAATTAAATAGTCTGGACATCCATAAATCCATGGGTCCAGATGGGATACATCAGCAGGTGCTGAGGGACCTGGCTGAAGTCATTGCTAGACCGCTCTCCATCATCTTTGCCAAGTCTTAGGAAACGGGAGAGGTGCCCGAGGACTGGAGGAAAGCAAATGTCACTCCAGTCTTCAAAAAGAGCAGGAGGGAGGACCTGGCTAATTATAGACCGGTCAGCCTCACCTGTATCCCTGGGAAAGTAATGGAACAGCTTGTCCTTGGTGCCATCTCAAGGCATATCAAGGATAAGAGGCTTATTAGGAGCACTCAGCATGGCTTTACCAAGGGTAAGTCATGCTTTACCAACCTCATAGCCTTTTATGAGAATGTAACAAGGTGGATGGATGATGGCAGAGCGGTGGATGTGGTCTACCTTGACTTCAGTAAAGCCTTTGACACAGTCTCCCACAGCATCCTCACAGCTAAGTCGAAGAGGTGTGGTCTAGACAATAGACTAGTGAGGTGGGTTGCAAACTGGCTTAAGGAGAGAAGCCAGAGAGTGGTAGTCAATGGTGCGGAGTCTAGTTGGAGGCCAGTATCTAGTGGAGTGCCTCAGGGGTCAGTACTGGGGCCAACATTATCCAATATATTCATTAACGATTTAGACGAGGGAATAGAGTGTACTATCAGCAAGTTTGCTGATGACACCAAGCTGGGAGGAGTGGCTGACACGCCAGAATGCTGTGCTGCCATCCAGCAGGACCTGGACAGGCTGGAGAGTTGGGCGGGGAATAACCTGATGAAATTTAACAAGGGAAAGTGTAGAGTCCTGCATCTGGGCAGAAACAACCCCAGGTTCCAGTATAGGTTGGGGAATGACCTATGAGAGAGCAGTGTAGGGGAAAGGGATCTGGGGGTCCTGGTGGACAACAGGCTGACCATGAGCCAGCACTGTGCCCTTGTGGCCAGGAAGGCCAATGGCATCTTGGGGTGTATTAGAAGAGGGGTGGTTAGTAGATCGAGAGAGGTCCTCCTTCCCCTCTACTCCGCCCTGGTGAGACCACATCTGGAATATTGTGTCCAGTTCTGGGCCCCTCAGTTCCAGAAGGACAGGGAACTGCTGGAGAGGGTCCAGCGTAGGGCAACAAAGATGATTAAGGGTGTGGAGCACCTCCCTTATGAATAAAGGCTGGGGAAGCTGGGTCTCTTTAGTTTGGAGAAGAGGAGACTTAGGCGTGACCTTATTAATGTTTATAAATATATAAAGGGTGAGTGCCATGAGGATGGAGCCAGGCTCTTCTCGGTGGCAAACAATGATAGGACAAGGGGTAATGGGATCAAGCTGGAACACAAGAGGTTCCGCTTAAATTTGAGAAAAAACTTCTTCTCAGTGAGGGTGACAGAGCACTGGAACAGGCTGCCCAGGGAGGTTGTGGAGTCTCCTTCTCTGGAGACATTCAAAACCCGCCTGGACATGTTCCTGTGCGACCTCACCTAGGCGTTCCTGCTCCAGCAGGGGGATTGGACTAGATGATCTTTTGAGGTCCCTTCCAATCCCAAACATACTGTGATACTGTGATACTCTGATAGTGCACTCCTTCTCCTTAGTCTAGCAGCTGGTAAAGCTTTAGGAGACATATGAAAGTTAAGCTATTTGTCTTTTAAACAGGCTAATCTAACTTCTGAGATACTAACTCAATTAATAGTAGATGTTGATGGTATTAGACATGTTACATTTCAAAATTGTGTTGCTATAGATTTTTGTTGTTATCGTAAGGCCATGGTTGTGATGAATTTAAGAGAAAGATGTTTTATTAACTTGTTTAATCATTCTGGAATTATTCATAGTATTTTAAACAAACTAACCCAGCACGTTAATAAGATTGTCATAGTAGAATTAGGGTTTGACAAGTGATGGGTAGTTGTTTGATCTTATTATGTAATGCTTAGTTACATTATATGTAACTGTAATCGTTGTTAATCATATGTTGTATGCTGCAGTCTATTTCAAAGATGATTCAGCGCATTGTAAACAAGGCCTGGCTGGTTCAAAAGCAAAAAGGGGAAATTGTGGGAGATTTGAGGGATTTTCTTGAGGTTGTTGTGTGGATGCGTTTCTATTAGATAGAGATTTATTTCTGAACTAGCCAAAGGAATCTCAAGGCCAGCCCGAGGGCTGAAAAACAGCACCCTGAAAAACAGCAGTGAGACTCGGGCATGTGGACAGCTCGTGAACATGGACAATATCCAATCAGCTAATGCATGCTTGGAGCTTGCACGCGTGATCAGGAAATAACTGCATATATAAAGAGGCTTGTTTCTGTAATAAAGGGCTTCACTTGAATTCATATTGAATTGTGTGGAGTCCATGAGTTTTCGCCCTCGCATACGTGAATGATAAACTCCCAATAAATCTGAAACTTGTACAAGATTTGCTACTCTAGTTAGATCCCTACAAGTCGTTTGGGCCTGATGGGATTCATCCGAGGCTATTTAAAGAGCAGGCTGATATCATAGCGAGACCTCTCACTGTGATTTTTCAGTGCTTCTGGGAATCTGGAGAGGTCCCAGATGACTGGAAGCTGGCAGATGTTGTCCCCATCTACAAGAAGGGCAACAGGGATGACCCTGGCAACTACAGACCTGTCAGTCTCACTTCTGTGCCTGGCAAAACCATGGAGAAGATTATTCTGGGAGTTACTGAAAAACATCTGAATTACAACACAGTCACTGATCCCAGCCAACATGGGTTCATGAGGGGAAGGTCTATGTGGCAGTTACACTTCCCCCCCTTCTGAGAACTGCTATGGCAGTTGCACTTCCCCCCTCTGAGAACTGCTGTGGCAGTTGTATATCCCCCTCTCCTTCAATGGGGCAATTAATGGCTCTTTTGTGGGACCCGGATACGGTTAGCCAGGGTTGTTAGCAGAGGAGGAGTGGCCCAGAGAAGCCAAGAAACTTCTGGAATGCCCACAGCCATATCTGATCAGGCTATAAAACAGGGTTCCTGCCGAAGATTCCCTTTGTGTGGGCTTCTCGGAGCAGCGGGTCTGTGCTGAAGCCCTCCCCTTAGACTGGGATGCTGTCTAAAGAAACTTCCTGGGACTGGAAGAGCCTCATCTCCTTGTTTGGGTGAGTGATAATCTACTAGATATATCCTTGAATAAGTCCTTGACTATCAGGCAAGTGTAAGTCTTTGCTGAATCAGGAGAGTGTAGTATCCTGGAGTCAGAGGGCTCTGGCTTTGTTTCCTGTGAGTGTGCGCATGCACGCTGTGGATCATCACTATTCTCATTTGCTGCACCCCAATAATTTCCTCAACTGATATCCAAACCTTTATCTTATGTTATAGGAGGGCTAACTAATTGTATAAACCCTGTTTTGGTTGGTTCATTGGCTGTACTTTTCTGGCCAGAATAAAGTCTGTTTTGGAACTTGTTGTCTGCCTAAAACTGACTTTTGGGTCCCTTCATGACAGTCCTGCTTAACAAACTTCATTTCTTTCTACGACGAGGTTACCCACCCAATTGACCAAGGGAAGCCTGTCGATGTCGTCTTTTTGGATTTCAGAAAGGCCTTTGATACTGTCTCTCACAGTATCCTCCTGGACAAGATGATCAGCATACAGCTGGATAAACACATAATGCAGTGGGTGAGCAATTGTCTGAGAGGTTGGGCTCAAAGGGTTATAGTAAATGTGGTTATGTCAGGCTGGTGAACAGTACCTAGCGGGGTTCCATAGGGATCCATCTTAGGACCAGCACTCTTCAATGTCTTTATAAATGACTTAGACTCAGGACTTGAGAGATTACTTAGTAAGTTTGCTGATGACACTAAACTGGGAGGAACTGTTGATACTCTTGAGGGCAGAGAGGCCCTGCAGAGGGATCCGGACAAATTGGAGAACTGGGCAGTCACCAACTGCACGAAGTTCAACAAGGGCAATTGCCGAATTTGGCACCTGGGATACTGCAACCCTGGCTGTACATACAGACTGGAAAACGAGATGCTGAAGAGCAGCTCTGTGGAGAGGGGTCTGGGGGTTCTAGTTGATGACAAGTTGAACATAAGCCAACAGTGTGTCCTGTCAGCCAAGAGGGCCAACTGTGTCCTGGGGTGCATCAAGCACAGCATTGCCAGCTGGACGAGGCAGGTGATTGTCCCGCTCTACTCTGCACTGGTGCAGGCTCACCTGGTGTACTGTATGCAGTTCTGAGTGCCACAATATAAAAAGGATATAAAGTTCCTGAGATCAGCTGATCAGAGGCAGCTCGGCGGGTCCCGATTAAGTGAAATCTTCGAGGTACAGAGAAGCCTTTTTTTTGTTTGTTTGTTTGTTTTTTTTTTCTCTCAATCGGGCACTTTCGTTCTCGAGAGACCCGGCAGCTCCCGGCAGCCCTTGCAAGAGCAGCTGACGTGGAGTGGGCGTTACCGCGGCGAGGGCGATCACTCCCCCGCCCCTCGTCTTGAAAAAGCTTCCGGGAGGGCAGCGACAAGTCCCTTCTTGCCAGGTGCTGGAAGGAACAATCGGCTTGTGACACAGGTGAGTAGCACCCACGCTGTGCTGCAGCAGCGGGCGTGGTAACTCGTGCACTAGGGTGTAGAGGTTGTCACCCTTTACTAGTTAGACTCTCACCTATTGCCAGTATTTCATACTGTTGCTGATCATGGTCTTGACCAGAAAGAGAGCTTGTCTCAAGAAGACTGTAGCAACTCAGACAGACTGTCTGCCCCAAACTGTGGCTATTCAGGTTTCTGGCTGCAGGGAGTGACAGAGCCTGCTGCTGCTGGATGACGATGGCCAGCATCCCACCTGTGTGAGGTGTGAGCAGGTGCAAGATCTGCACTACATGGTTGCAAAGCTTAAGGAGGAGATTGAGAGGATGAGGACCATCAGGGAGTGTGAAAAGGAAATTGACTGGTGGAGTAACTCCCTGGCGTGCCACTCAGAGAGGCTCCAGGGGGATACTCCCCAAAAGGTGATGAACCCCTTGACCTGTCGGGCAGAGGGAGAAGACCTGAGACAGCCCCTGCCCTGTCGCTGTTGGGCAGAGGTAGGGGACAGAAAAGAAGAGGAGGGTTGGAAGCTAGTTCCAGTTCGGGGCTGTGGGCAACCCCCCTCCCTACCTGCTTTGCTTCCTCAGGTGCCCCTCCGTAATAGGTTTGAGGCCCTGGATCTTGAAGAGGAGGTAGGTGAGGATGTGGTGCAAGGCCCACCTACGAGGTCACATAGAAAGAGGCAGTTGACTCCATGCCTCAAGACCGCCTCAGATAAGAAAGAAAGAAGGGTAAATGTAGTAGGCAATTCCCTTCTGAGAGGGACGGAGGGCCCAATCTGCAGAGTTGACCCTCATCGCAGGGAAGTGTGCAGTCTACCTGGAGCCCGGATCAGGGACATCACCAGGACGCTCCCCAACCTGGTGCACCTGACGGACTACTACCCAGTGCTGATCTTCCAGACAGATGGGGAGGAAGCTGCATCCCGCAGTCTGATGGGAATGAAAAAAGATTTCAAGGCCTTGGGACAGATGGTAAAAGAGTCTGGGGCTCAAGTGATTTTCTCTTCCCTCCTTCCAGTTTTGGGTGATGATGTGGGATGGAATAGAAAAATCCAGTCCCTAAACAATTGGCTACAGGACTGATGCTACAGGCAGGGCTTTGGGTTCTTTGATAACGGCTGGTTTTACAAGACACCAGTCCTAACAGTGATACGTGGGAAAGGTTTATCTCGCAGGGGCAAAAGGATACTGGGACAGGAATAAGCAGGGCTCATTTGGGGAGTTTTAAACTAGATTTGAAGGGGGATTGGGTGGTAGCTGGGCTTGCATCAGTAGGGCATCACTCTAGAGTTCATGAGGGCTGGGAGGCCCCCCATACCCCTGAGGTGAAATCAGAGTGCTCAGCTCGCTCTCTGAAATGCCTGTACACCAATGCGGGCAGCATGGGGAATAAGCAGGAGGAGTTAGAAACCTGTGTTAGGGCAGGAGATTATGATCTGGTGGTGATTACAGAGACATGGTGGGACAGCACACATGACTGGAATGTGGTCATGGATGGCTATGTCCTTTTCAGGAAGGACAGGCCAGCCAGGTGTGGTGGTGGAGTTGCTCTTAATGTGAGAGAGCAACTACAATGTATTGAGTATTGTCCAGGCACAGATGAGGGGTGAGTTCAGAGTCTGTGGGTGAAAGTTAAGGAGCAGGCTGGCAAGGGTGATACTATTGTGGGCATCTATTACAGGCCACCAGATCAGGGTGAGGAAGTTGATGAGGCCTTCTACAGACAGCTGGGAGCAGCCTCACAATCACAGGCCCTGGTTGAGGTGGGGGATTTTAACTTCCCTGATGTTTGCTGGAAGGACTATTCGGCTGGCCAGCAACAGTGTAGGAGGTTCTTCCAGTGCATTGACGATAACTTTCTGATGCAAAGGGTGGAGGAGCCGACTAGAAGAGGTGCATTGCTGGACCTCATCCTCACTAACAAGGAGGGTCTGGTTGAAGCGGTAAAGGTTGAGGGCTGCCTTGGTTGCAGCGACCGTGAGATGGTGGAGTTCAGGATCTCATGTGGTAGGAGCAGGATAGCAAGCAGAATTGCAACCCGGGATTTCAGCAAGGCAAACTTTGGCCTTTTCAGGCAATTGCTAGGGGAAATCCCATGGGCAAGGCTGCTTGAAGGTAAAGGGGCCCAAGATAGTTGGTTAGTGTTCAGGGACTGTTTCTACCGGGCACAAGATCAGAGCGTCCCGGCACGTAGGAAGTCAAGGAAGGGAGCCAGGAGGCCTGCATGGTTAAACAGGGAGCTGCTGGGTAAGCTCAAGTGGAAGAGGAGAGTTTACACATCATGGAAGGAGGGGCTGGCCACTAGGGAGGAATATAAGGGTGTTGTCAGAGGGTATAGGGAGGCAACTAGGAAAGCTAAGGCCTCCGTAGAATTACACATGGTGAGAGGGGTCAAAGACAACAGCAAGAGCTTTTTCAAATACGTGGCGGATAAAACTAATACCAGAGGCAATGTAGGCCCACGGATGAACGAGGTGGGTGCCCTGCTGACAGAAGACACAGAGAAGGCAGAGTTACTGAACACCTTCTTTGTCTCTGTCTACTCTGCCGGAGGCTGACCTGAGGAGCCCCGTACCACTGAGGCCCCAGAGGAAGGCAGGACAATGGAGGAGTCTGCCTCAGTTGATGAGGACTGGGTTAGGGAGCAGTTACACAATCTGGACACACATAAATCTATGGGTCCAGATGGGATGCACCCATGGGTGCTGAGGGAGCTGGCTGAGGTCATTGCTGGACCGCTCTCCATCATCTTTGCCAAGTCTTGGGAAGCAGGAGAGGTGCCTGAGGACTGGAGGCAAGCAAATGTCACTCCATTCTTCAAAAAGGGCAAGAAGGAGGACCTGGGTAACTATAGACCGGTCAGCCTCACCTCCATCCCTGGGGAACTGATGGAACGACTTATCCTTGGTGCCATCTCAAGGCATATCAGGGATAAGAGGGTCATTAGGGGCAGTCAACATGGCTTCACCAAAGGGAAGTCATGCTTGACCAACCTCATAGCCTTTTATGAGAACATAACGAGGTGGATGGATGATGGCAGAGCAGTGGATGTGGTCTACCTTGACTTGAATAAGGCATTTGCCACAGTTTCCCACAGCATCCTCACAGCTAAATTGAGGGAGTGCGGTCTGGATGATTCGGTAGTGAGGTGGACTGCGAACTGGCTGAAGGAAAGAAGCCAGAGAGTCGTGGTCAATGGGGCGGAGTCTAGTTGGAGGCCTGTAGCTAGTGGAGTGCCTCAAGGGTCAGTACTGGGGCCTGTATTATTCAATATATTCATCAATGATTTGGATGAGGGAATAGAGTGTACTATCAGCAAGTTTGCTGATGACACCAAGCTGGGAGGAGTGGCTGACACACCAGAAGGCTGTGCCACCATCCAGCGAGATCTGGACAGGCTGGAGAGTTGGGCGGGGAAAACTTTAATGAAATATAACAAGGGGAAGTGTAGAGTCTTGCATCTGGGTAGGAACAACCCCAGGTTTCAGTACAATTTGGGGAATGACCTATGGAGAGCAGTGTAGGGGAAAGGGACCTGGAGGTCCTGGTGAACAGCAGGATGACCATGAGCCAGCACTGTGCCCTTGTGGCCAGGAAAGCCAATGGCATCCTGGGGTGTATTAGAAGGTGGGTGGTTAGTAGGTCCCGAGAGGTTCTTCTTCCCCTCTACTCTGCCCTGGTGAGACCACATCTGGAATATTGTGCCCAGTTCTGGGCCCCTCAGTTCAAGAAAGATAGGGAACTGCTGGAGAGAGTCCAGCGCAGGGCAACAAAGATGATTAAGGGAGTGGAGCATCTCCCTTATGAGGAAAGGCTGAGAGAGCTGGGTCTCTTTAGCTTGAGGAGACTGAGGGGTGACCTTATTAATGTTTACAGATATATAAAGGGTGAGTGTGACGAGAATGGAGCCAGGCTTTTCTCAGTGACCACCAATGGTAGGACAAGGGGTAATGGGTTCAGACTGGAACACAAGAGGTTCCACTTAAATTTTAGAAGAAACTTCTTCTCAGTGAGGGTATCAGAACATGGGAACAGGCTGCCCAGGGGGGTTGTGAAGTCTCCTTCTCTGGAGACATTCAAAACCCACCTGGACACATTCCTGTGTAGCCTCATCTAGGTGTTCCTGCTCTGGCAGGGGAATTGGACTAGGTGATCTTTTGAGGTCCCTTCCAATCCCTAACATTCTTGTGATTCTGTGATTTGGAACCCCATCCCACACTCCATTCATGACACGTCCATGCACTGCCTCAGCCAATCCCTGGTTTACAGTTTGTTATTGGGCCCTATCCTGATTGAGATAATCTTTCTCCCAATTAGAGAGTGCCCTCCCTTATCTTTGTTCTGTTTTCTAAGAATTTGTTTCTCATTCTTCAGATTACTCACTGTTCTACTCAGCATAAAGTTATCTTGCCCTTTGTCCTACTTCTAAAGTGCTCTACAAAACTGAGTAAAGTGCAGCAATGATAGAACTAGACAAGTGCATCAGTGATGGAACCAGAACTAGCTTCAGTACGCCACCATCTAACACCACATACCATGTTTCCTGCCCTGAAGGGCTGTTATGACAGATGGAGGCCAAAGTCATGGACTAAATGAAGTCAACGGACATTTTAGATGGATGGCCCATAGATTAAGGGAGTGATATCTGTGTGTACATATCAAGACAGGAAAAGTGATGGTGATTTTTTAGAATGTACTGGAAAGTGAGAGACCTGGGCATGGCATACATGGTACCTATATCTTATTCCAATAAGGGGTGGATACTGTCCTGGTTTCAGCTGCAATAGAGATTAATTTTCTTCTTAGTAGCTGGTATAGTGCTGTGTTTTGGATTTAGTATGAGAAGAATGTTTATAATACACTGGTTTTAGTTGTTAAGTAGTCCTTACACTAAGTCTGTGACTTTTCAGCTTCTCATATCCTGTCAGCAAAAAAGCTGGAGATGCACAAGAAGATGGGAGGGGACACAACCAGGAGAACTAACCCAAAATGGCCAAAAGGATATTCCGTACCATATGAAGTCATGCTAAGCATATAAACTAGGGAAAAGATAGATGGGGGACTGCTGCTCAGAAACTGTCCAAGTATCAGTCGACGGGTGGTGAGCAATTGCATTGTGCATCATTTGTTTAATTATATTCTTATTTTCTCTTTCTTAATCCATGAGGTTTACCTTTTTTTTTTTTTTTTTTCTCCAATTCTTTCCCCCACTGGGGCAGGGGAAAGTGAGCAAACAGCCATGTGTGATGTTTAGCTGCCTGCTGGGTTAAACCACAACAGGCATATATATAAAGTTGAAATCAATAACAGCCAGCATGCTCTGCAGAGAATTGCTTCAGCCAAAGAGATCATTGTGCATCAGTCACATTGCTGTTACTATCTTAAGTAGCACAACACCCACAGCTTTAAATCAAGGCATCTTACTTTGCATATGACTTGTCCATATAAACATGGACATTGCATACAGTTTCCTACTGCTAATAGGAGGACAGACAACTTCTTTAGATCTATTTATCTTCTTCAAGTACAGAAGAAAAATTTGTGTATGTCTCTGAATCCCAAACAGAGGAAACATGTCCAGGTTTCTTCTGTATGTGAAAGTTCAGACTGGTCTATCAGGGAGAAGTTTTTATGTATTTGTCAGACATAGAAATTTGGTCAGTTTTTCTGAACTCATTACTGACATACTACTCTAGGCTTGAGGAGTTGTACAGAAAAGTAGGGCTACATCCAAATGTGAATTTGTGTTACAGTGCCGAGGTTTGCAGTGCTAGATGTTTAGGCAGTGGAGTCCAAAGCTAAAACTAGCCCTTGGCTCCCTCTGTGATGCACAAGGAGAAACAGATTCCTTAAAGTCAGATTCATAACACAGCAGCACATTAAGCAGGGATCCATACGCATCATAAGTAGGCATGTCTAAGGACTGCAGTGTGGCTACAGTCATTTATTGTTGAATGTTAAAACAACAAAAATATGGATCCTGATAATTCAGAGTCCAGTGAAGGCTTTTTTTTTTTTTTTTTCTGAAATGGAAGGAGACAAAGAATGTTCTTCCTATTTCCTCTGAGTCAGTCTGCTTACCTATGGCAGTAGAGGCTGCTGGTTGAATGCATTGCCACCTTATTAACAGAGACTTTAATTCTTATGTACTTCTTGAGTACTTTAGCATCAGAGGAAAGCTGAAGGGGTTCTTCCCAGAAAAACAACAATCAAATGGGATGATGTTGGAAATAAGGCATGAGGAAACAGAAGCTGTGTTTGGTTTGTGTACGAAGGTGCCATTTCAATGTCTGTACAATTCCCGCAGCAGTTTTTCAGTGCCAGAAAGTGTGAGTGGGCAGCAATTTGGACAGGGGTGCTCACACAAAGATCACAGGAGAAATGCTGGCTGCAGTTCCCCTCTTTCTGTTTGGGGCTGTGACACAAAGTGGATGTGGTAGGATCAGTATTTGGGAGGAAATATAGAAATAATCCCTTGACTGAAAATAGCTCCACCAAGGTAAGAACCAAGGTCTGACTGCTCTGCTTCTGTGCACTGTGTGTGCCATAGCATGTCTAGATTTGCTGTGGTATATGTCTATATAGGCAATGTTACCTACAAATGGAAGAAAATTTTCAGTATTATTTATTGTACAGCTTCACAACATGGTCTACTGTGTTTCATCATGGTGAACAGACGTGGTTGTGGTTTTTTTCTAAGTATTTATATTATTTTAGTTAACAATTTAGGTTTAAAAGTGAATCTGCCAAGGTCTAGGAAAAATTGCCATTAGTTGAAAGTAACAAAATAAAGTCTGAAAAGTTAGAAATTGAATAATTTTCTACAATGCTAACAGGGAAAAAAACTACCACAAACAACAAACCCACAGTAAAAAAAATTAAAGTCCAAGCTTAAGTGTTTTTAGAAGTCTGCTTGACTTGCAAGGATAACATAACTGTGGGTTGCTTTTCACATGGACTTTTTGCGATGCTACTGACAGAGACCCAAACCTAGACTTGAGTCCATACGTGTTACTTCTTGGGAAGGTGATCTAACTATAAGGCAGCTGTGTAAAGGCTGTGCAGCAATTTCCCTTTTTCCTCAAAGGAAACGTGACCTTGTTTTGCATGCATGGATTCACATCCTACATGCCTAAGTACATAAACTGTTTTTGCTAGTAATTAAGTTTGGAATATAAGTCTGGAAGAAGAACCTCACTGTATCCCTATGATAGATGTGAAATCTATATCCCCAAAACAAGCAACAGAAAGCAACTAACCTGTATTGTGGAGCAGAAATTTGGTTCATAGTCTCTTTTCTGTCTTTAACTGGTCTAAGGGACAAAGGATAAACAGGTGTTAATTTTGTTCCTAGTAGCTGGTATAGTGCTGTGTTTTGGATTTAGTATGAGAAGAATGTTTATAATACACTGATGCTTTGGTTGTTGCTAAGCAATGTTTATATCAAGTCAAGGACTTTTCAGCAAGGAGGCTTGTGGTACACATAAGCTGGGAAGGGACACAGCCAGGAAAGCTGACCTAGACTGGCCAAAGGAATATTCCATACTATATAACATCATGCTTGGTATATAAACTTGGGGAGTTGACTGGGGGCCAGTGATCACTACTTGGGGATGGGCTGGGCATTGGTTGACAGGTGGTGAGCAATTGCATTGTACATCACTTGTTTTGTATATTCTTTTAGTATTATTATTTTCTCTTCCTTAGCTATCCTAGTAAACTGTCTTATCTCAATCCATGAGGGTTTTTTTTCTGATTCTCTCCCCCATCCCACTGCAGGGGGGTGAGCAAGCAGCTGTGTGGTGCTTGGTTATCAGCTGGGGTTAAACCACAACAGGGCATGCTACGTAGCCTTATTTTGATGCAGTTCATATTTGTTTTCCCTTAAGCAAACTGTGGGAATACAATCTAGATGAAAGTAGCATACGCATGCGCTCAACTGATACTCGGTTTGACAGGATTTATCAGTGTGTTGCTGTCAAACTAGGAGACCATTTCACATCAGTCTTAAGGTGTCTCTTCTGGGCTGAAATAAGCCCATAATTTCTATTTCAAAGTGTGTGCTGGTTTGTCTGAAAATGAGTTAGTTTTCTTCCTGCAGTTAGAAACCTTTCTTTTTCATAGCTGGCATGGTCATTATTTGGACTTAGTTTGAGAACAAGAAGATAAAACCCCAGGGCAGAGTTAATGTTTTTAATTGCTCTGGTCTGAGA
This sequence comes from Columba livia, assembly GCF_036013475.1. Taxonomy (NCBI): domain Eukaryota; kingdom Metazoa; phylum Chordata; class Aves; order Columbiformes; family Columbidae; genus Columba; species Columba livia. Next base: position 17,797,517 of record NC_088641.1, on the reverse strand, counting down.
GTGAAAGACATTCTAAGTGCTCTGCCCACAGGTGTGAGGCATCAAGGAAGGGGGGCATAGATGGGGCAGACCTTGACTGACATCCAGACTGCTCAATGAGAGTATTCCACCCCATTAGTGTCATACTTCATATTTAAGGAGAGTCAGGATCTTTCGCTCTCTCTCACATTCTCTTTCTCTCTCTGGCTCTTCTCTTTGCTCTCAGAGACCTGTTGGGGGAGTTCTGTTCGGGGCATTTAGTTTGGTCTTTTTGCCATCCTGCCATTTTGCAGAGACCTCTGGGCCTTTCTGCCTTTTTCCTTTTTCCTCTCTTTGGGATTGTCTGTTCAGGACCAGGGTGCTGTTTCCTGGGACTGGCTGCTCCATGTGGATGGAGTTCATGAGGAATTGCCTTGAGTATCTTTTATTTTATATTCTATTTCTATTTTATATATATATTTACTAGTAGTGTGTTAGTATTCTGCTATTTTATTAAACTGTGTTTATCTCAATCCAAGTTTCTCCCTTCCCTTTCGATTCTCTCCCCTATTTGGGGGGGTGGGGAGGGGGGTGAGTGAGTGGCTATCGTGGTTATATTACTAGCTGGGGTTAAACCACAACAAAGTGGAAATGTCCATTCTGCACAGACAAACAAGTAAACAAAAAGGTGCAATATTAACCTCTTGGAGCCATCGTTATCTGTGTTGGCTTTTTCAGACAGCATAAGTGCTGTCATGCATAGTTGCAAACTTCTCTTAAAAATATGATTACATCCTGAGTGTCTGCAGCATGTGACAAAGTCTGCAAATCAAACCAAAAGAAGAGTTCAATGACAAAACCAGGAACACAAATTATAGGACAAATGCAAATATGAATAGCCTCGCTCTTGTTTGGGACTTGAAGGGTAGTGCCCTACTCTTATAATAGAGGAAATAATTTATTTAATAGTGGAGGGAGGTTGAACATTTGAAAGGGATTGTTTATTTCATTATTGTTAGAAAAAACATAATTTCTTTTGTAAAAAAAAAAAAAAAAAAAAATCTGCACCAGTTCCAGGTTTCAGAAACACACTTGCATTTTTAACAGAAATTAACAAGCATCAAGAGTGGGATTCTTGACTTGGCTCTCACTTTTATTTCAGTCTGGGGAAAAGTGAACTCAGTTGCTCCTGTTATCATTCCATTAGTCCTGTGCTTTAGCCATCAGAGTAATGAGTCAGTCCTTCCTGACCTCTATTTGTTTTGAGTACCCTGATTCTCTGTGACCAAAGTCTGCATGATTCTGCATTCTGTATTGATTAGGACTAGATGGGAGGCAAAAGGAGCCTAGGGCATTTGACTATGGAAAAAATATCTAAAAATTATTTGATTATTCTGGAAAAAGAAACTCTTTTAGAGAATGTTCAATTTCTGTAAAGTTTGAAAAGATAGGTTTTTAACTTAATATGCCTCAATATATTTTAATTTCAAAGTTTTATGCAGTTCTGCTGCTGCTACACGTGACTTTGCAAAGACTCAAACTCTAAATAGTATTAAGATTGGACCAGTATAATCAGATGAGAAAATGCATATCTAAGTTTAGCTTCACTGTGCATGTCAACAAAACAACAACAAAAAAACAACCAAAAAACCAACCAACCAAAAAAAAAAAAAAAAAAAACCAAAAAAAAAAACCAAAACCCACTGTTGTAACATTTTTAGACTTTCAAATACCACATAGTAATGGCACTTAGAAAAAATATTCAGAATAGCCACATCTTTTTTTCCTGACAGTGATTCTGTTTGTAAGACGCATAAGCAAGGCAGATCATGGTAGATAAAATAAGAGAGGCAGGGATGACATTTTTTGAATGCTGAGATAAGAGATAAGAACAAGACTGAAACCTGCAGAATAAGCCATTTGGACAACAGAAAAAGGTTGTAGTGAAGGATAGGTCTGTTCCTACTTGATAGTTCTGAAAGACCTTTCCATTCCAAGAAAATAATATTCTTGCAAATACTTTTGTGTTGGTACATTATTTACAGATAGATGGGATTACAGCCTGACACTACATAGATACAAAAAAAACCCCAAACAAACAACTAAATATTGCCCTGGGAAACTTGCTCGAGTGACCCATAGTCCCTCTATATTGCATGCACAGTGGTATAACTGAAGTTCATTTCATATCTCAAACAAAAACATGAATGTTTTCAAATATCAGGAAATGTGACAGGGTGGTCAGCAAATATTCAAGTATTATTCTCCTAAGGGTCATGTAATACCTTGATAAATGTTTACATATAGAATAAAATAAGAATGTTGTCTTTTCAGAGGTTGGAAATACCTGTGTTTTTTAATCCACTCTGCTGATAGTGACCAGGATCACATGCACTTCTTATGAGGAAAATCTGGTTTTCTTTGGCAAAGAAAAACAATGGCATGCTCAGTTTTCTGGGAGTTTCTCTTAGTCTGTTCCTTATTTTTGGAGACAGGCTGATGTGTGCTCTGCTGTGTAAGTCCCAGACTGAGAACAGTACTTAAAAACATGGGGCAATATTGAGAAGATGCCATGGCTCTTTGTGTTCTTGGGTGAGGGTGTGTGTGTCAGTCTCTGTAGTGTACCAGAACAGTAATGAGTCTGTGATGCATTTCTGTGAGAAAGAACTTTAGAAAAAGAGACTCCAAAGTACCTCAAGTAAAATGCTGATATTTGCTTCCTCAAATAAAAGGAGTCCTTTGTAGGCATATAGAAGCAAGTCAGTCTCCAGTTAGGTTGTCAAATGCTGAATGCTGTTTTAATTGTATTAATATTAATATATTTAGAATTTCATTATCCTGTTTCACAAAGTTGTGAGATTGCTAGTTTTTGAAGTATTAGGCAAACTCAAGTGATTTTCTTATTCGAGTTCAAAATGGGTTGTAAAGAAGCGCAGACAACTCGCAACATCAATAACGCCTTTGGCCCAGGAACTGCTAACAAACGTACAGTGCAGTGGTGGTTCAAGAAGCTTTGCAAAGGAGATGAGAGCCTTGAAGATGAGGAGCGTAGTGGCCAGCCATCGCAAGTTGACAATGACCAATTGAGAGCAATCATCAAAACTGATCCTCTTAAAACTACATGAGAAGTTGATGAAGAAATCAATGTCGACCATTCTACAGTCATTCAGCATTCGAAGCAAATTGGAAAGGTAAGTGGATGCCTCACGAGCTGACCGAAAATCAAAAAACCTGTTGTTTTGAAGTGTCATCTTCTCTTATTCTACGCAACTACAACAAACCATTTCTTGATTGGATTGTGACGTGTGAAATAAAGTGGATTTTATAGGACAACCAGCAATTACAAGCTCAATGGTTGTACTGAGAAGAACTTCCAAAGCACTTCCCAAAGCCAAACTTGCACCAAAACAAAGTCATGGTCACTGTCTGGTGGTCTGCTGCTGGTCTGATCCACTACAGCTTTCTGAATGCCAGTGAAACCATTCCATCTGAGAAGGATACTCAGCAAATCAATGAGATGCACCGCAAACTGCAATGCCTGCAGCTGGCATTGATCAACAGAAAGGCCCCAATTCTTCTCCATGAAAACGCCCAAAAGCACATTGCACAACCAATGCTTCAAAAGTGGAACAAATTGGGCTACGAAGTTTTACCTCATCCGCCCTATTCACCTGACCTCTCGCCAACCGACTACCACTTCTTCAAGCATCTCGACAACTTTTTGCAGGGAAAACACTCCCACAACCAGCAGGATGCAGAAAATGTTTTCCAAGAGTTTGTCGAATCCCAAAGCATGGATTTTTGCGCTACAGGAATGAACAAACATTTCTCGTTGGCAAAACTGCATTGATTGTAATGGTTCCTATTTTGATTAATAAAGGTGTGTTTGAGCCTAGTTCTAATGATTTAAAATTAATGGTCCAACACCGCAATTATTTTTGCACCAACCTGGTACTTACTCATAAAATGATAATTTTAGAACTCTTTTAGTTTTCCCTAAACTGAGTTCCAGTGTGACAAGAGATCAGTCAGAAGGTGCCTCAGTAGGAGCAATGACATCTTCAGATGAGATAAATAAATGCCACCTGATAGTGCAGTGATTCTCATCAGTGCAAACAAATAGCACTACAGTCTCTGTTAGTGACAGAGAGAATTTGTTTCTGAATGAAAGACAATGCATCTATGTAGTACAATATTTCCAGTACAGCTCAATACAATATAGGATGTTTCACTATTATCTAAATGACAGTGTTGTTAATGTTGTCCAGTTTGCCTTTGAAGTTACCTTGTTTTTCCAGGGACATGCAGGGGCTACTACATAAAACTGAATCATAACACCATATGTCAACTTGTGATGCAGAGACAACCACCAAACTAGAAAGCAGACACTGCTCACACCCTGTTTCCTGGAGTGTTTGCAATGAGCTGTGCTTATTCACCTAAGCATTGCTGACCAACATCTATTTTGAGATGTACTGAGTCCTGTCATGCTCAATAGGGGATGAATCTACAGAAAAGGCACAGTTTCTAAACTCAAACTCTCTTGCTGCAATGGAAAGATGTATTGGAAATTCATGACCAGATAGAAACAGTGTTACGATTGCCAAAAGTTCCTACTACACTGTACACAATGCAGTAAAGTCAGCTTAATCTAGTGATACATATGACATTATAACATAAGTTCTATACCTTAACAGAACTGCCCTTTGTATCTTTTCTGTATTCCATGCATAGCTTGGACATGGTGACTCTTTTTGCTTTGCTAGGCTCAGCATCATGACATACCATTTTGAACAGAGCCTTCAAAGTAAATTTCAATAATATGTATGCACATTAAGACAGGCTTTCTATAGGATCTCTGAAAGGAAACTTGAGAAGATGGCACTGAGACTGATTATGGAATCTTTGCAGGAACCTCTAGTACCAGTCAACAGAAGGATTTGCTGTGCTAAAGTATCCCCCTGACTGTGGAGGTGTGGATTTGCCAGATTTATCAGCTGTTTACATCAGCTTGAGTACATGACAAGATTACCATCCTCTACTTTGGTTACAGCTATCCTTGGTTGCTTCTGTCTTAGCCTCAACATGTTCCTTAAGTTATGCATTTTAAGTAAGGAGGCAGAGAAGCTGTCTTTGAGGAAGCAGCACAGAGCTCAGAAACTCCCTTTGAACACTGCAGGTTATGCAGAAGGCAGATTACAGCCATCTATGTATTTTACACACTCTGCTTTGAGTGGGTTGTTAATTTTTCTAAGTAGGACAAAGGCAAATGTAAAAATAGGATCTGAACGTATGACCTAGAAAACCGAGAGGGTTAATAATGCAATCTTTGAATCAACTGTATAAGTATTAGAGTCATGTAAATTTGTGGTATTACAGCTCATACAAAGAAGTTATAAATAGGTGGCAGGAGGAAGTAATTAAGAAGTGACAAATAGGAGGCAATTGTCACGGGGGAGTAATTTAGGGTTCTGCTTGCTGCAGAACAATGTTTAGATTTCTTAAAGAGAAGCGTGACCTTAAAGAGTTCGGTGGCAGGTTTGCTCTATTATTTACTGCATGGGGGAAGATATACCAAGACAAATGTTGCTTACCTTCTTTCCAAGCGTGTGTATCCACTCACGAAGCAAACCTTCAGGAGCCTTCTTTCCCTGATGACTGTTTCCTCTGGAGTCTGTGTCCTGGAGTTCCGGAGGCAAACACTCAGGCAAGGCTTATATCCATCACGATGCAAACATTCAGGATTCTTCTTTCCCTGATAACCGTTCACTCTGGAGCCTGTACTTAGAGCCCCAAAGGCAAACTTTCAGGGGAGACCCATAACCGTATGCAAAGCAGACTTTCAAGAAACAAAATTCTCAGGAAAAAAAAAAATAATTAATGGAATAAAATAGCAGAAGGGCTGGCTCAAGCTGGGTACCTGTGCAGAGGTCCACTCAAGCATAGAAAACTACAAACTTTTCTATCTTCACAGACCATTCACACCAGGATTCAGTCCAATAGCAATATTTCAGCACCAGGTCCTTTGCTCCCTATTGAGCCCTTTTTTCCTGACTCCACGTGGGCCTCTGTTTTGTTCAGTTGTAGACATTGGTTTTGGTCAATATCCTTGAAGGTGCCGTTTTGTCTGGATAAATCCTTTCTTCTCAGCAAAGTGCAAAATAGGCCCCACTTTGCAGATGTCTGTGATGTCTCTGTGTTAGCCTTGGATGGTTGGTTTCCCAGTCAGTTCCATTTTTCCCAGCAAAATGCAAGACAGACTTTATCTTGCAAGTGTTTAGTGTAGTCTGCAGTTGCTTTGGGTAAATACAAGCTTGAAATTTTAGCAGATCTAGTCTACCAAGTAACATGAATCAACAAATATATTAAAAATCATACAGCCTTATATCTCTAAATAATCCGTTACATTTGGTGTGCATCTACTTAAGCTAAATGATTAATACTGAACTTGAACTGGGCTCATCCACTGACCTCTGAGTAGTAAAACCATTGCCATACAGCTCACTTATTTAGCAGGGAGAGCTCAAAGTGGGCTCATCCAGGCTGTTGTATTTGTAGAATGAAGTGGCTGACTCGTAGTCAAATTGCATACAGTAGGAAAAGTATGCACAAGACTCCCTGTGCCCATAAGCCACTGGCATTCAGTGTGCTGTTCTGCTTCCCTGTGGGTCTCCTGGAAGGAGTTCTTGGCCTGGCTGCAGCTCAGGCCCTTCCCTCCTCTGGAGCATGGACCAAACTGCTGCTGGTTTGGCTGGGAGGAGGTTGAATGCATCTGCCACAGCAATGCAGACAGAAAGGTGATCTTTTCACAGAATCACAGAATGTTAGGGATTGGAAGGGACCTCAAAAGATCATCTAGTCCAATCCCCCCGCCAAAGCAGGAACACCTAGATGAGGTTACACAGGAAGGCGTCCAGGTGGGTTTTGAATGTCTCCAGAGAAGGAGAGTCCACAACCTCCCTGGGTAGCCTGTTCCAGTGTTCTGTTACCCTCACTGTGAAGAAGTTTCTTCTCATATTTAAGCGGAAACTCCTGTGTTCCAGTTTGTACCCATTACCTCTTGTCCTGTCATTGGTTTTCACTGAGAAGAGCCTGGCTCCCTCCTCATGACACTCACCCTTTACATATTTATAAACATTAATGAGCTCACCTCTCAGTCTCCTCCAAGCTAAAGAGACCCAGCTCCCTTAGTCTTTCCTTGTAAGGGAGGTGCCCCACTCCCTTAATCATCTTTGTGGCTCTATTGATTATTTTGATTTTGTTCTTCCCTTACTGTAACTTTTCATAGAAAAACTTTCAAATCTCAGCTCTCATTTTCATTAATGGAGAAAATGCAGTGACCTGGTGATGTTCTCATCCCTGCTTATAGAAGATTTAGTTCAGCCATATGAAGCTTAGCAGGGATATGAAGATTCAGCTCGTTGTTAAGAAGAATGGTGATTCAGGGAGTTTAATGAGAGCAGCCCTTCACCATACAGTAAAAATGTAACCTTTGGCATGTGGGTGCATTGCTTCTGTGTTGGTGCTACATTTGCTGGACTGGAAACAAAGGGAATGTGAGATGTACTAAGATCTTGGATGTTCCTGATTTCTCTAAGTGCCTTGTAAAATAGAGAACTGAGGTTATGACCCTGTCTGTAATCTTCAGGGATGATTAAATCCATAGGAATGCTTATTCCTATATACATAAGAAGAAAAATTGGGCTTTTGAGGTGTATTCACACCATTTGTGATGCTTTGCAAGGGGCTAATTCTAAAATAGGATAAACACCAAAGCCTCTAGCTATCAAGTAGTAAGATTTCTGCCTTAACTAATGGTGTTAACTACTTCACAGCCAACAAATTACTATTTGACTTCTAGCCCCAATGGTGAGATTTTTATTTCTTCTCTCACATGGAACTACCAATTTTTATTCCTGATAATTTTGTCTCAGAGGTGGTTGCATGTTAGCAGCAGCTACCAAGACTTTTTTTGACAAAGCATTCCAACATTCATTGGGTGCATTAGCATTCATTTGTTTAAAGGGTGCTCCAAATCTAAATAAGGCTTTAATCAGCTTGTAAAACCACACCAACCAGCAAGATTTCAGGAGTTTTAGGTTTCAGAAGTTCCAAGTTTCCTGAAGCTTCTGAAGTGTTATGTGAAAATTTAGATCTTTCATGAGACATTCAAAAAACTTTTTTTAGAAGTAGCTATGCAAAACTTTTATTTCAGAATGAGCAATAAAGAAGGGAATAAAGCCCAGGTTTCTCATAATGGTTGAATTCAAATGTGATATCTTAAAATATTCTGAGTTATTGATGGTTTCACCTAATTGTTCTTTGGGGATAAAGCTCACCTTGGTGCAGTGAGCCAGCACAAGACTAGATTTTACTTAGCTGCTATTTATGTGCATGTTTCATGCTGGCCCATTGACTTATGTCCCCATCCAAAGACTTTTATTAACTTTCTATCACTGACTTTCCTTGTTCAGAATCATCTCTAAACCTTTTCATCTTGTTCTTCCAATACCTGAGGAGTTGCTTTTCTTGACTCAAAGGCTTCATTTTGCACTTGGCCCAAAGCTTCCAAAACCCAGAGCCTATCTCTGCTGTGCAGTGCAGCACATTGCATGTGTGCTTGAACTAATGGCATTCTGCTGAGCCATGTCAGCACAGTGATACTGCTATCCTGCTTCCAAGACATGAGCTGGTAACCTGGCACTCTGCTATGCCATGTAGACAGACCGGTCTGGGTATGTACTAGTTCAGGTTCTTTGCTTTGCACACCCTTTCACAATACAGATATGCTTTCTAATTCTGTTCTAAGGACTCTGCCTATCCCCAGCTCTACACAACCTTTATTGCTAAAATCATGTTGATGTTTACTTTTATCCCATTGTTTGATTTGGTGCAAAGTGTTGCTTTTACTTGCACACATTCTCAGTGGAGCACAACACGCTGAGTTGTCCTGGACATTCAGCCCTCACCATGTTCCTGGCTTAACCAATACCTGTATTTCTAATTATTAGACTGTATCTTAAGGAATTATAGAACATATATAGTTTAGGAGAATATTAAGGTAACAATCTTTAAAGATAAACAACCATGTAACCGTAAAATCTTTTGTATAAGCAGACCTTGTAACCATAGAATCTTTGTACTTAGTAATCATACTGAAACGGAGAAATAAACTTAACAGCAGAGTCAATTATACTGTTAAGCGGCATTCTTTATTTTATCAGCACTGGGGAACACTGGGGATCATTCTCCATAAGTGCTCCAGCGACTGGATGCTCTTGCATTGCTTATATTCACATAATTATTACATATGCATTACAGTTTTTGAAAATTTTGACATACCATACATCTATACTAAGAAGTAATTGATGATGTTAGTTATAATTGTTTAGTTTCTTACTTACAATACATCTATTAACTATTAGTTAAATATAAACTAAGCACTCTGCTTCTAAACAATGTATCACTTAATCTTCTGTCTCCCTCTTGTCATGCAGAAGGATCTAAAACTTGAAAAATATCCCCTCATTTTGCAGGTGGTCAGAAAGCATTTATCTCATGTCAGTTGGTTAATGATGGGTACATCTTTTATAACTTAATCACAGTATATATGAATTTGGCAGCTTCTCTTCAATATCCTATTCTTAAAATTGACATAGATTTATGACATATTCTTTTAAAATAGGTAACTGAGAAGTAACTGAGAAACATGCAAATGTTGCTTAGCATTGCTTAACGGATACCCTGTGTTAGAATAGGCGTGAAATACGTTAATGGTTTCCAAGAATTGTAATGAATATGTAATTTTTCTGTCAGTGTAAGCCATTTACGAATGATGATCGGCGACGCACTTATGGAGGGACACACCCAGTACTGCCCCAGCACTGAATAAAGAAATGCTCCTTTTAAAACCCAAAAGCGTGGTTTTAAGAGTTTATTGATTTGCCGATTTTGCAGTATCATAGCCATGCTCATAGAAGCATTTATATAACACAGCCGCAAAAAGAGAGAATGTTACTAGATTATGCATCAAAGTGATTCATTTCAAGTGCAGAACTTTGTGCAAAAGCCAAATCAACTGTGTTATGACATAATTTCTTATTTGCAGAACTATGTACATGTTATTGTAAATCTTGTTACATCACTGACAATTATCCTGGCCAGTCTCTCCAGGCAGTTTGATACAATGCAATGCCAAGTAGAGACCTGTAACGAGTACGTCTGTTTTGTATTAAATGTATTGCCCTTAGAGAATCTGTATTATTGGTTCCTGTATTACCAGAAAGGAAGCAAGATGGGAACGTGCATTTTCAGAAACAGAAGAAAGTCATCTTGGCAGCTCCCACAGCCTGAATCCTGAAGCTCATCAGCATCTCTTGGCAACCAACCCTTTTTTACTTTAAATGCAATGTGTGTTGAACCGACACAGGCAGGCTGCAGGAACAACCTCAAACTATGGATGAAATGCAAAGAGTAAATTTATTTTAATTACCTTGCTAACCAGGGGATCGCCAAAAAAGCACATAAGCACCCAGGCACGGGTACACAAGCAGCCACTGCAGCACTCAGTCCTAGCTAGATCACCCAGCCTGCTTGTTTTGCCTGTATATCAGGGATTCACACAGGTGCAGTTTACCACACTGCTTTGATCTTTGCCTGCAGTAGAGCAGGAATTTCAAGGATGTTCTATAAGGTGCCTCTAAGTTTTTCACAGGTCTATGTTATCTAAACACAGAGGTTTTACTTTGTCGAACACACAAAACTAATCAACAATTAGTGTGATATATGTTTTTCTACACCCCAGCTGCAGTCACTTGACTGTATTTACAACTCTTCTCTCCAATCTTCTGGTTTATTCCCACAAAATGAAACATGTCTGATGGGACAGATTGGGTGGTATAATCATGGACCTGGAGATAAATCCACAGACTGCACCAATTTACTCCTTCAGAGTGTACAATCATGTGCCTGAGTGATTTACTGTGGCAGCTGCACATCCTCAGATGAGATCCAGAGCTTTCAATAGGGCAGCTGATGGTTCTTTAGCACCTTTTGTGCCCCACTGCACCTGTCCTCAAGTATCCACCTAGGGTGGTGCCAAGGTGCCCGACACTCAATCCTCCCCCACCCTGGAGCAGGGTGACTCCTCATGTTCACCTCCCCCCCATCTGGGGGAGCAGAAGGAGCAGGACCCTCGGTCAACAGACAGAGTCCTCAACCAAGGAGGTGCCCAGACCCAGAGAAGATAAGAAGATTCTGGATTGTGCTCATAATGACCATAGCCAGATCAGACTAGGCTATAAAAAGAGGCCCCTGCCAAAGACCTCCTTTGAGTGATCTTCTCAGAGGAGCAAGTCTTTGAACAGAGCCCTCCCCTGAGATCAGGGATGCTGTCTAAGGAGACTTCCCGGAACTGAGTGCCCTTACCTCTTTGGTGGGTGATTTTCTTCTAGATATATCCGTGAGTTAGCCCTTGCTCACCCTGGGCAAGCAATTATTTCTTCTGGGTACCCTTGAGTGAAAGAGGTCTCTTGTTTTGTGAGTACATGCATACTGTGGATCTTCATTATTCTTATGTGGTCGTACAGTAATAATATCCTCAAATGGTATACTGAACCTGTGTTTTATAATGTTGTTGGAGTACTGAATAATTTTGGATAAACCCTGTTTCTAGTTGGCTCCAAGTCTGTTTGGAGCTTGTTTCCTGCCTAAATTGACTTTTGGAGTGCCTCCATGACATTTACTGTCTACTCTATGAAGCAGGATGGCTGTGGCCTTGTCTCTCTCGTATAGGCCAGATGGAATTACAGAAAGAGGGGAGAAGGACATGGAGGATGTACAGTAGCAGAAGAGATGGAAAATCACTTGAAACTTAAGAACTTAGCCCACATCTGGGACAACCATAGCTGTGAAGAGTAGTTTGATATCTGAGTTGTAGGGAACTGCTGCTTTCTTGGATGAAAATTTGTGATTTGGTGGTCTAAATCTACATGTTTTATTGACTTTGTTAATCCCAAGTAGTTCAAGTTTCTTCTCTTTCCATTTATCCTGCATTCCTTTTGAGTGTCTCTTCACCATCCACTCACCACACAGCTAAATCAGCTCAGGAAAGGTCTGTGCTGTGGACTGGAGTATAATTTAGAATTGACCTTAAAGATGCTCACTTGAACACTCTTCTGTACAATACAATACAACACCATGAGCTTGTGGTATGCTCTGTCAGTTTTCTTCAGGTATGACAGTCAAGTCTTTTAAACTTAGGCTACCTGGCCCTAAGGCAAAACTCTTGACCATAATGAATACAACTGATGAAGTGGATGGCAGTCACTTCCTAAGTATAGTTAAAGATACTGCTAGGCATAACATGTATCTCAAAAGGTCATTTGTGTCCTATTCCTGAGATGTAAATCTAAGGAATAAAAAAGTCTTAAAGCTAGCCCCAGAAAAGTCTGACTGCAGAGTTTCCCAGAAAGCAAGCAAGTGGTCAGGGAGCAGAGTCATCAGCACAAGTCTGCCCAGAAGGCAAATGTTGCAGCAGAAATAATGACTTTCACTTCTTAAAGCAGCATGCACATAAGGACAAGCACATGGCTAGGTGTTGTGTGACCATTTTACACTGACACAGAGAAAAAATTGGATATCATTTCTGTACAACCACATAAGAAGTGGACATTTATTTACAGTGTGTTTTATTTATCTGATTATCTGATTATTTCTTCCCCTTCCTGCTAGATTGCTTCACCATTTTGAAAATGTGACCAGATTTTTTTTTTATTTTCTGGTTTTGGCAGTATAGGGAAGGTGAATATTAGCCCTCAGCTGAGCCCTTGTGCCAGACATTGACTCTCAGGAGACATTACAGTAATGCCATAATTGATTTGTCAAGTGTGGACTCTACTTTTCACTGCATAAAACTGATAAAAACACAGTAATTGTTCCACAAAATTTAGCATATGAAAGAAATTACATTTAAAAACAAATCAATATTTGAAAAGGAAAAATATATTCAGATTTTAATGATGGTTTTCAATAACAGAGAGGAAAAGACTCACTATAAATACACCTGGCAATGTTCTTTTCACAGAATTTGGGATTCAAGGTCCATTAAATTCAATGGGATGCCCAAAAGCTCTAGATGATATACTAGTTGGACCAGTGTTAATCAGCTTAAATCTTCTGGCTTTAACTGTTCTAAGTTCTTTTACTACATCTGAGAGTTTTGGATTAGATCCAGTATGAAATTGAGATACTCACAGCTTTGGTGCTTTTTTTTTTTTTAACTTCTGATAGCAGTGTGGGATGGATGTGGCATGTAGGAAGAACTACCTAGCATCATGGCAAACAAGGATATTGAATTCATTGAGTCACAGGGTTCCTGTTCTTAATCCTCTTGCTTTATAATGTGATTGTGGGAAGGTTTACACATGAATCATGTGATGGTCTCATTCTTACTTATCTATCAGCAACCTGTCTGAGGACATAAAGGTTATTGTAGCAGAGGCCTCACCTGAGAGAGGATTCTTTGGCTATGTGTGGCGGATGCACTCAACACGCCTCCCAGCCAAACCAGCAGCAGTTTGGTCCAGGCTCCAGAGGAGGTAAGAGCCTGAGCCGTAGCTAGGCCAAGAATTCCTTCCAGCAGACCCACAAGGAAGCAGAATGGCACACTTAACGCCAATAACTTGTGGGCACGGGGAGTCTTGTGCATACTTTTCCTACTGTATGCAATTTGACTACGAGTCAACCACTTCATTCTATAAAGATGACAGCCTGTGTGAACTCACTTTGAGATCTCCCTGCTAAATAAGTGAGCTCTATGACAATGATTTTACTATTTACACATCAGTTTATGAGCCTGTGGGGTCCTGGTCCAATTTTGGACTCAGGAAGGTTCAAAAATGATTCCAAGAGTGAGATTAAGACACAAGCGAGGTCAGATGCCACTAAACAATCTTATTTTATTTTTATGCCTAAAGACAGAGTAAAGACAATCTATTTCATGTTCACACCTAAAGCTAGAGCAACAAAGAAAAAGGGGGGGAGAAATTAGGAGGAAAGTTAAGCAAGCATGCAAGAAGATAAGCAAGAGATAGTCACTGCCGGGGATCCAAATGTCATCTCCTGTGGGAACAGCTGGACGTGTGGTTCCAGCTAAAGGGCCTTGGACAGGTTATACATAAGTATGTTTTTTATGAGTGTAAGGAGTGATAGCCCAGGTCAGTGAAAACTGCCCCTGTGTCAGGTAGATCTGATAGAACTGAAACAGGACTTCAATCCGGTAAGGAAAAACAATATCCAATAAACATGAAAACCAAAATGGGGTTAGAGACTTTGATGAACAAGTTTATGACAACCTTACAGGCTGACTGCATTTGATTTACGCTTGCAGTTTTGTCTATTTATAGCTACAACACAGAGACAACCTATGGCTATTGTAGGATAATATGATGAAAATGAAAACAGACGATATATTTGGAATGGATTTTTTTGCCCAATTATTTCTCTAAAACTATTACTCAGCTTCTAGAATTGATTGTTACTCTGATCAAAAAAGGCAGAGAGTGGATTCAGGTCTTAATGGGCCATGACCCATCTTTTATATATGTACTGTTTCTGAAATCTGATTTTGATTTTTTTATTTACAATCTATGTCCTTGTAAATTGCACTAGTGGATTTTCTTAACAGCACAGCCTAAATGTAAATTGCTGCAGAATCTGCATGTATTTGACATCAGGCCACAGACCATACTTGTATTTGGTCCAATCCCACATGCTCGCACAGTTTTTGTTGATGGTTGAGGGAAGTCTCATAAAGCTGTAGTGGTTTGGCATGAAGATAACGATTGGCATCATTCTGTTAAAATTATTGATGGCTCTTTAGCACCTTTTGTGCCCCACTGTGCCTGTCCCCACGTACACACCTAGGGTGGTACCAAGGAGCTGACAGTCACAACCTTGCCTTCCCCGGGGCAGGGTAACTTCACCTCTACCAGCTGGTGGGGCAGGAGGGGTGGGACCCTCGGTCAGTTGACAGGGTCCTCAACAAAGGACGTGCCCAGAGTAGCTGCAAAGCTTCTGGACTATGTTGTAATGCCCACAGACACATCCGACCAGACTATAAAACGGGGTCCCCGCCAAAGACCCTTGGAGTGGTCTTCTCAGAGCTGCGAGTCTGTGAACTGGAGCCCTCTCCTTAGACTGGGAAACCATCTAAGGAGACTTCACAGGACTGAGAGCGCCTCACCTCCTTGTTTGGGTGAGTGGTTATTTACTGGATATATCCTTGAATGACTCCTTGTCTAACCCAGGAGAGTGATAATTTCTTGAGGGTACCCTGGAGTGAGAGGCCTCTAGTTTTGTTTCTTGTGAGTGTATGTGTGCAAGTTGTGGATTATCATTATTCTTATGTTGTTGTACCCCAATAATCTCCTCAACTGGTGTCCGAACTTGTATTTTATGTTGTTGGAGTGCTAAATAACTGTATTCTAGTTGTATTCCTGATTCTAGTTGGTTTATTGGCTACACTTTTCCAACTAGAATTAAGTCTGTTTTAGAACTTCTTGTCCACCTAAAACTGACTTGGGAGTGCCTCTGTGACACAGATAAAGAAGGAGTCAAACTTCTTTCTGTAAAAACAACTTCTGCTGAGACTGGAGAGCAGTCATCTAAGGGCAAGAATAAAACTTGACAACTCTTCACACCTCTGCAATAATATTTGTGAAGCAGCCCTGTTGTGGATAGAAGATGGACAGAACACTTTGGCTACCAGAATAAAACTGCATTGTGATTGGGAATATACTCAAAAGAATTTACGTGTAACACCATTGAAATGGAATTATAGTGGTTATGAGTGGAATCAAGTGAAACAACATCTCCAGGGAACATTTTCAGCTAATATGCAAGGCCTGGTTCAGGATTTAGCCAGTGCCCTGCAAAAACAACTGCATGATTTGCAAGAATTAATACTACAAGACATAACGGATGACATTTTCTAATAGCTTAAAGTGGTTAGACCCAAAAACATGGTTTTCAGACCTCAATCTGCACATATGGGTTTCTGTGGGAATTGGATGTGCTTGTGTAATATTTTTCCTTGTAGTCCTCTGCATCATCTGGAGAATGATACAGAATGTAAAGAAGAATAAAGCCAGAATCCTTGTTGCTGTGAACCCAATGTTCAAAAACAAAAAAGGGGGAGATGTATGAACGGCTGGATATACAGTTCCAGCTAAAGGGCCTTGGACAGGTTATACAGAAGTATGTTTTTTTGTGAGTGTAAGAAGTGATAGCCCAGGCGAGTGAGAATGATATCTCAGGCCAGAAAACTGCCCCCGTATGTATGATGTGTAAATGTTGGGCCTGGGCATGTGAATGCGTGGGTCAGAACACCGCCCACGAGATATGCATGGGAACGTGACTAAAAACAGACACAACATGAGTGTGGTATGTTTGGAATAACAATTATTGAAAAAATATCCTGTCTAACCTCTTGGTCCAGGTCCATATCTGAAAACCTATACATTGAGAACTGTTAATAAAAGTCAGCTCAACCTGGCTCAGCTCTGCTCTGCTCTGACTTGCCTGGCTCTGCTCTTGCTGCTAACAAGAACTCTGTGTCTAAGTCTCTGTCTGCGTCTATATGTGTCGTTCCTCATCGCTGCGGTCTCCTGTCAGGCAGCTCTCAGGTTTCAGGCCTCAGTAGCGCTTGGCAGTTTGCAGGTCTCAGGTCGTGCCAGTATCAGAGTCCAAGTCCTGGTAGCGCTGGCAGCGCTTGGGTCTCAGGTCTGCCAGTCTCAGGTGACAGGTTTTGGCCCTGGTGGTGAATGGCTACACTTGCAAGTCATAACCTGGTCATTTTATGGCAGTTGGTGGTGGGTGTTGCCTGAGCACACCTCAGGCCTGGTAGCAGATGTTGGTGGCTGATATCGCTGGAGCTTCACTTGAGCTTACATAAGCTTCAAGCATTCTTTAAGTTTTAGCAATTCAGAGTGATCATGCATTTTGCACTTTAATTCACTGTATTTAGGCCTCTATGACCTGTTAGAGAGCAGTGTAGGGGAAAGGGACCTGGGGGTCCTGGTGGACAGCAGGACCATAAGCCAGCACTGTGCCCTTGTGGTCAAGAAGGCCAATGGCAATGGGTGTATTAGAAGGGTGTGGTTAGTAGCTCGAGAGAGGTTCTCCTCCCCCTCTACTCTGCCCTGGTGAGACCGCATCTGGAATATTGTGTCCAGTTCTGGGCCCCTCAGTTCAAGAAAGACAGGGAACTGCTAGAGAGAGTCCAGCGCAGAACCACACAGATGATTAAGCTGTTACAGTTGTAACTAAGTTTTGTAAACTATATCCAAGATTCTTACCTTATCTTGAGGCTTTGCAGGTTGTATACAAAAAGAGAACTGAAAATTAGTCCTCAGTTAGTCCTTATCTTATCTTGAAAGGATAGGATGTGCTGAGAATGCACATCTAAGAAATCCAAGAATTTTACATGATTTCATAACGAATATAGGAATAGTGTGCATGTGCAGTGACAAAAGGTGAAAAGTACACGGGTGAAGAAGACTCCTTACTTCATCCTGAAGACCCCCTGAACGACCACCAGAGGACACTGCGCATGCTTAGAGTAGTTCCAAGGTGTTGCAACTGATATTGTGAAATAGTTGTGTAATCTGATGAATATGCAATACATACGTTGTAACCCTAATGAATATGTATGTAACCAAATTGTATAAATGTAGTGGAGTTCGAATCAGTGGTGGAAGCCAGCTTTGGGTGCGAACCCCTGGTTTCCCAGCGCTGAAATAAAAGCACCGCATATAACTACGTCCGTGGTTATGTGTCTCGTTTGCTAACAAAGGGAGTGGAGCATCTCCCTTACAAGAAAAGACTGAGGAAGCTGGGTCTCTTTAGCTTGGAGAAGAGGAGACTGAGGGTTACCTCATTAATGTTTATAAATATGTAAAGGGTGAGTGTCACGAGGATGGAGCCAGGCTCTTCTCGGTGACAACCAATGATAGGACAAGGGGCAATGGGTTCAAACTGGAACACAGCAGGTTCCGCTTAAATATGTGTCGAGGGTTAAGATTGTGGGGTGACAATAAAACCCTGGCAGATGTATTGTTAACCCCCTCTCCCCCCCCCCCCCACTTCCCCCTCCCTCTCCCCCCTTTTCACTAAGGAGAGGCGATTGGGAGGAAAAGAAGCACAGAGTGAAGAGAGTTGGAAAAAATTAAAGATGTTTTACTAATGCTACTAATAGGAATAGAAAAAATAGTACAAAATATACAAAACCAATCTTGAAAGTCTCAGCAACTGCAGAGCCGGCACCTGAAGTCCTGGATTAGACTCTGCAGCCAATCGGAGCTGGATTCAGTCTCTCACTAGGCCTCAGTTCGCAGGGACGACTAGCAAGGTCCTCTCCTAATGTCGGCCATAAGCAGAAGGGAAAAGGCAAAAAGAGAAAAGGGAACGAGATCCTCGTGATCTCCCACTTTATATGAAGTATTCACGTGAATGGAATGTTATACCCAGTTGGTCAGTTTCTTGGTCTCTTTCTTCTCGTCGCCCCTCTCGCGAGATGTCCATCCGTGCTTATCAATAAGTTTGCATTCCATTGCTAGGTTTACCAAAACATGTGTCTGGTTCTCCAGGAAAATGCAGTTAATATGAAGGCTTTAGCTGACAGGCAAATTCACTAAAAGAGAAACTTGTTTTTAGCAAAACCAGGACATTCCACCCCTTATAATATGCCATTCACTGAATGCTTAAACCTTATCAATACAATCTATCAATACAATCTAATTAATCACTACAACTATATATATATATATATATACATATGTACATATATACACAGGAGTAATTAATCAGTGGACCATCCTTTAAAAAGTTCATTAAGTTCATTTTGTCACGACAGTCTCCCAGGGCAGGAAAAAATGGTACAAGTGCATCTCATGACCACTGTTTGTGGGTTAAAGATATCAACTTCGAAGAAGTTGTCAGGCGCCACTCGAAGAAGCTAGCTCTGGTTTCATCATCACTGTCTTGATCTGGAAGACACTTATTAAACACTGTTAGTACGGCAATTCACATCATGCAGTTCAGTATTGAATATTTTCACCTAAACTCAAATCCCCTTGAGGTACACACCGAACTTCTCCATCCTTAAGCATCACCCACCAGGTGCTGCCAGGTCCCTGGGCAAAAACAATCCCACGAATGGGCTTGCCTTTGCCTGAGGCAGGAGTAACCCAGACTGCCTTTCCTAACATATTTTTCATGTGTACTACAGGGACTTTATCTCCTTCTACAGTCCGTAGAATTTCTGACTGGGCAGGCCCGGCTCGATTGGTTGATCCCCTGGTGTTGACCAACCAAGTGGCTTTTGCTAAATGTGAATCCCAGTTTTTAAAGGTTCCACCACCAAGTGCCTTTAGTGTAGTTTTTAGCAAACCATTGTACCTTTCAATTTTCCCAGAGGCTGGTGCATGATATGGAATATGATATACCCACTCAATACCATGTTCTTTGGCCCAATTGTCTATAAGACTGTTTTTGAAATGAGTACCATTGTCTGATTCAATTCTTTCTGGCGTACCATGTCGCCAAAGGACTTGCTTTTCAAGGCCCAAGATAGTATTTCAGGCTGTAGCATGAGGTACGGCATATGTTTCCAACCATCCAGTGGTTGCTTCCACCATTGTAAGTACATAACGCTTACCTTGACGTGTTTGTGGAAGTGTAATATAATCAATCTGCCAAGCTTCTCCATACTTATACTTTAACCATCGCCCCCCATACCATACAGGCTTTAACCGTTTCGCTTGTTTGATTTCGGCGCAAGTCTCACATTCATGAATAACCTGTGAAATAGTGTCCATAGTTAAATCCACCCCTCGATCGCGAGCCCATTTATATGTTGCATCTCTACCTTGATGCCCTGAAGCATCATGGGCCCACCGAGCTAGGAAAAGTTCACCTTTATGTTGCCAGTCCAAGTCCACCTCAGCTACTTTAATCTTAGCAGCTTGATCCGCTTGTTGGTTGTTTAGATGTTCCTCGGTGGCTCGACTTTTAGGCACATGAGCATCTACATGCCGAACTTTCACAGGCAGGCTCTCTAGCCGAGCAGCAATGTCTTGCCACAGTGTGGCAGCCCAAATGGGTTTACCTCTGCGCTGCCAGTTGCTTTTCTTCCATTGCTGTAGCCACCCCCACAAGGCATTTGCTGCCATCCATGAGTCAGTATAGAGATAAAGTATTGGCCACTTCTCTCATTCAGCAATGTCCAAAGCCAGCTGGATGGCTTTCACTTCTGCAAATTGACTAGATTCACCTTGTCCTTCAGTGGCTTCTGTAACTTGTCGTGTGGGACTACACACAGCAGCTTTCCACCTTCGATGTTTTCCTACAAGACGACAGGATCCATCTGTGAACAGTGCATACTGCTTATCAGTCTCTGAAAGAGTATTATATGGTGGTGCTTCTTCAGCACGTTTTACTTCCTCCTCATCTGGAGACATCCCAAAGTCTTTGCTTTCTGGCCAGTCTGTAATCACTTCTAAGATCCCTGGATGATTGGGATTTCCAATTCGAGCTCGTTGCGTGATCAATGCAATCCATTTACTCCACGTAACTTCGGTTGCATGATGTGGAGAGGGAACCGTCCCTTTGAACATCCAACTCAGCACCGGCAGTCGAGGTGCCAGGAGGAGCTGTGCTTCAGTACCGATCACTTCTGAAGCAGCTCGAACTCCTTCATATGCTGCTAGAATCTCTTTTTCAGTTGGAGTATAGTTGGCCTCAGATCCTTTGTATCCTCGACTCCAAAAACCTAAGGGTCGACCTCGGGTTTCTCCTGGTGCTTTCTGCCAGAGGCTCCAGGTAAGTCCATTATCTCCGGCTGCAGTGTAGAGCACATTTTTAACATCTAGTCCAGTCCGAACTGGTCCAAGGGCCACCGCATGAGTTATCTCACGCTTAATTTGTTCAAAGGCTTGTCCTTGTTCAGGGCCCCACTCAAATTGGTTCTTTTTACGAGTCACTCGATAGAGAGGGCTCACAATCTGGCTGTAGTCAGGAATATGCATTCTCCAAAAACCTACAATGCCCAAGAAAGTCTGTGTCTCCTTTTTATTAGTAGGTGGAGACATTGCTGCAATTTTGTTGATCACATCCATTGGGATCTGACGACGGCCATCTTGCCATTTTATTCCTAAAAACTGTATCTCTCGTGCAGGTCCCTTGACCTTGCTTCGTTTTATGGCAAAACCAGCATCCAAAAGAATCTGAATTATTCTCTCACCTTTCTCAAAGACTTCTTTCGCTGTGTCGCCCCATACGATGATGTCATCAATATATTGCAAGTGTTCTGGAGCTTTACCTTGCTCCAGCGTGGTCTGGATCAGTCCATGGCAGATGGTAGGACTGTGTTTCCACCCCTGGGGCAAGCGGTTCCACGTGTACTGGATGCCTCTCCAGGTAAAAGCAACCTGCGGCCTGCACTCTGCTGCTACAGGAATAGAGAAAAATGCATTAGCAATGTCAATTGTAGCATACCACTTAGCTGCCTTTGACTCCAGTTCAAATTGCAGTTCTAGCATGTCAGGCACAGCAGCACTCAATGGTGGTGTAACTTCATTCAGGCCACGATAGTCTACAGTTAGTCTCCACTCATCACTAGACTTACGCACTGGCCAGATTGGGCTGTTAAAAGGTGAACGAGTCTTACTGATCACACCCTGGCTTTCCAATTGACGGATCAACTTCTGGATAGGAATCAAAGAGTCTCAATTGGTGCGATATTGCCGGCGATGCACTGTCGTGGTAGCAATTGGCACCTGCTGATCGTCAACCATCAGCAGTCCTACAACAGAAGGATCATCTGAAAGACCAGGCAAGGGGCAATGGGTTCAAACTGGAACACAGCAGGTTCCGCTAAATATGAGAAGGAACTTCTTCACAGTGAGGGTGACAGAGCACTGGAACAGGCTGCCCAGGGTGGGTTGTGGAGTCTCCTTCTCTGGAGACATGCAAAACCCACCTGGACGCCTTCCTGTGTAACCTCATCTAGGTGTTCCTGCTCCGGCGCGGGGATTAGACTAGATGATCTTTTGAGGTCCCTTCCGATCCCTAACATTCTGTGATACTGTGATTCTGTGGTACAGCAGGTCCAATTAAGCAAGCAGCATGAGCAAGCATTTTTCTGTAACAAGCAGGCCTTAAGCATATTATTTTAGCAAGCAAGCTTTGAGACAAATAATTCATAATATCTCAGCCTTCCACACTTATACCGTGTGTTAAGGACCACCGTCTTTCACACACAGCCAAACGGTGCGCTAAGAGCCACCGTCTCTTACAGAGCCCAATTCAAGTTCAATATTCATCATTTAGCTTAAGTAGATGCATACTAAATGTAATTAATTATTTAGATATATAAGGTTTTATGATTTTTAATATACTCTGATTCATGTTACTTGGTAAGCTGGATTTGCTAAAATTTTAAGCTGTAAAGTTCTGCTCATATTTACCAAAAGCAACTACAAACTGCACTGAACACTTGCAAGATAAGGTCTATTTTGGACTTTGCTGAGAAGAAAGGATTTATTCAGACAAAACAGTATCTGCAAGGCTATGGACCATAAAAAATGTCTACAGATGAACAAAACAAAGGCCCACATGAAATCAGAGAAAAAAGATCCAATGAGAAGCAAGAAGACCTAGAAGTGAAATATTGCTATTGGACTGAATCATGGTATGAATAGTCTGTAAAGATATAAAAGTTTATGGTTTTCTGTGCTTGGGTACCTTCTGCACAGGTACCCAGCTTGAGCCAGCCTTTCTGCTATTCTACTTTGTAGGAACGAGATAGGGACTCAGCAAAACAAGTCGATTCAATGTGAATCACGCTAAGCCATTTATTACAGAAACAAGTCTCCTTATATACGTAACTATATTCTAATCACGCGTCCACGCTCCAAGCATGGATTCGTTAAATGAGTATCGTGGGCTGTCCGTGCTCTGGAGTCTCACTGATGATACGTCCGATGATTCACGCCACGCCAGGACCCCGGTGATTGAGGAACGCCCCTCTCTCTCACAGCAGATTCTGTTCTCAGCTTCTCTAAGAGGCCTTGAGATTCCTTTGAGCCTGACTAATTCAGCAACAAATCTTTATCTATCAAAACCCGTCCACACTACTTCATTAAATTTTTTATTTTCTGAGAATTTTGCCTCCTGAAAGTCTGTTTTGCATACGGTTATCAGGCCTCGCCTGAACGTTTGCTACTGGAGATCTAAAATATAGACTCCAGAGCGAACGATTATCAAGGAGAGAAGAATCCTGAAATTTTGCACCGTGACGGATATAGGCCTTGCCTGAAAGTTTGCCTCTGGAGCTCCAGGACACAGACTCCAGAGTGAACAGTTATCACAGTATCACAGTATCACAATATGTTTGGGATTGGAAGGGACCTCAAAAGATCATATAGTCCAATCCCCCTGCTGGAGCAGGAACGCCTAGGTGAGGTCGCACAGGAACATGTCCAGGTGGGTTTTGAATGTCTCCAGAGAAGGAGAGTCCACAACCTCCCTGGGCAGCCTGTTCCAGGGAGGGAATGCTTGAAAGTTTGCTTTGTGAACGGATATAGGCATCTGTAAAGAAGGTAAGCAGCATTCTGCTTGGGATATTTCCCCCATGCAGTAAATAAGAGCGAACCCACCACCAAACTCTTTTAAGTCACACTTCTCTTTAGGAAATCAAAATCTTCTGCAGTAAGTAGAACCCTAAATTACTCCCCCACAACACTATGTGAACCCTACAATGCAACCTAGTGCATGGATGACAGGAAAAGGAACTAGTCAAACAACTGGAAAGTATAGCCAAGTCTTCATCATGCTGGATTCAAACTATTTAGCTTTACTGGGAAAAGGGCTATTTGGCAATATGGCAAAATAGCTTTCAGGGCCTGAGGTGGCTTTTCTACGTGGAAATGCAAAAATGCAGGCTGCATTGCAATGCCCTTGAGTTCTCCTGTGTGCTCTAGCCTTTATTTATATGGCAAAGTATTTTCTGATTGCTTCTTAAATGTGCAGGATTAAGCTGTTTCAGTGTTACTTGCTTCAGACCTCCTGCAGTGGCCTTATGCAAAATGTAAATTTGCAGTGAATCTATGCTCCCTGAAATCTGGCTATAGTTTCTTATCTCTCCTGCAGAGTCCTGTTATGCGATGGTAGCAATGTGTTCCCCCAGAGATTCCTGGAAACAGCACACTTCTGAATGTATAAGCAATTGGTGTAGCTGGAGCATGTCACATAATCAAACCATTTGCAGTGAGTCCATTGTAATACTGCATGACTATCAGAGCAACAAACGACCTAGGGATCAAGACTGCCAAAACAATGAACAAGATATTAGAAGACTCCAGAAGTCTCCTGGTGCTCATTGTGAGCACTGCAAGACTGAAAAGGTAGACAGCATTTATAAGGAAGGCTATGTGGACTACCATCTGCCTTAGATGCCTTTGAAGGGTGACCAATGACACTGCCAAATAAAACTTAAGTTCAGGAGTAATTCTACACTTCATCTTTTCTTTGGAGCTATAGTACTGAAACCAGAACAGGTTTATATAGCACCTGTGTTTTTTCTGTCCAGAACATGCATGTAAATCTCATTAGCATTATTTTCCATCACTAGCCCTTCCCAAGAAGCATCAGTCCCTAAATGCCTGAGTTGGAAGCTTCGCAGCTGCTCTGGGCACGTCCTTTGTTGAGGACCCTGTCAATTGACTGAGGGTCCCACCCCTCCTGCCCCACCAGCTGGTAGAGGTGAAGTCACCCTGCCCCGAGGCAGGGGAGGATGTGACTGTCAGCTCCTTGGTACCACCCTAGGCGTGTACGTGGGGACAGGCACAGTGGGGCACAAAAGGTGTTAAAGAGCCATCAACAGCCCCATTGAAGTCTCCAGATCTCAGGGGAATGTGCAACTGCCACACGATCCACTCTGTGACCACAGTCATCTGACAGACTGCTTTGGAGTGCTGATGCAGTCACCTCTTGCCTCCAACGTCAAAAGGGGGTATTCTGTTGGTGAGTTTGAATGCCCACTGCGGATCATCATACCTTATGTGTCATTTTCCTGTTATACATTATCATTACAAATCGACCTACTAATAGACAATAGAATAGTGCAAATTACAACAATTACAGTTATTATCAAATATTGGAGGAGACTGGTTAGCCATCTTGATAAGAAAAACAAAGAACACATTGAAAGTTTTTCACCAGTTAGTCCCCGGTACAGCAACAATTGCTCCTGAATCTTCTGTTATTTGTCCTTGGGATGGTTCTTGTAATAGTACCCAGATGATCGGGGTATAGACACAGCTTCCGGTATACACCTTTTTCCTTCAGTAGGATCGAGTGCAATATGGCCTGGCTTTGCACAGTCCTTCTGTTTTCATGTAGCTGATGATTTAGGGAGCCTATGCTATGTCATGCATAGAGTTCATTAGTGTTTCCAGTTGCAGGCTTTGCCTCCTGAATGGCTTGTTGGTTTTGCCCTGGTGTGACCCTCATTCCAAAGACTGACTCTAACCACCACCCAGTCTCAGCTGGAGATTCTTCCACCCTGTCCATGTGTTCCTCAGTAGGAGTGAACAGGATTGTCCACCTTCCTTTTGTCCTGTAAAAAAACCACAAAGACGGGCCTTGGTCCCTTGGAACCGGGCTTTGGAGCTAGAAGTCTGGGACTATCCACCGGACACTAATGCGGTGGGTTTTCACATTTTCATCAACGGCCTCCCAAGCATATAAGCCCCTAGGTTTTGCTGAAGTCATGGGCACAATACCAGTGGAAGGTAGTTTCACCATGACAGGCTGGCCCACGTGTGGGGGACTACGGTGGGTCCTTGGATTCCCTGACAGGGGGCATGGGAACAGAAATTAGTCTTGAAGATACTAAGGCCTAACCATGAGAAAGATGGGAGTAAAGGAGTATCCGGAGATGTTAAGGTGTACCCATGAGAGAGAAGGGAGTAGAAGAGTAACATTGATGATAGTGAAGTTAGCCAATGAGATGTTACTGCTGTAACTTGTAACCAATAGTGAAGACACACATGAATTGGTAAAACTGTATAAAAACGCACTTGTGGCAATAAATGAAGACTGTTGTTTTTACTTAAGAACCTGGTCTATGTCGTTTGTTCGTCCCAACCATGACATATGGTGACCCCGACATGATCCTGCATGAAGAGGATCTTGCATGACGAAGAGACAGCTCTGAAGCTGTGACAGCCAAAGACGAGCTGTGGAGACGGAGCCCGGTACAGTTGATAGAGCATCAGGGGGGAACTGCCAAAGATCCGGATCCTTGAAAAGACACCACTCCAAGAGTTGGTGAGCTACCGGGAACATGGGGGGGAACTTATCTAAAAAAGAGGGTATTATATTATCTACATGGAAATTGCTTCTGAAGAAGCAGGGTATTAGCCTTCTGGAATTGACTTTATGAAGGACGTTACTATGGGGCAAAGCACTACCCAAAGATCCAAAGAAAGAACTGAGCTGTTAATGACATGGCACTTGTTGCTAGAGACTTTGAGAGGATTACAAGAGCAACAGGAACAGGCAGAGACAGTGGAGTGGGGTGGCTTATCTGGGCTAGATTTAGAAAAAACAAACAAACAAACAAACAAAAAAACATGAAAATGTGCACTGTTCCGAATCCCCCTGTTACTAGTGATTCTCCACCACTGTTCAAGTCCGCGTTATCTGATGACTCGGATGAGGATGAGGGTCCTCAGCATTTTCTTGAAAAGTTAAAAGGAAAAGGAGTACGTGTATGTGTGTGAGAGTCAGTCCGAAGATGGAGCAGTATTTGCCTGAACATCGCCATCAAGAACTTAGAGAACTGAAGCTGAGACCGAAAGAACAGATGGACAATAGCTGCCGTCCATAAGAATGTGTTCTTACCTGCAGCCTCAGTTACACCTGTCCCCCACCTGCTCCCTCAAACAATGGCCAACAAAAAGGAGCATGCCCAGAAGCTCGCCAAGGGTCCTGAGGTCACCCAATGGACCAGAGAAAGACCCCTGAATGCTGGACACATAAGCGTTGGCAAAAGAAAGCGGGAATCTTTCGAGCCTGCGCAGTACGAGCCTGGGTTGCGAAGTCTAGGCGGAGACTAGCCTAAAACAATGGGAGCAAGGAGGGGTGAAGAAGCATAAAAGGTGACTCCAGAATAGACACCATTGCAGATCTTCCCACCAGAGGATCCCAAACCACAACGGAGGACCGGCCAGACTCCACGGGACCTGGAGAACAGACGGACGCTTCTGTAACTGGACTGGTGAGATCAAGATAAAAGAACCATCACGAGTCCATCACCGAATGGACCGTGACAATGTGTTGCCCCGAGATCAGATAAAAACCATGAAAGACTCAAGCAAAATTAGATCTATGAAATATAACACCTATAGATCATTTAGGATGGAACGATGGGGATTCGTTGAAATGGGCGAGTATCCCTCAACTCTTGGAAGAGACACCAGTTGGCACACCACAATTACAGACACAATTAGTTTCTGAAATCCTGAGGCAGTCAACAGACCTTGCATATCAAGCTATGATAGAGGTGCCTGAAACCAACAAAGCAGCCAAATAATTTGCAACTATTAATCAGGGTCCCAATGAGAATTACATGCAATTTATTGACCATCTTCAAGAGGCCATCAATAAGCAGGTTGAAAATTTAGAAGCTAAGGACGTACTGGTGTTGAAATTAGCAGTAGAGAATGCTAATGTTTGCTATCAACATGTTATTTGTGAGTTTTACAGTACATGTTATGCGCTTTTGTGTATTGCCTCTCTGAAAATCAAGCAGCTTGTCAGGAATGTGAGTTAATTGTTTTAGTGGTTGTTGTTAGAATTGTTTCTCTGTGGTATAAGTACGCCGTAAAACCTTCTCCCCACTTTCTCCACTCATGCTGCAAGCAGCTCTGTGCTTCCCCTTCATCCCTCTTCTCACTGATTTTACTTATGAGATTGGGTTGTAAATGACTGTTTCCAGTCGTGTTCCTAAGAAATCGGTATTGGGAGGTGTTTTAGAACATAAGAAAGCACTTGGAAATATGAGGAAAGAGGATCTTGTGAAATACTGAAATCAGTGGTGGCTGCTGTATAAGTTAGATGATTTGGAAAACCAGCCAGAGAATAGAACCTTTAAGTATCTTTAAGTATAGCACAGCAATCATAGATTATTTCCTTGTTAGCCTGTTTTCTTTGTGGGTATCTGTTTAAGCATGTTGCAGTTTTAGTAGGTCTTTTGTCTGTTGTGTGGTATGGTGAATTCACAGACGGTTAAATCATGAGAATCCATGGACTCAAAAGGTGCGTTTTGTGATAATACAGAAGATCATGAGTAATTTAGTTCTTTACTGCGTGAAAGTGATGATAAAATTTTGTGTGTAGTAGCTGTTACTTTTCTTTCTAGCATGCTAGCTTTTTTCCAGCATTCAGACTTGCACAACTCTGGTTGCCTGCTGCTAAGCGGAGAAAGGGGGGCTTTATTCCCCCGCTCTGTTTTTGTTTTTTGTTTTGTTTTGGTTTGTTGTTTGTTTTTTTTTTTTTTTTTTTTTTTTTTTTTTTTTTTTTTTCTTTTTTCTTGAAGTGTTGTCATCCATCCTTGTTGTGGCACTGCGTTGCTTCTCGTCTTTGAATCGGGGGTTGTTGGTGCTGTTTCCTTTTGCTTCAGTCTTGTTTCTTAGGTTCTGGCGCATTTGGGAAGAGAGCTCATCATTTTACCTCCTTGCTGAGGTTGGTCTTTTCACACTGGTCAGCTTTGGGGAGGTCAGAATGCTCAGTGCTTCTCTGGGTCAGACTGGTACTAATTTGGATGTGGAGTGGAGTCAGGTTGGTTTGATGTGGAGTTTGAAATGATTTGTTTTCATGCTGGGCTGGAGGTCTTGCCATCTCAGATGGGGGCGAGAGGGAGGTTTTATTCCCCCCTGTCCCCACCCCCGCCGCCCCAGCAATGTAACTGCTAGAGAACTGTAATACTGCATGAAGGAGGTTGAGGGTGAAATTTAAAGGCATCACCAGTGGATCCATAGTTCTAATGAAGCTGGGAAATTAAACCAATTTTTTTTTTTTTTTTAATTGACTTATTCTGTGGTAACTAGTTGTAAGAGACTTCTTAGTAAATTCACCATGCTAGTTTTTGAGGTCATGGGAGAGAATGAAAGGCAGGCCGTGTTTTGAGACCAATGGAATGCCAAATTTGGAACAAAGTTTTACCATATGAATTCTTGTATTTGCCAGAAAGCCCTATACCTCTCTCGGGTCAGGATGTATTAAGTAAACTGTAAGCTCAAATAACGTTTTCTGAGAATTCTGTTGAGTTGCATGTCCTACAAGAAGCTGCTTGGATGGTGCAGATCTGCTTGCTGCAAGTGAGAAATCTCCAAGGAAATTTCGAATGCTGTATTTCCACTAGTATTAACAGCCAATGTTTCAATAAAGCAAACACTACACTGATAGAATTGAAACAGGACTTTGATCCGGTAAGGGAAAACAATATCCAATAAATATGACAGCCAAAATGGAGTTAGAAACTTTGCGGAATAAATTTATGACCACCTTACAGACTGACTGCATTCGATTGGACTTGCAGATTTGTCTGTTTATAGCTACAACATAGAAACAACCTGTGGCTATTGTGGGACAGTATGATGAGAATGCTAACAGACTGATATACTGATTGTTACTCTGATCAAGAAATGCGGGGAATGAATTTAAGTCTTAATAGACCATGATCCTTTTGACATATATGTACCATTTGTGAAATTTAAATCTGATTTTGTATTTGCAGTCCATGTCCTTGTAAATTGCACTAGCTGATTTTCTTAACAGCACAGCTTTTGGCATGCTTAAATGTAAATTGCTGCAGAACCTGCAAGTCTTTAACATCAGGTTACAGACCATACTTGTATCTGGTCTGGTCCAACATACTTGGACAGTTTTGTTGATGGTTCTGGGAAGTCTCATAAAGCTGAAGTGGTCTGGCGTGAAGATAACAATTGGCATCTTTCTGTAAAAATTATTGAAAGTTCAACCCAGTTAGCAGAACTTGGCGCAGCTTTATATTACTTAGAGCTTTTTAAGGAGGAACCTCTAAATTTGATTTGTGATTCTGAGTACGTAGTCAAGGTCCAAGGCACGTATCTGATTCTGTTTCTTTGGTTTGGTTTTGTTTTGTTTTGTTTTAAAGCAAAAAGGGGGAGAGGTAGGGAAAACACCACAAAACCAATTGTCAAAAGCGCTGTATGTGATGAATCACTTATATCTAAGTGGTGCAGCCCAAATTTGCCCTGTGATGAAACACTGTGCAAGTATGACCCAAAAACATGCTAAATCAGAAAGAACCTACATTAGCTATGGTCAAATCACTAGTTAATGGTCAATGGGAAAGGCCACATCAATTGATAAGCTGGGGGAGAGGCTACGCTTGTGTCTTTACAGATCAAGGGCCGCAATGGTTGCCGGCACAAATGTGAAACCTGTGTTATCTTCCTGACAATGATTGCTGCAGCTGCTGCATTTTGGATGCCTGCACAAAGACTAACATGTGGATTACTTTAGCCAACATGACTGACCAGGACTCCATATGCCTAGCTATGGCATCTCTGGAAAACCCGTTCCACACATGCTTGGTTGGCATCCCCCTTGATAACTATAGCAGCATCACACAACTGTTTCAAAATAGCGGTTGGTGCAAAGGCATCGCAACGAACTGTAATAATAC
This sequence comes from Columba livia, assembly GCF_036013475.1. NCBI lineage: Eukaryota > Metazoa > Chordata > Aves > Columbiformes > Columbidae > Columba > Columba livia. The sequence goes on along the minus strand of NC_088641.1, from coordinate 17,766,763 downwards.
CAACATGGCACTTTGGATTAATTGCCTCCCGGAAGCAGATATTGAACCACAGGAACTAGAATTGCTGGCATCTATGCCCATGAACGCTTGTATCCATCTGGTTTGTGAAAAGTGTCAAAACAATATGCTAAAGCATGAATGGATAAAACTGCAAAATGTTAATGCTACCCTTGGTGACTATAGAAATGAAACTCGATGGTGTAATGCCTTGTAGAAGAATCCAAGGGGTGTCATTGATAATGTGGGACAGCGACCCCAACACCTCCTGCATGGTGTATTCTTGATCTGTGGAGATAGAGCCTGGCCAGGAATTCCTTCTAATGCTGTTGGAGGACTCTGTATTTTGGGACTATTAACTCTCTTAATGCCCATTGTATGTATGATAATAGATCACAGAAGAGCAAGACGAGAAAAACACTTTTTGCACGTATATGAGTCAAAATGGGATGATAATGTAGATTTTTGGGGATCAGGGTTAAGGGTTTTAGGATCTCTTGTATCTGGTGTTGGCACAGCTAAAGCTTTAAATACTTTAGAAAAATTAGGATGCTGGCTAGTTAAGCAAACTAACAGAACTTCTAAGGCTTTAACTGGACTTTTGTTAGATGTAGAATCTGCAAGACATGCTACACTGCAGAATAGAGCCGCAATAGACTTTTGGTTATTAGCTCAAGGACATGGGTGTGAAGATTTTGATGGGGTTCGTTAAATAAGTTGTTTAGTGGTTGGGGGCTTTCAGGGTTGTTGCTATCAGTAGTGAAAACGGGAGTGGTTGTCTTGATGATTGCTGTGATTGTGTTACTGATGTTGCCATGCATGATTTCTCTGCTGCAAAGGGCCCTGCAGCAGACAATGAAGACATTTTTTTTAGCACAAATACAAAAAGGGGGAATCGTGGGGGACTACAGTGGGTCCATGGATTTCCTGACAGAGGGCATGGGAACATAAATTAGCCTTGAAGATATTAGGGCCTACCTGTGAGAAAGATGGGAGTAAAGGAGTATCCGGAGATGTTAAGGATGTACCCATGAGAGAGAAGGGAGTAGAAGAGTAACACTGATGATAGCAAAGTTAGCCAATGAGATGTTACTGCTGTAACTTGTAACCAATAGTGAAGAGACACATTAATTGGTAAAACTGTATAAAAATGCACTTGTTGCAATAAATGGAGGCTGTTGTTTGTACTTAAGGACCTGGTCTATGTCATTTGTCCGTCTCAACCACAACACCCACTTTTGTTCTTGGAGGCTGGTCTTTTCCTTTGTCTGTTATAGAGTCACTGTCTGTTAGCGACCTTTCAGGGCAAAATGCCCTGATTTTGGGCTTCCATAGCTCCCCCAGCAGTTATTGACGATGAGGACAGCTTGTGCCAAACATGTGTCCCATTTGGGTCGTGAGATGTTAGCATGGTTTTTAATCAAACCATTGGTCAGTTCCATGATCTCATTAGCTTGGGGGTAATATGGTGTGTGAAACACCCACTTAACGCCTTCCCCCAGCCCAATCCTGAACCACGGCAGCTGAAAAATGTGTGCCGTTATCACTTTGGATATTCTCAGGGGTGGGTAGAACACTAAACCACTCACACAGTGCTTGCACTGTTTGGTCTCCAGTGGCAATGCTGACAACTGTAGCCATTGATAGTCCTGATACCACCTCTACTCTCACCAGGATGTATTTCTTTCCATGAGAGGATTTTAATGGCCCGACATAGTCAACTTGCCAGGTACTCCAGAGGGCCTTGCCCTGTCTGATATGCTGGGCCGGGGCCTGACTTGGGTGATCAGCTTTAAGTCTTATCTGGCACTGTGGACACACTGTAAGGACTGCTTCACATGTTCCCATGGACACTGGCCATCCCAAAGATCGGCATTCATAATACAGATCCACTTTCCCAGAGTAGCCTCCTTAATGTGTAGCCATTCAGCTAACCATGCCCACTCCTCTGGTATGCCTTTAGCCACTCTAATTTGGGCTAGATGGTCAGCCTGTTGGTTCCATTTGGCAGCTGGGGTTCCATCTTTCGCATGTCCTTTTACCCAGCCCACACTCAAGGGCCACAACCTGCCTATCTCTAATAGTCTCTGCCAGTCTTCAGCTCTCCACACTCTGGTGCGACCCACTTCCCACTGGTTGGATTCCTATTGGCATATCCATTCAGTTGCACCCTTATAAGTTTCATAGGAATCAGTGTAAATCATGAAGGGTCATTCTTCTGCTGCTAATAAGAGAGCACACAACTCCCTTGCTTGAGCTCTACCTTCCCCTTCCTCTGTTATTGTTTCTCTGGTGGCAATCTCCAGTGCGGCTGCCCTATACTGCCACTTCCACAGCCATCATCCGCTTCTCTCCAGGCAGCCAAAATTGAGTTTGAGCTAAATTACACCTTTCTGCTACACCCATTACCCCTACTATATTGATGGCCTTCCTCAAGGGTTAATCCTGAGTTTGTCAGCTTGCTGCTTGTTCAAAACACTGATTTGGGTGCCTGTGTCAATTAGAAATTTTAAACTTATCCGCTTTGAACCAACGGGGATGTGTATGTATGGTTCCTTATCAGTGGACTGTTAGGGAGTGGCTTAAAGATAAAGGACATGAATCTATGGAGCAGTTGCACGATCAGAGTTTGTTCTAATAAGAGTTGTGTTCTAATGTTTGTTCTAATAAGAGTTGTGTTCTGATAAGTTAATGGTTTGACATGTTTTAGGAGCTTAGCATAACCAGGCCTCAGTGCCTCAATAGGCCTCAGCAGAGACTGCTGATCATGAGGGAACAGCAAGGACACTGTGACCTTGACAAGTCTTGTAAACAACTCCAGGGAGAGGGGAGTTGAAAAGGCGCGAAACTCACGCGGCCAGCTAGCCCCAGGTAGGAGGGTCAAGGCAAATGTAACCCTTGGACTTAAGCCAATCAGCAGGTGACAAGTATGCATAATTACTGTAACCTGTATAAATAGGTGTCGTTAACGGTAATAAAGAAGAACAATGCGTTATCACTCACATTGAGTTGGCCTAGCTTGTTCCTCCGCCGCTCGCAACTGGCGCCCGAACAGGGACCCTCGACAAAAAGGGACTTAATTCGACATAAACGGAGACAACTGCTATTACGGGAGCGGCGGACGCAGAGAAGCACCGGTATCGCAGCAACCGGGGGGTCAAGAGCGACCAAACGCTGGTCACTTGGCGTGTCGTTCCGAAGGCCTGAGCCGTCCAAAAGGGGTTCGCCATCTGTGGGGGCTACCACAAAGGGCTGCAACTGGTGCCAGAATCAGGGAGGCACCAGCACCTGGTGCCAGAATCAGGGAGGCATCAGCGATAATTACAGGGTAAGAGTATATATAGATAGTGTATAAGTGCCGGCAATATGGATCTCGAGGTAGCCCTAGATTTATTACAGTGCTTTTCAGAAAAGCGGGGAGTAGGCTGTATCAAGCATTTAGCGGGATTAGTAACGTTAGGTAAGGTTAAGGGTTGTTTTCAGAATCCGGATTCTCTTTTTGATGTTAGTGAGTGGCGAAAACTAGGGGATGTGTTATGGGATATGGTTATAGATGATGATAAGGCAGTGCAGAAGTTAATGAAACCATGGCGGGAAGTGGCAAACAATATAAAGCGCTATCAGTTAGAAAAGAGTTTAGCCGCGGTCGCGACAGAGCGATTTGGGGGGGAAGGAGGCATACCGACAGGGGCACCACCAGCCAATGATATGCTGTTTGGGAATGACCAATTCCCCATAGAGGTATGCCAGTTACCGTAACTAAGAAAGTAAAAGCCGAAGTTGCTGATTCTGGAAGCTTCCCCCCAAATCCCTCCGCGACCGCGCTCCCCCCAAGTCCCTCCGCGGCCGCGCCCCCCGTCAATTCTTCCGTGGCCGCGCCCCCCGTCAATCCCTTCGCGGTCGCGCCCCCCCCACCTCCGCCACCGGGGGGGGGAGGAGGCAAGCGAGCCTACGGGTGCCGCAATGAAGCCGCCGGAACCGCAAAGGCGGGCCAGAGTAAAACGGATTAATTGGGGAGAGATAATGAAACAAGCGGCCAAAAACGAACAGTATGATATCATTGGGGATCTCACTAGTGCTCAGGCTTTTCCTGTTCGCTTTGAAACAGCTGATGATGCCACGCTTCAGGGTTCTTATAGCCCGTTGAGCTGGAAGTTGTTGTCTCAGCTGCGCAGCACAGTGAATGAATCTGGGTTGCACGGGGAACCCACAAAACAATTACTAAACTATATCTGGGGGGGAATCCTCCTATGTCAGGAAGATATTAAGGTCATCATGAGGATGATCATGACCCAGTCTCAATTACTGCTCTGGCAAGCGCATTGGCAGCGCTATTGTGAAATATCAGCACACCACCCTAGAAATCCAAATGATCCCCTTTATGGAGTAACCGCTGAACAATTAACTGGGACGGGGAGGTTTGTTGCTATCGACGCCCAACTTCAATTAGGGCCGGACGTTTGTCTGGAAGCCATGCGAACAGCACGGTTAGCTATAGGTGCGGTAAAGACCTCCCCCTCCTCGCCGTCATACATGGTGTGGCAGAATGCAACCCCCCCTCTCTCCCCCTCCCTCCTTCAGTATGGAAGGAGTGGGCACATCTCCCTCTTTCTCTGCTACTTGAGGCTAACAGCTTCTTTTGTTTGGCCCCAGAGCACCCTGGCCAGGGCCATTAGGAGAAGGGAGTGCCAAGGCACACTGAGCCACGCCCAGCGTGGGGGATGTTTGGAGGCTTCAGGGGCACCCACAGCCAGTGTGGGGGGTGCAGAGAAGCTTCTAGAGTGCCTACAGTCAGATCTGATCAGCCAGTATAAAAACGGGACTCTTGTCGAGACTCCACCCATTGTCGCGGGTCTCTCGGAGCACGAGCAAGATGCTGCCGCCGAGAGCCCCCCTCCCCGGGATGGGGACTCCGCTTGCCTTGCCGCCACGTGTGTAAGTAAAACTTCTCACAGGATTGCGAGTATATTTATACTTTTCGTGCACATATGCACATATAACTTTCCGCGCTTCATATGAGCGCGTGTAAAATTAATCCTCGCACAATCGCGAGTGTCTTTTCCTTCCGTGCACACTTGCACGCGTAACTTTCCGTGCCCAATACGAGCACGTGTACAAACTATTTCCTCGCACAATCGCGAGTGGCCGCCGAGAGCCCCTCGCACAATCGCCAGTGTATCTTCCTCCCGTGCTTCCACATAAGCACGTGTAGGATTCCGTGCACACTTGCACGTGTAAGTAAATTAACTCTCGCAGGATTGCGGGTGCATTATAAATTTACCCTCGTGGAATCGCGAGTGTACGCAATAAATGGATCTACTGCTTTCATCATTGAAGAACTTGGTCATTTGTCGTTTGTCCTCCTCAACTGTGACACAAACCCGCTCCAAAATCATGCTCTGAATGTAACGGCAGAGCGCTAGGGATGGTGGGCTCCTTTTTTGCTACAGGGTTGGTATTAAAAGGTGGCAATAAAGGTTTAGAAATTGCCACACCAGGTATAGTCACATTAAGGTCTATTAGGTCTTGCTCAGAATTTTCTTCAATTATATTGAAACGTTCCTCTGCACTCTTTTCTTGGTCTTTGCTGACATCTACCAGGGAGCTCAAAGATTGTCTCACTGCTCCCACTTTTCCTGGTTTTGTTAAAAACAAGTTTTCTCTTTTATGAATTTTTTCTGTCAGCTGAAGTCTTTTTACTAACTGCACTTTCCTGAAAGTTAGATACATGTTTTGGTAGACATAGCAATGGAATGTGAGGTCATTGATAATGATGGATGTACATCTCGTGAGAGCAGTGAACTGAAACAGGTGACCAAAAACTGACCAACTAAGTATTCCATCCCATTCACGTGATACTTCATATAAAAGTGTGAGATCACGAAGATCTCATCCCTTTTTCTTATGACCAACATTAGGAGAGGACCTTGCGAGTCGTCCCTGCAAAGTGAGGCCTAATGACAGACTGAATCCAGTTTCGGTTAGCTGCAGAGTCCAGTACAGGACTTCAGGTGCCGGTCCTGCAGTTTCTGGGACTTCCGGGTGCTGGCCCTACATCTGCCGGAGCAGTTGCCGGGACTTTCAAGATTGGTTTTATATCTTTTGTATTATTTTCTCTGTTTTTATTAGTAGCATTAGTAAAACATTTTTATTTTTCCCAACTTTCTTCTCTCAGTCCTTCTTTCCCTCCTGATTGCCTGTCCTTATTGGGAAGGGGGGAGAGAGAAGGCCTAAAAGGGGAGAGGGGGGGAGAGGGGGTTTACAGTACATCTGCCACGGTTTTATTTTCGCCCTGCAATCAAACCTTGACACTGCTACTTTCTTTTCTGCTTTTATAGCTTTAAGAGTCTCTGTTACTAAGTGCCACATTGTCATTATTTCTTTTGCTATAAGATCACCTTTGGAAGCAGCTTCCCAAATTATAGTCCCTGCGTGCTCCCAAGTCTTTGGATCAAAGACTTCCATTCCTCATGATGGAGCACTATTTACTTTAAGCTATTTTAGCATTAACTTAGCAGTACGGTCTTCATATTTTATACGCCACTTTTGTAAAGGTTGCAATAATACTGTCACTATATCTTCTTCTACAGACAAATTAGATCCCATATTTAACTGTCCAGCCACTCACCTGTATTTGTGATACAGTGATTACCCGGGTACGTTTTTCTTTCTCCTCTGTTTCTTTTTTTCTCGATCAGTCCGGCTGTCGAGATGATCATTCAGCTGGAGTCCCTCCAGACTCTTGCTTTAGCGCTTTTTTGACCCTATCATGTTGGGGTCACCATTTGAGGGACTGAAGGCATGGACTCCTGGGGCAGGTGAACCAAGAGACATCTTATTTCGGCAAGGCACTTATATTTATAGTTAGTAGCTGTTGTACACGCATTTAACTTTCTGTTTTAATTGGCTTATGTCAGCTGTTCACACGCTTAAAGTTATCTTACGATTGGTTTACTTAATCTTGCACGTGCTCTGGCAGTTTGGCTAATACATTGTAAATATGTTTTCTTGTACTAAAACATTCTGATTTCTTATTCTATTTTAGTCTATCTTTTCTTTTACAAAAACGTTCTGGTTTCTTATTCTATTTTAGTCAAGGTTGTTCCAGTAACTCGAGGTAACTATCTGTAAGATATTCCACAGGGCCCTGAGCAACTAAAAGCCTTTGAACAAATTAAACAAGAGATTGTACATGCAGTAGCCCTTGGACCAGTCCACACAGGACAAGACATTAATAACGTGCTCTATACTGCAGCTGGGGACAATGGTCTTACCTGGAACCTCTGGCAAAAGGCACCAGGTGAGACTTGAAGTCTATCCCTAGGGTTTTGGAGTGGAGAATATAAAGGCTTGGAGGCCAAGTATACTCCAACTGAAAAAGAGATACTGGCAGCATATGAAGGAGTTCGAGCTGCTTCAGTAGTACTGAAGCGCAGCTCCTCCTGACATCCCGATTACCAGTACTAAGCTGGATGTTCAAGGGTAAGGTTCCTTCCACTCATCATGCAACTGGTGCTACATGTAGTAAGTGGATTGCATTAATTACACAGTAGGCTCCAATATGAAAACCTAATCGCCCAGGGATCTTAGAAATGATCACAGACTGGTTGGAAAGCAAAGGTTTTTGAATGTCACCAGATGAAAAGGAGGTGATGCATGCTGAATAAGCCCCACCATATAATGAATTACCAGAGAACGAAAAGCCGTATGCCCTATTCACTGATGGATCCTGTCATCTTGTAGGAAAACATCAAAAGTAGAAGGCTGCTGTATGGAGTCCTATATGAAAAGTCACAGAGGCTGATGAGGGACAAGGTGAATCAAGTCATTTTGCAGAGGTGAAAGCCATACAGCTGGCATTAGACATTGCTGAAAGAGAAAAGTGTCCAGTACTTTATACTGACTCATGGATGGTGGCAAATGCTTTGTGGGGGTGGTTGAAGCAGTGGAAGCAAAATAACTGGCAGTGCAGAGGCAAGCCCATTTGGGCTGCCCCACTGTGGCAAGACATTGCCGTTCTGCTGGAGAACCTGCCTGTAAAACTCATCATGTAGATGCTCATGTGCCTAAAAGTCGAGCCACTGAGAAAAATCAAAACAATCAGCAAGCAGATCAGACTGCTAAGGTTAAAGTAGCTGAGGTGGATTTGGACTGGAAACATAAATGTGAATTTTTTGTAGCTCAGTGGGCCAATGATGCTTCAGACCATCAAGGAAAAGATGCAACATATAGATGGGTACATGACTGAGGGGTGGACTTGACCATGGACACTATTTCACAGGCTATCCACAACTGTGAAACATGGGCCACAAAGCAAGCAAGCCAAGTGGTTAAAGCCTGTGTGGTATGGGCGGTGGTGGTTGAAACATAAATATGGGGAGGCCTGGCAGATTGACTATATTATACTCCATCAAACCTGCCAAGGCAAGTGCTATGTGCTTACCATGGTGGAAGCAAACACTAGACGGCTGGAAACATATCTCAGGCCTCATGCCACTGCCTGGAACACTATTCTGGGCCTTGAAGGGGATAAAGTCCCTGTGGTATGTGGAAGGAATATATTAGAAAAAGCTGTCTGGGTTATTCCTGCTCTGGGCAAAGGCAAACCCATTTGTGGGATTGTTTTTCATAGAATCATAGAATCACAGAATGTTAGGGATTGGAAGGGACCTCAAAAAATCATCTAGTCCAATCCCCCGACCGGAGAAGGAACACCTAGATGAGGTTACACAGGAAGGCGTCCAGGTGGGTTTTGAATGTATCCAGAGAAGGAGACTCCACAACCTCCCTGGGAATTCTGTTCCAGTGCTCCGTCACCCTTACTGAGAAGAAGTTTCTTCTCAAATTTAAGTGGAACCTCTTGTGTTCCAGTCTGAACCCATTACCCCTTGTCTTACCATTGGCTGTCACCGAGAAAAGCCTGGCTCCATCCTCGTGACACTCACCCTTTATATATCTGTAAACATTAATGAGGTCACCCCTCAGTCTCCTCCAAGCTAAAGAGACCCAGCTCCCTCAGCCTTTCCTCATAAGGGAGATAGATGCTCCACTCCCTTAATCATCTGTGTGGTTCTGCGCTGGACTCTCTCCAGCAGTTCCCTGTCCTTCTGGAACTGAGGGGCCCAGAACTGGGCACAATATGCCAGGTGTGGTCTCACCAGGGCAGAGTACAGGGGAAGGAGAACCTCTCTGGACCTACTAACCACCCCCCTTCTAATATACCCCAGGATGCCATCAGCCTTCCTGGCCACAAGGGCACAGTGCTAACTCATGGTCATCCTGCTGTCCACCAGGACCCCCAGGTCACTTTCCCCTACACTGCTCTCTAATAGGTCATTCCCCAATTTATAATGGAACCTGGGGTTGTTCCTACCCAGATATAAGAGTCTACATTTTCCCTTGTTATATTTCATTAAAATTTTCCCCGCCCAACTCTCCAGCCTATCCGGGTCTCGCTGGATGGCAGCACAGCCTTCTGGCGTGTCAGCCACTCCTCCCAGCTTGGTGTCATCAGCAAACTTGCTGATAGTACACTCTATTCCCTCATCCAAGTCCTTGATGAATATATTGAATAATACTGGCCCCAGTAATGACCCTTGAGGCACTCCGGTAGATACTGGCCTCCAACTAGACTCTTTGCTTGAGGGCGTGGATGTACTTGGTGGGTGATGCAGAAGGATGGTGAAGTCTGATGTGTACCTCAAGGAGATTTGATTCTCTTTGAGAATACTTAATTTCAAACTGTATTATATTAATCTCTGCATGATACTGACAGTGTTCAATAGGTGTCTGTGACAGTTGCACATCCCCCTGAGACCTGGAGCCTTCAATGGGGCAGCTGATGGCTCTTTTAGCACCTTTTGTGCCCCACTGTGCCTGTCCCCCCCCCCGTACACACTTAGGGTGGTACCAAGGTGCTCATAGTCACATCCACCCCTACCCCGGGGCGGGATGACTTCACCTCCACCAGCTGGTGGGACAGGAGGGGGGGACCCTCGGTCAATTGACAGGGTCCTTAATGCGACCCTGAGTCAATTGACAGGTTCGTTAGCAGAGGAGGTGCCCAGAGTAGCTGCAAAGCTTCTGGACCATGTTGTAACGCCCACAGACAGATATGACCAGACTGTATAACAGGGTTCCCGACAAAGGCTCCCTTGGATTGATCTTCTCAGAACAACTGGTCTGTGAACTGGAGCCCTCTCCTTAGACTGGGAAGCTATCTAAGGAGACTTCCTGGGATTGAGAGCGCCTCACCTCCTTGCTTGGGTGAGTGGTTATTTACTGGATATATCCTTGAAAGTCCTTGCTTAACCCAGGCAAGTGAGAGTCCTTGCCTAACCAGGTAAATCTAAGTCCTCACTTAACCAGGCGAGTGATTATTTCTTGTGGGTACCCTGGAGTCAGAGGGCTCTGGATCCTCCTTATTCTTATTTTGATATATTCAAATAATCTCCTCAATTGATATCTGAACCTGTATTTTATGTTGTCGGAATGCTAACTAATTGTATAAACCATGTTTCTAGTTGGTTTATTGGCTGCACTTTTCCGTCTAGAATAAAGTCTATTTTGGAACTTGTTGTCCACCTAAAATGGACTTTGGGGTGCCTTCGTGACATTTAAATTGGCGTAGTCGGCAGGATAGCAGAAATGGAGGAATTATTATGGGGGTACAGTTGTAATAATCCTTCCGCGCTGACCTGCACACATCAGGCAGAAGCGAGCTGGTGCGGTCCTGGAGTGACCATAGCCGTGTGTGCTGTTTACTATGCTACCGTTTGTGGTGTTGTCTGTGCTATTCTTGGTGCTGTTCTGTGCACCTGCTTAAAGCAAGCCTGGGACCAGTGCAAGCCCTGTAACCAGTCAGAGAGGTGGGATTTTGGAAAAGAGCTGGAAACAGATTGTTTGAAAGCGGAGTTAGGGCAAGAGAGAGATGGTGCGTTTGTTAGAAGAAAGGATTGAGCTCATGTTAACCCGAGCAAAATCCCCCCCCAGCATTGCACAAATTCAGAAATTGATTGTGGGCACAGACCCCAAGGGCTGGGACAAAGATATCTGGGGAGATTCTGAAAACAGTGTTGATGAAGAGGAGGTGAAGACAAAGGATGTGCGACATCACATTAAAACTGAGACATGTACAGGTCCACGGGGTGGAAACCCCTATACTGCTGTTTGTACTACCCTGTGGACGGCACCTGAGCTCAGCGACTTGCAAGCTAAATTCTCACACAAGCCGGGTGAAACAGAAAATGAATATCTTTGGCGTGTTTCACTTAGGGGGGGTGATCAGATATTGTTGAGTAATGAGGAAGCTGTGGGCTTTTGGGGACCTGGTGTGTTTTTAAGTGATGGTCTGGATGGTGATCAGCCATAACATCTTGTGTGGCTTACTGGGCTGGTGGCGTGGATCCAAAGGAACATGGGGAGCCCGTCACCATTAGGATAAGAGGTTTGTCGGAGCTGGCTGAGGGTGTTCAAAAGGCTGCTTGTATACAAGCAATGTATGAGAGAGGGCAGCAAGGAATCCCCATGGCTGCACCGGTAAATCCAACCCATCTTTGGGTTTTTATCAGAGGGCTGCCAGACACTTTAAAGATGCATGTCCAGTCCCTCAGTGAGAGAATTCAGGAGGCTATCTACCACAACAAGCAGAACCCCCGAAATCCACCTCCACATGTATTAACCTGGGCTGAAGTCCTGCATGATATAGTCACCTACGGGCATGAAATGGGATGTGTGGACCCAGGCAGCAGCACAGATGGGAGCAGGAGGGTCTGGAAAACAAGCCGTGAGCCTCTCCCTGGATGGCTTCCCCTGCCCCGGGAACCTGAGCCCTTCTGAGGCCGGTCGGACCAGACTGGCGGTGGGGAGCAGGGTGACCTGTGGCATCAGGCATTCGCTTTGGGGGTGTCCCAAACGCTGCTGCACAAGCTTTCCACCAAACATATATGGGAGCTGGTGGAATAGCTAGAGGGGAAAAATGAGAACAGAAAGGGAGCACCGGCAGCCAACCCCCACCCCGTACTGAGGAGAAATGAAACCATAACCCTTTTGTATCCTCAAAAAGGGAGTCAAAGGAGTCAAAAAACTAGAAGCTGCAGATTGAGATCTGGGCCGCCCGACCCACTTAGTATTTTCCTGCCAGTGGTCCACTGCGAGCGGCGGAGGAACAAGCTAGGCCAACTCAATGTGAGTGATAACGCATTGTTCGCAATCCTGCGAGAGTTAATTTACTTACACGTGCAAGTGTGCACGGAATCCTACACGTGCTTATGTGGAAGCACGGGAGGAAGATACACTGGCGATTGTGCGAGGGGCTCTCGGCGGCCACTCGCGATTGTGCGAGGAAATAGTTTGTACACGTGCTCGTATTGGGCACGGAAAGTTACGCGTGCAAGTGTGCACGGAAGGAAAAGACACTCGCGATTGTGCGAGGATTAATTTTACACGCGCTCATATGAAGCGCGGAAAGTTATATGTGCATATGTGCACGAAAAGTATAAATATACTCGCAATCCTGTGAGAAGTTTTACTTACACACGTGGCGGCAAGGCAAGCGGAGTCCCCATCCCGGGGAGGGGGGCTCTCGGCGGCAGCATCTTGCTCGTGCTCCGAGAGACCCGCGACAATGGGTGGAGTCTCGACAAGAGTCCCGTTTTTATACTGGCTGATCAGATCTGACTGTAGGCACTCTAGAAGCTTCTCTGCACCCCCCACACTGGCTGTGGGTGCCCCTGAAGCCTCCAAACATCCCCCACGCTGGGCGTGGCTCAGTGTGCCTTGGCACTCCCTTCTCCTAATGGCCCTGGCCAGGGTGCTCTGGGGCCAAACAAAAGAAGCTGTTAGCCTCAAGTAGCAGAGAAAGAGGGAGATGTGCCCACTCCTTCCATACTGAAGGAGGGAGGGGGAGAGAGGGGGGGTTGCATTCTGCCACACCATGTATGACGGCGAGGAGGGGGAGGTCTTTACCGCACCTATAGCTAACCGTGCTGTTCGCATGGCTTCCAGACAAACGTCCGGCCCTAATTGAAGTTGGGCGTCGATAGCAACAAACCTCCCCGTCCCAGTTAATTGTTCAGCGGTTACTCCATAAAGGGGATCATTTGGATTTCTAGGGTGGTGTGCTGATATTTCACAATAGCGCTGCCAATGCGCTTGCCAGAGCAGTAATTGAGACTGGGTCATGATCATCCTCATGATGACCTTAATATCTTCCTGACATAGGAGGATTCCCCCCCAGATATAGTTTAGTAATTGTTTTGTGGGTTCCCCGTGCAACCCAGATTCATTCACTGTGCTGCGCAGCTGAGACAACAACTTCCAGCTCAACGGGCTATAAGAACCCTGAAGCGTGGCATCATCAGCTGTTTCAAAGCGAACAGGAAAAGCCTGAGCACTAGTGAGATCCCCAATGATATCATACTGTTCGTTTTTGGCCGCTTGTTTCATTATCTCTCCCCAATTAATCCGTTTTACTCTGGCCCGCCTTTGCGGTTCCGGCGGCTTCATTGCGGCACCCGTAGGCTCGCTTGCCTCCTCCCCCCCCCGGTGGCGGAGGTGGGGGGGGCGCGACCGCGAAGGGATTGACGGGGGGCGCGGCCACGGAAGAATTGACGGGGGGCGCGGCCGCGGAGGGACTTGGGGGGAGCGCGGTCGCGGAGGGATTTGGGGGGAAGCTTCCAGAATCAGCAACTTCGGCTTTTACTTTCTTAGTTACGGTAACTGGCATACCTCTATGGGGAATTGGTCATTCCCAAACAGCATATCATTGGCTGGTGGTGCCCCTGTCGGTATGCCTCCTTCCCCCCCAAATCGCTCTGTCGCGACCGCGGCTAAACTCTTTTCTAACTGATAGCGCTTTATATTGTTTGCCACTTCCCGCCATGGTTTCATTAACTTCTGCACTGCCTTATCATCATCTATAACCATATCCCATAACACATCCCCTAGTTTTCGCCACTCACTAACATCAAAAAGAGAATCCGGATTCTGAAAACAACCCTTAACCTTACCTAACGTTACTAATCCCGCTAAATGCTTGATACAGCCTACTCCCCGCTTTTCTGAAAAGCACTGTAATAAATCTAGGGCTACCTCGAGATCCATATTGCCGGCACTTATACACTATCTATATATACTCTTACCCTGTAATTATCGCTGATGCCTCCCTGATTCTGGCACCAGGTGCTGGTGCCTCCCTGATTCTGGCACCAGTTGCAGCCCTTTGTGGTAGCCCCCACAGATGGCGAACCCCTTTTGGACGGCTCAGGCCTTCGGAACGACACGCCAAGTGACCAGCGTTTGGTCGCTCTTGACCCCCCGGTTGCTGCGATACCGGTGCTTCTCTGCGTCCGCCGCTCCCGTAATAGCAGTTGTCTCCGTTTATGTCGAATTAAGTCCCTTTTTGTCGAGGGTCCCTGTTCGGGCGCCAGTTGCGAGCGGCGGAGGAACAAGCTAGGCCAACTCAATGTGAGTGATAACGCATTGTTCTTCTTTATTACCGTTAACGACACCTATTTATACAGGTTACAGTAATTATGCATACTTGTCACCTGCTGATTGGCTTAAGTCCAAGGGTTACATTTGCCTTGACCCTCCTACCTGGGGCTAGCTGGCCGCGTGAGTTTCGCGCCTTTTCAACTCCCCTCTCCCTGGAGTTGTTTACAAGACTTGTCAAGGTCACAGTGTCCTTGCTGTTCCCTCATGATCAGCAGTCTCTGCTGAGGCCTATTGAGGCACTGAGGCCTGGTTATGCTAAGCTCCTAAAACATGTCAAACCATTAACTTATCAGAACACAACTCTTATTAGAACAAACATTAGAACACAACTCTTATTAGAACAAACTCTGATCGTGCAACTGCTCCATAGATTCATGTCCTTTATCTTTAAGCCACTCCCTAACAGTCCACTGATAAGGAACCATACATACACATCCCCGTTGGTTCAAAGCGGATAAGTTTAAAATTTCTAATTGACACAGGCACCCAAATCAGTGTTTTGAACAAGCAGCAAGCTGACAAACTCAGGATTAACCCTTGAGGAAGGCCATCAATATAGTAGGGGTAATGGGTGTAGCAGAAAGGTGTAATTTAGCTCAAACTCAATTTTGGCTGCCTGGAGAGAAGCGGATGATGGCTGTGGAAGTGGCAGTATAGGGCAGCCGCACTGGAGATTGCCACCAGAGAAACAATAACAGAGGAAGGGGAAGGTAGAGCTCAAGCAAGGGAGTTGTGTGCTCTCTTATTAGCAGCAGAAGAATGACCCTTCATGATTTACACTGATTCCTATGAAACTTATAAGGGTGCAACTGAATGGATATGCCAATAGGAATCCAACCAGTGGGAAGTGGGTCGCACCAGAGTGTGGAGAGCTGAAGACTGGCAGAGACTATTAGAGATAGGCAGGTTGTGGCCCTTGAGTGTGGGCTGGGTAAAAGGACATGCGAAAGATGGAACCCCAGCTGCCAAATGGAACCAACAGGCTGACCATCTAGCCCAAATTAGAGTGGCTAAAGGCATACCAGAGGAGTGGGCATGGTTAGCTGAATGGCTACACATTAAGGAGGCTACTCTGGGAAAGTGGATCTGTATTATGAATGCCGATCTTTGGGATGGCCAGTGTCCATGGGAACATGTGAAGCAGTCCTTACAGTGTGTCCACAGTGCCAGATAAGACTTAAAGCTGATCACCCAAGTCAGGCCCCGGCCCAGCATATCAGACAGGGCAAGGCCCTCTGGAGTACCTGGCAAGTTGACTATGTCGGGCCATTAAAATCCTCTCATGGAAAGAAATACATCCTGGTGAGAGTAGAGGTGGTATCAGGACTATCAATGGCTACAGTTGTCAGCATTGCCACTGGAGACCAAACAGTGCAAGCACTGTGTGAGTGGTTTAGTGTTCTACCCACCCCTGAGAATATCCAAAGTGATAACGGCACACATTTTTCAGCTGCCGTGGTTCAGGATTGGGCTGGGGGAAGGCGTTAAGTGGGTGTTTCACACACCATATTACCCCCAAGCTAATGAGATCATGGAACTGACCAATGGTTTGATTAAAAACCATGCTAACATCTCACGACCCAAATGGGACACATGTTTGGCACAAGCTGTCCTCATCGTCAATAACTGCTGGGGGAGCTATGGAAGCCCAAAATCAGGGCATTTTGCCCTGAAAGGTCGCTAACAGACAGTGACTCTATAACAGACAAAGGAAAAGACCAGCCTCCAAGAACAAAAGTGGGTGTTGTGGTTGAGACGGACAAATGACATAGACCAGGTCCTTAAGTACAAACAACAGCCTCCATTTATTGCAACAAGTGCATTTTTATACAGTTTTACCAATTAATGTGTCTCTTCACTATTGGTTACAAGTTACAGCAGTAACATCTCATTGGCTAACTTTGCTATCATCAGTGTTACTCTTCTACTCCCTTCTCTCTCATGGGTACATCCTTAACATCTCCGGATACTCCTTTACTCCCATCTTTCTCACAGGTAGGCCCTAATATCTTCAAGGCTAATTTATGTTCCCATGCCCTCTGTCAGGAAATCCATGGACCCACTGTAGTCCCCCACGATTCCCCCTTTTTGTATTTGTGCTAAAAAAAATGTCTTCATTGTCTGCTGCAGGGCCCTTTGCAGCAGAGAAATCATGCATGGCAACATCAGTAACACAATCACAGCAATCATCAAGACAACCACTCCCGTTTTCACTACTGATAGCAACAACCCTGAAAGCCCCCAACCACTAAACAACTTATTTAACGAACCCCATCAAAATCTTCACACCCATGTCCTTGAGCTAATAACCAAAAGTCTATTGCGGCTCTATTCTGCAGTGTAGCATGTCTTGCAGATTCTACATCTAACAAAAGTCCAGTTAAAGCCTTAGAAGTTCTGTTAGTTTGCTTAACTAGCCAGCATCCTAATTTTTCTAAAGTATTTAAAGCTTTAGCTGTGCCAACACCAGATACAAGAGATCCTAAAACCCTTAACCCTGATCCCCAAAAATCTACATTATCATCCCATTTTGACTCATATACGTGCAAAAAGTGTTTTTCTCGTCTTGCTCTTCTGTGATCTATTATCATACATACAATGGGCATTAAGAGAGTTAATAGTCCCAAAATACAGAGTCCTCCAACAGCATTAGAAGGAATTCCTGGCCAGGCTCTATCTCCACAGATCAAGAATACACCATGCAGGAGGTGTTGGGGTCGCTGTCCCACATTATCAATGACACCCCTTGGATTCTTCTACAAGGCATTACACCATCGAGTTTCATTTCTATAGTCACCAAGGGTAGCATTAACATTTTGCAGTTTTATCCATTCATGCTTTAGCATATTGTTTTGACACTTTTCACAAACCAGATGGATACAAGCGTTCATGGGCATAGATGCCAGCAATTCTAGTTCCTGTGGTTCAATATCTGCTTCCGGGAGGCAATTAATCCAAAGTGCCATGTTGGTATTATTACAGTTCGTTGCGATGCCTTTGCACCAACCGCTATTTTGAAACAGTTGTGTGATGCTGCTATAGTTATCAAGGGGGATGCCAACCAAGCATGTGTGGAACGGGTTTTCCAGAGATGCCATAGCTAGGCATATGGAGTCCTGGTCAGTCATGTTGGCTAAAGTAATCCACATGTTAGTCTTTGTGCAGGCATCCAAAATGCAGCAGCTGCAGCAATCATTGTCAGGAAGATAACACAGGTTTCACATTTGTGCCGGCAACCATTGCGGCCCTTGATCTGTAAAGACACAAGCGTAGCCTCTCCCCCAGCTTATCAATTGATGTGGCCTTTCCCATTGACCATTAACTAGTGATTTGACCATAGCTAATGTAGGTTCTTTCTGATTTAGCATGTTTTTGGGTCATACTTGCACAGTGTTTCATCACAGGGCAAATTTGGGCTGCACCACTTAGATATAAGTGATTCATCACATACAGCGCTTTTGACAATTGGTTTTGTGGTGTTTTCCCTACCTCTCCCCCTTTTTGCTTTAAAACAAAACAAAACAAAACCAAACCAAAGAAACAGAATCAGATACGTGCCTTGGACCTTGACTACGTACTCAGAATCACAAATCAAATTTAGAGGTTCCTCCTTAAAAAGCTCTAAGTAATATAAAGCTGCGCCAAGTTCTGCTAACTGGGTTGAACTTTCAATAATTTTTACAGAAAGATGCCAATTGTTATCTTCACGCCAGACCACTTCAGCTTTATGAGACTTCCCAGAACCATCAACAAAACTGTGCAAGTATGTTGGACCAGACCAGATACAAGTATGGTCTGTAACCTGATGTTAAAGACTTGCAGGTTCTGCAGCAATTTACATTTAAGCATGCCAAAAGCTGTGCTGTTAAGAAAATCAGCTAGTGCAATTTACAAGGACATGGACTGCAAATACAAAATCAGATTTAAATTTCACAAATGGTACATATATGTCAAAAGGATCATGGTCTATTAAGACTTAAATTCATTCCCCGCATTTCTTGATCAGAGTAACAATCAGTATATCAGTCTGTTAGCATTCTCATCATACTGTCCCACAATAGCCACAGGTTGTTTCTATGTTGTAGCTATAAACAGACAAATCTGCAAGTCCAATCGAATGCAGTCAGTCTGTAAGGTGGTCATAAATTTATTCCGCAAAGTTTCTAACTCCATTTTGGCTGTCATATTTATTGGATATTGTTTTCCCTTACCGGATCAAAGTCCTGTTTCAATTCTATCAGTGTAGTGTTTGCTTTATTGAAACATTGGCTGTTAATACTAGTGGAAATACAGCATTCGAAATTTCCTTGGAGATTTCTCACTTGCAGCAAGCAGATCTGCACCATCCAAGCAGCTTCTTGTAGGACATGCAACTCAACAGAATTCTCAGAAAACGTTATTTGAGCTTACAGTTTACTTAATACATCCTGACCCGAGAGAGGTATAGGGCTTTCTGGCAAATACAAGAATTCATATGGTAAAACTTTGTTCCAAATTTGGCATTCCATTGGTCTCAAAACACGGCCTGCCTTTCATTCTCTCCCATGACCTCAAAAACTAGCATGGTGAATTTACTAAGAAGTCTCTTACAACTAGTTACCACAGAATAAGTCAATTAAAAAAAAAAAAAAAATTGGTTTAATTTCCCAGCTTCATTAGAACTATGGATCCACTGGTGATGCCTTTAAATTTCACCCTCAACCTCCTTCATGCAGTATTACAGTTCTCTAGCAGTTACATTGCTGGGGCGGCGGGGGTGGGGACAGGGGGGAATAAAACCTCCCTCTCGCCCCCATCTGAGATGGCAAGACCTCCAGCCCAGCATGAAAACAAATCATTTCAAACTCCACATCAAACCAACCTGACTCCACTCCACATCCAAATTAGTACCAGTCTGACCCAGAGAAGCACTGAGCATTCTGACCTCCCCAAAGCTGACCAGTGTGAAAAGACCAACCTCAGCAAGGAGGTAAAATGATGAGCTCTCTTCCCAAATGCGCCAGAACCTAAGAAACAAGACTGAAGCAAAAGGAAACAGCACCAACAACCCCCGATTCAAAGACGAGAAGCAACGCAGTGCCACAACAAGGATGGATGACAACACTTCAAGAAAAAAGAAAAAAAAAAAAAAAAAAAAAAAAAAAAAAAAAAAAAAACAAACAACAAACCAAAACAAAACAAAAAACAAAAACAGAGCGGGGGAATAAAGCCCCCCTTTCTCCGCTTAGCAGCAGGCAACCAGAGTTGTGCAAGTCTGAATGCTGGAAAAAAGCTAGCATGCTAGAAAGAAAAGTAACAGCTACTACACACAAAATTTTATCATCACTTTCACGCAGTAAAGAACTAAATTACTCATGATCTTCTGTATTATCACAAAACGCACCTTTTGAGTCCATGGATTCTCATGATTTAACCGTCTGTGAATTCACCATACCACACAACAGACAAAAGACCTACTAAAACTGCAACATGCTTAAACAGATACCCACAAAGAAAACAGGCTAACAAGGAAATAATCTATGATTGCTGTGCTATACTTAAAGATACTTAAAGGTTCTATTCTCTGGCTGGTTTTCCAAATCATCTAACTTATACAGCAGCCACCACTGATTTCAGTATTTCACAAGATCCTCTTTCCTCATATTTCCAAGTGCTTTCTTATGTTCTAAAACACCTCCCAATACCGATTTCTTAGGAACACGACTGGAAACAGTCATTTACAACCCAATCTCATAAGTAAAATCAGTGAGAAGAGGGATGAAGGGGAAGCACAGAGCTGCTTGCAGCATGAGTGGAGAAAGTGGGGAGAAGGTTTTACGGCGTACTTATACCACAGAGAAACAATTCTAACAACAACCACTAAAACAATTAACTCACATTCCTGACAAGCTGCTTGATTTTCAGAGAGGCAATACACAAAAGCGCATAACATGTACTGTAAAACTCACAAATAACATGTTGATAGCAAACATTAGCATTCTCTACTGCTAATTTCAACACCAGTACGTCCTTAGCTTCTAAATTTTCAACCTGCTTATTGATGGCCTCTTGAAGATGGTCAATAAATTGCATGTAATTCTCATTGGGACCCTGATTAATAGTTGCAAATTATTTGGCTGCTTTGTTGGTTTCAGGCACCTCTATCATAGCTTGATATGCAAGGTCTGTTGACTGCCTCAGGATTTCAGAAACTAATTGTGTCTGTAATTGTGGTGTGCCAACTGGTGTCTCTTCCAAGAGTTGAGGGATACTCGCCCATTTCAACGAATCCCCATCGTTCCATCCTAAATGATCTATAGGTGTTATATTTCATAGATCTAATTTTGCTTGAGTCTTTCATGGTTTTTATCTGATCTCGGGGCAACACATTGTCACGGTCCATTCGGTGATGGACTCGTGATGGTTCTTTTATCTTGATCTCACCAGTCCAGTTACAGAAGCGTCCGTCTGTTCTCCAGGTCCCGTGGAGTCTGGCCGGTCCTCCGTTGTGGTTTGGGATCCTCTGGTGGGAAGATCTGCAATGGTGTCTATTCTGGAGTCACCTTTTATGCTTCTTCACCCCTCCTTGCTCCCATTGTTTTAGGCTAGTCTCCGCCTAGACTTCGCAACCCAGGCTCGTACTGCGCAGGCTCGAAAGATTCCCGCTTTCTTTTGCCAACGCTTATGTGTCCAGCATTCAGGGGTCTTTCTCTGGTCCATTGGGTGACCTCAGGACCCTTGGCGAGCTTCTGGGCATGCTCCTTTTTGTTGGCCATTGTTTGAGGGAGCAGGTGGGGGACAGGTGTAACTGAGGCTGCAGGTAAGAACACATTCTTATGGACGGCAGCTATTGTCCATCTGTTCTTTCGGTCTCAGCTTCAGTTCTCTAAGTTCTTGATGGCGATGTTCAGGCAAATACTGCTCCATCTTCGGACTGACTCTCACACACATACACGTACTCCTTTTCCTTTTAACTTTTCAAGAAAATGCTGAGGACCCTCATCCTCATCCGAGTCATCAGATAACGCGGACTTGAACAGTGGTGGAGAATCACTAGTAACAGGGGGATTCGGAACAGTGCACATTTTCATGTTTTTTTGTTTGTTTGTTTGTTTGTTTTTTCTAAATCTAGCCCAGATAAGCCACCCCACTCCACTGTCTCTGCCTGTTCCTGTTGCTCTTGTAATCCTCTCAAAGTCTCTAGCAACAAGTGCCATGTCATTAACAGCTCAGTTCTTTCTTTGGATCTTTGGGTAGTGCTTTGCCCCATAGTAACGTCCTTCATAAAGTCAATTCCAGAAGGCTAATACCCTGCTTCTTCAGAAGCAATTTCCATGTAGATAATATAATACCCTCTTTTTTAGATAAGTTCCCCCCCATGTTCCCGGTAGCTCACCAACTCTTGGAGTGGTGTCTTTTCAAGGATCCGGATCTTTGGCAGTTCCCCCCTGATGCTCTATCAACTGTACCGGGCTCCGTCTCCACAGCTCGTCTTTGGCTGTCACAGCTTCAGAGCTGTCTCTTCGTCATGCAAGATCCTCTTCATGCAGGATCATGTCGGGGTCACCATATGTCATGGTTGGGACGAACAAACGACATAGACCAGGTTCTTAAGTAAAAACAACAGTCTTCATTTATTGCCACAAGTGCGTTTTTATACAGTTTTACCAATTCATGTGTGTCTTCACTATTGGTTACAAGTTACAGCAGTAACATCTCATTGGCTAACTTCACTATCATCAATGTTACTCTTCTACTCCCTTCTCTCTCATGGGTACACCTTAACATCTCCGGATACTCCTTTACTCCCATCTTTCTCATGGTTAGGCCTTAGTATCTTCAAGACTAATTTCTGTTCCCATGCCCCCTGTCAGGGAATCCAAGGACCCACCGTAGTCCCCCACACGTGGGCCAGCCTGTCATGGTGAAACTACCTTCCACTGGTATTGTGCCCATGACTTCAGCAAAACCTAGGGGCTTATATGCTTGGGAGGCCGTTGATGAAAATGTGAAAACCCACCGCATTAGTGTCCGGTGGATAGTCCCAGACTTCTAGCTCCAAAGCCCGGTTCCAAGGGACCAAGGCCCGTCTTTGTGGTTTTTTTACAGGACAAAAGGAAGGTGGACAATCCTGTTCACTCCTACTGAGGAACACATGGACAGGGTGGAAGAATCTCCAGCTGAGACTGGGTGGTGGTTAGAGTCAGTCTTTGGAATGAGGGTCACACCAGGGCAAAACCAACAAGCCATTCAGGAGGCAAAGCCTGCAACTGGAAACACTAATGAACTCTATGCATGACATAGCATAGGCTCCCTAAATCATCAGCTACATGAAAACAGAAGGACTGTGCAAAGCCAGGCCATATTGCACTCGATCCTACTGAAGGAAAAAGGTGTATACCGGAAGCTGTGTCTATACCCCGATCATCTGGGTACTATTACAAGAACCATCCCAAGGACAAATAACAGAAGATTCAGGAGCAATTGTTGCTGTACCGGGGACTAACTGGTGAAAAACTTTCAATGTGTTCTTTGTTTTTCTTATCAAGATGGCTAACCAGTCTCCTCCAATATTTGATAATAACTGTAATTGTTGTAATTTGCACTATTCTATTGTCTATTAGTAGGTCGATTTGTAATGATAATGTATAACAGGAAAATGACACATAAGGTATGATGATCCGCAGTGGGCATTCAAACTCACCAACAGAATACCCCCTTTTGACGTTGGAGGCAAGAGGTGACTGCATCAGCACTCCAAAGCAGTCTGTCAGATGACTGTGGTCACAGAGTGGATCGTGTGGCAGTTGCACATTCCCCTGAGATCTGGAGACTTCAATGGGGCTGTTGATGGCTCTTTAACACCTTTTGTGCCCCACTGTGCCTGTCCCCACGTACACGCCTAGGGTGGTACCAAGGAGCTGACAGTCACATCCTCCCCTGCCTCGGGGCAGGGTGACTTCACCTCTACCAGCTGGTGGGGCAGGAGGGGTGGGACCCTCAGTCAATTGACAGGGTCCTCAACAAAGGACGTGCCCAGAGCAGCTGCGAAGCTTCCAACTCAGGCATTTAGGGACTGATGCTTCTTGGGAAGGGCTAGTGATGGAAAATAATGCTAATGAGATTTACATGCATGTTCTGGACAGAAAAAACACAGGTGCTATATAAACCTGTTCTGGTTTCAGTACTATAGCTCCAAAGAAAAGATGAAGTGTAGAATTACTCCTGAACTTAAGTTTTATTTGGCAGTGTCATTGGTCACCCTTCAAAGGCATCTAAGGCAGATGGTAGTCCACATAGCCTTCCTTATAAATGCTGTCTACCTTTTCAGTCTTGCAGTGCTCACAATGAGCACCAGGAGACTTCTGGAGTCTTCTAATATCTTGTTCATTGTTTTGGCAGTCTTGATCCCTAGGTCGTTTGTTGCTCTGATAGTCATGCAGTATTACAATGGACTCACTGCAAATGGTTTGATTATGTGACATGCTCCAGCTACACCAATTGCTTATACATTCAGAAGTGTGCTGTTTCCAGGAATCTCTGGGGGAACACATTGCTACCATCGCATAACAGGACTCTGCAGGAGAGATAAGAAACTATAGCCAGATTTCAGGGAGCATAGATTCACTGCAAATTTACATTTTGCATAAGGCCACTGCAGGAGGTCTGAAGCAAGTAACACTGAAACAGCTTAATCCTGCACATTTAAGAAGCAATCAGAAAATACTTTGCCATATAAATAAAGGCTAGAGCACACAGGAGAACTCAAGGGCATTGCAATGCAGCCTGCATTTTTGCATTTCCACGTAGAAAAGCCACCTCAGGCCCTGAAAGCTATTTTGCCATATTGCCAAATAGCCCTTTTCCCAGTAAAGCTAAATAGTTTGAATCCAGCATGATGAAGACTTGGCTATACTTTCCAGTTGTTTGACTAGTTCCTTTTCCTGTCATCCATGCACTAGGTTGCATTGTAGGGTTCACATAGTGTTGTGGGGGAGTAATTTAGGGTTCTACTTACTGCAGAAGATTTTGATTTCCTAAAGAGAAGTGTGACTTAAAAGAGTTTGGTGGTGGGTTCGCTCTTATTTACTGCATGGGGGAAATATCCCAAGCAGAATGCTGCTTACCTTCTTTACAGATGCCTATATCCGTTCACAAAGCAAACTTTCAAGCATTCCCTCCCTGGAACAGGCTGCCCAGGGAGGTTGTGGACTCTCCTTCTCTGGAGACATTCAAAACCCACCTGGACATGTTCCTGTGCGACCTCACCTAGGCGTTCCTGCTCCAGCAGGGGGATTGGACTATATGATCTTTTGAGGTCCCTTCCAATCCCAAACATATTGTGATACTGTGATACTGTGATAACTGTTCACTCTGGAGTCTGTGTCCTGGAGCTCCAGAGGCAAACTTTCAGGCAAGGCCTATATCCGTCACGGTGCAAAATTTCAGGATTCTTCTCTCCTTGATAATCGTTCGCTCTGGAGTCTATATTTTAGATCTCCAGTAGCAAACGTTCAGGCGAGGCCTGATAACCGTATGCAAAACAGACTTTCAGGAGGCAAAATTCTCAGAAAATAAAAAATTTAATGAAGTAGTGTGGACGGGTTTTGATAGATAAAGATTTGTTGCTGAATTAGTCAGGCTCAAAGGAATCTCAAGGCCTCTTAGAGAAGCTGAGAACAGAATCTGCTGTGAGAGAGAGGGGCGTTCCTCAATCACCGGGGTCCTGGCGTGGCGTGAATCATCGGACGTATCATCAGTGAGACTCCAGAGCACGGACAGCCCACGATACTCATTTAACGAATCCATGCTTGGAGCGTGGACGCGTGATTAGAATATAGTTACGTATATAAGGAGACTTGTTTCTGTAATAAATGGCTTAGCGTGATTCACATTGAATCGACTTGTTTTGCTGAGTCCCTATCTCGTTCCTACAAAGTAGAATAGCAGAAAGGCTGGCTCAAGCTGGGTACCTGTGCAGAAGGTACCCAAGCACAGAAAACCATAAACTTTTATATCTTTACAGACTATTCATACCATGATTCAGTCCAATAGCAATATTTCACTTCTAGGTCTTCTTGCTTCTCATTGGATCTTTTTTCTCTGATTTCATGTGGGCCTTTGTTTTGTTCATCTGTAGACATTTTTTATGGTCCATAGCCTTGCAGATACTGTTTTGTCTGAATAAATCCTTTCTTCTCAGCAAAGTCCAAAATAGACCTTATCTTGCAAGTGTTCAGTGCAGTTTGTAGTTGCTTTTGGTAAATATGAGCAGAACTTTACAGCTTAAAATTTTAGCAAATCCAGCTTACCAAGTAACATGAATCAGAGTATATTAAAAATCATAAAACCTTATATATCTAAATAATTAATTACATTTAGTATGCATCTACTTAAGCTAAATGATGAATATTGAACTTGAATTGGGCTCTGTAAGAGACGGTGGCTCTTAGCGCACCGTTTGGCTGTGTGTGAAAGACGGTGGTCCTTAACACACGGTATAAGTGTGGAAGGCTGAGATATTATGAATTATTTGTCTCAAAGCTTGCTTGCTAAAATAATATGCTTAAGGCCTGCTTGTTACAGAAAAATGCTTGCTCATGCTGCTTGCTTAATTGGACCTGCTGTACCACAGAATCACAGTATCACAGAATGTTAGGGATCGGAAGGGACCTCAAAAGATCATCTAGTCTAATCCCCGCGCCGGAGCAGGAACACCTAGATGAGGTTACACAGGAAGGCGTCCAGGTGGGTTTTGCATGTCTCCAGAGAAGGAGACTCCACAACCCACCCTGGGCAGCCTGTTCCAGTGCTCTGTCACCCTCACTGTGAAGAAGTTCCTTCTCATATTTAGCGGAACCTGCTGTGTTCCAGTTTGAACCCATTGCCCCTTGCCTGGTCTTTCAGATGATCCTTCTGTTGTAGGACTGCTGATGGTTGACGATCAGCAGGTGCCAATTGCTACCACGACAGTGCATCGCCGGCAATATCGCACCAATTGAGACTCTTTGATTCCTATCCAGAAGTTGATCCGTCAATTGGAAAGCCAGGGTGTGATCAGTAAGACTCGTTCACCTTTTAACAGCCCAATCTGGCCAGTGCGTAAGTCTAGTGATGAGTGGAGACTAACTGTAGACTATCGTGGCCTGAATGAAGTTACACCACCATTGAGTGCTGCTGTGCCTGACATGCTAGAACTGCAATTTGAACTGGAGTCAAAGGCAGCTAAGTGGTATGCTACAATTGACATTGCTAATGCATTTTTCTCTATTCCTGTAGCAGCAGAGTGCAGGCCGCAGGTTGCTTTTACCTGGAGAGGCATCCAGTACACGTGGAACCGCTTGCCCCAGGGGTGGAAACACAGTCCTACCATCTGCCATGGACTGATCCAGACCACGCTGGAGCAAGGTAAAGCTCCAGAACACTTGCAATATATTGATGACATCATCGTATGGGGCGACACAGCGAAAGAAGTCTTTGAGAAAGGTGAGAGAATAATTCAGATTCTTTTGGATGCTGGTTTTGCCATAAAACGAAGCAAGGTCAAGGGACCTGCACGAGAGATACAGTTTTTAGGAATAAAATGGCAAGATGGCCGTCGTCAGATCCCAATGGATGTGATCAACAAAATTGCAGCAATGTCTCCACCTACTAATAAAAAGGAGACACAGACTTTCTTGGGCATTGTAGGTTTTTGGAGAATGCATATTCCTGACTACAGCCAGATTGTGAGCCCTCTCTATCGAGTGACTCGTAAAAAGAACCAATTTGAGTGGGGCCCTGAACAAGGACAAGCCTTTGAACAAATTAAGCGTGAGATAACTCATGCGGTGGCCCTTGGACCAGTTCGGACTGGACTAGATGTTAAAAATGTGCTCTACACTGCAGCCGGAGATAATGGACTTACCTGGAGCC
Organism: Columba livia; assembly: GCF_036013475.1. Classification (NCBI taxonomy): domain Eukaryota; kingdom Metazoa; phylum Chordata; class Aves; order Columbiformes; family Columbidae; genus Columba; species Columba livia. Next base: position 17,739,376 of record NC_088641.1, on the reverse strand, counting down.
TCTGGCAGAAAGCACCAGGAGAAACCCGAGGTCGACCCTTAGGTTTTTGGAGTCGAGGATACAAAGGATCTGAGGCCAACTATACTCCAACTGAAAAAGAGATTCTAGCAGCATATGAAGGAGTTCGAGCTGCTTCAGAAGTGATCGGTACTGAAGCACAGCTCCTCCTGGCACCTCGACTGCCGGTGCTGAGTTGGATGTTCAAAGGGACGGTTCCCTCTCCACATCATGCAACCGAAGTTACGTGGAGTAAATGGATTGCATTGATCACGCAACGAGCTCGAATTGGAAATCCCAATCATCCAGGGATCTTAGAAGTGATTACAGACTGGCCAGAAAGCAAAGACTTTGGGATGTCTCCAGATGAGGAGGAAGTAAAACGTGCTGAAGAAGCACCACCATATAATACTCTTTCAGAGACTGATAAGCAGTATGCACTGTTCACAGATGGATCCTGTCGTCTTGTAGGAAAACATCGAAGGTGGAAAGCTGCTGTGTGTAGTCCCACACGACAAGTTACAGAAGCCACTGAAGGACAAGGTGAATCTAGTCAATTTGCAGAAGTGAAAGCCATCCAGCTGGCTTTGGACATTGCTGAATGAGAGAAGTGGCCAATACTTTATCTCTATACTGACTCATGGATGGCAGCAAATGCCTTGTGGGGGTGGCTACAGCAATGGAAGAAAAGCAACTGGCAGCGCAGAGGTAAACCCATTTGGGCTGCCACACTGTGGCAAGACATTGCTGCTCGGCTAGAGAGCCTGCCTGTGAAAGTTCGGCATGTAGATGCTCATGTGCCTAAAAGTCGAGCCACCGAGGAACATCTAAACAACCAACAAGCGGATCAAGCTGCTAAGATTAAAGTAGCTGAGGTGGACTTGGACTGGCAACATAAAGGTGAACTTTTCCTAGCTCGGTGGGCCCATGATGCTTCAGGGCATCAAGGTAGAGATGCAACATATAAATGGGCTCGCGATCGAGGGGTGGATTTAACTATGGACACTATTTCACAGGTTATTCATGAATGTGAGACTTGCGCCGAAATCAAACAAGCGAAACGGTTAAAGCCTGTATGGTATGGGGGGCGATGGTTAAAGTATAAGTATGGAGAAGCTTGGCAGATTGATTATATTACACTTCCACAAACACGTCAAGGTAAGCGTTATGTACTTACAATGGTGGAAGCAACCACTGGATGGTTGGAAACATATGCCGTACCTCATGCTACAGCCTGAAATACTATCTTGGGCCTTGAAAAGCAAGTCCTTTGGCGACATGGTACGCCAGAAAGAATTGAATCAGACAATGGTACTCATTTCAAAAACAGTCTTATAGACAATTGGGCCAAAGAACATGGTATTGAGTGGGTATATCATATTCCATATCATGCACCAGCCTCTGGGAAAATTGAAAGGTACAATGGTTTGCTAAAAACTACACTAAAGGCACTTGGTGGTGGAACCTTTAAAAACTGGGATTCACATTTAGCAAAAGCCACTTGGTTGGTCAACACCAGGGGATCAACCAATCGAGCCGGGCCTGCCCAGTCAGAAATTCTACGGACTGTAGAAGGAGATAAAGTCCCTGTAGTACACATGAAAAATATGTTAGGAAAGGCAGTCTGGGTTACTCCTGCCTCAGGCAAAGGCAAGCCCATTCGTGGGATTGTTTTTGCCCAGGGACCTGGCAGCACCTGGTGGGTGATGCTTAAGGATGGAGAAGTTCGGTGTGTACCTCAAGGGGATTTGAGTTTAGGTGAAAATATTCAATACTGAACTGCATGATGTGAATTGCCGTACTAACAGTGTTTAATAAGTGTCTTCCAGATCAAGACAGTGATGATGAAACCAGAGCTAGCTTCTTCGAGTGGCGCCTGACAACTTCTTCGAAGTTGATATCTTTAACCCACAAACAGTGGTCATGAGATGCACTTGTACCATTTTTTCCTGCCCTGGGAGACTGTCGTGACAAAATGAACTTAATGAACTTTTTAAAGGATGGTCCACTGATTAATTACTCCTGTGTATATATGTACATATGTATATATATATATATATGTAGTTGTAGTGATTAATTAGATTGTATTGATAGATTGTATTGATAAGGTTTAAGCATTCAGTGAATGGCATATTATAAGGGGTGGAATGTCCTGGTTTTGCTAAAAACAAGTTTCTCTTTTAGTGAATTTGCCTGTCAGCTAAAGCCTTCATATTAACTGCATTTTCCTGGAGAACCAGACACATGTTTTGGTAAACCTAGCAATGGAATGCAAACTTATTGATAAGCACGGATGGACATCTCGCGAGAGGGGCGACGAGAAGAAAGAGACCAAGAAACTGACCAACTGGGTATAACATTCCATTCACGTGAATACTTCATATAAAGTGGGAGATCACGAGGATCTCGTTCCCTTTTCTCTTTTTGCCTTTTCCCTTCTGCTTATGGCCGACATTAGGAGAGGACCTTGCTAGTCGTCCCTGCGAACTGAGGCCTAGTGAGAGACTGAATCCAGCTCCGATTGGCTGCAGAGTCTAATCCAGGACTTCAGGTGCCGGCTCTGCAGTTGCTGAGACTTTCAAGATTGGTTTTGTATATTTTGTACTATTTTTTCTATTCCTATTAGTAGCATTAGTAAAACATCTTTAATTTTTTCCAACTCTCTTCACTCTGTGCTTCTTTTCCTCCCAATCGCCTCTCCTTAGTGAAAAGGGGGGAGAGGGAGGGGGAAGTGGGGGGGGGGGGGAGAGGGGGTTAACAATACATCTGCCAGGGTTTTATTGTCACCCCACAATCTTAACCCTCGACACATATTTAAGCGGAACCTGCTGTGTTCCAGTTTGAACCCATTGCCCCTTGTCCTATCATTGGTTGTCACCGAGAAGAGCCTGGCTCCATCCTCGTGACACTCACCCTTTACATATTTATAAACATTAATGAGGTAACCCTCAGTCTCCTCTTCTCCAAGCTAAAGAGACCCAGCTTCCTCAGTCTTTTCTTGTAAGGGAGATGCTCCACTCCCTTTGTTAGCAAACGAGACACATAACCACGGACGTAGTTATATGCGGTGCTTTTATTTCAGCGCTGGGAAACCAGGGGTTCGCACCCAAAGCTGGCTTCCACCACTGATTCGAACTCCACTACATTTATACAATTTGGTTACATACATATTCATTAGGGTTACAACGTATGTATTGCATATTCATCAGATTACACAACTATTTCACAATATCAGTTGCAACACCTTGGAACTACTCTAAGCATGCGCAGTGTCCTCTGGTGGTCGTTCAGGGGGTCTTCAGGATGAAGTAAGGAGTCTTCTTCACCCGTGTACTTTTCACCTTTTGTCACTGCACATGCACACTATTCCTATATTCGTTATGAAATCATGTAAAATTCTTGGATTTCTTAGATGTGCATTCTCAGCACATCCTATCCTTTCAAGATAAGATAAGGACTAACTGAGGACTAATTTTCAGTTCTCTTTTTGTATACAACCTGCAAAGCCTCAAGATAAGGTAAGAATCTTGGATATAGTTTACAAAACTTAGTTACAACTGTAACAGCTTAATCATCTGTGTGGTTCTGCGCTGGACTCTCTCTAGCAGTTCCCTGTCTTTCTTGAACTGAGGGGCCCAGAACTGGACACAATATTCCAGATGCGGTCTCACCAGGGCAGAGTAGAGGGGGAGGAGAACCTCTCTCGAGCTACTAACCACACCCTTCTAATACACCCATTGCCATTGGCCTTCTTGACCACAAGGGCACAGTGCTGGCTTATGGTCCTGCTGTCCACCAGGACCCCCAGGTCCCTTTCCCCTACACTGCTCTCTAACAGGTCATAGAGGCCTAAATACAGTGAATTAAAGTGCAAAATGCATGATCACTCTGAATTGCTAAAACTTAAAGAATGCTTGAAGCTTATGTAAGCTCAAGTGAAGCTCCAGCGATATCAGCCACCAACATCTGCTACCAGGCCTGAGGTGTGCTCAGGCAACACCCACCACCAACTGCCATAAAATGACCAGGTTATGACTTGCAAGTGTAGCCATTCACCACCAGGGCCAAAACCTGTCACCTGAGACTGGCAGACCTGAGACCCAAGCGCTGCCAGCGCTACCAGGACTTGGACTCTGATACTGGCACGACCTGAGACCTGCAAACTGCCAAGCGCTACTGAGGCCTGAAACCTGAGAGCTGCCTGACAGGAGACCGCAGCGATGAGGAACGACACATATAGACGCAGACAGAGACTTAGACACAGAGTTCTTGTTAGCAGCAAGAGCAGAGCCAGGCAAGTCAGAGCAGAGCAGAGCTGAGCCAGGTTGAGCTGACTTTTATTAACAGTTCTCAATGTATAGGTTTTCAGATATGGACCTGGACCAAGAGGTTAGACAGGATATTTTTTCAATAATTGTTATTCCAAACATACCACACTCATGTTGTGTCTGTTTTTAGTCACGTTCCCATGCATATCTCGTGGGCGGTGTTCTGACCCACGCATTCACATGCCCAGGCCCAACATTTACACATCATACATACGGGGGCAGTTTTCTGGCCTGAGATATCATTCTCACTCGCCTGGGCTATCACTTCTTACACTCACAAAAAAACATACTTCTGTATAACCTGTCCAAGGCCCTTTAGCTGGAACTGTATATCCAGCCGTTCATACATCTCCCCCTTTTTTGTTTTTGAACATTGGGTTCACAGCAACAAGGATTCTGGCTTTATTCTTCTTTACATTCTGTATCATTCTCCAGATGATGCAGAGGACTACAAGGAAAAATATTACACAAGCACATCCAATTCCCACAGAAACCCATATGTGCAGATTGAGGTCTGAAAACCATGTTTTTGGGTCTAACCACTTTAAGCTATTAGAAAATGTCATCCGTTATGTCTTGTAGTATTAATTCTTGCAAATCATGCAGTTGTTTTTGCAGGGCACTGGCTAAATCCTGAACCAGGCCTTGCATATTAGCTGAAAATGTTCCCTGGAGATGTTGTTTCACTTGATTCCACTCATAACCACTATAATTCCATTTCAATGGTGTTACACGTAAATTCTTTTGAGTATATTCCCAATCACAATGCAGTTTTATTCTGGTAGCCAAAGTGTTCTGTCCATCTTCTATCCACAACAGGGCTGCTTCACAAATATTATTGCAGAGGTGTGAAGAGTTGTCAAGTTTTATTCTTGCCCTTAGATGACTGCTCTCCAGTCTCAGCAGAAGTTGTTTTTACAGAAAGAAGTTTGACTCCTTCTTTATCTGTGTCACAGAGGCACTCCCAAGTCAGTTTTAGGTGGACAAGAAGTTCTAAAACAGACTTAATTCTAGTTGGAAAAGTGTAGCCAATAAACCAACTAGAATCAGGAATACAACTAGAATACAGTTATTTAGCACTCCAACAACATAAAATACAAGTTCGGACACCAGTTGAGGAGATTATTGGGGTACAACAACATAAGAATAATGATAATCCACAACTTGCACACATACACTCACAAGAAACAAAACTAGAGGCCTCTCACTCCAGGGTACCCTCAAGAAATTATCACTCTCCTGGGTTAGACAAGGAGTCATTCAAGGATATATCCAGTAAATAACCACTCACCCAAACAAGGAGGTGAGGCGCTCTCAGTCCTGTGAAGTCTCCTTAGATGGTTTCCCAGTCTAAGGAGAGGGCTCCAGTTCACAGACTCGCAGCTCTGAGAAGACCACTCCAAGGGTCTTTGGCGGGGACCCCGTTTTATAGTCTGGTCGGATGTGTCTGTGGGCATTACAACATAGTCCAGAAGCTTTGCAGCTACTCTGGGCACGTCCTTTGTTGAGGACCCTGTCAACTGACCGAGGGTCCCACCCCTCCTGCCCCACCAGCTGGTAGAGGTGAAGTTACCCTGCCCCGGGGAAGGCAAGGTTGTGACTGTCAGCTCCTTGGTACCACCCTAGGTGTGTACGTGGGGACAGGCACAGTGGGGCACAAAAGGTGCTAAAGAGCCATCAATAATTTTAACAGAATGATGCCAATCGTTATCTTCATGCCAAACCACTACAGCTTTATGAGACTTCCCTCAACCATCAACAAAAACTGTGCGAGCATGTGGGATTGGACCAAATACAAGTATGGTCTGTGGCCTGATGTCAAATACATGCAGATTCTGCAGCAATTTACATTTAGGCTGTGCTGTTAAGAAAATCCACTAGTGCAATTTACAAGGACATAGATTGTAAATAAAAAAATCAAAATCAGATTTCAGAAACAGTACATATATAAAAGATGGGTCATGGCCCATTAAGACCTGAATCCACTCTCTGCCTTTTTTGATCAGAGTAACAATCAATTCTAGAAGCTGAGTAATAGTTTTAGAGAAATAATTGGGCAAAAAAATCCATTCCAAATATATCGTCTGTTTTCATTTTCATCATATTATCCTACAATAGCCATAGGTTGTCTCTGTGTTGTAGCTATAAATAGACAAAACTGCAAGCGTAAATCAAATGCAGTCAGCCTGTAAGGTTGTCATAAACTTGTTCATCAAAGTCTCTAACCCCATTTTGGTTTTCATGTTTATTGGATATTGTTTTTCCTTACCGGATTGAAGTCCTGTTTCAGTTCTATCAGATCTACCTGACACAGGGGCAGTTTTCACTGACCTGGGCTATCACTCCTTACACTCATAAAAAACATACTTATGTATAACCTGTCCAAGGCCCTTTAGCTGGAACCACACGTCCAGCTGTTCCCACAGGAGATGACATTTGGATCCCCGGCAGTGACTATCTCTTGCTTATCTTCTTGCATGCTTGCTTAACTTTCCTCCTAATTTCTCCCCCCCTTTTTCTTTGTTGCTCTAGCTTTAGGTGTGAACATGAAATAGATTGTCTTTACTCTGTCTTTAGGCATAAAAATAAAATAAGATTGTTTAGTGGCATCTGACCTCGCTTGTGTCTTAATCTCACTCTTGGAATCATTTTTGAACCTTCCTGAGTCCAAAATTGGACCAGGACCCCACAGGCTCATAAACTGATGTGTAAATAGTAAAATCATTGTCATAGAGCTCACTTATTTAGCAGGGAGATCTCAAAGTGAGTTCACACAGGCTGTCATCTTTATAGAATGAAGTGGTTGACTCGTAGTCAAATTGCATACAGTAGGAAAAGTATGCACAAGACTCCCCGTGCCCACAAGTTATTGGCGTTAAGTGTGCCATTCTGCTTCCTTGTGGGTCTGCTGGAAGGAATTCTTGGCCTAGCTACGGCTCAGGCTCTTACCTCCTCTGGAGCCTGGACCAAACTGCTGCTGGTTTGGCTGGGAGGCGTGTTGAGTGCATCCGCCACACATAGCCAAAGAATCCTCTCTCAGGTGAGGCCTCTGCTACAATAACCTTTATGTCCTCAGACAGGTTGCTGATAGATAAGTAAGAATGAGACCATCACATGATTCATGTGTAAACCTTCCCACAATCACATTATAAAGCAAGAGGATTAAGAACAGGAACCCTGTGACTCAATGAATTCAATATCCTTGTTTGCCATGATGCTAGGTAGTTCTTCCTACATGCCACATCCATCCCACACTGCTATCAGAAGTTAAAAAAAAAAAAAGCACCAAAGCTGTGAGTATCTCAATTTCATACTGGATCTAATCCAAAACTCTCAGATGTAGTAAAAGAACTTAGAACAGTTAAAGCCAGAAGATTTAAGCTGATTAACACTGGTCCAACTAGTATATCATCTAGAGCTTTTGGGCATCCCATTGAATTTAATGGACCTTGAATCCCAAATTCTGTGAAAAGAACATTGCCAGGTGTATTTATAGTGAGTCTTTTCCTCTCTGTTATTGAAAACCATCATTAAAATCTGAATATATTTTTCCTTTTCAAATATTGATTTGTTTTTAAATGTAATTTCTTTCATATGCTAAATTTTGTGGAACAATTACTGTGTTTTTATCAGTTTTATGCAGTGAAAAGTAGAGTCCACACTTGACAAATCAATTATGGCATTACTGTAATGTCTCCTGAGAGTCAATGTCTGGCACAAGGGCTCAGCTGAGGGCTAATATTCACCTTCCCTATACTGCCAAAACCAGAAAATAAAAAAAAAATCTGGTCACATTTTCAAAATGGTGAAGCAATCTAGCAGGAAGGGGAAGAAATAATCAGATAATCAGATAAATAAAACACACTGTAAATAAATGTCCACTTCTTATGTGGTTGTACAGAAATGATATCCAATTTTTTCTCTGTGTCAGTGTAAAATGGTCACACAACACCTAGCCATGTGCTTGTCCTTATGTGCATGCTGCTTTAAGAAGTGAAAGTCATTATTTCTGCTGCAACATTTGCCTTCTGGGCAGACTTGTGCTGATGACTCTGCTCCCTGACCACTTGCTTGCTTTCTGGGAAACTCTGCAGTCAGACTTTTCTGGGGCTAGCTTTAAGACTTTTTTATTCCTTAGATTTACATCTCAGGAATAGGACACAAATGACCTTTTGAGATACATGTTATGCCTAGCAGTATCTTTAACTATACTTAGGAAGTGACTGCCATCCACTTCATCAGTTGTATTCATTATGGTCAAGAGTTTTGCCTTAGGGCCAGGTAGCCTAAGTTTAAAAGACTTGACTGTCATACCTGAAGAAAACTGACAGAGCATACCACAAGCTCATGGTGTTGTATTGTATTGTACAGAAGAGTGTTCAAGTGAGCATCTTTAAGGTCAATTCTAAATTATACTCCAGTCCACAGCACAGACCTTTCCTGAGCTGATTTAGCTGTGTGGTGAGTGGATGGTGAAGAGACACTCAAAAGGAATGCAGGATAAATGGAAAGAGAAGAAACTTGAACTACTTGGGATTAACAAAGTCAATAAAACATGTAGATTTAGACCACCAAATCACAAATTTTCATCCAAGAAAGCAGCAGTTCCCTACAACTCAGATATCAAACTACTCTTCACAGCTATGGTTGTCCCAGATGTGGGCTAAGTTCTTAAGTTTCAAGTGATTTTCCATCTCTTCTGCTACTGTACATCCTCCATGTCCTTCTCCCCTCTTTCTGTAATTCCATCTGGCCTATACGAGAGAGACAAGGCCACAGCCATCCTGCTTCATAGAGTAGACAGTAAATGTCATGGAGGCACTCCAAAAGTCAATTTAGGCAGGAAACAAGCTCCAAACAGACTTGGAGCCAACTAGAAACAGGGTTTATCCAAAATTATTCAGTACTCCAACAACATTATAAAACACAGGTTCAGTATACCATTTGAGGATATTATTACTGTACGACCACATAAGAATAATGAAGATCCACAGTATGCATGTACTCACAAAACAAGAGACCTCTTTCACTCAAGGGTACCCAGAAGAAATAATTGCTTGCCCAGGGTGAGCAAGGGCTAACTCACGGATATATCTAGAAGAAAATCACCCACCAAAGAGGTAAGGGCACTCAGTTCCGGGAAGTCTCCTTAGACAGCATCCCTGATCTCAGGGGAGGGCTCTGTTCAAAGACTTGCTCCTCTGAGAAGATCACTCAAAGGAGGTCTTTGGCAGGGGCCTCTTTTTATAGCCTAGTCTGATCTGGCTATGGTCATTATGAGCACAATCCAGAATCTTCTTATCTTCTCTGGGTCTGGGCACCTCCTTGGTTGAGGACTCTGTCTGTTGACCGAGGGTCCTGCTCCTTCTGCTCCCCCAGATGGGGGGGAGGTGAACATGAGGAGTCACCCTGCTCCAGGGTGGGGGAGGATTGAGTGTCGGGCACCTTGGCACCACCCTAGGTGGATACTTGAGGACAGGTGCAGTGGGGCACAAAAGGTGCTAAAGAACCATCAGCTGCCCTATTGAAAGCTCTGGATCTCATCTGAGGATGTGCAGCTGCCACAGTAAATCACTCAGGCACATGATTGTACACTCTGAAGGAGTAAATTGGTGCAGTCTGTGGATTTATCTCCAGGTCCATGATTATACCACCCAATCTGTCCCATCAGACATGTTTCATTTTGTGGGAATAAACCAGAAGATTGGAGAGAAGAAGAGTTGTAAATACAGTCAAGTGACTGCAGCTGGGGTGTAGAAAAACATATATCACACTAATTGTTGATTAGTTTTGTGTGTTCGACAAAGTAAAACCTCTGTGTTTAGATAACATAGACCTGTGAAAAACTTAGAGGCACCTTATAGAACATCCTTGAAATTCCTGCTCTACTGCAGGCAAAGATCAAAGCAGTGTGGTAAACTGCACCTGTGTGAATCCCTGATATACAGGCAAAACAAGCAGGCTGGGTGATCTAGCTAGGACTGAGTGCTGCAGTGGCTGCTTGTGTACCCGTGCCTGGGTGCTTATGTGCTTTTTTGGCGATCCCCTGGTTAGCAAGGTAATTAAAATAAATTTACTCTTTGCATTTCATCCATAGTTTGAGGTTGTTCCTGCAGCCTGCCTGTGTCGGTTCAACACACATTGCATTTAAAGTAAAAAAGGGTTGGTTGCCAAGAGATGCTGATGAGCTTCAGGATTCAGGCTGTGGGAGCTGCCAAGATGACTTTCTTCTGTTTCTGAAAATGCACGTTCCCATCTTGCTTCCTTTCTGGTAATACAGGAACCAATAATACAGATTCTCTAAGGGCAATACATTTAATACAAAACAGACGTACTCGTTACAGGTCTCTACTTGGCATTGCATTGTATCAAACTGCCTGGAGAGACTGGCCAGGATAATTGTCAGTGATGTAACAAGATTTACAATAACATGTACATAGTTCTGCAAATAAGAAATTATGTCATAACACAGTTGATTTGGCTTTTGCACAAAGTTCTGCACTTGAAATGAATCACTTTGATGCATAATCTAGTAACATTCTCTCTTTTTGCGGCTGTGTTATATAAATGCTTCTATGAGCATGGCTATGATACTGCAAAATCGGCAAATCAATAAACTCTTAAAACCACGCTTTTGGGTTTTAAAAGGAGCATTTCTTTATTCAGTGCTGGGGCAGTACTGGGTGTGTCCCTCCATAAGTGCGTCGCCGATCATCATTCGTAAATGGCTTACACTGACAGAAAAATTACATATTCATTACAATTCTTGGAAACCATTAACGTATTTCACGCCTATTCTAACACAGGGTATCCGTTAAGCAATGCTAAGCAACATTTGCATGTTTCTCAGTTACTTCTCAGTTACCTATTTTAAAAGAATATGTCATAAATCTATGTCAATTTTAAGAATAGGATATTGAAGAGAAGCTGCCAAATTCATATATACTGTGATTAAGTTATAAAAGATGTACCCATCATTAACCAACTGACATGAGATAAATGCTTTCTGACCACCTGCAAAATGAGGGGATATTTTTCAAGTTTTAGATCCTTCTGCATGACAAGAGGGAGACAGAAGATTAAGTGATACATTGTTTAGAAGCAGAGTGCTTAGTTTATATTTAACTAATAGTTAATAGATGTATTGTAAGTAAGAAACTAAACAATTATAACTAACATCATCAATTACTTCTTAGTATAGATGTATGGTATGTCAAAATTTTCAAAAACTGTAATGCATATGTAATAATTATGTGAATATAAGCAATGCAAGAGCATCCAGTCGCTGGAGCACTTATGGAGAATGATCCCCAGTGTTCCCCAGTGCTGATAAAATAAAGAATGCCGCTTAACAGTATAATTGACTCTGCTGTTAAGTTTATTTCTCCGTTTCAGTATGATTACTAAGTACAAAGATTCTATGGTTACAAGGTCTGCTTATACAAAAGATTTTACGGTTACATGGTTGTTTATCTTTAAAGATTGTTACCTTAATATTCTCCTAAACTATATATGTTCTATAATTCCTTAAGATACAGTCTAATAATTAGAAATACAGGTATTGGTTAAGCCAGGAACATGGTGAGGGCTGAATGTCCAGGACAACTCAGCGTGTTGTGCTCCACTGAGAATGTGTGCAAGTAAAAGCAACACTTTGCACCAAATCAAACAATGGGATAAAAGTAAACATCAACATGATTTTAGCAATAAAGGTTGTGTAGAGCTGGGGATAGGCAGAGTCCTTAGAACAGAATTAGAAAGCATATCTGTATTGTGAAAGGGTGTGCAAAGCAAAGAACCTGAACTAGTACATACCCAGACCGGTCTGTCTACATGGCATAGCAGAGTGCCAGGTTACCAGCTCATGTCTTGGAAGCAGGATAGCAGTATCACTGTGCTGACATGGCTCAGCAGAATGCCATTAGTTCAAGCACACATGCAATGTGCTGCACTGCACAGCAGAGATAGGCTCTGGGTTTTGGAAGCTTTGGGCCAAGTGCAAAATGAAGCCTTTGAGTCAAGAAAAGCAACTCCTCAGGTATTGGAAGAACAAGATGAAAAGGTTTAGAGATGATTCTGAACAAGGAAAGTCAGTGATAGAAAGTTAATAAAAGTCTTTGGATGGGGACATAAGTCAATGGGCCAGCATGAAACATGCACATAAATAGCAGCTAAGTAAAATCTAGTCTTGTGCTGGCTCACTGCACCAAGGTGAGCTTTATCCCCAAAGAACAATTAGGTGAAACCATCAATAACTCAGAATATTTTAAGATATCACATTTGAATTCAACCATTATGAGAAACCTGGGCTTTATTCCCTTCTTTATTGCTCATTCTGAAATAAAAGTTTTGCATAGCTACTTCTAAAAAAAGTTTTTTGAATGTCTCATGAAAGATCTAAATTTTCACATAACACTTCAGAAGCTTCAGGAAACTTGGAACTTCTGAAACCTAAAACTCCTGAAATCTTGCTGGTTGGTGTGGTTTTACAAGCTGATTAAAGCCTTATTTAGATTTGGAGCACCCTTTAAACAAATGAATGCTAATGCACCCAATGAATGTTGGAATGCTTTGTCAAAAAAAGTCTTGGTAGCTGCTGCTAACATGCAACCACCTCTGAGACAAAATTATCAGGAATAAAAATTGGTAGTTCCATGTGAGAGAAGAAATAAAAATCTCACCATTGGGGCTAGAAGTCAAATAGTAATTTGTTGGCTGTGAAGTAGTTAACACCATTAGTTAAGGCAGAAATCTTACTACTTGATAGCTAGAGGCTTTGGTGTTTATCCTATTTTAGAATTAGCCCCTTGCAAAGCATCACAAATGGTGTGAATACACCTCAAAAGCCCAATTTTTCTTCTTATGTATATAGGAATAAGCATTCCTATGGATTTAATCATCCCTGAAGATTACAGACAGGGTCATAACCTCAGTTCTCTATTTTACAAGGCACTTAGAGAAATCAGGAACATCCAAGATCTTAGTACATCTCACATTCCCTTTGTTTCCAGTCCAGCAAATGTAGCACCAACACAGAAGCAATGCACCCACATGCCAAAGGTTACATTTTTACTGTATGGTGAAGGGCTGCTCTCATTAAACTCCCTGAATCACCATTCTTCTTAACAACGAGCTGAATCTTCATATCCCTGCTAAGCTTCATATGGCTGAACTAAATCTTCTATAAGCAGGGATGAGAACATCACCAGGTCACTGCATTTTCTCCATTAATGAAAATGAGAGCTGAGATTTGAAAGTTTTTCTATGAAAAGTTACAGTAAGGGAAGAACAAAATCAAAATAATCAATAGAGCCACAAAGATGATTAAGGGAGTGGGGCACCTCCCTTACAAGGAAAGACTAAGGGAGCTGGGTCTCTTTAGCTTGGAGGAGACTGAGAGGTGAGCTCATTAATGTTTATAAATATGTAAAGGGTGAGTGTCATGAGGAGGGAGCCAGGCTCTTCTCAGTGAAAACCAATGACAGGACAAGAGGTAATGGGTACAAACTGGAACACAGGAGTTTCCGCTTAAATATGAGAAGAAACTTCTTCACAGTGAGGGTAACAGAACACTGGAACAGGCTACCCAGGGAGGTTGTGGACTCTCCTTCTCTGGAGACATTCAAAACCCACCTGGACGCCTTCCTGTGTAACCTCATCTAGGTGTTCCTGCTTTGGCGGGGGGATTGGACTAGATGATCTTTTGAGGTCCCTTCCAATCCCTAACATTCTGTGATTCTGTGAAAAGATCACCTTTCTGTCTGCATTGCTGTGGCAGATGCACTCAACCTCCTCCCAGCCAAACCAGCAGCAGTTTGGTCCATGCTCCAGAGGAGGGAAGGGCCTGAGCTGCAGCCAGGCCAAGAACTCCTTCCAGGAGACCCACAGGGAAGCAGAACAGCACACTGAATGCCAGTGGCTTATGGGCACAGGGAGTCTTGTGCATACTTTTCCTACTGTATGCAATTTGACTACGAGTCAGCCACTTCATTCTACAAATACAACAGCCTGGATGAGCCCACTTTGAGCTCTCCCTGCTAAATAAGTGAGCTGTATGGCAATGGTTTTACTACTCAGAGGTCAGTGGATGAGCCCAGTTCAAGTTCAGTATTAATCATTTAGCTTAAGTAGATGCACACCAAATGTAACGGATTATTTAGAGATATAAGGCTGTATGATTTTTAATATATTTGTTGATTCATGTTACTTGGTAGACTAGATCTGCTAAAATTTCAAGCTTGTATTTACCCAAAGCAACTGCAGACTACACTAAACACTTGCAAGATAAAGTCTGTCTTGCATTTTGCTGGGAAAAATGGAACTGACTGGGAAACCAACCATCCAAGGCTAACACAGAGACATCACAGACATCTGCAAAGTGGGGCCTATTTTGCACTTTGCTGAGAAGAAAGGATTTATCCAGACAAAACGGCACCTTCAAGGATATTGACCAAAACCAATGTCTACAACTGAACAAAACAGAGGCCCACGTGGAGTCAGGAAAAAAGGGCTCAATAGGGAGCAAAGGACCTGGTGCTGAAATATTGCTATTGGACTGAATCCTGGTGTGAATGGTCTGTGAAGATAGAAAAGTTTGTAGTTTTCTATGCTTGAGTGGACCTCTGCACAGGTACCCAGCTTGAGCCAGCCCTTCTGCTATTTTATTCCATTAATTATTTTTTTTTTTCCTGAGAATTTTGTTTCTTGAAAGTCTGCTTTGCATACGGTTATGGGTCTCCCCTGAAAGTTTGCCTTTGGGGCTCTAAGTACAGGCTCCAGAGTGAACGGTTATCAGGGAAAGAAGAATCCTGAATGTTTGCATCGTGATGGATATAAGCCTTGCCTGAGTGTTTGCCTCCGGAACTCCAGGACACAGACTCCAGAGGAAACAGTCATCAGGGAAAGAAGGCTCCTGAAGGTTTGCTTCGTGAGTGGATACACACGCTTGGAAAGAAGGTAAGCAACATTTGTCTTGGTATATCTTCCCCCATGCAGTAAATAATAGAGCAAACCTGCCACCGAACTCTTTAAGGTCACGCTTCTCTTTAAGAAATCTAAACATTGTTCTGCAGCAAGCAGAACCCTAAATTACTCCCCCGTGACAATTGCCTCCTATTTGTCACTTCTTAATTACTTCCTCCTGCCACCTATTTATAACTTCTTTGTATGAGCTGTAATACCACAAATTTACATGACTCTAATACTTATACAGTTGATTCAAAGATTGCATTATTAACCCTCTCGGTTTTCTAGGTCATACGTTCAGATCCTATTTTTACATTTGCCTTTGTCCTACTTAGAAAAATTAACAACCCACTCAAAGCAGAGTGTGTAAAATACATAGATGGCTGTAATCTGCCTTCTGCATAACCTGCAGTGTTCAAAGGGAGTTTCTGAGCTCTGTGCTGCTTCCTCAAAGACAGCTTCTCTGCCTCCTTACTTAAAATGCATAACTTAAGGAACATGTTGAGGCTAAGACAGAAGCAACCAAGGATAGCTGTAACCAAAGTAGAGGATGGTAATCTTGTCATGTACTCAAGCTGATGTAAACAGCTGATAAATCTGGCAAATCCACACCTCCACAGTCAGGGGGATACTTTAGCACAGCAAATCCTTCTGTTGACTGGTACTAGAGGTTCCTGCAAAGATTCCATAATCAGTCTCAGTGCCATCTTCTCAAGTTTCCTTTCAGAGATCCTATAGAAAGCCTGTCTTAATGTGCATACATATTATTGAAATTTACTTTGAAGGCTCTGTTCAAAATGGTATGTCATGATGCTGAGCCTAGCAAAGCAAAAAGAGTCACCATGTCCAAGCTATGCATGGAATACAGAAAAGATACAAAGGGCAGTTCTGTTAAGGTATAGAACTTATGTTATAATGTCATATGTATCACTAGATTAAGCTGACTTTACTGCATTGTGTACAGTGTAGTAGGAACTTTTGGCAATCGTAACACTGTTTCTATCTGGTCATGAATTTCCAATACATCTTTCCATTGCAGCAAGAGAGTTTGAGTTTAGAAACTGTGCCTTTTCTGTAGATTCATCCCCTATTGAGCATGACAGGACTCAGTACATCTCAAAATAGATGTTGGTCAGCAATGCTTAGGTGAATAAGCACAGCTCATTGCAAACACTCCAGGAAACAGGGTGTGAGCAGTGTCTGCTTTCTAGTTTGGTGGTTGTCTCTGCATCACAAGTTGACATATGGTGTTATGATTCAGTTTTATGTAGTAGCCCCTGCATGTCCCTGGAAAAACAAGGTAACTTCAAAGGCAAACTGGACAACATTAACAACACTGTCATTTAGATAATAGTGAAACATCCTATATTGTATTGAGCTGTACTGGAAATATTGTACTACATAGATGCATTGTCTTTCATTCAGAAACAAATTCTCTCTGTCACTAACAGAGACTGTAGTGCTATTTGTTTGCACTGATGAGAATCACTGCACTATCAGGTGGCATTTATTTATCTCATCTGAAGATGTCATTGCTCCTACTGAGGCACCTTCTGACTGATCTCTTGTCACACTGGAACTCAGTTTAGGGAAAACTAAAAGAGTTCTAAAATTATCATTTTATGAGTAAGTACCAGGTTGGTGCAAAAATAATTGCGGTGTTGGACCATTAATTTTAAATCATTAGAACTAGGCTCAAACACACCTTTATTAATCAAAATAGGAACCATTACAATCAATGCAGTTTTGCCAACGAGAAATGTTTGTTCATTCCTGTAGCGCAAAAATCCATGCTTTGGGATTCGACAAACTCTTGGAAAACATTTTCTGCATCCTGCTGGTTGTGGGAGTGTTTTCCCTGCAAAAAGTTGTCGAGATGCTTGAAGAAGTGGTAGTCGGTTGGCGAGAGGTCAGGTGAATAGGGCGGATGAGGTAAAACTTCGTAGCCCAATTTGTTCCACTTTTGAAGCATTGGTTGTGCAATGTGCTTTTGGGCGTTTTCATGGAGAAGAATTGGGGCCTTTCTGTTGATCAATGCCAGCTGCAGGCATTGCAGTTTGCGGTGCATCTCATTGATTTGCTGAGTATCCTTCTCAGATGGAATGGTTTCACTGGCATTCAGAAAGCTGTAGTGGATCAGACCAGCAGCAGACCACCAGACAGTGACCATGACTTTGTTTTGGTGCAAGTTTGGCTTTGGGAAGTGCTTTGGAAGTTCTTCTCAGTACAACCATTGAGCTTGTAATTGCTGGTTGTCCTATAAAATCCACTTTATTTCACACGTCACAATCCAATCAAGAAATGGTTTGTTGTAGTTGCGTAGAATAAGAGAAGATGACACTTCAAAACAACAGGTTTTTTGATTTTCGGTCAGCTCGTGAGGCATCCACTTACCTTTCCAATTTGCTTCGAATGCTGAATGACTGTAGAATGGTCGACATTGATTTCTTCATCAACTTCTCATGTAGTTTTAAGAGGATCAGTTTTGATGATTGCTCTCAATTGGTCATTGTCAACTTGCGATGGCTGGCCACTACGCTCCTCATCTTCAAGGCTCTCATCTCCTTTGCAAAGCTTCTTGAACCACCACTGCACTGTACGTTTGTTAGCAGTTCCTGGGCCAAAGGCGTTATTGATGTTGCGAGTTGTCTGCGCTTCTTTACAACCCATTTTGAACTCGAATAAGAAAATCACTTGAGTTTGCCTAATACTTCAAAAACTAGCAATCTCACAACTTTGTGAAACAGGATAATGAAATTCTAAATATATTAATATTAATACAATTAAAACAGCATTCAGCATTTGACAACCTAACTGGAGACTGACTTGCTTCTATATGCCTACAAAGGACTCCTTTTATTTGAGGAAGCAAATATCAGCATTTTACTTGAGGTACTTTGGAGTCTCTTTTTCTAAAGTTCTTTCTCACAGAAATGCATCACAGACTCATTACTGTTCTGGTACACTACAGAGACTGACACACACACCCTCACCCAAGAACACAAAGAGCCATGGCATCTTCTCAATATTGCCCCATGTTTTTAAGTACTGTTCTCAGTCTGGGACTTACACAGCAGAGCACACATCAGCCTGTCTCCAAAAATAAGGAACAGACTAAGAGAAACTCCCAGAAAACTGAGCATGCCATTGTTTTTCTTTGCCAAAGAAAACCAGATTTTCCTCATAAGAAGTGCATGTGATCCTGGTCACTATCAGCAGAGTGGATTAAAAAACACAGGTATTTCCAACCTCTGAAAAGACAACATTCTTATTTTATTCTATATGTAAACATTTATCAAGGTATTACATGACCCTTAGGAGAATAATACTTGAATATTTGCTGACCACCCTGTCACATTTCCTGATATTTGAAAACATTCATGTTTTTGTTTGAGATATGAAATGAACTTCAGTTATACCACTGTGCATGCAATATAGAGGGACTATGGGTCACTCGAGCAAGTTTCCCAGGGCAATATTTAGTTGTTTGTTTGGGGTTTTTTTTGTATCTATGTAGTGTCAGGCTGTAATCCCATCTATCTGTAAATAATGTACCAACACAAAAGTATTTGCAAGAATATTATTTTCTTGGAATGGAAAGGTCTTTCAGAACTATCAAGTAGGAACAGACCTATCCTTCACTACAACCTTTTTCTGTTGTCCAAATGGCTTATTCTGCAGGTTTCAGTCTTGTTCTTATCTCTTATCTCAGCATTCAAAAAATGTCATCCCTGCCTCTCTTATTTTATCTACCATGATCTGCCTTGCTTATGCGTCTTACAAACAGAATCACTGTCAGGAAAAAAAGATGTGGCTATTCTGAATATTTTTTCTAAGTGCCATTACTATGTGGTATTTGAAAGTCTAAAAATGTTACAACAGTGGGTTTTGGTTTTTTTTTTTGGTTTTTTTTTTTTTTTTTTGGTTGGTTGGTTTTTTGGTTGTTTTTTTGTTGTTGTTTTGTTGACATGCACAGTGAAGCTAAACTTAGATATGCATTTTCTCATCTGATTATACTGGTCCAATCTTAATACTATTTAGAGTTTGAGTCTTTGCAAAGTCACGTGTAGCAGCAGCAGAACTGCATAAAACTTTGAAATTAAAATATATTGAGGCATATTAAGTTAAAAACCTATCTTTTCAAACTTTACAGAAATTGAACATTCTCTAAAAGAGTTTCTTTTTCCAGAATAATCAAATAATTTTTAGATATTTTTTCCATAGTCAAATGCCCTAGGCTCCTTTTGCCTCCCATCTAGTCCTAATCAATACAGAATGCAGAATCATGCAGACTTTGGTCACAGAGAATCAGGGTACTCAAAACAAATAGAGGTCAGGAAGGACTGACTCATTACTCTGATGGCTAAAGCACAGGACTAATGGAATGATAACAGGAGCAACTGAGTTCACTTTTCCCCAGACTGAAATAAAAGTGAGAGCCAAGTCAAGAATCCCACTCTTGATGCTTGTTAATTTCTGTTAAAAATGCAAGTGTGTTTCTGAAACCTGGAACTGGTGCAGATTTTTTTTTTTTTTTTTTTTTACAAAAGAAATTATGTTTTTTCTAACAATAATGAAATAAACAATCCCTTTCAAATGTTCAACCTCCCTCCACTATTAAATAAATTATTTCCTCTATTATAAGAGTAGGGCACTACCCTTCAAGTCCCAAACAAGAGCGAGGCTATTCATATTTGCATTTGTCCTATAATTTGTGTTCCTGGTTTTGTCATTGAACTCTTCTTTTGGTTTGATTTGCAGACTTTGTCACATGCTGCAGACACTCAGGATGTAATCATATTTTTAAGAGAAGTTTGCAACTATGCATGACAGCACTTATGCTGTCTGAAAAAGCCAACACAGATAACGATGGCTCCAAGAGGTTAATATTGCACCTTTTTGTTTACTTGTTTGTCTGTGCAGAATGGACATTTCCACTTTGTTGTGGTTTAACCCCAGCTAGTAATATAACCACGATAGCCACTCACTCACCCCCCTCCCCACCCCCCCAAATAGGGGAGAGAATCGAAAGGGAAGGGAGAAACTTGGATTGAGATAAACACAGTTTAATAAAATAGCAGAATACTAACACACTACTAGTAAATATATATATAAAATAGAAATAGAATATAAAATAAAAGATACTCAAGGCAATTCCTCATGAACTCCATCCACATGGAGCAGCCAGTCCCAGGAAACAGCACCCTGGTCCTGAACAGACAATCCCAAAGAGAGGAAAAAGGAAAAAGGCAGAAAGGCCCAGAGGTCTCTGCAAAATGGCAGGATGGCAAAAAGACCAAACTAAATGCCCCGAACAGAACTCCCCCAACAGGTCTCTGAGAGCAAAGAGAAGAGCCAGAGAGAGAAAGAGAATGTGAGAGAGAGCGAAAGATCCTGACTCTCCTTAAATATGAAGTATGACACTAATGGGGTGGAATACTCTCATTGAGCAGTCTGGATGTCAGTCAAGGTCTGCCCCATCTATGCCCCCCTTCCTTGATGCCTCACACCTGTGGGCAGAGCACTTAGAATGTCTTTCACTCTCAGACCAGAGCAATTAAAAACATTAACTCTGCCCTGGGGTTTTATCTTCTTGTTCTCAAACTAAGTCCAAATAATGACCATGCCAGCTATGAAAAAGAAAGGTTTCTAACTGCAGGAAGAAAACTAACTCATTTTCAGACAAACCAGCACACACTTTGAAATAGAAATTATGGGCTTATTTCAGCCCAGAAGAGACACCTTAAGACTGATGTGAAATGGTCTCCTAGTTTGACAGCAACACACTGATAAATCCTGTCAAACCGAGTATCAGTTGAGCGCATGCGTATGCTACTTTCATCTAGATTGTATTCCCACAGTTTGCTTAAGGGAAAACAAATATGAACTGCATCAAAATAAGGCTACGTAGCATGCCCTGTTGTGGTTTAACCCCAGCTGATAACCAAGCACCACACAGCTGCTTGCTCACCCCCCTGCAGTGGGATGGGGGAGAGAATCAGAAAAAAAACCCTCATGGATTGAGATAAGACAGTTTACTAGGATAGCTAAGGAAGAGAAAATAATAATACTAAAAGAATATACAAAACAAGTGATGTACAATGCAATTGCTCACCACCTGTCAACCAATGCCCAGCCCATCCCCAAGTAGTGATCACTGGCCCCCAGTCAACTCCCCAAGTTTATATACCAAGCATGATGTTATATAGTATGGAATATTCCTTTGGCCAGTCTAGGTCAGCTTTCCTGGCTGTGTCCCTTCCCAGCTTATGTGTACCACAAGCCTCCTTGCTGAAAAGTCCTTGACTTGATATAAACATTGCTTAGCAACAACCAAAGCATCAGTGTATTATAAACATTCTTCTCATACTAAATCCAAAACACAGCACTATACCAGCTACTAGGAACAAAATTAACACCTGTTTATCCTTTGTCCCTTAGACCAGTTAAAGACAGAAAAGAGACTATGAACCAAATTTCTGCTCCACAATACAGGTTAGTTGCTTTCTGTTGCTTGTTTTGGGGATATAGATTTCACATCTATCATAGGGATACAGTGAGGTTCTTCTTCCAGACTTATATTCCAAACTTAATTACTAGCAAAAACAGTTTATGTACTTAGGCATGTAGGATGTGAATCCATGCATGCAAAACAAGGTCACGTTTCCTTTGAGGAAAAAGGGAAATTGCTGCACAGCCTTTACACAGCTGCCTTATAGTTAGATCACCTTCCCAAGAAGTAACACGTATGGACTCAAGTCTAGGTTTGGGTCTCTGTCAGTAGCATCGCAAAAAGTCCATGTGAAAAGCAACCCACAGTTATGTTATCCTTGCAAGTCAAGCAGACTTCTAAAAACACTTAAGCTTGGACTTTAATTTTTTTTACTGTGGGTTTGTTGTTTGTGGTAGTTTTTTTCCCTGTTAGCATTGTAGAAAATTATTCAATTTCTAACTTTTCAGACTTTATTTTGTTACTTTCAACTAATGGCAATTTTTCCTAGACCTTGGCAGATTCACTTTTAAACCTAAATTGTTAACTAAAATAATATAAATACTTAGAAAAAAACCACAACCAAGTCTGTTCACCATGATGAAACACAGTAGACCATGTTGTGAAGCTGTACAATAAATAATACTGAAAATTTTCTTCCATTTGTAGGTAACATTGCCTATATAGACATATACCACAGCAAATCTAGACATGCTATGGCACACACAGTGCACAGAAGCAGAGCAGTCAGACCTTGGTTCTTACCTTGGTGGAGCTATTTTCAGTCAAGGGATTATTTCTATATTTCCTCCCAAATACTGATCCTACCACATCCACTTTGTGTCACAGCCCCAAACAGAAAGAGGGGAACTGCAGCCAGCATTTCTCCTGTGATCTTTGTGTGAGCACCCCTGTCCAAATTGCTGCCCACTCACACTTTCTGGCACTGAAAAACTGCTGCGGGAATTGTACAGACATTGAAATGGCACCTTCGTACACAAACCAAACACAGCTTCTGTTTCCTCATGCCTTATTTCCAACATCATCCCATTTGATTGTTGTTTTTCTGGGAAGAACCCCTTCAGCTTTCCTCTGATGCTAAAGTACTCAAGAAGTACATAAGAATTAAAGTCTCTGTTAATAAGGTGGCAATGCATTCAACCAGCAGCCTCTACTGCCATAGGTAAGCAGACTGACTCAGAGGAAATAGGAAGAACATTCTTTGTCTCCTTCCATTTCAGAAAAAAAAAAAAAAAAAGCCTTCACTGGACTCTGAATTATCAGGATCCATATTTTTGTTGTTTTAACATTCAACAATAAATGACTGTAGCCACACTGCAGTCCTTAGACATGCCTACTTATGATGCGTATGGATCCCTGCTTAATGTGCTGCTGTGTTATGAATCTGACTTTAAGGAATCTGTTTCTCCTTGTGCATCACAGAGGGAGCCAAGGGCTAGTTTTAGCTTTGGACTCCACTGCCTAAACATCTAGCACTGCAAACCTCGGCACTGTAACACAAATTCACATTTGGATGTAGCCCTACTTTTCTGTACAACTCCTCAAGCCTAGAGTAGTATGTCAGTAATGAGTTCAGAAAAACTGACCAAATTTCTATGTCTGACAAATACATAAAAACTTCTCCCTGATAGACCAGTCTGAACTTTCACATACAGAAGAAACCTGGACATGTTTCCTCTGTTTGGGATTCAGAGACATACACAAATTTTTCTTCTGTACTTGAAGAAGATAAATAGATCTAAAGAAGTTGTCTGTCCTCCTATTAGCAGTAGGAAACTGTATGCAATGTCCATGTTTATATGGACAAGTCATATGCAAAGTAAGATGCCTTGATTTAAAGCTGTGGGTGTTGTGCTACTTAAGATAGTAACAGCAATGTGACTGATGCACAATGATCTCTTTGGCTGAAGCAATTCTCTGCAGAGCATGCTGGCTGTTATTGATTTCAACTTTATATATATGCCTGTTGTGGTTTAACCCAGCAGGCAGCTAAACATCACACATGGCTGTTTGCTCACTTTCCCCTGCCCCAGTGGGGGAAAGAATTGGAGAAAAAAAAAAAAAAAAAAAAAGGTAAACCTCATGGATTAAGAAAGAGAAAATAAGAATATAATTAAACAAATGATGCACAATGCAATTGCTCACCACCCGTCGACTGATACTTGGACAGTTTCTGAGCAGCGGTCCCCCATCTATCTTTTCCCTAGTTTATATGCTTAGCATGACTTCATATGGTACGGAATATCCTTTTGGCCATTTTGGGTTAGTTCTCCTGGTTGTGTCCCCTCCCATCTTCTTGTGCATCTCCAGCTTTTTTGCTGACAGGATATGAGAAGCTGAAAAGTCACAGACTTAGTGTAAGGACTACTTAACAACTAAAACCAGTGTATTATAAACATTCTTCTCATACTAAATCCAAAACACAGCACTATACCAGCTACTAAGAAGAAAATTAATCTCTATTGCAGCTGAAACCAGGACAGTATCCACCCCTTATTGGAATAAGATATAGGTACCATGTATGCCATGCCCAGGTCTCTCACTTTCCAGTACATTCTAAAAAATCACCATCACTTTTCCTGTCTTGATATGTACACACAGATATCACTCCCTTAATCTATGGGCCATCCATCTAAAATGTCCGTTGACTTCATTTAGTCCATGACTTTGGCCTCCATCTGTCATAACAGCCCTTCAGGGCAGGAAACATGGTATGTGGTGTTAGATGGTGGCGTACTGAAGCTAGTTCTGGTTCCATCACTGATGCACTTGTCTAGTTCTATCATTGCTGCACTTTACTCAGTTTTGTAGAGCACTTTAGAAGTAGGACAAAGGGCAAGATAACTTTATGCTGAGTAGAACAGTGAGTAATCTGAAGAATGAGAAACAAATTCTTAGAAAACAGAACAAAGATAAGGGAGGGCACTCTCTAATTGGGAGAAAGATTATCTCAATCAGGATAGGGCCCAATAACAAACTGTAAACCAGGGATTGGCTGAGGCAGTGCATGGACGTGTCATGAATGGAGTGTGGGATGGGGTTCCAAATCACAGAATCACAAGAATGTTAGGGATTGGAAGGGACCTCAAAAGATCACCTAGTCCAATTCCCCTGCCAGAGCAGGAACACCTAGATGAGGCTACACAGGAATGTGTCCAGGTGGGTTTTGAATGTCTCCAGAGAAGGAGACTTCACAACCCCCCTGGGCAGCCTGTTCCCATGTTCTGATACCCTCACTGAGAAGAAGTTTCTTCTAAAATTTAAGTGGAACCTCTTGTGTTCCAGTCTGAACCCATTACCCCTTGTCCTACCATTGGTGGTCACTGAGAAAAGCCTGGCTCCATTCTCGTCACACTCACCCTTTATATATCTGTAAACATTAATAAGGTCACCCCTCAGTCTCCTCAAGCTAAAGAGACCCAGCTCTCTCAGCCTTTCCTCATAAGGGAGATGCTCCACTCCCTTAATCATCTTTGTTGCCCTGCGCTGGACTCTCTCCAGCAGTTCCCTATCTTTCTTGAACTGAGGGGCCCAGAACTGGGCACAATATTCCAGATGTGGTCTCACCAGGGCAGAGTAGAGGGGAAGAAGAACCTCTCGGGACCTACTAACCACCCACCTTCTAATACACCCCAGGATGCCATTGGCTTTCCTGGCCACAAGGGCACAGTGCTGGCTCATGGTCATCCTGCTGTTCACCAGGACCTCCAGGTCCCTTTCCCCTACACTGCTCTCCATAGGTCATTCCCCAAATTGTACTGAAACCTGGGGTTGTTCCTACCCAGATGCAAGACTCTACACTTCCCCTTGTTATATTTCATTAAAGTTTTCCCCGCCCAACTCTCCAGCCTGTCCAGATCTCGCTGGATGGTGGCACAGCCTTCTGGTGTGTCAGCCACTCCTCCCAGCTTGGTGTCATCAGCAAACTTGCTGATAGTACACTCTATTCCCTCATCCAAATCATTGATGAATATATTGAATAATACAGGCCCCAGTACTGACCCTTGAGGCACTCCACTAGCTACAGGCCTCCAACTAGACTCCGCCCCATTGACCACGACTCTCTGGCTTCTTTCCTTCAGCCAGTTCGCAGTCCACCTCACTACCGAATCATCCAGACCGCACTCCCTCAATTTAGCTGTGAGGATGCTGTGGGAAACTGTGGCAAATGCCTTATTCAAGTCAAGGTAGACCACATCCACTGCTCTGCCATCATCCATCCACCTCGTTATGTTCTCATAAAAGGCTATGAGGTTGGTCAAGCATGACTTCCCTTTGGTGAAGCCATGTTGACTGCCCCTAATGACCCTCTTATCCCTGATATGCCTTGAGATGGCACCAAGGATAAGTCGTTCCATCAGTTCCCCAGGGATGGAGGTGAGGCTGACCGGTCTATAGTTACCCAGGTCCTCCTTCTTGCCCTTTTTGAAGAATGGAGTGACATTTGCTTGCCTCCAGTCCTCAGGCACCTCTCCTGCTTCCCAAGACTTGGCAAAGATGATGGAGAGCGGTCCAGCAATGACCTCAGCCAGCTCCCTCAGCACCCATGGGTGCATCCCATCTGGACCCATAGATTTATGTGTGTCCAGATTGTGTAACTGCTCCCTAACCCAGTCCTCATCAACTGAGGCAGACTCCTCCATTGTCCTGCCTTCCTCTGGGGCCTCAGTGGTACGGGGCTCCTCAGGTCAGCCTCCGGCAGAGTAGACAGAGACAAAGAAGGTGTTCAGTAACTCTGCCTTCTCTGTGTCTTCTGTCAGCAGGGCACCCACCTCGTTCATCCGTGGGCCTACATTGCCTCTGGTATTAGTTTTATCCGCCACGTATTTGAAAAAGCTCTTGCTGTTGTCTTTGACCCCTCTCACCATGTGTAATTCTACGGAGGCCTTAGCTTTCCTAGTTGCCTCCCTATACCCTCTGACAACACCCTTATATTCCTCCCTAGTGGCCAGCCCCTCCTTCCATGATGTGTAAACTCTCCTCTTCCACTTGAGCTTACCCAGCAGCTCCCTGTTTAACCATGCAGGCCTCCTGGCTCCCTTCCTTGACTTCCTACGTGCCGGGACGCTCTGATCTTGTGCCCGGTAGAAACAGTCCCTGAACACTAACCAACTATCTTGGGCCCCTTTACCTTCAAGCAGCCTTGCCCATGGGATTTCCCCTAGCAATTGCCTGAAAAGGCCAAAGTTTGCCTTGCTGAAATCCCGGGTTGCAATTCTGCTTGCTATCCTGCTCCTACCACATGAGATCCTGAACTCCACCATCTCACGGTCGCTGCAACCAAGGCAGCCCTCAACCTTTACCGCTTCAACCAGACCCTCCTTGTTAGTGAGGATGAGGTCCAGCAATGCACCTCTTCTAGTCGGCTCCTCCACCCTTTGCATCAGAAAGTTATCGTCAATGCACTGGAAGAACCTCCTACACTGTTGCTGGCCAGCCGAATAGTCCTTCCAGCAAACATCAGGGAAGTTAAAATCCCCCACCTCAACCAGGGCCTGTGATTGTGAGGCTGCTCCCAGCTGTCTGTAGAAGGCCTCATCAACTTCCTCACCCTGATCTGGTGGCCTGTAATAGATGCCCACAATAGTATCACCCTTGCCAGCCTGCTCCTTAACTTTCACCCACAGACTCTGAACTCACCCCTCATCTGTGCCTGGACAATACTCAATACATTGTAGTTGCTCTCTCACATTAAGAGCAACTCCACCACCACACCTGGCTGGCCTGTCCTTCCTGAAAAGGACATAGCCATCCATGACCACATTCCAGTCATGTGTGCTGTCCCACCATGTCTCTGTAATCACCACCAGATCATAATCTCCTGCCCTAACACAGGTTTCTAACTCCTCCTGCTTATTCCCCATGCTGCCCGCATTGGTGTACAGGCATTTCAGAGAGCGAGCTGAGCACTCTGATTTCACCTCAGGGGTATGGGGGGCCTCCCAGCCCTCATGAACTCTAGAGTGATGCCCTACTGATGCAAGCCCAGCTACCACCCAATCCCCCTTCAAATCTAGTTTAAAACTCCCCAAATGAGCCCTGCTTATTCCTGTCCCAGTATCCTTTTGCCCCTGCGAGATAAACCTTTCCCACGTATCACTGTTAGGACTGGTGTCTTGTAAAACCAGCCGTTATCAAAGAACCCAAAGCCCTGCCTGTAGCATCAGTCCTGTAGCCAATTGTTTAGGGACTGGATTTTTCTATTCCATCCCACATCATCACCCAAAACTGGAAGGAGGGAAGAGAAAATCACTTGAGCCCCAGACTCTTTTACCATCTGTCCCAAGGCCTTGAAATCTTTTTTCATTCCCATCAGACTGCGGGATGCAGCTTCCTCCCCATCTGTCTGGAAGATCAGCACTGGGTAGTAGTCCGTCAGGTGCACCAGGTTGGGGAGCGTCCTGGTGATGTCCCTGATCCGGGCTCCAGGTAGACTGCACACTTCCCTGCGATGAGGGTCAACTCTGCAGATTGGGCCCTCCGTCCCTCTCAGAAGGGAATTGCCTACTACATTTACCCTTCTTTCTTTCTTATCTGAGGCGGTCTTGAGGCATGGAGTCAACTGCCTCTTTCTATGTGACCTCGTAGGTGGGCCTTGCACCACATCCTCACCTACCTCCTCTTCAAGATCCAGGGCCTCAAACCTATTACGGAGGGGCACCTGAGGAAGCAAAGCAGGTAGGGAGGGGGGTTGCCCACAGCCCCGAACTGGAACTAGCTTCCAACCCTCCTCTTCTTTTCTGTCCCCTACCTCTGCCCAACAGCGACAGGGCAGGGGCTGTCTCAGGTCTTCTCCCTCTGCCCGACAGGTCAAGGGGTTCATCACCTTTTGGGGAGTATCCCCCTGGAGCCTCTCTGAGTGGCACGCCAGGGAGTTACTCCACCAGTCAATTTCCTTTTCACACTCCCTGATGGTCCTCATCCTCTCAATCTCCTCCTTAAGCTTTGCAACCATGTAGTGCAGATCTTGCACCTGCTCACACCTCACACAGGTGGGATGCTGGCCATCGTCATCCAGCAGCAGCAGGCTCTGTCACTCCCTGCAGCCAGAAACCTGAATAGCCACAGTTTGGGGCAGACAGTCTGTCTGAGTTGCTACAGTCTTCTTGAGACAAGCTCTCTTTCTGGTCAAGACCATGATCAGCAACAGTATGAAATACTGGCAATAGGTGAGAGTCTAACTAGTAAAGGGTGACAACCTCTACACCCTAGTGCACGAGTTACCACGCCCGCTGCTGCAGCACAGCGTGGGTGCTACTCACCTGTGTCACAAGCCGATTGTTCCTTCCAGCACCTGGCAAGAAGGGACTTGTCGCTGCCCTCCCGGAAGCTTTTTCAAGACGAGGGGCGGGGGAGTGATCGCCCTCGCCGCGGTAACGCCCACTCCACGTCAGCTGCTCTTGCAAGGGCTGCCGGGAGCTGCCGGGTCTCTCGAGAACGAAAGTGCCCGATTGAGAGAAAAAAAAAACAAACAAACAAACAAAAAAAAGGCTTCTCTGTACCTCGAAGATTTCACTTAATCGGGACCCGCCGAGCTGCCTCTGATCAGCTGATCTCAGGAACTTTATATCCTTTTTATATTGTGGCACTCAGAACTGCATACAGTACACCAGGTGAGCCTGCACCAGTGCAGAGTAGAGCGGGACAATCACCTGCCTCGTCCAGCTGGCAATGCTGTGCTTGATGCACCCCAGGACACAGTTGGCCCTCTTGGCTGACAGGACACACTGTTGGCTTATGTTCAACTTGTCATCAACTAGAACCCCCAGACCCCTCTCCACAGAGCTGCTCTTCAGCATCTCGTTTTCCAGTCTGTATGTACAGCCAGGGTTGCAGTATCCCAGGTGCCAAATTCGGCAATTGCCCTTGTTGAACTTCGTGCAGTTGGTGACTGCCCAGTTCTCCAATTTGTCCGGATCCCTCTGCAGGGCCTCTCTGCCCTCAAGAGTATCAACAGTTCCTCCCAGTTTAGTGTCATCAGCAAACTTACTAAGTAATCTCTCAAGTCCTGAGTCTAAGTCATTTATAAAGACATTGAAGAGTGCTGGTCCTAAGATGGATCCCTATGGAACCCCGCTAGGTACTGTTCACCAGCCTGACATAACCACATTTACTATAACCCTTTGAGCCCAACCTCTCAGACAATTGCTCACCCACTGCATTATGTGTTTATCCAGCTGTATGCTGATCATCTTGTCCAGGAGGATACTGTGAGAGACAGTATCAAAGGCCTTTCTGAAATCCAAAAAGACGACATCGACAGGCTTCCCTTGGTCAATTGGGTGGGTAACCTCGTCGTAGAAAGAAATGAAGTTTGTTAAGCAGGACTGTCATGAAGGGACCCAAAAGTCAGTTTTAGGCAGACAACAAGTTCCAAAACAGACTTTATTCTGGCCAGAAAAGTACAGCCAATGAACCAACCAAAACAGGGTTTATACAATTAGTTAGCCCTCCTATAACATAAGATAAAGGTTTGGATATCAGTTGAGGAAATTATTGGGGTGCAGCAAATGAGAATAGTGATGATCCACAGCGTGCATGCGCACACTCACAGGAAACAAAGCCAGAGCCCTCTGACTCCAGGATACTACACTCTCCTGATTCAGCAAAGACTTACACTTGCCTGATAGTCAAGGACTTATTCAAGGATATATCTAGTAGATTATCACTCACCCAAACAAGGAGATGAGGCTCTTCCAGTCCCAGGAAGTTTCTTTAGACAGCATCCCAGTCTAAGGGGAGGGCTTCAGCACAGACCCGCTGCTCCGAGAAGCCCACACAAAGGGAATCTTCGGCAGGAACCCTGTTTTATAGCCTGATCAGATATGGCTGTGGGCATTCCAGAAGTTTCTTGGCTTCTCTGGGCCACTCCTCCTCTGCTAACAACCCTGGCTAACCGTATCCGGGTCCCACAAAAGAGCCATTAATTGCCCCATTGAAGGAGAGGGGGATATACAACTGCCACAGCAGTTCTCAGAGGGGGGAAGTGCAACTGCCATAGCAGTTCTCAGAAGGGGGGGAAGTGTAACTGCCACATAGACCTTCCCCTCATGAACCCATGTTGGCTGGGATCAGTGACTGTGTTGTAATTCAGATGTTTTTCAGTAACTCCCAGAATAATCTTCTCCATGGTTTTGCCAGGCACAGAAGTGAGACTGACAGGTCTGTAGTTGCCAGGGTCATCCCTGTTGCCCTTCTTGTAGATGGGGACAACATCTGCCAGCTTCCAGTCATCTGGGACCTCTCCAGATTCCCAGAAGCACTGAAAAATCACAGTGAGAGGTCTCGCTATGATATCAGCCTGCTCTTTAAATAGCCTCGGATGAATCCCATCAGGCCCAAACGACTTGTAGGGATCTAACTAGAGTAGCAAATCTTGTACAAGTTTCAGATTTATTGGGAGTTTATCATTCACGTATGCGAGGGCGAAAACTCATGGACTCCACACAATTCAATATGAATTCAAGTGAAGCCCTTTATTACAGAAACAAGCCTCTTTATATATGCAGTTATTTCCTGATCACGCGTGCAAGCTCCAAGCATGCATTAGCTGATTGGATATTGTCCATGTTCACGAGCTGTCCACATGCCCGAGTCTCACTGCTGTTTTTCAGGGTGCTGTTTTTCAGCCCTCGGGCTGGCCTTGAGATTCCTTTGGCTAGTTCAGAAATAAATCTCTATCTAATAGAAACGCATCCACACAACAACCTCAAGAAAATCCCTCAAATCTCCCACAATTTCCCCTTTTTGCTTTTGAACCAGCCAGGCCTTGTTTACAATGCGCTGAATCATCTTTGAAATAGACTGCAGCATACAACATATGATTAACAACGATTACAGTTACATATAATGTAACTAAGCATTACATAATAAGATCAAACAACTACCCATCACTTGTCAAACCCTAATTCTACTATGACAATCTTATTAACGTGCTGGGTTAGTTTGTTTAAAATACTATGAATAATTCCAGAATGATTAAACAAGTTAATAAAACATCTTTCTCTTAAATTCATCACAACCATGGCCTTACGATAACAACAAAAATCTATAGCAACACAATTTTGAAATGTAACATGTCTAATACCATCAACATCTACTATTAATTGAGTTAGTATCTCAGAAGTTAGATTAGCCTGTTTAAAAGACAAATAGCTTAACTTTCATATGTCTCCTAAAGCTTTACCAGCTGCTAGACTAAGGAGAAGGAGTGCACTATCAGAGTATCACAGTATCACAGTATGTTTGGGATTGGAAGGGACCTCAAAAGATCATCTAGTCCAATCCCCCTGCTGGAGCAGGAACGCCTAGGTGAGGTCGCACAGGAACATGTCCAGGCGGGTTTTGAATGTCTCCAGAGAAGGAGACTCCACAACCTCCCTGGGCAGCCTGTTCCAGTGCTCTGTCACCCTCAGTGAGAAGAAGTTTTTTCTCAAATTTAAGCGGAACCTCTTGTGTTCC
Organism: Columba livia; assembly: GCF_036013475.1. NCBI lineage: Eukaryota > Metazoa > Chordata > Aves > Columbiformes > Columbidae > Columba > Columba livia. Next base: position 17,707,114 of record NC_088641.1, on the reverse strand, counting down.
AGCTTGATCCCATTACCCCTTGTCCTATCATTGTTTGCCACCGAGAAGAGCCTGGCTCCATCCTCATGGCACTCACCCTTTATATATTTATAAACATTAATAAGGTCACGCCTAAGTCTCCTCTTCTCCAAACTAAAGAGACCCAGCTTCCCCAGCCTTTATTCATAAGGGAGGTGCTCCACACCCTTAATCATCTTTGTTGCCCTACGCTGGACCCTCTCCAGCAGTTCCCTGTCCTTCTGGAACTGAGGGGCCCAGAACTGGACACAATATTCCAGATGTGGTCTCACCAGGGCGGAGTAGAGGGGAAGGAGGACCTCTCTCGATCTACTAACCACCCCTCTTCTAATACACCCCAAGATGCCATTGGCCTTCCTGGCCACAAGGGCACAGTGCTGGCTCATGGTCAGCCTGTTGTCCACCAGGACCCCCAGATCCCTTTCCCCTACACTGCTCTCTCATAGGTCATTCCCCAACCTATACTGGAACCTGGGGTTGTTTCTGCCCAGATGCAGGACTCTACACTTTCCCTTGTTAAATTTCATCAGGTTATTCCCCGCCCAACTCTCCAGCCTGTCCAGGTCCTGCTGGATGGCAGCACAGCATTCTGGCGTGTCAGCCACTCCTCCCAGCTTGGTGTCATCAGCAAACTTGCTGATAGTACACTCTATTCCCTCGTCTAAATCGTTAATGAATATATTGGATAATGTTGGCCCCAGTACTGACCCCTGAGGCACTCCACTAGATACTGGCCTCCAACTAGACTCCGCACCATTGACTACCACTCTCTGGCTTCTCTCCTTAAGCCAGTTTGCAACCCACCTCACTAGTCTATTGTCTAGACCACACCTCTTCGACTTAGCTGTGAGGATGCTGTGGGAGACTGTGTCAAAGGCTTTGCTGAAGTCAAGGTAGACCACATCCACCGCTCTGCCATCATCCATCCACCTTGTTACATTCTCATAAAAGGCTATGAGGTTGGTAAAGCATGACTTACCCTTGGTAAAGCCATGCTGAGTGCTCCTAATAAGCCTCTTATCCTTGATATGCCTTGAGATGGCACCAAGGACAAGCTGTTCCATTACTTTCCCAGGGATACAGGTGAGGCTGACCGGTCTATAATTAGCCAGGTCCTCCCTCCTGCTCTTTTTGAAGACTGGAGTGACATTTGCTTTCCTCCAGTCCTCGGGCACCTCTCCCGTTTCCTAAGACTTGGCAAAGATGATGGAGAGCGGTCTAGCAATGACTTCAGCCAGGTCCCTCAGCACCTGCTGATGTATCCCATCTGGACCCATGGATTTATGGATGTCCAGACTATTTAATTGCTCCCTAACCCAGTCCTCATTTTCTAAAGCAAACTCCTCCATTGACCTGGCTTCATCCGGGGTCTCAGGGGTACAGGACTCCCCAGGACAGCCTCCGGCAGAGTAGACAAAGAAGGCATTCAGTAATTCTGCCTTCTCTGTATCTTCTGCCACCAGGGCACCCACCCCATTCACCAGTGGCCCTACATTGCCTCTGGTATCAGTTTTATCTGCTATGTATATGAAAAAGTTCTTTTTGCTGTCCTTGACCCCTCTCACCAGCTGTAATTCTAAGGAGGCCTTGGCTAGCCTAGCTGCCTTCCTGCATCCTCTAACAGCAGCCTTATATTCTTCCCAAGTGGCCAGCCCCTGCTTCCATGACCTGTAGACCTGTAAACTCTCCTCTTCTGCTTGAGCGTACCCAACAGATCCCTATTCAACCACACAGGCCTCCTGGCTCCCTTCCTTGACTTCCTACGTGTGGGGATGCTCTGATCCTGAGTGTGGAAGAAGCAATCTCAGAATGCAATCCAGCTATCTTGGGCCCCTTATCCTTCAAGCAGTCTTGCCCATGGGATTTCCCCCAGCAATTGCTTGAAAAGGCCAAAGTTAGCCCTGCTAAAGTCCAGGGTTGCTATTCTGTTCCTGCCATACAAGATGCTGAGCTCCACCATCTCATGGTCACTGCAACCCAGGCAGCCCTCAACCTTTACTGCTTCGACCAGACCCTCCTTGTTAGTGAGGATAAGATCCAGCAGTGCACCTCTCCTAGTCGGCTCCTCCACCATCTGCATGAGGAAGTTATCATCAATGCACTGGAGGAACCTCCTGGACTGTGGCTGGCTGGCTGAATGGTCCTTCCAGCAAACATCAGGGAAGTTAAAATCCCCCACAACAACCAGGGCCTGTGACTGTGAGGCCACTCTCAGCTGCCCATAGAAAGCCTCATCAACTTCCTCAGCCTGATCTGGTGGCCTGTACCAGACGCCCCCAACAGTGTCACCCCTGCCAGCCTGCCCCTTGATCCTGACCCATACACTCTCAACTCGCTCGTCATCCGCTCCTGGGCAGAATTTAGTACATTGTAGTTGCTCTCTCACATAGAGAGCAACTCCACCACCACGCCTGGCTGGCCTGTCTTTCCTGAAAAGGGCATAGCCATCCATGACCACATTCCAGTCATGTGAACTGTCCCACCACGTTTCCGTAATTGCCACCAGATCATAATCTCCCGACCGAACATAGGATTCTAACTCCTCCTGCTTATTCCCCATGCTGCACGCATTGGTGTACAGGCAATTCAGCAAGCGAGCAGAGCACACCAGTTTCTCTCTTGGGGCATAGGAGGCCACCCGGTCCTCATCAGTTTTAGAATGCTGCCCCACTGGGACAAGCCCAGCTACAACCCCATCCCCCTTCAAGCCTAGTTTAAAGCTTTCCAAATGAGCCCAGCTAATTCCTGCCCCAGCATCCTTTTGCACCTGCAAGATAAACCTTTCCCGCGTAACACTGTCCGGACTGGAGTCTTATGAAACCAACCATTATCAAGAAATCCAAAGCCCTGCCTGTAGCACCAGTCTTGGAGCCAACCATTTAGAAACTGAATTTTCCTATTCCATCCCACATCGTCCCTTGAAGATGGAAGGAGTGAAGAGAAGATCACTTGAGCCCCTGAGTCTTTCACCATCCTTCCTAAGACCTTGAAATCTTTCTTCATTCCCCTCAGACTATGGGAAGCAGCTTCCTCCCCATCTGTCTGGAAGACCAGCAGTGGGTAGTAGTCTGTTGGGTGCACCAGTTTGGGGAGCTCTCTAGCGATATCCTTGATCTGGGCTCCAGGTAGACTACAAACTTCCCTAAGATGAGGGTCAACTCTGCATATTGGGCCCTCTGTTCCTTTCAGAAGGGAATTTCCTATTACAATCACCCTTCTCTCTTTCTTATCAGAGGCAGTCTTGAGTTGTGAAGTCAACCGCCTCTTCCTATGTGATCTTGTAGGCAGGCTTGGCACCACCTCCTCACCTACCTCTTCTTCAAGATCCAGGGCCTCAAACCTATTACGGAGGGGCACCTGGGGAGGCAAAGCAGGCAGGGAGGGGGGCTGCCCGTGATGCCAAACCGGAATACGCTTCCAACCCTCGTTGTCTTTTAGGTCCCCTACCTCTGCCCGACAGCGACAAGGGTGGGGCCGTCTCAGGACTTCCGCCTCTGTCCGAGAGGGCAGGAGGTCCATCTCCTTTTGGGGGGTACCTCCCTGGGGCCTTTCCGACTGGCATGTCAGGGTGTTACTCCACCAGTCGATCTCCCTTTCGCACTCCCTGATGGTCCTCAGCATCTCAACCTCCTCCTTAAGTTTCACAACCATGTCGAGCAGGTCTTGCACCTGCTCACACCTCACACAGGTGGAGTGCTGGCCTCCCTCCCCCGGCAGCAGCAGGCTCTGGCACTCCCTGCAGCCGGAGACCTGAACAGCCACCATTCGGGACAGAACCTCAGTCTGCGTTGCCACAGTCTGTTTGAGACAAGCTCTCCTCCTGGAAGTGACCATGGTCGTCAGCAGTCTGGGATGCTGGCAATAAGTTAGAGGGGCTGACAAGCAACAAGGCTCTCTGCACCCTGCTGCACAAGCTACCACACCTGCTGCTGCAGCACAGTGTGGGTGGGACTCAACAGCTGCATAAGCTGGTTGCTCCTCCCTGCACCTGGTGGGCAGTGACTAGTCCCAAAGGCTCTTTCAAGGCAAGGGGAGGGGGTGTGGTCACCGTCACCGTGGGAACGCCCCCCGCCACATCAGCTGCTGTCTCGCAATGGCTGCCGGGGCTGCGGGGATTGGGACCCGCTGGGAATCATGCTCTCCCTGTACGTTTCCCTCTGAGCTTCCTAATCTTTGCTGAACCTCGTGGTCGGTTGAACCTTGCCGGCTCTGGCTCTCGCTGGGCTGGCTCCGATCAGCTGACTGAATCAAGAAGTTTTCATTAAGGGGAAGAAGGAAGACTCTACTAATTACAGGCCTGTCAGTCTCACTTTAGTGTCTGGTGAAATTATGGAAGAGGTTATTTTGGGAGTTACTGAAAAACACTTGAGAGACACTGCAGTCATTGGTTGTATCCAGCATGGGTTAACAAGGAGAAAGTCCTGTTTAACTAACTTAATTTTGTTTTATGACATACGTACCATATATATATACATACATACAATAGAAATAACATTGGCCGGTTACTTGATGAGCATGGTCACCTCACAAACAGGGACACAGACAAAACAGAGTCATTTAATGCTTTCTTTACCTCAGTATTCAACACCGATGATGGGCTCTGGGACGCCCAGAGCCCTGGGCTACAGAACCAGCCCTACTGAAAAAGGCAAAGAGTAGTTGAATAGCTCTCCTAAAATCTCACTCCTGCAACTGAAAAAACAAAAGTTACAGTTCTCTTTAATTTCTTTTGCTTCTACCAGAGAGTTCAAAAAAATCATACTCACAAAATATGACACCAATGAATAGAAATACACCATCAGCTTAGCTATCATTACATAAAGCAGTGCTACACAACCCAGCAACAAAGCTATTATGCTTGACCAACCTCATAGCCTTTTATGAAGGTATAACGAGGTGGATAGATGATGGCAGGGCGGTGGATATGGTCTACCTTGACTTCAGTAAAGCATTTGACACAGTCTCCCACAGCATCCTCACAGCTTAACTGAGGAAGTGTGGTCTGGACGATCGGGTAGTGAGGTGGACTGCGAAATGGCTGAAGGGAAGAAGCCAGAGAGTCGTGGTCAATGCAATTCAGCCTTACTTAATAAGATGAAACAGCTACCCACCTATTCCCAAACTTTTAAGCCATTTGTCAAACCCTAATTCTACTGTGACAATCTTATTAATGTGCTGTTTTAGTTTGTCTAAAGCACTATGAATAGATTCAGAGTGATCAGACAAGTTAATACAATACATTCTCTTGAATTCTTCAAAACCATAACCTAGTGTTAAAAGGAAAATATCTATAACTGCACAATTTTGTAGAGTAGCATGTCTAATACCATCAACATCTACTATTAACTGAGTTAGTATCTCAGAAGTTAGATTAACCTATTTAAGAGACCAACAGCTTAATTTTGATATGTCTCCTAAAGCTTTACCAGCTGCTAGATCAGGGAGGAAAAGTGCAATAGAAACTATGGTAGAAATATCTCATAATTTTATCTCATCTTTGCATTAATTATCTAAATGTAATATTGCCCTTTTGACTCTCCTGCTGTTTGCTTAAACTGCCAATCTCTACAGAAGGTACACCACCTGCTTGCTAATAGACTTCTAGACCACCAGGTCTGTGAGCATCTATAACACTGAATTAGGATCCATGGTTTACATCTGAAACAGTCCTCACAACTTATCTCCCTCCTGTCTGTCTGCATCCATTGAATCTTTGTTGTCTTTATTCAGCCATGGCTTGACCCATTTTGCGGGAATCCACTTCAATCCTCAGCCTGTAATGACACAAGCATAACCCTTTCCCCAGGTTATCAATTGGAAAGGACCTTCCCATTCACCTGTAACACCACTGCGCACTTTGACTTGACACTGATTTTCCTTAAGGTCTGTCAGATGGCCTTTTAAACTTGTTCCGTGGTGAATTAAACCCTTGTGGGAGGCGTAAAAAGGTCAAAACATATAATGCTTTGCTCAGTCTGTCATTTGGAGTAGTGCAGTCACTTCCCTCCCCTTTTTGTTTTGTTTTGTTTTTTTTTTTTTTAAAAAGGAAAACAAAACAACCAACAAACAGTTTAGAATCAGAAATCAAATTTAGAGGTCCCTCCTTAAAAAGCTCTAAGTAATATAAAGCTGCACCGAGTTCTGATACTTGGGTTGAACCTTCAATAATTTTTACAGAATTATGCCAATTGTTATCTTCACGCCAGACCACTACATCTTTATGAGACTTCCCAGAACCATCAACAAAAACTGTGCAAGCATGTAGGATCAGATCAGATACAAGTATGGCCTATGACCTGATGTTAAAGACTTGCAGGTTCTGCAACAATTTGCATTTTACATTTATGCATGCCAAAAGCTGTGCTGTTAAGAAAACCAGCTAGTGCAATTTACAAGGACATAGATTACAAATTAAAAAAAAAAATCAGAATTAAGTTTCACAAATGGTACATATATGACAAAAGGACCATGGCCAATTAAGATTTAAATTCATTGCCTGCATTTCTTGATCAGAGTAACAGTCGGTATATTGGTCTATTAGCATTCTCATCATACTGTCCCACAAGAGCCACAGGTTGTTTCTCTGTTGTAGCTATAAACAGACAAATCTGCAAGTCCATTTGAATGCAGTCAGTCTGTAAGGTGGTCATAAATTTATTCCGCAAAGTTTCTAACTCCATTTTGGCTGTCATATTTATTAGATATTGTTTTCCCTTACCGGATTGAAATCCTGTTTCAGTTCTATCAGTGTAGTGTTTGCTTTATTGAAACATTGGCTGTTCATACTAGTGGAAATACAGAATTCAAAATTTCTTTGGAGATTTCTCACTTGCAGCAAGCAGATCTGCACCATCCAAGCAGCTTCTTGTAGGACATGCAACTCAACAGAATTCTCAGAAAACATTATTTGAGCTTACAATTTACTTAACAAATCTTGACCCAAGAGAGGTATAGGGCTTTCTGGCAAATAATACAAGAATTCCTATGGTAAAACTTTGTTCCAAATTTGGCATTCCACTGGTCTCAAAAAACGGTCTTTCTTTCTTTCCTTCCCATGATCTCAAAAACTAGCACGGTGAATTTACTAAGAAGTCTTTCACAAGTAGTTACCACAAAATAAGTCTATTAACAAATTTTTGGTTTAATTTCCCAGTTTCATTAGAACTACGGATCTGCTAGGGATGCCTTTAAATTTCACCCTCAGAATGCTCCATTCAGTATTACAACATCGCTGCAGTGTGGGGAGAGACCCCCCCCCCCCCTTTCGCCACTTTAAAAATGGGCAGCAATGTTTTTCCATTTTTTTCAATTTTTTTTCCATTTTTTTTTAATTTTTCTCTTCTTGCTGCAGTTTAGATAAAGCCAAGGCCGAGCAGGTGGCGTAATCGCTGGTATGAAGTAGGTGGCTCTGGCAAACTCCTCGGTTACAATGAGCTGAGTTTATCTTGTAGCTTGACACAAGCCTGAAATTTATGTTCCAACACAGGCCTGGGATATTTTGCTTTTTAGTTTTCCCATTTCATTCCAACCATAATACACTTTATATGCAATTCCAAGTAGCTCAGCAATAGTTACATTCCTTAGCTCCATTTACCTTTTGCAGTTTACAGATGTCAAAAACCAGCATATTAAACATCAATCCATTATTCCATTTTCCTAGATCCAAATCAGTTCATATTCTAGCAGCTTTTAAATAGAGCCTCATCCAAGTTCACATCCACCATAGCATTTAGTTTTCTTTCCCATACCTCCAACTAACACATAAATTCAATGTGAATCAGAGCTTAACAACTTAAATTCTTTTCTGGTCTCAAAATTATTAGATAGCAATACAAGCAATTACTCTAATGTGTAAGGATGCATCCAAGGGGGGGAGCAAGGTGGTATTTCAGCAGCAGAACCTGTTCCCATTTTTTAATTGTCTCCCCAAACAAAATTATTTTGGTACCAAATATATATATATGCAAATTAAAATACTGAGCTCAGATATTAAAACCAAATACCAAGTTCAAATATGCAGATGGATCACAGTTACACTAATTCAAGACAATGTATCGATTTTTGCATTGCAACTTTGAGCCACTTACTGCTCAGCCAGGTGGAGGCACCACAGGGTCTCCCTGGCAGAAAAGGTCAGTGCGCACTGGAGCCCAATCGGCACCTGCCCCCCAGCCACCACAGCAAGCTGGACTGGGCAAGGCCTTTATTAGCATCTCATCTGGTGTGCTACAACTGTTATCTCAAAACCAGGATTCTTTACTTGGTGTGCATACAAAAGAGACAGATTTAGAAGATCAAGATGAGAGACAGCCTATCACAGACTTGCACAAATTTGGATGCTGGAATAAAGCTAGCATGCTAGAAAGAGAAGTAACAGCAGATACACACAAAATTTTACTATCACATTCATGCAGCAAAGAACTAAATTACACATGATCTTCTGTATTATCAGAAAACGCACATTTTGAGTCAAAGAATTCTCATTATTTAACAGTCTGTGAACTCATCATACTGTATAACAAAGACGTACTAAAACTGCAACATGCTTAAACAGATACTCACAAAGAAAACAGGTTAATGAGGAAAGCATCTTGCAGACTTCAGCAAGTTTACTCTGACCTGTGTGTTATCAGTTAATTCTCTCTCAGCTTGTTGAAGTTCAAACCATTCTGCCTGTAAAACTATTTGTAATGTTCTAATGATCTCTTGTAGAGATTTATTTTGTCCTGCTCTTTTCACCTTAAAAACAACATTAATTGCAACAAAGCATTATACTTCAAGGTTCTATCCTCCGGCCACTTTTCCCATTCATTTAACTTATACAGCAGACACCATTGATCATAACATTTCACAAGATCTTCCTTCCTCATATTTCCAAGTGCTTTCCTATGTTTTAAAACACCTCTCAGTTTCTTAGGAACACGACTGAAAACAGTCATTCCTGACCCCATCTCGTAAGTAAAACCATGAGAAGAGGGAGGGAGGGGGGAAAGCACAGGGCTCCTTGCAGCATGAGTGGGAAAACTGGGGAGAAGGCCCACAGTGTACCCACATAAACAGTGTCACAAAGGAAGAACTGCAAACAACAACCAACAAAACAATTAACTCACATTCCTGACAAGCTGCTTGATTTTCAGAGAGGCAATACACAGAAGCACGTAATATGTACTGTAAAACTCACAGACAACACGTTGATAGCAAACATTAGCATTCTCTACTGCTAATTTCAACAGCAGTACGTCCTTAGCTTCTAAATTTTCAACCTGCTTATTGATGGCCTCTTGAAGATGGTCAATAAATTGCCTGTAATTCTCATTGGGACCCTGATTAATAGTCATAAATGATTTGGCTGCTTTTTCGGTTTCATGCACTTCTATCATAGCTTGATATGCAAGGTCTGCTGACTGCCTTAGGATTTCAGAAACTAATCGCGCCTGTAATTGTGATGTGTCAGTTAGTGTCTCTTCCAAGAGCTGGTGGATACCTGCCACTTTCAATGAATCCCCATGGATCCATCCTGAATGATCTAGAGCTGTTACATTGCATAGGTCTAATTTTCCTTGAGTCTTTAATGGTTTTTATCTGATCTCGAGGCAACACATACACATACTCGTTTTCCTTTTAACTTTAAAAAAAAATACTGCAAACCCCCATCCTCATTCGAGTCATCAGATAACACGGACTTGAACGGTGCTGAAGAATCATTAGTAAGAGGGGGGTTCGGAACAGTGCACATTCTTGCCAATACTTTCTAGCATCATAAGTATTCGAATAACCTGAATTCCCAGGTGCACCCCCTTTCCCATCACAATCAGCATGACCGCATTGCCGACTGCTGGATTCACTCGCTATTAGCTGATCTAATCTTTCACACAGTTCTATTGTCCAGTTCTTATCCAGTGACTCCTTCTGCTCTCTTGTGAAATTGGAGGGTTAAAAGGTGGTAAAGGCGGATACAAATTGGTAAAAGGACAGATAGTACACTTGTTTACGACTTCAGCATTCTCAGCTTTCACAGGTTCTTTGGGCAAGTCGTCCGACTCCAATCCTTTGAACTTGTTCTCACCAGGGTTGGGTAATGTCACAGGAGGCCACCCGCTTGGCATTTTTCCTCCCCCCTGGCACAGCAGGGGATGGAGTATGGAGGGCATCGAAGACATGAACTGGGTAAGCTTCAGAGAGATTTTCAGGTTTCTTATCAGGCTGCAACGCTGCAAAAATTCCGACAGCAGCAGACCGTTCAGTCTTAAAATCCTTTAAGGTAGTAATTATACACTTCCATGTAGTTGCTAATTATTTAGCTTCTTTGTCTCCATTGCTGACCTTATCCCATAATTTCTGCTCTATATCATCCCAAAGTTCATGTTTAAAAGCCTTCTCGGTTTCTCCTGGGTAGCCATTAGTTCTACACCAAACTGACAGTCTACGTATGTTACTTTCTTAATATTTAAGTCCTCTCACAGAGAGAATATGCAGGAGGAGCTTAACTACGGCTTGTTCTTCAGAAAATATGTTTTGCTCCATAACGTCACTCTTCCCTCCTCCTGCCCCCAGCCGCTCACCTTTTCCAGTGATCCATCGATGAATTTATCCCCGGGGCATCTGTACGCCTCCATCTGGTCTTCAGTCCAGCTGAATCGCCTCTGGCTGGGCTGCTCCAGGCTTTTCCCCAATCGCAGTGAGACGCCATTCAGAGTATCATGTTGGGGTCACCATTTGTTGGAGCGAATAAAGGACTCTGCACTCCGATTCAATGTGAATCATGCAAAGCCATTTATTACAGAAACAAGCCTCCTTATATATGCAACTGTTCTCTGATCACGCGTCCACGCTCCAAGCATGCATTCACTAATTGGATATCATCCATGTTCACGAGCTGTCCACGCACTGGAGTCTCACTGCTGATAGGTCCATTGATTTATGTCATGTTGAGGCTCTGTTATTGTAGAACTGCCTCACCCCCACAGCAGGTCCTGTTTTCAGCTTTCTGAGGTGGCCTTGAAATTCCTTTGGGCCTGGCTAGTTCAATAACAAATCTCCATCTAACAGAAACCCATCCACAGGTAGGCACCAATCTCTTCTCTCTGTCGACCAATGACAGAACCTGAGAGAAGGGCAGGGCAATGTGCCAGAGGAGTTTTAGGTTAGACATTAAGAAAAGTTTCTTCACCCAGAGGGTAGTGGAGCACTGGAACAGGCTCCCCAGGGAGGTAGTCACAGCCCCAGCCCGGCAGCATTCAAGAAGAGACTAGACAACACCCTCAGGCACATGGTGTGGTGTCGGGGATTGGCTCAAGGAGCACAGACATGAGTCCACCAAGCAACTGTACGAGCAGAGCCCATTTTAGTTGACATAAGTAGGCCTTAGTTAGTTTGTCTATTAGGCCGTGGGAAAGGGGGGAACGGAAAAGTACTAACTAAGGCAGGGTCAGGATATTTTTGAAGAGATAAGAGTCAGAAGAATGTGGGATGCGCATAGCTAGCTAAACCCAAGTAGGTGGAGTAAGTAAATGTGCTTAGCCTATTAGATAGAGACAAGTATGCATAATTATGGTATTTGGTATAAATGCACGCTATCTCGGGCAATAAAGTTGAAGTATGCTTTATCACTCATATTGAGTCGGCTGCATTTCTTCCTCCGTCCGCTCGGGTCTGGAACTCTGTTGGGACTTTTCTCTGCAGTGTGGAGCTGTCATATGCAGCGACAGGAGTTGGACTAGATGATCCTTGTGGGTCCCTTCCAACTCAGGACATTCAATGATTCTATTCTATGATTGTGGCCTGAAACCCTCTCTTGGATTTAAACATCAGATAATTTTCTCTCTCTGAATTCACATGGGAGAAGCGACAGATGCCATCATATGTTGGTGAAAATATCATCTCCAACTACAGAAGTGGTTAAAGACTTTTCTGGGAAGTGGAAGAGCTGGTGTGCGATGGGCAAGGATGCGTCCCATGTCCACAGGGTGCTCTGACCACCTAATTATGCTGGAGGGCACTGTCCACTCTGCTTTTGAAGCTTGGTCATCCCTTAAATAACAAAATGAAGCTATAGAGCTAGAAAAGACTGGAGCAGAAGTGAAGTTGTTTGTGAAAATTGTAGTGCCTGGGTAGGGCGGAGGAAGTGCAAACTTCTGGTCCCCACTCCAGGGCATGCATTTTTTATGTATTCAGGTGCAGAAGCCATGTGTTTTTCACAAAGAACAGTTAGGTTTGCTGAGGGAGCTAGAAAGAAACATGTATTTATCCATGACAGTCACACTGTGATTCACCCTGTCCCTTATTACAGGCAGCAACCCTGACCCATCTTTTGCAATTTTACCACTTTCTTGGATTTCAGAGGAACACAAGTCTCTGTGTTGAGTTATTCCAGAATGGCTTGATTTCTCACAGAGAAATCCACACAAGAGAGTCCCGATAAAAGGTTTTGCTGAAGTTTCCACTCCTTCAAAAGCTTAACATAAGCTATACCAGTAACAGGCTTGTCTTTAGGGTCTGAGTGGTAAAAATCTCCCCCAAACCTTCTACATGTGGAAGAGACAGGAGCTACCTTGATGTTGTGTGATGCCTTCTTATGATATGGCTATGTCTGTAAAACAGCTCCAGCAGGAGCTGCAGTAGCCATTGGTATGCGTCAACCAAAGCTCAGCAGCAGTGAGAAAATGTGACTCTTGGGAAGTAATGGCTGATTATACTGATTTGAGCTGGGAATACAGAGAAGCACTCCAGAGTGAGACTTTGAATTAGGAGACAAGCTTATGTGCTCCACAGATGACAGTGGTTGCATAAATTATTGCTTTGTTTGCAAGAAGTGGTTGCACATGGATGTGAAGTCTGTCCTGGTAGTGCAGCTAGCTCTGGTTCCAGAAAGAGGGAGTGTATCAAAGGCTTCAGGAAGAATTTGTACCAGTTCACCTGTGGGATGGTGACACGGTCCGTTCGGCGATGGACTCGTGATGGTTCTTTTAACTTGATCTCAGAGCGCAAAATTAAAGCGACCAAAATGCCAAGGGGTTATGATTCAATCAAGTAGTGTTACTTTATTAATTTGCCTGTAAAGCGGCACGCAATAGAGAGAGAGAGTAAGAAAGAGAATGGGGAAATAAACGGGGAAAAGTAAAGGAAAAGATGAGAAAAGAGGTTGCATTTATCACCAGTCCAGTTCCAGAAGCGTTCCTCTGGTCTCTGGGTCCGGCCGGTCCTCTGTCATGGTTCAGGATCCTCTGGTGGGAAGATCTTCCACGGTGTCCATTCTGGAGTCATCTTTTATGCTTCTTCACCCCCCCTTGCTCCCATTGTTTTAGGCCAGTCTCCATCTTGATATCGCAACCCAGGCTCGTACTGCGCAGGCTTGAAAGATTCACACTTTCTTTTGCCAATGCTTACGTGTCCAGCATTCAGGGGTCTTTCTCTGGTCCATTGGGTGACCTCAGGACCCTTGGTGAGCTTCTGGGCATGCTCCTTTTCGTTGGCCATTGTTTGGGGGAACAGGTGAGGGACACATGTAACTGAGGCAGCAGGTGAGAACACGTTCTTCTGGATGGCGGCTATTGTTTCTGGGTCGAAGAGACCCTCATAACAATAGCTTTCAGGAGGCGGGGGCTGGTTTGGCTGGATAAGCAGGCAAAGTCCACACACCAGCCATTATTAGCAGGAGCCGCCCTGTATCGGAGAAACAGTTCAACACAATGCTTCTCCTCGGGCCTCTCTCCAAGTCATTGTCCATGGGTTCTTTCGGTCTTGGCTTCAGTTCTCTAAGTTCTTGATGGCGATGTTCAGGCAAATACTGCTCCATCTTCGGACCGACTCTCACACCACCCGGAGCCTGAGTATCGTCAACGGGAACTGGTGGCAACAACACAGTCCTCAAAAGGAGACAGAAAGTAAGAAGGAAGAAAAAGCAAAGGAAAAGATAAGTGATTTATCACGCGATCCGCTTTGTATCAATGAATTTAGGGATGTCTACATTGGAAGGTACACTAAACAAATTGTGGGCATCAATCACAGATGTTAAACGCGTCAAACGCTTTACCATTTTCCAATTTAAAATATACAGTACCGCGGACAGAACAAAACCTATCAAAACTAATACAAAAAGAACAACTATGGGGTGACACAACTTGTTCAGGATGCCTGTAGCAGTAGGTGACCACCCGAAAAGCGTGTCCCACCACTTATGTTCTGCATCTTTTTCTGTTCTTCTTAACACATGGTGAACTTCTTCGGCATCATGGTGAACGGTTATCAAGGTTTTCTGTCCATTTACTCGAACTTCTTCCAAGATCTCGATCAGGTCTTGGTGTTGCAACAATTGCTTTACCAATGTAAGATTCATCCCAATAGGTGTAGGCAGTAATTCTTGAATCAGTATGTAATTAGATTGTGTGAGTTGATGAGATATAACTGGTGCGAGATAAGAAAATTCACATCCATTAATCTTCACAAAATCACAAACACAAAAATCTGAATGATTTCTAATATTTATCATCATTGCATCTACTAATATAGAGTTGCAAGCGGTCCTCAAGCACACACAACCTTTACCAATATACACTAATACCGTTTCTTGATTGTCAGGACGAACCTCAAAGTGGCAAACATTTTGCTCAGTGTCCAGACAAATGTCTTGAGCACTGATTGTATTACTTTTGCAGATGAATCCTTCCTGTTCTCGTGCAATGCAAGATTCTAAATTGACAGTTTGCCATTTTTCATCTGTTTTTCGGGCCCATACTCTATGCTCGAAAGGACAGAGTATAGTTCCATTGTGGTTCAACCCTAATGCAATGATTGGGTAAATGATGTATATTGTAGCATTATGTATGGTTAACACAAAGTTCGTGGCTGTGTTTGTGATGGGGTTATAGGTAAAGTTTACCAAAGTCCACCAGGATTGGAGTTCTTTCTCAAGTTCAGTGGCGCTGTCCCAGACAATTTTCCGAATTTCGGTAGGAAAAGTGCCTTCTTCACCTTCCCTTATGATTGAGGCGGCCACTGATTGCATCCACAGTTGTGCCTGAATACAACTGAGAGACAAAGAAAGGTTATTTTGGACTACACCAAGTACATCTATTATCAATTTGTGATCTTTTACATTTACCTTTTCCCATTTTGGTAATACTTTGGATAACAGCCATTGGTTAGTTCCCAAAGCCAATAGGGAAGACTGCAAAGGCATTTGTAATTTTGCTAAATCACTAGTAGCAGCCAATTTGTTCATTAATATCTCTGAATCAATACCATTTAGAACTCCCAATCCTGTTCCCAACACACCAGTTAGGTCTCTCGGTGTTCTATTAGGAATTCGTTTCCTCAGCCAGGTTGTCCACCCTTCAAAGGAGGTCCTTAAGAAAGGAGAGCAGGCTGGCTGGATCTCAGAAACGTTATTTTGCATTAACAACTCAACACGCTTGAGAGACCATTCTGGATTGAACAACATTTGTTGTTGGCCTACATTTTTGATCACATATGGTCCAATTTCAAAAATTTCTGGACTAGGTACCGCTATTGGTTGGGTGGTAGGTGTCACGACCTCTATTCTGAGTTCCCCTCAATGTTTGGTATTATTTTTACCACACATTACTTTATGAGTATATTGTATCGCAGTCAAATTTAGCCAACAATTTTGGCTTTGTTTTTTGCATGATATTGTAGAGCCATGTAGTTCAATTCCATAGCTGCTTACAGGTTCAGTGAGGGACTCAGTAGTCAGTTTGCATTGCACGGAGAGGTTGTCACCCTGAACCACCATAAAAGAGGGTAAAGTTTTATTTTTAACATCTAGTGTGAAAATGCTGTCTTTGTTGTGATTGATAGGTTACTATTGCTATAAGTGTCACTAGGGGTTCGGGGACAGCATTCATTTTAAAATTGTGGTTCAGGCCTAGTAGTTCTGACCAGTTTGCATTATTGTTTCGCCAATTACACACCACCCGGATGATCCTTGTTAAAGTGAAGTTGTGCCAACAATCAGCTTCTTCATCCTTACAGGATTTAGTAATTTACACGTTGTAGGTACTTGGGTCTAGGGTGGTACTGTTATAATTGCCAAGACTCTTTTGGTGACAACACAAAATGAGAAAATTTTATTTATCACATTTCCACTCTGCAGTAGGACAGAGTTTCGCTGAGATGTAAGGATGAATTTGGGTTGTCGAATTCAGATCTAAAAGGTTTCCAGTAACTGTAATTGAGGAGACTTTCTCATGGTTAGATCCTTCTACTTTTCTGCATCCTACTTTAATTTTTTCTCCAATTGTACCATTCAGGAGTCTAATCCAATCCTTCCTATCCCACTTCCATTCATTTGGGCGATACACTTTATCATCATGAATTACCACAGTGGCTATACTTGGAAAGCGGTCTTTGGGATATGGTCCTAGAGAAGTAGTGTATCTGACAATAGCTTCAGACCAAGGCCATTTAGCATATTTTTGGTTATGAGTAGGTGAAAGGATGCAGAAAAGTATTAGTAACCAAATTATACTTTTGGTCATCTTCACAAACTAGGCCTTCAATTCGATTCTTGGATGATTTGCGTTATTCTCTGTGTCCCTCAGAGTTCTCCTGCAAAAAGGAAATCAGGGCTTGCCTCTTTGAGGCAAAAATAATTAAAATGACGGAATTATCCAGCGGGTATTTATCCGATGTTCCTTGCCCAGGGCCTCGGAAGCTACCCATGACTGTGTTCAAAGGGGTTTTTAATACCAGTGGTACGCTTCCCACAGTGGGGAGTTCTACTAGGACTGGCTGTCCTGGGTAATCGGCTGGATCCTCGGAATCATTTGGTCCCTTTAGAGAGGGAATCAAGGAAGGGGCTTTTGGACAGAAGGCAGTGATTTTGGGGCATCCATTTACCCCCCACCGGTCATTTACTCCTGTGACAGCTTGCCACAGTGTCCCAATTACCCTCATGAGGTCTCAAAAGCCATTTTAGGAGGTCGTTTGTTCTTTCTACAATTCCATTAGCCTGTGGGTAATATGGGGTGTGAAAAGTCCATTTGATCCCTTCTCTTTGTGCCCAATCTTGTACTATTTTAGCAGTTAAATGGGAACCGTTGTCAGACTGTATTTCTTGTGGCTTTGGAAAAGTTCAAAACCATTCACGCAATGCTTTCACAGTATTTTCACCTGTAGCGTTTTTAAAAGCTTCTGCTTGGACTAATCCTGATGTAATTTCTACTCCCACCAGTACGAAATGCTTGCCCGCTGATTTCTTAAAGGGGCAAATGTAATCTACCTGCCAGGCATCCCACAGACCTTTACCTTCCCTTAAATGCAGGGGGTTATCTTCTAAAGGGTGCCTTTCTAGCCATCTCCGACATTGTTCGCAGGCTGATATGCAGGTTTTGCACATTTCCCTGGTGACAGGCCAGCCTTGGGCCAGAGCTTCATGGTACAAGTCTTTGGCTCCGGTGTGTTTGCGCTTTACACGTAACCATTCTAACAAGCGTTCCCAATCTTCTGAAATTTTATCCTTTTGTACAGGGGCCAGTCTTGCTAATTCATCAGCCCGGTTATTCCATTCACCTGCGGATCCCCCATCTACCTGATGAGAAGACACCCAGCCCACAGCAAAGTTTCCTAGCAATACTTAAGATTTCTTGCCACTTGTCTTTTTGCCACACTGGAATCCTATTAACTTCCCATCCGTTCTGTTCCCAGAAAGTAAGCCACTCGGTACAGCCCTTAAACACGGCATAAGAGTCAGTATATATGTGTACAGGGGTAGTTTGTGCTTCATGTTGGAAAACACTCCACACTGCAATTAATTCACCTATTTGTGCACTACCCTCTCCCTCTGTTATAATCTGTTCTTCGGAAGAGGTATGGAGCACGACTGCCCTGTATTTCCACACTTTTCCTTCTCTTTTAGCAGAAGCATCATTAAACCAAGCACTAACTGACCGATCATGCGAAAAGGGAGGTGCAACTTGAATCACTGAGGCAGGTTTGTCTTGGTCCTCGTCCAAGCTCTCCTTTTCTTATATAGCTAGGTTTTTTAAAGCTCCTTCAGATACTGAGAAAATGTTACAATAATGTTCAATCTGAGCATACCACTTTTGTACTGAGGCCTTTTGGGCTACCCCGTCAGGAGGAGGGGTCCCAAAAGTGACTGTTTTAATGACTTTAAATGGGCCTCTTAACACGATTGGCTGCTGTCCTGCAATCTTCTCTACTTCTATGAGAGCCAGACTAACAACAAACAAACCTTTCTCCCAAGCGGTGTATCTCTTTTCGGCATCCCTAAAACCCCGGGAGAAAAATCCCACAGGTTGGGTTGGACCCTCAGGGACTCTCTGCCATATGTGAACTGACAAGCCTGATAAAGCAAACCCCCATTCCACCTGAAAAGGGTCTGTAGGGTGAATAGGACCAAGGGCTTGGTGAGCTGTTGCTTCAAAAATCAGTAATCTCATAGCTTCTTCCTGAGAAGCTGTCCATTCCCATTTTACCCCTTTTCTTAACAGATCGTAAAGAGGTCTAGCAATGATAGAAAAGTCTGGAATGTGTTTCCTCCAAAAAACCAACAACCCTAAAACATGCTGTAAGTCCTTTTTTGATTCAGGCATTTTAATCTGATCTAAGGAAGCAAGAGTGTCCGGTGGGATGCAGGTCATTCCCCCCTTCCACCAGATTCCTAAGAATTTTACTTCTTGTGAGGGCTTTTGAACCTTTTCAGGGGGAATTTGCAAACCCAGATTTTCTAAATGTGTAATTATATCCTGTTGGGTTGCCCCTACTTCTGTTATTTCATTTCCACCCACAAGAATATCATCAATGTACTGATAAACAGCTATACCTTCAGGTTTGGGTATTTTTTCTAGCTCTTGGGCTAAAGCATGATGAGCTAATGTGGGAGAATGTTTGTACTCTTGGGGAAGTCGGGTGAAAGTGTATTGTTGTCCCTCCCAGGTGAAAGCAAAGCGATCTCTGTCTTCTGGTTGCAACAGTATCATCAAAAACATGTCCTTGACATTTATTGTTGCCATGATTGGATGAGCTTTTTCTTGTATCGTGGTTATTAGCTCAGCCAGATTGGGAACTGCAGCAGTTAGGGGTTCAGTGTTGGCATTCAGCTGCCGAAAATCTATTTTAAGTTGCCATGTCCCGTTGGGCTTTCTAAGTGGCCACACTGGAGAGTTAAAAGGAGAGTGTGTGTTAATTATGACTCCTTGTTCTCTCATTTCTTGTATGACCGGTTTTATGCCTTCTTTGGCACCAAGGGGCAACGGGTATTGTTTTACATTTGTAACCTGACTATGCGGGAGTGCCGGTGCAACTTGCAATAGCCTTAGATGTAACAATGGCGGCATTCCAAAAGTCCACAACAGTCCTTCTGAATCTTCCCACTGTCTGCCTTTGAGGATATCCATACCTAGCAAACTATTGGGAATGTCACCAATCACCATCTTAATAGTGACTGTGTTCTCATTTCCTGGCAACAATTTTACCCAAGCAACTTTCATAACTTCTGCTGACCCTAAAGCGTTAAAGACACAGAAACGTCGCTTTGAGGGAAAAACTCCACACCTATCAGCATCAACTTCGCTTAGGGCAGAAATTTGTGCACCGGTGTTGATTAAAAAAGTTACAGGTGCACGCTTAGGGCCCACTAAAGCTGTGATTAACAAATCTCCCCCTTCGGTATGTGTGAGCTGTCGGATATAAATCCATCCTCCGTTCCCCCGCCCACTACTAAGGAATGGAGGTTCTAGTTTTCCTGATTCTGGGAGAGACTTTTATCCTCGGCAGGGGAGGGAGCTGAAGGCACAACAGGTAGGGTTTCTTTTACATTCTGTGAAGGCTCTTTTGGATTTCGCCACCTTGATACTAGTTTACTGAGTTTATCAAGGGGTAAGCCTTCCATTATGTCTCTGGGAACTCCCTTTTTAATTTCCAAAACCCACCATTGTTGTTACATCTGCCATTGTAAGGCAGAAAAACTATGATATAATTGCCATCACATAGTGGGATGACTCTCATAACTGGAGCACTGCAAAGGATGGCTATAAACTCTTCAGAAGGGATAGGCGAGGAAGGACAGGAGGTGGGGCAGTCATGTATGTTAGGGAGTGTTTTGATTGTCTAGAGCTTGAGGAAGGTGATGGTAGGGTTAAATGTCT
The DNA here is from genome assembly GCF_036013475.1 of Columba livia. Taxonomy (NCBI): domain Eukaryota; kingdom Metazoa; phylum Chordata; class Aves; order Columbiformes; family Columbidae; genus Columba; species Columba livia. The sequence goes on along the minus strand of NC_088641.1, from coordinate 17,686,970 downwards.
ATAGGTGAGAATCAAGGGGAAGGGCAAGAAGATGGACATCCTGGTAGGGGTCTGTTACAGACCACCCAACCAGGATGAAGAGGCAGATGAAATATTTTGCAGGTAGTTGGGAGAAGTCTCCCGATCGCTAGCCCTTGTTCTTATGGGGGACTTCAACCTACCAGGTGTCTGCTGGAAGTACAACACAGCAGAGAGGAAGCAGTCTAGGAGGCTCCTGGAGTGCATGGAAGACAACTTCCTAACACACTGGTCAGTGAGTCTACCAGGAAAGGAGCCCCACTGGATCTATTGTTCGTAAATAGAGAAGGGCTTGTGGGCAACATGTTGGTTGGAGATCGCCTTGGGTATAGCGATCATGAAATGACTGAGTTTACTATCCTTGGAGAAGATAGAAGGGTGGTCAGCAGAACTGCTACTTTGGACTTCCAAAGGGCAGACTTTGACCTGTTCAGAAGGCTGGTTGACAGATTCCCTTGGGAGGCAGTCCCGAAGGACAAAAGAGTCCAGGAAGGCTGGTCTCTCTTCAAGAAGGTAATCTTAGAGGCACAGGAGCAGGCTGTCCCCGTGTGCCAGAAGGTGAGCCAGTGGGGAAGAAGGCTGGCCTGGCTGAATACAGTGCTGTGGCTGGAACTTAAAAATAAAAAGAGAATTTATAACCTTAGGAAGGAGGGGCAGGCCACTCAAGAGGAATACAAGAATTCTGTGAGGTTATGCAGAGAGAAAATAAGAAGGGCCAAAGCCCAACTAGAGGTGGGCCTGGTCATCGCTGTAAAAGGCAACAAGAAATGTTTCAATAAATATATTAGCAATAAAAGGAGAGCTAAGGAGAATCTCCATTCCCTGATGGATGCGGGGGGAAACATAGTGACAGAAGATGAGGGAAAGGTTGAGGTACAAAATGCCTTCTTCGCCTCAGTCTTTAATAGTCAGAAGAGTTGTGCTCCACGTACCCAGCCAGAAGACAGGGATGGGGAGCAGAATGAAGCCCCAATAATCCAAGGGGAAATGGTTAGCGACCTGTAACACCACTTGGCCATCCACAAGTCTTTGGAGCCAGATGGGATACACCCAAGGGTGCTGAGGGAGCTGGCGGAGGTGATCAGTATGCCACTTTCCATTATCTACCAGCAATCCTGGCTAACTGGGGAGGTCCTGGTTGACTGGAAGCTGGCTAACACAATGTCCATCTACAAGAAGGGCGTTGAGGTTTTGATTGCGGGGTGACAATAAAACCGCGGCAGATATATTGTTAAACCCCTCTTCCCCCCACTTCCCCCTTCAGCCCCTTCCTCTCCCCCCTTCCCACTAAGGACAGGCAATTGGGAGGAAAAGAAGGACAGAGAGAAGAGAGTTGGAAAAATTAAAAATGCTTTACTAATGCTACTAATAAGAATAGAGAAAATAATACAAAATATACAAACCCAATCTTGAAAGTCCCAGCAACTGCAGAGCCAGCACCCGAAGACCTGGATTGGACTCTGCAGCCAACTGGAGCTGGATTCAGTCTGTCACTAGGCCTCAGTTCGCAGGGATGACTAGCAAGGTCCTCTCCTAATGTCGGCCATAAGGAAAAGGGACGAGATCCTCGTGATCTCCCACTTTTATATGAAGTATTCATATGAATGGGATGTTATACTCCGTTGGTCAGTTTCTTGGTCACCTGTTTCTTGTTGCCCCTCTCATGAGATGTGCATCAATTTGTTATCAATAACCTCGCATTCCATTGCTATGTTTACCAAAACATGTATATGGTTCTCCAGGAAAATGCAGCTAATATGAAAGCTTTAGGTGACAGGCAAATTCACTAAAAGAGAAACTTGTTTTTTAACAAAACCAGGACAAAGGGCCAGAAGGACAATGCGGGAAACTACAGACCTCTCAGTCTAACCTCGATGCCGGGCAAAGTCATGGAGCAGATGATCTTGAGTAACATCACATGACACATACAAGAGAACCATATGATCAGGCCCAGTCAACATGGATTTATGAAAGGCAGGTCCTGCTTGGTCAAACTGATCTCCTTCTACGACAAGGTGACCCACCTAGTAGATGAGGGAAAGGCTGTGGATGTTCTGTACTTAGACTTCAGTAAGGCCTTTGACACTGTAACCTACAGCATTGTCCCAGAGAAGCTGGCAGCTCATGGCCTGGATGGGTGTGCTCTTTGACAGATAAAGAACTGTCTGGAGGGCCAGGCCCAAAGAGCTGTGGTGAATGGAGCCAAATCCAGTTGGTGGCTGGTCATGAGTGACGTTCCCCAGGGCTCAGTATTTGGGCTAGTTCTGTTTAATCTCTATCAATGATCTGGACAAGGGGATTGAGTGCACCCTTAGTAAATTCGCAGACAGCACTGTCGTGGTTGAGATGGACAAACAACATGGACCAAATTCTTTCAAGATGAAAGTAATAGGTGCCATTTATTGCTACAAGTGCATTTTTATACAATTCTAACAGTTCATGTGTCTTTTCACTATTGGTTACAAGTTACAGCACTAACATCTCATTGGTTAATTTTCCTGTCATCCATGTTATTCTTCTATCCCCTTCTCTCTCACGGGTACAACTCCATATCTCCAGATACTCCTTTACTCCCTGTGGGAAACTGCAGCAGGTCTGTGGAATCCTTGACAGAAAATATGAGAGTAGAGATCAGCCTTGAGATATTAAGATTTACCCTTGAGAAGGATGGGAGTAAAGGAGTATCCGGAGAGAGGAGAAAAGCTGCTTCTAAAGAAGCAGGGTGTTAGCCTTCCGGAACTGACTTTAAGAAAAATGTTACTATGGGGCAAAGCACAAGGTTTAGAGGTTAATCCTGTGACAGCATATAGTGTGTCACAATAGATGGACTTGGAGATAAACTGTTTGATAGTGCTACCCAAGGGTCCAAGGAAGCAACTGAACTGTTAACGACATGGCGCTTGTTATTAGATACTCTGAAAGAGTTAAAACAGCAACAGGCAGAGGCGGCGGAGGGGGATGGTCTTCCTGGCTCTCCTGGGCCAGATTCGGAGAAAAAAGCAAGATTAAGTACTGCTCCGACCCTCCCTGTTACTAAGGATTCGTCAAAACCGCCCAAGTCCATATTATCTACACGGATAAGGATCTGCGGCTCTTTCTTGGAAAGTTAAAAGGAGTAAAGGAGGAGCTTACGTATGTGTGGCCCCGAGATCAGATAAAAGCTGTGAAAGACTCACATGAAAAAACAGCGTTGGGTTATGTGCGATCTCGGGAAGGGGCCCTCGAAACACCGGTCCAAGTGGTGCGTTCGGCCGACTGCTCCGCTGTCATCAATCGCGGCCCAAACCTCTCCTCTACCATCATCAACCATGGTTCCGCCGTCTGCGTCACTGCCATTGATCACAGTTCAACCCTCTGCCCCGCCTCTATCAGTCGCGGAAGAAAAAAAATGGACATGTTTTTTTTTTTCCTATCCCCCCTTGCCTGGAGATTTAGGTGGGGAGGACCCCCCCGTGGTGAGCCAGACTGAGCCAAATAACGTAATTCCTATGGATTTGAGCACCCCCAACCTGCCCCCGCCTCCCTCCCACGCTGCTGAAAAGCGAATTCCTGAGGGTGGGGGTAGAGTTTCAGAGCGTAAACTGAACTTACCAAAAAGCTGAGATTTACCCCCAGTTTCGATTACAGTTAAACCACGGGACCCTGTGCGTTTCTGGAAGAGACACTAATTGACACACCACAACTACAGGCCCGATAAGTTTCTGAAATCCTGAGGCAGTCAACAGACCTCGCATATCAAGCTATGATAAAGGTGCCTGAAACCAACAATGCAGCCAAATCATTTGCAACTATTAATCAGGGTCCCAGTGAGAATTACATGCAATTTATTGACCATCTTCAAGAGGCCATCAATAAGCAGGTTGAAAACTTAGAAGCTAACGAAGCATTGGTGTTGAAATTAGCAGTAGAGAATGCTAATGTTTGCTATCAACATGTTATCTGCAAGTTTTACAGTACATATTATGTGTTTCTGTGTATTGCCTCTCTGAAAATCAAGCAGCTTGTTAGGAATGTGAGTTAATTGTTTTACTAGTTGTTTTTCAGTGCACCGTAAAACTCTCTCCCCATTTTTCCCAGTCGTGCTGCAAGCAGCTTGTGTTTTCTACCCCTCCCTCCGCCTTCTCAAGGTTTTTACTCGCAAGATGGGGTCAGGAATAATTGTTTTCAGTTGTGTTCCTGAAAAATCAGTATTGGGAGGTGTTTTAAAACTTAGGAAAGCACTCGTAATTATGAGGAAAGAAGATCTTGTTAAATATTGGAATCAGTGTTCACTGATGTTTACGTTAAATGATTGGGAAAAGTGTCCGTAGAATAGAATTTTGTTGCAATTAATGTTGTTTTTAAGGCGAGAAGAGCAGGACAAAATAAATCTCTACAAGAGATCATTAGATCATTACGGACAGTTTTACAGCTGGAACGGTTTGAACGTCAACAAGCTGAGAGAGAGTTAACTGATAACACACAGGTCACAGTAAACTTGCTGAAGTCTGCAAGATGCTTTCCTCATTAACCTGTTTTCTTTGTGTGTATCGGTTTAAGCATGTTACAATTTTGGTAGGTCTTTGTTATATGGTACAATAAGTTCACAGTCTGTTAAATTATGAGAATCCGTTGACTCAAAATGTGCATTTTGTGATAATTCAGAAGATCATGAGTAATTTAGTTCTTTACTGCGTGAATGTGATGGTAAAATTTTGTGTGTAGTAGCTGTTATTTTTTTTTTTCTTTTCTCTAGCATGCTACCTTTATTCCGGCATTCAGACTTGCGCAACTCTGTGACAGGCTGTGTCTCATCTCGGTGTGCTGGATTTGGCTTTTCTGTATGCACACCACGTAAAGAATCCTGGTTTTGGAATAACAGCTGTAGCGCACCAGATGAGACACTAAAAAAACAAAACAAAACAAAACAAAACAAAACAAAACAAAACAAAAAGGCCTTGCCCAGTCCAGCTCGCTGCGGCGGCAGGTGCCGATGGGGCTTCAGCGCGCACTGACCTATTTTGTCAGGGAGACCCAGAGGTATCTCCACCTGGCTGAGCAGTAAGCAGCCCAAAGGTGCAATGCAAAAATTGAAATATTGTCTTAAATTGGTGTAACTGTGATCCATCTGCTTATTTGAACTTGGTATATGGTTTTCACATCTGAGCTCAGTATTTTAGTTTGCATATTCATATTTGGTACCAAAAGAATCTTGTTTGGGGAGATAATTACAAAATGGGAACCGGTTCCACTGCTAAAATTCCACCTTGCTCCCCCTTAGAATGCATCCGTACACATTAGAGTAATTGCTTATACTGTTAGAAAAGCATTTAAATTGTTAAAATGCTATGATAGCTGTGAATTTGGAAGAGGTTGTATTTAAAAATTGCTAGAATATTAACTGATTTGGATCTAGGAAAATAGACTAATGGATTTATGTTTATTATACTGGTTTATACTGTTTTTTGACATCTCTAAATTGTAAAAGGTAAATGGAGCTAAGGAATGTAACTATTTCTGAGCTACTTGAAATTGCATATAAAGTGTAGTTGGAATGAAATGGGTAAACAAAAGAGCAAAATATCCCAGGCCTATGTGCAGCTCATTGTAACTGAGAAGTTTCCCAGAGCCTCCTACTTTGTACCAGCCATTATGCTAGCTGCGTGACCTTGGTTATATCTAAAACTGCAGCAGGAAGAGAAAGAAAAAACAACTGGAAAAACCTGGCTGCCCGCTTTTAAAGCAGAGAAAGGGGGGCTTTAGTCCCCCCGCTCTGTCCTTTTTTTTTTTTCTTTCCCTGAAGTATTGTCATCCATTTTTGTTGTGGCACTGTGTTGTTTTTCAACTTTGAATCAGGGGTTGTTGGTGTTTTTTATTTTTGCTTCTGTCTTGTTTCCTAGGTTTTGGCACATCTGGGGAAAAGAGCTCATAATTTTACCTCCTTGCTGAAGTCAGTCTTTTCACACTGGTCAGCTTTGGGGGGTCACAGTGTTCAGTGCTTCTCTGGGTCAGACTGGTACTGATTTGAGTGTGGAGTGGAGCCAGATTGGTTTGATGTGCAGTTCAAACTGATGTGTTTTCATGCTGGGCTGTACATCTTGCCATCTCAGATGGGGGCAAGAGGGAAGTTTTATTCCCCCCCGTGCCCCTCCTCCAAGCAATATTACTGCTAGAGAGCTGTAATACTGCATGAAGGAGTCTGAGGGTGAAATTTAAAGGCATCACCAGTGGATCCATAGTTCTAATGAAACTGGAAAATTAAACCAAAAATTTGTTAACAGACTTATTCTGTGGTAATTAGTTGTAAGTGACTTCTTAATAAATTCACCATGCTAGTTTTTGAGGTCATGAGAGAGAACGAAAGAAAGGCCATTTTTTGAGACCAATGGAATGCCAAATTTGGAACAAAGTTTAAGTACATGAATTCTTATACTTGTTAGAAACTCCTATACCTCTCCTAGGTTAAGATTTGTTAAGTAAATTGTAAGCTCAAATAACGTTTTCTGAGAATTCTGTTTAGTTGCATGGCCTACAAGAAGCTGCTTAGATGGCGCAGATCTGCTTGCTGCAAGTGAGAAATCTCCAAGGAAATTTCAAATGCTGTATTACCACTAGTATTAACAGCCAATGTTTTGATAAAGCTCATGCTACACTGATTGATCTGAAACAGGACTTCAGTCTGGTAAGGGAAAACAATATCCAATAAATATGACAGCCAAAATGGAGTTGGAAACTTTGAGGAATAAATTTATGACAACCTTACAGGCTGACTGTATTCGATTGGACTTGCAGATTTGTCTATTTATAGATACAACATAGAAACAACCTGTGGCTATTGTGGGACAGTATGATGAGATTGCTAGCAGACTGATATACTGCTTGTTACTCTGATCAAGAAAAACAGGGAATGAATTTAAGTTTCAATAGGCCATGATCCTTTTGTCATATATGTACCATTTGTGAAATTTAATTTTGATTTTTTAATTTTAGTTGTAATCTATGTCTTTGTAAATTGCACTAGTTTTTGGCATGCATAAATGTAAAATGTAAATTGCTGCAGAACCTGCAAGTCTTTAACATCAGGCCATAGGCCATACTTGTATTTGGTCTGATCCTACATACTTGCAAAGTTTTTGTCGATGGTTCTGGGAAGTCTCATAAAGCTGTAGTGGTTTGGTGTGAAGATAACAGTTGGCATCATTCTGTAAAAATTATTGAAGGTTCAACCCAGTTAGCAGAACTTGGCACAGCTTTACATTACTTAAAGCTTTTAAGGAGGAACCTCTAAATTTGATTTGTGATTCTGAGTACGTAGTCAAGGTCCGACGCACGTATCTGATTCTGAACTGTGTTTTTTGTTTTGGTTTTGTTCTTTTTTAAAACAAAAAGGGGGGAGAAGTAGGGAAAACACCACAAAACCAATTGTCAAAAGCGTTGTATGTGATGAAATACTTTGCAAGTGTGACCCAAAACCATGCTAAATCAGAAAGAACCTACATTAGTTATGGCCAAATCACTAGTTAATGGTCAATGGAAAAGGCCACGTCAATTGATAACCAGGGGGAGAGGTTATGCTTGTGTCTTTACAGATCAAGGGCCGCAATGGTTGCTGGCACGAAACATGAAACCTGTGTTATCTTCCTGACAATGACTGTTGCAGCTGCTGTGTTTTGGATGCCCACATAGACAAAGACTAACATGTGGAGTACTTAAGCCAACATGACTGACCAGGACTCCATATGCCTAGCTATGGCATCTCCGGGAAACCCGTTCCACACATGCTTGGTTGGCATCCCCCTTGATGACTACAGCAGCATCACATGACTGTTTCAAATAGTGATCGATGCAGAGGCATTGCAACGAACTGTAATAATACTAACATGGCACCTTGGATTAATTGCCTCCTGGAAATAGATATTGAACCACAGGAACTGGAATTGCTGGCATCTATGCCCATGGACACTTGTATCAACCTGGTTTGTGAAAAGTGTCAGAACAATATACGAGAACGTGAATGGATAAAACTGCAAAATATTAATGCTACCCTTGGTGACTATAGAAATGAAACTCGCTGGTGCAGTGCCTCGCAGAAGAATCCAAGGGATGTCATTGATAATGTGGGAGAGCGACCCCAAAACCTCCTGTATGGTGTATTCTTGATCTGTGGAGATAGAGCCTGACCAGGAATTCCTTCTAATGCTGTTGAAGGACTGTGTATTTTGGGACTTGTCGGGGATTGGCTCAAGGAGCATGGACATGAGTCCACCAAGCAACTGTACGAGCAGAGCCCATTTTAGTTGACATAAGTAGGCCTTAGTTAGCTTGTCTATTAGGCCGTGGGAAAGGGGGAACGTGAAAGTACTAACTAAAGCAGGGTCAGGATATCCTTGAAGAGACAAGAGTCAGAAGAATGCGGGATGCGCATAGCTAGCTAAACCCAAGTAGGTGGAGTATGTAAATGTAACCTTTTAGTGCTTAGCCTATTAGATAGAGACAAGTATGCATAATTATGGAATTTGGTATAAATACACGCTATCTCGGGCAATAAAGTTGAAGTATGCTTTATCACTCATATTGAGTCGGCTGCATTTCTTCCTCCGTCCGCTCGGGTCTGGAACTCTGATGGGATTTCTTCCTGCAATTGGCGCCCGAACAAGGGACCTGAAGCGGCGGACAGGAGCAAAAGGCGCCGGGAGAGCAGCGACCGGCGGGCAAGAGCGACCAAACACTGTGCTGCGGTGTGTCGTCTCCGAAGCCTGAACCGACTGAAGTTCACCAGTGCTGGGCTACAGGAAACAAGGGCTGCAAGAGGTCTCTTAATTTAGCAAGAGGTACCGTACTATAGTGATGAATAACGGAGAAATGGATTTAGATGTAGCCCTAGATTTATTACAAAGCTTTTTAGAAAAGCGAGGGGTTGATCATAGTTGCGTTAAACAGCTAGCTGGTCTAGTAGCAACGGGGAAAACTAAGGGGTGTTTTCAGGATCCTGATTTATTGTTTGATGAAGGAGAGTGGAGGAAATTGGGGGATGTGTTGTGGGATATGGTCATAGACGAGGATAAAACAGCTAAGAAACTGATGAAACCGTGGAGGGAAGTAATTAATAATATTAAGCGTCATAAAGTGGAAAAGAATTTAGCCGCGGTAGCCTCACAGAAACTCGGCAAAATGGAGCCTTCCGCTCCACCAATGGAAACGGGCATATCTGCGTTATCAGCGAAGAACCTTAAAAGACTATTAACTTGGTGCAGAGGCAATAGGTATCCTGCTGACCTGTCAGGAGTTTTTCAAATAGAGACTTGGAAAAAGATGGGAACTGTGTTGTGGAAGGCAATTTGTCACCGTGAAAAATATATTCTCGGCCTTGTAACCATCTGGAAACTGATAAATACTACAGTGAAGCAATTAAAACCTGAAAAGACTGTTACGAGCATTAGTGACTCAAAACTTGAACTTTGGGACAGTATAGAGCAGAAATTATGGGATAAAGTCAGCAATGGAGATACAGAAGCTAAATCATTAGTAACTACATGGCTACATGGAAGCTTGAACGGTCTGCTGCTGCCGGAATTTTTGCAGCGTTGCAGCCTGATAAGTATCCTGAAAGTTGCGGTTAAGTTCACCTGGTTTGTGTCTGCGATACCCTCCCTATTCCATCCCCTGCTGGGCTTTCAGCACCCCCGATGGTTCAGCAGTCCGGGGCAGGGGGAGGAACAATGCCAAACGGTTAGCCTCCTGTACCATCATCTAACCCTGGTGAGAACAGCAAGTCCAGAGGATTGGTGTCAGACAACTTACTCAAAGAACCTGTGAAAGCTGAGAATGTTAAAGTCGTAAACAAGTGTACTATCAGTCCTTTTACCAATTTTACCAATCTGCTTTTCCTGCATTTTAACCCTCTAACTTCCACAAGAGAACAGAAGAAGTCACTGAAAATAGAACTGGACAACAGAACTGTGTGACAGATTAGATCAGCTAACAGCAAGTGAATCTGACAGTCAGCAATGTGGTCATGATAATCGTGACGGGAAAGGGGGTGCTCCTGGGGACTCAGGGTATAAAACTTAGAAGTTAAGGAAGCACTGGTTTTGGAATTGGCAGTAGAGAATGCTAATGTTTGCTATCAACATGTTATTTGCGAGTTTTACAGTGCATATTATGTGCTGCTGTTTATTGCCTCTCTGAAAGTCAAGCAGCTTGTCAGGAATGTGAGTTAATTGTTTTACTGGTTGTTAGAATTGTTTCTTTGTGGTATAAGTGCACCGTAAAACTTTCTCTTCACTTTTCCCACTCATGCTGCAAGCAGCCCTGTGCTTTTCCGTGGGGTCAGAAATTACTGTTTTCAGTCGTGTTCATAAAAAATCGGTTTTGGGAGGTGTTTCAAAACATAGGGAAGCACTTGGAAATATGAGGAAAGAAGATCTTGTAAAATATTATAATTAATGGTGGCTGCTGTATAAGTTAAATGATTGGGAAAAGTGTCCGGGGAATAGAATCTTGGAGTATAACACCTTTTTGCAATTAATGTTGTTTTTAGGGTGAGAAGAGTAAGACAAAATAAATCCCTACAAGAGCTCATTAAATCATTTCAGACAGCTGAGAGTTAACTGATAACACCCAGGTCACAGTAAACTTGCTGAAGTCTGCACAATGTTTTCCTTATTAGCCTGTTTTCTTTGTGGGTATCTGTTTAAGCATGTTGCAATTTTGGTAGGTCTTTGTTATATGGTACAGTAGGTTCACAGACTGTTAAATCATGAGAATCAGTTGACTCAAAAGGTGCGTTTTGTGATAGTACAAAAGATCATGAGTAATTTAGTTCCTTACTGCGTGAACGTGATGTTAAGATTTTATGTGTAGTAGCTGTTATATTTTTTTTTCTAGCGTACTAGCTTTATTCCAATATCCAGACTTGCGCAACTCTGTGACAGGCTGTCTCTCATCTCGGTGCACTAAATTTGGCCTTTTTGTATGCACATCAAGTGAAGAATCATGGTTTTAGAATAACAGTTGTAGCACACCAGATGAGACACTATAAAAAAAAAAAACAAAACAAAACTTAAAAGGCCTTGCCCAGTCCAGCTTGCTGCGGGGGGGGGTGGGTGCCAAATGGGCCTCCAGTGCGCACTGACCCATTTTGTCAGGGAGACCCAGAGGTATCTCCACCTGGCTGAGCAGTAAGCCGTTCAAGGTGCAGTGCAAAAAATTGAGATATTGTCTTAAATTGGTATAAGTGTGATCCATCTGCTTATTTGAACTTGGTATATGGTTTTCGTATCTGAGCTCAGTATTTTAGTTTGTATATTCATATTCGGTACCAAAAGAATCTTGTTTGGGGAGATAATTACAAAATGGGAACCGGTTCCACTGCTAAAATTCCACCTTGCTCCCCCTGAGGATGCATCCTTACACATTAAAGTAATCGCTTATATTGTTAGAAAAGCATTTAAATTGTTAAAATACTATGATAGATGTGAACTTGGGGTATTGTATGAAGTTATGAAGTTGTATTTAAAGGTTGCTGGAATGTGAACTTATTTGGACCTAGGACAATAGAATAATGGATTTATATTTATTATACTGGTTTATACTGTTTTTTGACATCTCTAAATTGTAAAAGGCAAATGGAGCTAAGGAATGTAACTATTGCTGAGCTACTTGAAATTGCATATAAAGTGTATTATGGCTGGAATGAAAGGGAAAACAGAAGAGCAAAATATCCCAGGCCTGTGTGCAGCTCATTGTAACTGAGAAGTTTCCCAGAGCCTCCTACTTCGTACCAGCCCGTGTGCCAGCTGCGTGAACTTGGTTATATCTACACTGCACAGAAAGAAAAACCAACTGGAAAAACCTGGCTGCCCGCTTTTAAAGCAGTGAAAGGGGGGTTCTCTCTCCCCCCACTGCAGCGACGTAATACTGAATGGAGCAGTCCGAGGGTGAAGTTTAAAGGCATCCTGAGCAGACCCGTAGTTCTAATGAAACTGGACAATTAAACCAAAAATTTGTTGATAGACTTATCCTATGGTAATTAATTGTACGAGACTTCTTAGTAAATTCACCATGCTAGTTTTTGAGGACATGGGAGACAACGAAAGAAAGGCCGTTTTTTGAGACAAACGGAATGCCAGATTTGGAACAAAGTTTTAATACATGAATTCTTGTATTTGCCCAAAAGTCCTATACCTCTCTTGGGTCAGGATTTGTTAAGTAAATTGTAAGCTCAAATAACGTTTTCTGAGAATTCTGTTTAGTTGCATATCCTACAAGAAGGTACTTGGATGGTGCAGATCTGCTTGTGCAAGTGAGAAATCTTCAAGGAACTTTTGAATGCTGTATTTCCACTAGTATTAACAGCCAATGTTTTTGATAAAGCAAATACTACACTGAGAAATCTGAAACAGGACCTCGATCCGGTAAGGGAAAACAATATCCAGTAAATATGACAGCCAAAATGGAGTTAGAAACTTTGAGGCATGAATTTATGACAACTTTACAGGCTGACTGCATTTGATTGGACTTGCAGATTTGTCTATGAAACAACCTGTGGCTATTGTGGGACAGTATGATGAGAATGCTAACAGACTAATATACCAATTGTCACTCTGATCAAGAAAATGCAGGGAATGAATTTAAGTCTTAATAGGCCATGATCCTTTTGTCATATATGTACCATTTGTGAAATTTAATTCTGATTTTTTTTTAATTTTTTATTTTATTTGTAATCTATGTCTTTATCAATTGCACTAGCTGGTTTTCTTAACAGCATAGCTTTTGGTATGCATAAATGTAAAATGTAAATTGCTGCAGAACCTGCAAGTCTTTAACATCAGGTCATAGGCCATACTTGTATTTGGTCTGATCCTACATACTTGCACAGTTTTTGTTGATGGTTTTGGGAAGTCTCATAAAGCTGTAGTGGTTTAGCGTGAAGATAGTGATTAGCATCATTCTGTGAAAATTATTGAAAGTTCAACCCAATTAGCAGAACTTGGCACAGCTTTAAATTATTTAGAGATTTTTAAGGAGGAACCTCTAAATTTGATTTGCGATTTTGAGTACGTAGTCAAGATCTGATTCTGAACTGTGTTTTTGTTTTGTTTTGTTTTGTTTCAAGGCTGATCTCTACTCCCATATTTTCTGTCAAGGATTCCACAGACCCGCTGCAGTTTCCCACAATTCCCCCTTTTTGTATTTGTGCTAAAAATGCTGCCCTCATTGTCCGCTTCAGGGCCCTTTGCAGCAGAGAAATCATGCATGGCACCATTAGTAACACAACCACAACAATCATCAAAACGATCAGTCCTGTTTTCACTACTGATAACAACCACCCTGAAAGCCCCCAGCTACTAAACAATTTATTTAACCAATCCCATCCATCATCAACTTGTAACTTTTGTACCCCTTCTTTCAACAATTGTATGCTTTTATGAATTGACTCAGAATGATCTGACAAGTTCATACAGCACATACCATCAAAATCTTCACACCCGTGCCCTTGAGCTAATAACAAAAAATCTGTTGCAGCTCTATTCTGCAGTGTAGAATGTCTTACAGAATCTACATCTAACAAAAGTCCACTTAAAGCCTTAGAAGTTCTGTTAGTTTGCTTTAGCTAGCCAACATCCTAATTTTTCTAAAGTATTTAAAGCTTTAGCTGTGCCAACACCAGGTAGAAGAGATCCTAAAACCCTTAATCCAGATCCCCAAAAATTGACATTATCATCACATTTTGACTTATATGCATGCAAAAAACATTTTTCCCGTGTCGCTTTTCTGTGATCTACTATCATGGATACATTGGGCATTAAGAGAGTTAATCGTTCCAAACTACATGGTCCTCCAACAGCATTAGAAGGAATTCCTGGCCAGGCTCTATCTCCGCAGATCAAGAATACACCATACGGGAGTTTTCAGGGTCGCTGTCCCACACTGTTAACAACACCCCTTGGATTCTTCTGCGAGGCGTTGCACCAACGAGTTTCATTTCTGTAGTCATGAAGGGTAGCATTAACATTTTGCAGTCTTATCCATTCATGCTTTAGCATATTGTCCTGGCACTTTTCACAAACCAGCTGGATACAAGCATCCATGGGCACAGATCCCAGCAATTCCAGTTCCTGTGGTTCAATGTCTATTTCCCGGGAGACAGTTAATCCAGAGTGCCATGTTAGTATTATTACTGTTTGTTGCAATGCCTCTGCACCAACCACTATTTTGAAACAGTTGTGTGATGCTGCTGTAGTCATCAAGGGGGATGCCAACCAAGCATGTGTGGAACGGGTTTTCCGGAGATGCCATAGCTAGGCATATGGAGTCCTGGACAGTCATGTTGGCTAAAGTAATCCACATGTTAGTTTTTGTCTGTGCAGGCATCCAAGATGAAGCAGCTGCAGCAATCATCATTAGGAAGGCAACACAGGTTTCACATTTCGCGCAGGCAACCATTGTGGTCCTTGATCTGTAGAGACACAAGCATAGCCTCTTCCCCAGGTTAATAATTCAAGTGGACCCATCCATTGTCCTGTGCGCAAATCCCGCACCAACACTTTTGTCCCTGGACCCACCCTTTCTTGAGCCACTAAAGAGGAAAAGTGACGTAGAATGGGCGGCATCTGGGCATCATCAGAAACCTGCAAAAAGTTTAAAACATATGTGACTTTAGCCAAGCGTGCATCAGGTGGTTCAGCCAACATTCCCCCTTTCTGTTTTAAAAGAAAACGCTTGAGTGTTCCATGAGCACGTTCCACAATACCTTGCCCTGTGGGAGAATGAGGAATACCTGTAACATGAGATACTCCCCAGAGCTGTAGAAATGAAGCAACTTTTCGGGATACATATGCTGAGCCATTGTCTGTTTTCACCTGTTGCGGAATGCCCAAGAAGGAAAATGCACGCTGCCAATGACGTATTACATCTCGTGCAGATTCTGCAGTATGAGCAGTGGCAACGATAGCAGAGGAAAAGGTGTCTATAGAGACATGAACATACTTCAAGCGCCCAAAGTCAGGTACATGTGTAACATCAGTTTGCCAAATTTGCAAGGCTCGAAGGCCACGGGGATTGGTACCATAATAAGAAAGAATATGCTGACCTTGACAATCAGGGCATGCAGCAACAATAGCACGTGCCTCAGAATTTGAAATGCCAAAGTGTCGTCTCAAGGCATGATAGCCTTGATGATAGAAATGATGTGAAGCTATTGCCTGTTGTTTAACATCAGGAACAGGTCCTAAAGTCACTGCTGAAACTAGAGAATCTGCTTTTGCATTTCCTTCTATTATGAAACCTGGTAACGTAGTATGACTTTTAACATGCATGACATAATATTCATGATGACGCTTCTGAATTTCAAGCCATAACAGTTTTAAAATACCAAATAACTTTTCATTAGACACATGTCCCAATACAGCTTTATCCAACCGTTGTACAAGCCCAGCCACATAAGCAGAGTCTCTCACAATATTCACAGGGCCAGGAAAGGCCTGAAACGCCATGGTCATTGCCCTAAAAGTTCGACCACTTGTGGTGATCCTTCCTGATATTCTACTTGATGTTGCCACTGTGGCCCATCCTTCCAAACAATGGCTGCCTTGCCCATCCTTCCTGATCCATCTGTAAATACTGTAGGTCCATTTACTGAGCCTGACTGATTCAATTGCTTCTGACCAAATCTTACCTGACTGCCTAATTTAATCACTGGATGTGAGGGCAAATGATAACTGATTTGACCCGTATAATTCATCATAGCTGCTTGTAGTGCAGAACTATTAGCCATACACCACTCAAAATAATCACTTTGCACAGGAAGCATGATTGTTTCTGGATCTCTTGCCATTAATTCCATGCAACGTAATCTGATTTTAATAATTACCTGAGCCACCAGTTCAAAAAGACCTGGGGCTGTCTTTTTTGACCTGGCTGGCAAAAAGACCCACTCTAAAATATGTAGAGGATCTCCCCACTTCTCATGCCATTGTGCGATCATAGCAAAAGGAATGCACTGATCAGTCAAAACAATTGCTTGTACAGACACTGTCAAATCAATTCTCCATACATGCTTACTACTGATTGCTTGTTCAATTTTCGCAATTACCTGCTGTGCTTCTGTTGTCAAAGTGCGAGGGGCAGAAATATTAGTGTCTCCTTGCAAGAGATCAAACAATGGCTGCAATTGAGAAGAGGGGATTCCTACATAAGGCCTTACCCAGTTGATCATTCCTGCCAATTTTTGCACATCATTCAGTGTTTTGATTTTTACTTGCAGTTTTATAGGTTGTGGTATCACTGTCTGATCCAAAATTTTCATGCCCAAATAAAGCCATGGCTGTTGTCATTGCACCTTCTCAGGTGCAATAACCAGCCCATACTGATTTATGACTCATGTGCTTTATTTTCCGTTTCACTCAATTCCTGTGGCGTTGCTGCGGCCAACAAAATGTCATCCATATAATGATAGCAATACCCTTGTCAGGGATTGGCTCAAGGAGCATGGACATGAGTCCACCAAGCAACTGTACGAGCAGAGTCCATTTTAGTTGACATAAGTAGGCCTTAGTTAGCTTGTCTATTAGGCCGTGGGAAAGGGGGAACGGAAAAGTACTAACTAAGGCAGGGTCAGGATATCCTTGAAGAGATAAGAGTCAGAAGAATGTGGGATGCGCATAGCTAGCTAAACCCAAGTAGGTGGAGTAAGTAAATGTAACCTTTTAGTGATTAGCCTATTAGATAGAGACAAGTATGCTTAATTATGGCATTTGGTATAAATGCACGCTATCTCGGGCAATAAAGCTGAATCATGCTTTATCACTCACATTGAGTCGGCCTGCATGTTTTCCTCAGCCGCGTACTCGCATACCCTGACGGAAACAAAGCACGTACTGGGCTCAGAGCTTTTGCCACATGCCATTGACACATGGTAGGTGAATTTTTCATCCCTTGTGGCAGCACTTTCCAATGATACCTTTTCGCTGGCTCTCCATTATTTACAGATGGAACAGTAAAGGCAAACTTTTCCATGTCTTGTTCTGCTAAAGGAATAGTAAAGAAACAATCCTTCAAATCTATTACAACAATTTCCCATTGCATTGGAATCATTGTAGGAGAAGGTAAACCTGGTTGCAAAGCTCCCATAGTTGCCATAACCTCATTAACCTTTCGTAGGTCATGTAATAATCTCCATTTTCCAGACTTCTTTTTGATAACAAACACAGGAGTATTCCAAGGGCTATGTGAGACCTCTATGTGTCCCGCAGCTAGCTGTTCCATCACAAGAGATTGCAAGGCTGTAAGTTTTTCCTGAGCAAGGGGCCACTGATTGACCCATACTGGTCTTTCAGTTAACCATCTTAGTGCTAAAGTGGGCCGAGAAACACCCTACATCACAGTGACCCCTGCTAAAAATCCGTAGTTATCCGTACTCCCCACTGCCCTAGGCAATCCCTCCCCCATAAATTCAGCCGGGCTGGGGCCACATAAGGTCTCACTGTAGCCCTTTGGTGTTCAGGATTAGCAATCACTATTGGTTTAGCTGACATCAAACTGTTTGCGACTCCACCCAGTCCCATCACACCCACAGTATTTGAAACCAAGGGCCAAGAAGGAGGCCAGTCCTGTTGTGAAATTATAGTGACATCTGCTCCTGTATCAAGCAGTCCAGTAAGGGTCACCTGGCTGGGAACAAAAGCATTCATTATGAGTGTACAAACCATTTGTGGCCTTTTCCCTGACACTGTTTGAGACCAAAAAATAAGTGGCTTTCCAGTTGAACCAGGTCCATTATCCCCACGAAGAACTTGCTCAGTCCTAGGAACAGAACTCAAAAAGGGCACAAGTTGAGCTAAAAGTGTTCCTTTTTGTATTGTCACAGGTGGTGTTGCTGTGGAAACCAAGGCACAAATTTGTCCTGTATAGTCCGCATCAATAACCCCCACGTGTACCATTAATCCTCACAGGGTACTACTTGATCGTCCTATTAACAAAGCACTCAGTCCCCTGCCAATTGGCCCCCAAGCATCCAGGGGCACTTTATGCACCTCTTGAGTTGTTATAGTTACTGTGTGGGCGGTGGATACATCCATCCCGGCCGCTCCGCTGGTTTTTCCTGATAGTGTGTCGCAGAAGACTGCATGTGCACTGACCCCAGAAACGGATTGCCAGGGTTGCAAAGCGTTGTTGAAGGAGGCATTTGTGTCTGCATGCCCCCCTTCATGCTCTTCTTGTCATTTCCCTGTGGCAGTAGCTGTCCGTTAGAATGATACCTAGAATGGCACTGCTTAGAAAAATGCCCCTTTTTTCCACATTTGAAACAAGTTACTGAGGCTGTATCATAGACAGGTGTGTGTACAGCTTTTGAAGCCTGTTTGTTTTTATGTGGACTGATGAGTCTTACGTGACCATTCCGACCGTGTTCATAGCACTTTTGACATTGTGTTTTAGCTGCTGCCATAGCAGCAGCAAGTGCAGTCATTTTATGTTCCACTGAACCAACCTTGGCACAAGCAGTAATCATTGCTTCTAAAGTTGGATCCCCTGGCAAAGTTTCAATCACTTTTTGGCAATCTGTATTAGCATTATCACGAGCTAGCTGTTTCACTAGCAGTCCCCGAACATTCGCATTGAACACCTGACGTTCGACAGCCGCTTGTAATTTTTCAACGAAGGAAAGAAACGGCTCTTTAGGACCCTGCTTGATAGCAGTATATCTCTGGTTTGGTTCTGCCAGCTCTGCTGTTCTAATTATAGCCTGGATCCCTATGGCCTTCACTTGCTCAAGCACTAGAGGAAGCCATTGCGCTTAAAGTCGCGGATCAATATACGGCCCCGAGCCCATCAATACATCCACACCAGTAGCAGAATTGGGATCAGTGTCTGGGAAGTGTATGTTTATCACTGCTTGTGCCTCAGCCCTTTGCTGCCAAATACTTCGAAACACTGAGAGCTGTACAGGTTGAAAAATAACCTGAGCTAACTGAGAAACATCGTAGGGAGTCATAGCTTCCATAGATAACAAATGTAACAGCTGCATAAACGCAGGGGAGTTAGGCCCGTACTGAGCAGTGGCTTTTTGCAACTCTTGAATTACTTTCCAGGAATAAGAAACGTGCTCATGGGGCTCCCCCCCTGCAGGGTTATGGTATATGATGGGAAATGCCATAGATTCAACAGGTTCAACGGGTGGCGGCTCAGTAACAGGGGTAGGAACCGATATAGTTTCTGATAAATCCCAGTCCCCTATTTCCATAGCTTTAGCCTTCACCCTCTTCCAGAAACGCACAGGGTCCCGTGGTTTAACTGTAATCGAAGCTGGGGGTAAATCCCAGCTTTTTGGTAAGTTTGGTTTACGCTCTGAAACTCTACCCCCACCCTCAGGGATTTGCTCTGCAACAGCGTGGGAGGGGGGCGGGGGCAGGCTGGGGGGACCCAAATCCATAGGAATTACATTATTTGGCTCAGTCTGTCTCACCACGGGGGGATCCTCCCCACCTAAATCTCCAGGCAAGGGGGGACAGGAAAGAAAATGACCATTTTTTTTCTTCCGCAACTGATAGCGGCGGGGCAGAGGGTTGAACTGTGATTAATGGTGGTGACGCAGACGGCGGAACCGCGGTTGATGATGGTAGAGCAGAGGTTTGAGCCGTGATTGATGACGGCAGAGCAGTCAGTTGAACGCACTGCTCTGACCGGTGCTCCGGGGGCCCCTTCCGAGATCGTATATAACCCAACGCTGTTTTTTCATGTGAGTCTTTCACAGCTTTTATCTGATCTCGGGGCCACACATATGTATACGACTCTTTTATAATTTTTTTCTGATCTCAGGGCCATACATACGTACGCTCCTCCTCTATTTCTTTTAACTTTCCAAGAAAGTGTCACGGATCCTTATCCGTGTCAGATAATATGGACTTGGGCGGTTTTGATGAATCTTTAGTAACAGGGGGGGTCGGAGTAGTACTTAATCTTGCCTTTTCCTCTGAATCTGGCCCAGGAAGGCCAGGAAGACCATCCCCCTCCGCCACCTCTGCCTCCTTATCCTGTTGCTGTTTTAACTCTTTCAGAGTATCTAATAAAAAGCACCACGTTGTTAACAGTTCAGTTGCTTCCTTGGGACCCTTGGGTAGCACTATTAAACAGTTTATCTCCCAAGTCCATCCATTGTGACACACTAAATGCTGTCACAGGATTAACCTCTAAACCTTGTGCTTTGCCCCATAGTAACATTTTTCTTAAAGTCAGTTCCGGAAGGCTAACACCCCGCTTCTTCAGAAGCAGCTTCCATGTGAATAATATAGTACCCTCTTCTTTAGATAAGTTTCCCCCCATGTTCCCGGTAGCTCACCTACTCCTTAAGGAGGTGTCTTTTCAACGGTCCGGATCTTCGGCAGCTCTCCTCGGCTGCTCTATCAGCTGTACCGGGCTCCGTCTCCACAGCTCTTCTTCGGCTGTTCACAGCTTCACGCTGTCTCCTTGTCATGCGAGATCCTCTTCAGGCAGGATCACGTTGGGGTCACCAGATGTCGCGGTTGAGATGGACAAACGACATGGACCAAATTCTTTCAAGATGAAAGTAATAGGTGCCATTTATTGCTACAAGTGCATTTTTATACAATTCTAACAGTTCATGTGTCTTTTCACTATTGGTTACAAGTTACAGCACTAACATCTCATTGGTTAATTTTTCTATCATCCATGTTATTCTTCTATCCCCTTCTATCTCACGGGTACAACTCCATATCTCTGGATACTCCTTTACTCCCATCCTTCTCAAGGGTAAATCTTAATATCTTCAAGGCTGATCTCTACTCTCATATTTTCTGTCAAGGATTCCACAGACCCGCTGCAGTTTCCCACACAGCACCGAATTGGGTGAGAGTGTTGATCTGCTGGAGGATAGGATAGCCATACAGAGGGTTGTGGACCAGTGGGATCATTGGGCTGAGGCCAATTGTATGAGGTTCAACAAGACCAAGTGCTGGGTCCTGCACTTAGGACACAACAACCCCAGGCAGAGCTACAGGATTGGGGAATAGTGGCTGGAAAGCTGTCTGGCGGAAAAGGATCTGGGGTTGTTGATTGACAGCCAGCTGAATATGAGCCAGCAGTGTGCCCAGGTGGCCAAAAAGGACAACAGCATCCTGGCTTGGATCAGGAATAGTGTGGCCAGCAGGACTAGAGAAGTGATTGTACCACCGTACTCGGTGCTAGTGAGGCTCCACCTTGAATACCGTGTTCAGTTTTGGGCCCCTCAGCATAAGAAGGACATTGAAATACTGGAGAGAGTGCAGAGGAGGGCAACAAAGCTAGTGAGGGGCCTGGAGCACATGTCTTATGAGGAGCGGTTGAGGGAACTGGGGCTGTTTAGCCTTGAGAAAAGGAGGCTGAGGGGAGACCTTATCACTGTCTACAACTACCTGAAAGGAGGTTGCAGAATGGAGGGCATGCATCTCTTCTCCCAAGTAGCAAGTCATAGGACAAGAGGAAATGGTCTGAAGTTGCGCCAGGGGAGGTTTAGGTTGGATATTAAGAAAAAATTACTCACAGAAGGGGTTGTCAAGCATTGGAACAGTCTGCCCAGGGAAGTGGTGGAGTCACCATTCCTGGAAGTGTTTAAAAGGCGTTTAGACAAGATTCTTAGGGACATGGTTTACTGGTAGAGTTAGGTTAGGTTATGGTTGGGTTAGGTGGGTTTTGAATGTATCCAGAGTAGGAGACGCCACAACCTCCCTGGGCAGCCTGTTCCAGTGCTCTATTACCCTGACTGAGAAGTTTCTTCTCAAATTTAAGTGGAACCTCTTGTGTTCCAGTTTGAACCCGTTACCCCTTGTCTTACCATTGGTGGTCACTGAGAAGAGCCTGGCTCCATCCTCGTGACACTCACCCTTTACATATTTATAAAAATTAGTGAGGTCACCCCTCAATTTCCTCTTCTCCAAGTTAAAGAGACCCAACTCCCTCAGTGTTTCCTCATAAGGGAGATGCTCCACTCCCTTGATCATCTTTGTTGTCCTGTGCTGGACTCTCTCCAGCAGTTCCCTGTCTTTCTTGAACTGAGGGGCCCAGAACTGGACACAATATTCCAGATGTGGTCTCACCAGGGCAGAGTAGAGGTGACTACTCTCGACCTACTAACCACCCCCCTTGTAATACACCCCAGGATGCCATTTGCCTTCTTGGCCACAAGGGCACAGTGCTGGCTCGTGGTCATCCTGTCCACCAGGACCCCCAGGTCCCTTTCCCCTACACTGCTCTCTAATAGGTCATTCCCAAACTTATACTGGAACCTGGGTTTGTTCTTGCCCATATTCAAGACTCTACACTTGCTCTTGTTATATATCATTACATTTCTCCCCGCCCAACTCTCCAGCCCGTCCAGGTCTCACTGGATGGCAGCACAGCTTTCTGGCATGTCAGCCACCCCTCCCAGCTTAGTGTCATCAGCAAACTTGCTGATAGTACACTCTATTCCCTTGTCCAAGTCATTGATGAATATATTGAATAATACCGGCCCCAGTACTTGACCCCTGAGGCACTCCACTAGATACAGGCCTCCAACTAGACTCCGCCCCATTGACCACGACTCTCTGGCTTCTTTCCTTCAGCCGATTCACAGTCCACCTCAGTACCCGATCGTCCAGA
Source organism: Columba livia (assembly GCF_036013475.1). Taxonomy (NCBI): domain Eukaryota; kingdom Metazoa; phylum Chordata; class Aves; order Columbiformes; family Columbidae; genus Columba; species Columba livia. The sequence continues at coordinate 17,664,338 of NC_088641.1, read as the reverse complement.
CCTCACTTCCTCACTTTAGCTGTGAGGATGCTGTGAGAGACTGTGTTGAATGCTTTACTAAAATCAAGGTAGACCACATCCACTGCTCTGCCATCATCTGTCCACTTCGTTATTTCCTCATAAAAGGCTATGAGGTTGGTCAAGCATGACTTCCCCTTGGTGAAGCCATGCTGACTGCCCCTAATGACCCTATTTTCCTTGATATGCTTTGAGATGGCACCAAGTATAAGTTAGTTGTTCCATCACTTTCCCAGGGATGGAGGTGAGGCTGACTAATCTATAGTTACCCAGGTCCTCCTTCTTGCCCTTTTTGAAGACTTGAGTGACATTTGCTTTCTTCCAGTCCTCAGGCACCTCTCCCGTTTCCCAAGACTTCGCAAAGATGATGGAGAGTTGACTAGCAATGACTCCAGCCAGCTCTCTCAGCACCCGCAGGTGCATCCCATCTGAACCCATGGATTTATGGATATCCAGATTGCTTAATTGCTCCCTAACCCAGTCCTCATCAACTAAGGCAAACTCCTCCATTGTCCTGACTTCCTCTGGTGCCTCAGCAGTACAGGGCTCCTCAGGACAGCCTCCGCAGAGTAGACAGAGACAAAGGCGGCATTCAACAGCTCTTCCTTCTCTGTATCTTCTGTCACCAGAGCACCCACCTCATTCATCAGTGGGCCTACATTGCCTTTGGTGTTAGTTTTATCTGCCATGTATCAAAGCCTGTTTCTTTAATGTGCTGAAACAGCAGAACAGGAACATATATAGTGTTCTGGTTTTTACTATATTTTAACCAACCATGTCTTAGGTAAATCACCTACTTGTTTTTCAAGGGATGAGAGATACAAGAGGTTGTCATTTGGGAATGGTGTTTTCATGCATTGATGTGGTGGCTCAAACACATAGGCAAGGGGAAAAATTGGAGTCTGGATGCATTACTTCTCTGGAAAAGGCCTTTCCCTCTTCCTTTTTAAGCCATGTCTGGGCTAGGGAATACAGAGCTTGCCACTACCCCCCAACAGCCAAGGCCAAGTAGAGTTCTCACAAACAATTCCCAGGCATGCTTCCAGGAATCAGTCCCAACTAGTAGTTTGGATACAGCCAATCTGTTTTGGAGGGCAAAAGAGCTCAACAGCATGGACACAGCTATTCTGTGTAAGTTAAAATAAGTGCCAGAGAATGCTTTTTATTTCTTAATGTAGGAATGCCCTAGTATACATTTAGCCTTAGAAGCCTGGCCTTGCCATGCTGAAGACAGCTGATAGAATTGGAATATTAAAAGTTTTGGCTTTCAGCTGTGCTTTTCCTTCCACAATTCCTTCTTCTCTCTCCCTGCAAAATCTGCCAATATGCTCATGTAGTGGTCCCAAATATGCAAAAGTCTGTGTGTTATTTGGGTTCTGAACAGAAAAACAGTAGTTTTAGGTCTGAGAAGGTAAAAAAAAAAAGTGTGAGAGAACTATTTTGAATGGAAATTCTGAAAGAATGTGACTGTGCTGGTTTCGGTTGGAATAGAGTTAAATTTATTCATAGTAGCTGGTATGGGGCTATGTTTTGGATTTGTGCTGAAAACAGTGTTGACAACACACTGATGTTTTAGTTGTTGCTGAGAAGTGCTTACACAGCATCAAGGCCTTTTCTGCTTCTCACACCACCCCACCAATGAGTAGGCTGGGAGGGGACAAAGCTGACCCCAACTGACCAAAGGGATATTACATACCATATGACATCATGCTCAGCAATAAAACTAGGGGGGAGGTTTGTGAGGCAGCTGCTGTTTGGGGACTGGCTGGGCATCAGTTAGTTGGTGGTGAGTAATTGTTTACATTTGCATCATTTGTCTTTTTTGGGTTTTATTTCTCTCTCTTTGTTATTTTGCTTTTCATTACAATTTCTATTATTTTTAAAAATTTTGTTTCAAATATTGAACTGTTTTTATCTCAAACCATGAGTTTTCTCACTTTTACCCTTCCAATTCTCTTCCCCCATCCCACTCTGGGGAAGAAGTGAGCAAGCAGCTGTGTGGTGCTTACTTGCTGGCTGGTGTTAAAAAACTACAGTGACAAATGGCAAGAATCAGAAGGATGTTTCTTGGGTATACTAGCAGTACAACTGCAGTTTCTCTTTAGAAAAACATCCATCGAAGGCTCATTTACCACCATCTTTCCTGCATTTCCAAGCATTAAAATATTCCACAATAAAGTCTGTACTGTACTTTATGCTACTTCTAGAAAAGTAGCATAGATATTTTGAGTTTTCCTGTAACCTGAACAGAGTCATTTGGAGAGGCTACAGTGGTAACAGTTCTTTGGCTAGATTTTTCATGATACAGTGAGGGCTGGCTGCTCCCTAAGGAAAGGGGAGCCGGGGCAGAACACAATAAAAGGATGGCAGGGCATGAGCCTCATCAGGCAGGGCCCAGACCCCGCACTGCCCAAGCAAGGTGAGCAGGACAGACCCAGATATGGTAACCAATTTCAACAAAGGATGCAGATCATCAGGCAAGTTCATGGTCATATGGCAGGTCTAAGGTCGAGCCAGGAAGTAAATCCACAGGTCAGGACCAGGATCAAATTTGGTGAGGGCAACCAAAGGCAAAAAACAGCTCAGTGATTGTGGAGCAGGTCCACAGCAATGAGATAGGTCTGAGAACAAGCAAGGAAGCCAATCCACAGATCAGGATCAATAGGATCCACTGCAAGGGTGTGGCTGAGCTGGAGATCAGTACTCCTGTTGCCCAAACTTTGACCTATTGTTTAAAATATATTCACAGGGTTTGAGTTAAGCTGATCCTCCTTGAAGCTGTAATTCCTAATCAAATGAGTTAGCTTTGAGAAAAGCAGAACAAGGATAAGAGCAATTGTCCTTGCAGCTTAGATATCCTGGAACCTGTGCAATTACTTGAGTCTTGATTAACATATATCTCAAGACTGTTAGATAAAGTGTCCTTTAGCTGAACTTTGTTCATTATATGCTCATTATAATACTAAAAATTACACACCCAGGAGCCAAGACCCAGGCTCAGACTGAGATTCCTCCTCAAGGAGCATGCATAGTGGTAAAATTATTGTGTAACTGTCACAAAGGAAGTAATTTAAGGTTCTGCTTGCTGCAGAACACTGTTTAGATTTCTTAAAGAGAAGCATGACTTAAACGAGTTTGGTGGCGGGTTCACTCTATTATTTACTGCATGGGGGAAATATGCCAAGCTGAATGCTGCTTACCTTCTCTCCAGATGCCTGTATCTGTTCACACAGCAAACTTTCAGGCATCTTCCCTCCCTGATAACCCTTTGCTCCAGGGCTGTGTCTTGGAGCTCTGAAGACAAACTTTCAGGCAAGGCCTTATCTGTCGTGGTGCAAACTGTCAGGATTCCTCTTTCCCTGATAACCGTTTGCTCCAGAGTCTGTATTTTAGAACTCCAGCAGCAAACTTTCAGGCGAGGCCTTATGACCATATGCAGAGCAGACTTTCAGGAGACAAAATTCTCAGAAAATAAAAAAAATAATGGAGTAGAATAGCAAAAGGGCTGTCTCAAGCTGGGTACCTGTGCAGAGGAATGCACAAGCATAGAAAACTACAAACTTTTATATCTTTACTGACCATTCACACCAAGATCCAGTCAAATAGCAAAATTTCACCACCAGGTCCCTTGCTCCCCATTGGACACCTTTTCTCTGACTCCACATGAGCCTTTGTTTTGTTCAGTTGTAGACATTGCTTTTAGTCCATATCCTTAAAGATGCTGTTTTGTCTGCATAAATCCTTTCTTCTCAGCGAAGTGTAAAATAGGCCCTGCTTTGCAGATGTTTGTGATGTCTCTGTGTTAGTCTTGGATGGTTGTTTTCCCAGTAAGTTCCATTTTTCCCAGCAAAATGTAAGCTAGACCTTATCTTGAAGGCATTTAGTGTAGTCTGCAGTTGCTTTTGGCAAATACGAACTTAAAATTTTAGCAGATCTAGTCTATCAAGTAACATGAATCAAAGAGTATATTAAAAATCATACAACCTTGTATCTTTAAATAATCTATTACATTTGGTGTGCAAATGATGTGCTAAATGATTAATATTGAACTTGAATTGGGCTCATCCACCTCTGAGTAGTAGAACCATTGCCATACAGCTCACTTATTTAGCAGGGAGAGCTCAAAGTGGGTTCATCCAGGCTGTCATATTTATAGAATGAAGTGGCTAACTCGTAGTCAAATTGCATACAGTAGGACAAGTCTGCACAAGACTCCCTGTGCCCACAAGTTACCGGCGTTCAGTGTGCCGTTCTGCTTCCTTGTGGGTCTCCTGAAAGGAGTTCTTGGCCTGGCTGCAGCTCAGGCCCTTCCCTCCTCTGGAGCCTGGACCAAACTGCTGCTGGTTTGGCTGGGTGGGGTTTGAGTGCATCCACCACAGTAACCAATCAGCAAATGTATAACCAGTCAGCCCTTCAGGACTGCTCTGAGGGTGTGTATGTAGTGATAAGATTTTGTATAAAATGACTGTAACTTTTTGTTGATGCATGCTGGCTTTCTTCTAGCATCCAGACATGTGCAACTCTGTAATAAACAATATCTCATCTCTGTGTGTAAGACTGGCTCATTACACACCAAGAATGGACTCACATTTTAGCAAAAACACTCCTGCAACATACCTCCAGTAGGAACTAAATCCCTGACATAGGCTTAAAAGAGGCACCTAGCTTCAAGGGAAGAGGGTTTGGGTGGAGGCCCCAGGTGACGCTGGTTAAGGCAATTAAAGCCTATGTGTACATCCAGGGGACTGACAAGATCCAGTGCTAATAGCTACAGTATTGAGCAGGATTAACTGAGCAATTCAGTCTGTTACTTATGAATCTGCATGTGTAAGGAGCCAGTTCCTTTAAATCCATCATCTGCTATGTCGAGGGTTTTGATTGTGGGGTAACAATAAAACCCTGGCGGGGTGACAATAAAACCCTGGCAGATTTATTGTTAACCTCCTCTCCCCCCCCGCCTTCCCCCTTTTGCCCCTCCCTCTCCCCCCTTCCCACTAAGGACAGGTGATCAGGAAGAAAAGAAGGACAGAGAGAAGAGAGTTGGAAAAATTAAAAATGTTTTATTAATGCTACTAATAAGAATAGAGAAAATATACAAAATATACAAAACCAATCTTGAAAGTCTCAGCAACTGCAGAGCCAGCACCCAAAGTCCTGGATTGGACTCTGCAGCCAACCGGAGCTGGATTCAGTCTCTCACTAGGCCTCAGTTCACAGGGATGACTAGCAAGGTCCTCTCCTAATGTTGGCCATAAGGAAAAGAGAAAAGGAAAGGGACGAGATCCTCGTGATCTCCCACTTTTATATGAAGTATTCATATGAATGGAATGTTATACACAGTTGGTCAGTTTCTTGGTCACCTGTTTCTCATTGCCCCTCTCACAAGATGTCCATCCATGCTTATCAATAACTTCGCATTCCATTGTTATGTTTACCAAAACATGTATCTGGTTCTTCAGGAAAATGCAGCTAATATGAAAGCTTTAGCTGACAGGCAAATTCACTGAAAGAGAAACTTGTTTTTTAACAAAACCAGGACATGCTAGTATGATAATTTTAATATAAAATGTATAACATATGTGTAATATAAGTATGTACTTAATGAAATTATAATGTAATTTTAGTATAATAAAGGTGTAATTGAATTTTTACTTATTTTTGTACTGCAGATTTATTCGCTGCTGCTCTCTCTGCTGTCTCCTCAGCATTCACTCTTATACTGATATTTTTGGAACACAATTCATTTTCAGTAGCAAAAGAAAACATTTTTTCTCCATGCCCTTATAACACTGTTCTTAGACCATACCATTGTTTTCAGTGCATTAAGCTCATCTGATATATACTACTCATGCTTGATCAGCTACGTGTCATGCAAGAAGTCTTTTCAACCAGCAGATCTTTGGACAGAGGCTCCAGCCACAAACTGTTTGAGAAATAGATATATTACAACTGGTCATAGCTATTGCATGCTCTGGTTTCACTGCATGCTCTAAAGAAGGGGTTTATGAAGGTATTCAGCCATGACCCTGATAATGAAACAGACTCCCCTTGACAGAAGCACCACAAGTAAGACAAGTATGGACAAACAGAGAAGAAAATGAGGACTCAAAAGGATAAAAAAAGCTGTGAAAGACGTTTTTCTTTTTCTCTGAAGTTCACAGAATTTGAGATCAGATTTTGTGTGTGTACAGCTTTATAACCCTTGGTCCTGTGTTCATTCTAAAATGTCTGGTTTGTTTGACTCTCCAAATAATTAAGTAACCTCCTAATTTTCAGTAGCAGTTACAGTCAGCACTCTCATTTCAGGCTCCCATTCAGATTTAAACTATATAGAATCCTACTTTTGAATTGTGTCCTGGTTTTGCTAAAAACAAGTTTCTCTTTTAGTGAATTTGCCTGTCAGCTAAAGCCTTCATATTAACTGCATTTTCCTGGAGCACCAGACACATGTTTTGGTAAAGCTAGCAATGGAATGCAAACTTATTGATAAGCACAGATGGACATCTCGCGAGAGGGGCAATGAGAAACAAGTGAGCAAGAAACTGACCAACTGTGTATAACATTCCATTCACGTGAATACTTCATATAAAGTGGGAGATCACGAGGATCTCGTTCGCTTTTCCCTTTTGCCCTTTTCCCTTCTGCTTATGGCTGACATTAGAAGAGGACCTTGCTAGTCGTCCCTGCGAACTGAGGCCTAGTGAGAGACTGAATCCAGCTCCGATTGGCTGCAGAGTCTAATCCAGGACTTTGGTTGCCGGCTCTGCAGTTGCTGAGACTTTCAAGATTGGTTTTGTATATTTTGTATTATTTTCTCTATTCTTATTAGTAGCATTAGTAAAACATCTTTAATTTTTTCCAACTCTTTTCACTCTGTGCTTCTTTTCCTCCCAATCGCCTCTCCTTAGTGAAAAGGGGGGAGAGGGAGGGGGAAGTGTGGGAGGGGGAGAGGGGGTTAACAATACATCTGCCAGGGTTTTATTGTCACCCCGCAATCTTAACCCTCGACAAATTGTTACAAAGATCCCATATTTATTGATGTGCAGATACACTCCAAGATGCTTCCAGTTATACCAAGCACTGTCTCTCTTTAGGTTGTGTGTTTCTATGGTGCACACACTGGGTGTCTGGCATACTGGTCTGTGCCAGGCCAGTATGCATGTAGGCTGAAGGTTAAATCTATAAGGAATAGGAGAACTTGCAGATTTATAACTATAAGAAGATTTTTTTTCACAAGATAAATGGTGGACTTAAAGAGTTACTATATTCTTCTGTATACGTTTGCAGCTGCTAAACTACTCAGAAGGGTGTCCTGTCCCAATAGATGGGATGAGGGATGAGTTAACTCTGAACGCGACATGTGCCCTGACTCAACAGATGAGATCAGGTGTGAGTTAACTCCGGGTAATTCTGCGCAGCAATGCGAAGTGAATGACAGACAATCACTCCGGGGGTCCAATTATGAATTTACTAAAAGCACATGGTGGTATACAAATTACAGCAATCAGTGACTTGGCAAAAGTGTGTTATAGTACCACAAAACTTATCAATACATTGACAGCAAAACCCCTTCTAAAAACGGTGGATTGGCAACAATTAGTAATGCAAAACTTAACAAGACTTTAGCAGCAGAACTTACAATGATATTACTTTATATGTTTAAGAAAGAGAGAGAGAGAAGAGGACAACTAAGGTATCAGAAAGAGAAAGGGAGAGAGGGAGAGAGACAGAGAGGGACAATAAGATATCACCACTCCACAGGTACATCGGTACCGTGACGACCTCTGGAGGGGGGGATGCGTTGAAGATGTACACACCGCCAACCTGTATCATACGTGAGGTTGTTTTATAACCCAGTTCATTTACATGCGAGATAGGAGAAGGCAGTTCATCTCCTCCCTCTGCTCGCTCTTCATGCCAATTAGGAAGACTCTTCTGGAAATGGGTCTGGGGTCTTCAAACTAGGGGAAAGTTCACAGTATTGACCAGAAGCGAGTTGTCTTGCCCGTCAGGGGTAGCTGTTGGTTCGTGGTCTCTTCTGGTAGTTGGTTGTCCGACAGATGGTTCATCTCTATCATCCCAATTAGGCCATGAGACCTTTTACAGCAACACTGTTAATTGTCCTTATCTTCCAAGGTGTCTGCCTCCATGGCCATAAAACTTTGGGAAAGATAAGATGAGGTGTCATCTATCTCTTCCTCCCAAAGTAACAAAAACCAGACGTTTAAGGCATAACAAGGTCTTTGTTCTGCTAAGCATGGAGGGAGTGCTTCAAGGTTGTCACAAAGGGGCACAGTGGAAAGAATACTGACCTAAAACCCTATAAAACAGTGTTGATTTCCATTTATACCACACACAGCTGGAGAAAGACAAGCCAAATAGTGTAAGCGCACCTTGATTGGCTATAGTCAAACATTTTTCCTGCTGAATATGACCATGGTTTTCGCTGGATGGTTTAAACTCTGGAAGCCTGTGATGTTTTGTATGACACAGAGATCTGAACTTCATTGATTCAGCAATCCTCTGTTTGTCATACATCCCTGAAGTAAAATTATATCCCTGATTCCTTCATAGGAAATGATCTGGAAAGCTTGCTTGTTCTGGCAGTGCTTTGCATGCAAGTTAAAACTTATCTACCCATCTCCTCACCTTCCTGTATCTGCAGATTCTGTATCTGGAAAGAACAATAGCCTGTTAGCTGCTGTAGTCTGATGCTCTTTTCTAATCTGGAGACATTAGACTCTAACCCACCAGAAGAATGCTTTTTCCACAGCTGTGCCTTTTATTTATGTACTTATGTTGTGGTTTTGTTAAACACAAGACCGGTTCTCTTTTAGTGATTTTTCTTTCAGCTAAGTTCTTTTAGGTGGCTGTACTTTTCTGAGTTTTAGCCTGCATATTTTTCCTAGGATGCTGTACTCCGTGCTGATAAGAGACCAACGGAATGCTGAAGAAGCTCATGTTTAGATTTATTACTATGGTAGCTAAGAAAGACTGATAAGTTTTCCCACGTCCCATTGTGAGACGAGCGTGTTTGAGGAGGGGTGGATGGAACAGGTGACTAGAACTGACCAACGGAAATATTCCATCCCATAATCATCATACCCCCTATATAAGAGGGTGATCACAAGGGTCAAGCTGTCTTTGACCATGGCCGGCATCTAGAGACGACCCTGCCTGTCTGCCTGTGATCTACAGGCCTCAGGCCCTGCATCCCTGCAACCAGGTTCCGGTTTGCTGTTAAGTCCCGCCCATGACTTCCAGGGGCCTGGCCTGCACCTGCTGGAGCCTCCAGCTCCGCACACCCAGCTCCTGCTGCTGGAGTGACACCAACTCCACATTGAGCACTTGAGATTGGTTTTGTATATTTTGTATATATATTCTCTATTTATTAGTAGCATTAGTAAAACCCTTTAAAACTCTCCATCTTGAAGTCTAAGTCTCTCTTCCTTTTCCCTTATCTTTCCTATCACCTTTCCACCCCCGAAAGGGGTGGCAGGAAGTGAGGGGATAACAGGGAGCGTCTGCCACAGTTTATTGCTGCCTTGCCTTAAACCTTGACAGATTTAATTGGTGGCCCGTACAGGGAACAACGAGACCGTACGAGGAGAAACAAGACCGTACAGAGAGAGAGAGTGTACGGGGATGAGATAAGAGAAACCATGACAGGTTTTATTGGTGCCGTGACTTGGATTTGCGTGAGAAATCGTGACAGATTTTATTGCGCCGGAGCAGGGATGGGGTTTTGACTGAGATGGGCTAAGAGCAGTATCTGACAATTACTGTAAACAGCTTACTGGGTAGCATAAGAGAGAGAGCATCAGGCTTTGATGTTGGCGGCCTGTGTTTGAATCCTCTGGTGGGAGGAAACTTTGGGAAATGATACATCTGTGTGCTTTACGAGTCATAAAGTAGACTGTGTTTTGAGTTTGTTTTTGATTTTAAAGGATGTTGTTGCAAATCTATTTGGATTTAATAATGCCTTTTTTTGGGGTTAATTCTTCTTGTTAATGTTTTTGTGCAGAACATTACTTTTGGAAGAAGGGATGAATTTTTTATAATAGCTGTGGTCCTGGGTTGTGTATCACTGATTTATGTGATTTTAGTTAAGTCCATGATATATTTCTACTCATTGTTATCATATTTTGGGAGTATGCATTTTTGGAATTCTCTGGTAGAAGCAGAAGAAATTAAAGAGACCTGTGCCTTTTGTTTTCTCAGTTTCAGGAGTGAGATTTTAGGAGAGCTATTTAGCTGTTTTCTGCCTGTGTCATTAGAGCAAATTACAGATGCTTTTGGGAATTTTGAATATCCCTGGACCTTTGAGCGAAGCTTGTTGGTGTTACTGGGTCTCTGGAATGTGTGTCAGTCTTTGCTGCTGATAAAACTGTTTAGGAGAACAGTAGCGATTCTAACTCCTGTGGCAGGAGTTGCCGCTTTTAAAACTACAACGTCCGTGACAGCTACTGCACCCCCCTTGACAGACTCTGCAGCAGCTCCAGTTCCTGACTTGGATACAGCAGCCACTACAACTGCAACGTCGGTTTCTGCATCCACTCAAACCCCCACAACATGTAATGTGGTCATTCAGACTTCAGCAGTATTAGTTGCCCCAACAAAGAGGAAGCAAAAGCACGATTGGAATCCATTGTGAAGGAAGATGAAGAAGAGGAAGCAGAGGGTCTTTCTACAACAGAGCAGGGAGAGGTTGTTTCTGGAACAGAACAAGGTGATGATGAAGAAGAATCAGCGGAGGAAGAAGAGGGCCCTTCTACAGCTCCTCCCACAGCCCTTTCTAAACTCCTTTTACCGCTATCCCAGGCTACTACAGCAAAGCCACCAGTGGGTCTTTCTACAACAAAGTGACCAGCAAAGGATGAGCTAATAGAACACTCCTTATCTCTGAAGGAGGTGAGGACTGTGAAACAAGACTTTAGCCATCACAAAGGTGAGCCAATTGTCACTTGGCTCCTTCAGTGCTGGGACAATGGGGCTAATAGTTTGAACTTAGATGGCACTTAAGCAAGTCAGTTGGGATCCTTGGCTAGAGATGGTGGCATTGATAAGGCAGTTGCAAAGAAGAAATGAAGTCAAAGCCTCTGGAGAAGAATTTTGTCAGCAGTAAAAATCAGATACCCTTTAAAAGATTATATCATATGTCACCCAACCAAATGGAATACTATGGAGAGAGGTATTGCGTATCTGAGAGAACTGGCTGTGCGAGGGATAATTTACAGTGACCCACAGTTATAGATCCTGATGAAGTGCCATGTACCCGAGGTATAATGCAGAAGTTTGTGCAGAGAACACCACCGTCTTATGCCCACAATTTAGGGTTACTCACCCTTTCAAAAGACGGTCTATCAACTGTGGGTGAAGTAGCAGACATGTTGTGGCAGTATGAAGACAGTTTTTCTTCTCCCCTACAAGCCTGTATTGCAGCTGTGGAGAAACTGTGTGACAAACTGTCCAAGAGGGAGGACAGATCCTACTCATCACATACACGGGCCTGAGCCACAGCTATTGGGAAGAGATGCCCTTCTGCAGCATCAGCCCGAGAGAAATGCAACATGTCACGAGATTAATTATGTTTTTTTTCTGCGTGACCAGGGAGAAGATATGAGTAATTGGCATGGCAAGCCCACTGCTGATCTAGAGGCAAGAATATGTGAGTTGAAAAAGAAAGCTCCCAAGAGAAAAGCTGCTCCAGTTTCCAGTGGGAGGCTTTCAAGACAGAGTAGGAGGGATTCTTGTGTCTCCCTACCAGAAACTGTGCAAAGCACCAATTAGTGGGGCCCTGCCTCCAGCCAGGTGGAGGAGAGGGACAATGACAACAGAGTTTATTGGACTGTGTGGATTCGGTGGCCTGGTGCATCAGAACCACATGAGTATAAAGCCCTGGTAAACACTGGTGCTCAGTGTACAATGATGCCATCGAATCATAAAGGGTCAGTATCTGTCAGTGTTTAAGGAGTGACTGGGGGATCTAAGGAATTGACTGTATTAGAGGCTGAAGTGAGCCTAACTGGAAAGGAGTGGGAAAGGCACACCGTTTTGACTGGCCCAGATGCTCTGTGCATCCTTGGTATAGACTACTGTTGTGGCAGAGCCCCCCCTCCCACCCCGGGGGGATGGGGTTGTCACCAGCCTGGCTGAGAGGTGAAGCCAGAGACAAAAGAAACGAAAGGAGCCCCATAAGAAGGTAACAATGAATGAGCAATCGCTGGACACGCACATGCAGAGCGCGTGGACAGTACATGCAGCCTATCACATTGTTGCAAGGCGCATGGACAGGGCAGCTTTGCTATAAAGCTAGCCCGGTCCGACAATAAAGGGAACTCTGTGAACATCACACTGGTGTGTCAGGTTACATCTCTCGCATGGAAAAGCAACATTTTGGTGACCCCGATGTGATACTTCGTATCGAAGCAAAATTGCCGGAAGTGAAAAAGCAAGGAAGCCACCTGGATGGCGAGGTTAGCCGGGCACTCGAAGAATAGCAGAATGTAGATCTACGGGGAATCAGGTGGCATGGGAAACGCAGAAGAAAAAATAATAGTGAAAAGTATTCTGCAGCTGGCTGCACGAACATGAAGATTTTTGGAAAAAGACACGGTGGAGCGTCTTTTACTATTCGCAAAGTGGAAGGGGTGTGTCCGATCTACGAATGAATTTTTTTCTCCCGGTACATGGGAGGACATAGGGACTGAACTATGGGAAGTGGTCACAAGGGGGAGCCGCGAGGCTTGCGACCTCGCCGGACCGTGGCAGGAGGTCAGGCAGCTGATGCAGGAAGTCTCAGGGGAGCCGGAAGTGTGTGCCGTCCCCCCGGAGCCGCCCGCCGCGAGCTGCCCCCTCTCTGAGAACTCCGAAAAATCGATACCGCTGGTATGTCCCGTATCAGATTTGGAGTTCTGGAGCGGAGAGCAAATTATACCCTCTGCACCCTTTGAGCCATTGCCTGCCTCCGACGACGAATGGCAGCAACCAGCAAGTTTCAACAAGCCAGGACAAGCTAATCCAGCTGACGTGCCTTTGCCAGAGGACCCGATGGAGCAAATCCAGCTGTCGTGCCTTTGCCGGAGGACCCGATGGAGCACCAGGATGGAGCACTGCAGAATCGCCCTGACTTCCAGGAGGGGAGCCACGTGCAGAGCCTGAAGGACTTACTGAGACGGCAGGAGAGCCAGATGCAAGAAGTTCTGAAAGCTATGAAGCGACTAGATGGCGGTGCTGGTAAAACTTCGCAGTTAATAGCATATAAAAAGGCGTCAGATACAATTAAGGACGGGTTGGAGGCAATTGGCAGGGAACGTGAAAAATGAGGAAAACAAGAACGGGAGGGGGTGGAATTGGACCTCACTCCTGAGGAGCTCCGTATTAAAGAGGAGCGAATACAAAAATGGGCTAGACAATGTGTTGAAGATGGGATGTGGTCTGTAAGAGAAGCAGATGAATATTTGAGAGCACGATATGGAAAAGGGCTGGAGACTGGGTTAGCAAATTGGTTTACGAATATGCGTCGACTTACTGATCCACAGGGAAACACAAGGGAATTGTATAGCAGTGACAGTAATGATAATTTGGGTGCTGCCCCTGTGCATCAGGGTAGAGATATTCCTCGAGATCACTCTTATAATGCAGGGCAACGCTGGCAAGGGGTAATCAGGGATGCAACCATTGAAGGGATTATGTTACCGGGTAGTATTACAGCAATGCCAGTGCACATAGATAATAGAGGACAAAGGCAGTGGCCGCCCTTTGATTGGAAAACGGTTAAGCAATTGCAAAGTGCTCTTATGCAATATGGTATAGATAATAAGCATGTGATGCAGCTAATCGATTCATTTTTCAAGGGGCAAGTACTAACTCCAACAGATATTAAGGCATTGATGGAGTTATTGCTTCCCCCAATGGGGTATTTGCTGTTCTTGGACAAGTGGCAGGGGAAGGTGGAATTGGCAGTATTAGAAAATGTTCATTTACCAGCTGATGATCCATTACTATTAGCTAGCCTGGACCAATTACTGGGTCATGGACAATATGCGGATGGTGCCACTCAGGCAGCACTTCATCCAAGGATTTTGCAGCAAATGCAAGGGCTTGCCCTGGTGGCAGTGAAAGAATTACCAAATATAGGTAACCCTGTACCACCCTATTCTACAGGTGGAATACACCTGTTTTTACTACCCAGAAGAAATCAGGGAAAAAAGCAGGATCCTGGGGAAGTTTGTGGACCATTTAAAAGAAGCTATAGATGCTTCTCCTAACCTGACTCCAGAGGCAAAAGCTGCTGTGGGGAAAGATTTGGCCATGATGAATGCAAACACCCAATGCCAACAGATATTAGCTGGCTTGGGAAAAACTGCTTCTCTGGCAGAGATGGTGGAAGCTTGTACACGGGTACTGATTATGCAACAGGAGGTAGAAAAGGCAAAAATACATGCTCGAGCCCACACTGCGGCCTTGGCTGCAGCACTTAAGCCTGCAATGAAAGGCCGAAGCCCTTCTTCTCGCGGCCTAGCATGTTTTACTTGCGGATAGACAGGACATCTTAAAAGAAATTACCCTCAGTACACTCAGAGAGGGGGACCTAGTAATGGCACTAGTCAGTCGCCAGCTCCCCTCGATTATTCATGCTTCGATGGCGCGTGCAGTCAGTGTGATAAGTATGGACACTGAGCAGTGGAGTGTCGATCAAAATTTAAAAAAGATGGGACACCACTGCCAGGAAACGGGAGGGATAGCACCAGGGGCTGGGGCGCGATGACACCACAGTACCAGCCAAGAGGGGGAACAGCCATGGTTGCTTGTCCAAGCTCAGGGCAGCAACCTCAGGAAGCGCAGGCGTCGATCTGGCCGTGGGAACAGACATCACAATAACAGACCAGTCTGTACATGTAGTTCCATCTACAGTAACGGGGCCCCTAGGGTATGGACTGAGTGCACTTTTAGTAGGTCGTTCTTCTGCTTCAAGACAGGGATTGTTTGTTTTGCCTGGATTAATAGACTTTGATTATGTTGGACCCATAGGCGTTATGTTGCAAGTCCTAACACCCCCTGTGACTATTAAACAGGAAACCTGTATAGCGCAATTGGTACCCTTTAGAGCATGTGTCCCAAAGGCTTTAGATGCGGAAAGAAGTCAGAAAGGTTTTGGCTCTACTGGAGCCCCTGTGGTTGCTTTCACGGAAAAACTGACTTTGGACAAACCATCTAGGTTCCATATATGGGCCTGGAATTGAGATTAGGAGAAAAAGAATGCTTTTAGATTCAGGCGCAGATGTGACAACTATCCCTTGCGCTGATTGGCCTCCGTGTTGGCCTTTAGAAGCAGTAAACACCATGGCAGTGGGGATAGGGGGGGCCACTCCTACCCACATAAGCACACATATGGTTAAGATAAGAGAAGAGGTCGAGGGCTTAGAGGCATGGGTACGACCTTATGTTCTGAACACGACAATTGCATTATTAGGAAGGGATGTGATGTCTCAGTGGGGAATAGTCATGCAGTCACCTTTTTGATAATGGCCATTGTGGTGAGCGACACCCGGCCATGTATGAAGCTGAGTTGGGAAACAAATGATGCCGTCTGGGTGGATCAATGGCCATTACCAAAGGAAAAGCTCGCGCATTTAGAGGAGTTGGTTGAAGAGCAACTCCGTCTCAGACATTTGGTCCCTTCCACCAGCCCATGGAATACACCTGTTTTTACTACCCAGAAGAAATCAGGGAAGTGGCGTTTGTTACAGGACCTCAGGGCAATTTATGCAGTAATGAAAGATATGGGGGCACTGCAACCACGTCTTCCTACCCCAACCATGCTTCCAAAAGACTGGGATATAATTGTCATTGATTTGAAGGACTGTTTTTTCACGATCCCATTACACCCAGAGGATTGTAAAAAGTTTGTCTTTACTGTTCCAGTGCTTAACCATCAAGCTCCCATGAAAAGATATCATTGGGTAGTGTTACCTCAGGGAATGAAAAATTCTCCTACTATTTGCCAATGGTATGTAGATTTGGCTTTAAAGTCATTTATGCAACAACACCCTCAGATGATCATCTATCATTATATGGATGATATCCTTTTGTGCAATGAAAAGGAAATTAGTAAGGATACAATAATTCAGTTGACAAAGCAATTAGGTCAGTGGGGTCTGGTTGTGGCACCAGAAAAGGTACAGCGAACCGCACCATGGAAATATTTAGGATATGAACTAATTCAGGCCATGATTAGACCTCAGAAGCTTACTGTGAAAGCAAAGGTAGCAACCCTTCACGATGCAATGAAGTTGGTAGGGGACTTGCAGTGGATAAGAAATGTTGTGGGAATTACAAATACAGATTTGCAACCGTTGTTTTGTCTCCTTCATGGGGGATGGGACCCCCAAGAACCATGATGCCTTACACCAGAAGCACAAAAAGCACTTGAGCAGATTGCAAGAAAAGTTTCACAGAATACTGCTCAGCGGATAAGATCAGAATTGCCTGTTACTCTTTATGTCTGTAATACCAATAAGGAGGTGGCAGGACTTTTGGCCCAGTGGAGCACGGAAGAAAAGGATCCATTGTTAGTATTAGAATGGATTTTTTTAAACAGTCAAAAACAGTCAAAGGTGGGAAGCCGTTGCCCAAGTGACAGTGAAAGGACTAAGCCGATATCTGACCTTATCTGGATTGTATGTTGCTAAAATTGTGATCCCTATTTCTCTCAATCTGTTTGAACAGATCCTTCTCAAACACGATGATCTTGCCTTAGCTCTTGCCTGGATTCCAGTGCAGGTGGACAATCATTATCCACCGCATCCCATATTTAAAACCAACCTCCCCTTGGAGCCTATGTCAGTTGTTAGTGAGCATCCATTAGATGCCATAACCATTTTCACGGATGCAAGTAGTCACTCACGCAAAGGAGGTTTTGTACGGTTTGAAAATGGTCAGTAGCATTCACAGGCTGTTGTAGCTGAAGGATCAGTTCAAATTTTACAGTTGCAAGCGGCGATAGCGGCATTACAAAAATGGCATAACTGCCCAATTAATCTGGTAGCAGATTCTCTTTATGTTGTGGGAGTTGTACAAAGAATACATAGAGTGCTTTTGCAGCGAGTTTCCAACTCCTTGTTGTTTGAAGCATTATTAGATTTGTGGAACGTGTTAGATTATAGGACTGCGCCAGTATTTATAATGCATATAAAAAGCCACTCTAACCTGCCAGGTGGTCTAGTTGAGGGAAACAACATTATAGACAAACTCGTAGCAGTGACAGATGTACCTCCTTTTGAACAAGCCAGACAAGCTCACGAGTTCTTCCATCAGTCCTCAGCATCACTCCGAAAACAGCTTGCACTTACCAAGGAACAAGCTTGATCCATTATTGCAGCTTGTCCTGATTGTGCCTGCATAGCGCCTGTGGCAGATTGCAACCCCCCTCCCTCCTTCAGTATGGCACATCTCCCTCTTCCTCTGCTACTTGAGGCTAACAGCTTCTTTTGTTTGGCCCAGAGCACCCTGGCTCCTGGGACATTAGAAGAAGGGAGTGCCAAGGCACACTGAGCCGCGCCCAGTGTGGGGGATGTTTGGAGGCTTCAGGGGCACCCACAGCCAGTGTGGGGGGTGCAGAGAAGCTTCTAGAGTGCCTACAGTCAGATCTGATCAGATAAAAACGGGACTATCGTCGAGACCCAAGCCCCATTTTGTGTGGGGGTCTCTTGGAGTACGAGCTTAGCCACTGCCGCCAGGAGAGCCCCCTCCCTGGGATGGAGACTCCGCTTGCCTCGCCGCCACGGGTGTAAGTAAACCTCTCGCAGGATTGCGAGTATATTTATACTTTTCGCGCACATTTGCACAAGTAAATTTATTCCTCGCACAATCGCGAGTGGCCGCTGAGAGCCCCTCGCACAATCGCGAGTGTATTTTCTTTCCGTGCACATTTGCACGTGTAAAATAACTCTCGCAGGACTGCGAGCGTATTATAAATTTACACTCGCGGAATCGCGAGTGCACATTTTCCGTACTCACTACGAGTACGTGTATCTCTATAAAAATAACCCCACACCGTGTTTAGGCAAGTGTGTACTCCTCCGGGACTCGGGGACGGCTCCGGCATTGTTTTGAGTGAAGCCACGTGCATGCACTCTGTGGACCGCCCCTCTCAATAATTTCCTCCACTGATATCTGAACCTGTATTTAAGTCACTTTTGGAGTGCTAAAACCCTGTTCCTCGCTGGCCTAATAAAAGTTGTTTTTGGACCTTGTTGTCCCTTAAATTGACCTGTGGATTGCCTCTGTGACAGCGCCTCTGCAACAAAAGGGAGTGAATCCTCGGGGCTTGCAGCCAGGTCAGTTATGGCAAACTGATATTACTGAATTTGCACCGTTTGGCTGACAAAAGTACATTCACGTGTCCATAGATACCTGTTCAGGACTGCTGTGGGCTACAGCTTTGACCTCAGCAAATGCAAAAGCGGTAAAGCGTCATTTATTACAAGCTTTTGCTGTCATGGGTGTTCTTACACAGATAATGGTCCCGCATACCGTTCTGATACACTTGCAACCTTCCTCGTCCAGTGGAAGGTACACCACCTGTTTGGAGTCTCTTATAATTCTACTGGCCAAGCAATTATTGAGCGTGCACACCGCACCTTGAAAAATCTTTTGTCTGTTTTGAAAAAACAAGGGGAAATTGGTGTGAGTCCAGAAGAGGTTTTGATGAAGGCATTGTATGTGCTGAACTGGTTTAATCCTAAATGTGGGACTGAAATAGAACCTTTTGTTATGCACCATATCAAAAATGTCAAAGATTTTTCCGAAAATGTACCTAAGGTTAGTGTGTTTAATCCGATAACACAGCAATGGGAAGGTCCTATGTCACTAATAACCTGGGGAAGGGGATATGCTTTTGTTTCTACAGGTAACCATAAAAATTTGTGGATCCCAGCAAAGTGGGTGAGACCTTGGCTAGCTAACAGAGAAGAAACCGATTGCAATGATGACAACCCTTAACCTCAGAAATGTTATCGCTTTTAGCAATGGATGTAGCCAATGTTGAGAATACCACTTTGTAAAACGGAGCAGCGATTAATTTTTTGTTATTGGCCATGGTCACAGTTATGAAGAGTTTGATTGTATGTGTTGCTTGAACTTAAAAGATAAAAAGATAAAAGATTTGCAGAACAAGAAAATAACAGAAGATGTTGGGTTTTTTGGGTTGGATACCTTGATTGGTTAAAAGGAATATTGAAAACAGGTCTGTTCTTGTTAATTGTAATTGTATTAGCCTTATTTTGCACTGTCTTCAAAGCATGATACGGCGTATTGTTAATATTATATTAAAGATAGGGAGATGTAGTGGCAGAGTCCCCCCCACCCTGGGGGGATGGGGTTGTCGCCAGCCTGGCTGAGAGGTGAAGCCAGAGACAAAAGAAATGAAAGGAGCCCCATAAGAAGGTAACAATGAATGAGCAATCGCTGGACACGCACGTGCAGAGCGCGTGGACAATACATGCAGCCTGTCATTTTATTGTATAGCACATGTTACAACCAATCACATTGTTGAAAGGTGCGTGGACAGGGCAGCTTTGGTATAAAGCTAGCCCGGTCCGACAATAAAGTGAACTCTGTGAACATCACATTGGTGTGTCAGGTTCTGTCTCTCACATGGAAAAGCAACAGACTACCTAAGGAGTGGGTGTTTTAAGGACCCAACAGGGTATCGATGGGCCTTTGGTATAGCAGCTGTAGAGACTGAGAACATTAAACCTTGACAACTTAAACTGGTGATTATTTGAGCATGCCCTTTTTTATTAAGAACTGTTAGTCATGCTTTGTCTATGCTTACTATCCCAAAGTCAGGAAAAGGGTTTCATCTATGTATACCTCAGTTTCTCATCAGTATGAAATTAATGAGGAATTATGTTAGTGGTGCATAGACAGAGATTGTCAGGTAACACATATACTCTACATAGAGGTTTAAAGCAAAACAAAACAAAAAAGAGATCAAATAATCGTGCTTCTTTCCATTTCTATGAAACAAGGGGAGGGGAGCATAGTTAAGGTTTTCCTCTATGTGCTGTTGTTGAGAAAACCACTACTGTTCTATACCCAGAGAGTGGAAGACTAAAAAGGCAGTAATAATGGACTTTAAATTGCAGCCACAATGATGAAACCTAAATCTTAAGGAAAACTTCATTGTAGGAAAAACAGTGAGGGTCTAGTATGGCTTGGTTACAGAAGCTGTGTCATGGAAAATCTGGCTTGTTAATGGAGATTAAAAAGAGATTGATCTACTAAGTTTGTGAGAGACATTAGAAACTGCACTGGGTCACTGTCTTTTAGTATATACCAGAAGGAGAAGAGTTCTCATTTACCTAAGTGGCAATTTAATCTGTCAAGTGTCCAGGCAAGTGTTGGTGGTGGGAAGCTTACTGAGAAAGAACTAAGAATAAAATGTGATATGTGAGCATTAGTCATTAGAGAACTGATGGCATATCTCCATACTAGCAATTGGGGTGGGATTTACTTCACCATTATTGTAAGCTAATTGTCTGGGTTCCCTCTGTAGTCAGTGGGGAGAGACAGACGGGTCTTAGAAGTGATAGAGCCCATCTTTCTTAAACCTGCCAGCCTGAAATGCCTATTTCCCTGTGTTGACTAGAGAGGAAACCTGCTCAGTCACCAAAGACTAGAGCTGAAGTCTTTAAAATGAAGTCTTTAAAAATATTTGTTTTCTGAAAAATAGGGTATAGTTCAACTGCAAGGAAGAGTGTTTGTTCTTCTTTAACTGTATGAAACAAAATAAATTTCCTCTGGTCTTGGAGAGCTCTGTCAGTCTTCTGCAAAATATCAGATTAAATAATTACCATGGTCCCATACAGACTTGAATTTTATTAATAAAAAAAAAAATTCAAAGGCCAATTAGATCTCATAGTTTCTACAAATAGGACCCAATGCAAAGAGATATTAAAGATAAGATTTTCAAATGTAAGGGCCTACATTTCCAGAAAAACTTTTGCATAACCCTAGAATTAGTGTGCGGTAATGGGCACTAGCATACACAAAAGATTGACTGTATATTCAGATTTCATGGGGTTGATTTACATAACACATTCTTTGAAAGGCTCGTTATTCATATTGCTTTCTTGTACAGATAATAGAGTTGAGCAGGGATGCAAGATATTATCATTTACAAGGACTTAAAGTGGCTAAAAATGTCCAAAAGGCTAAATTTAAAGAATATAGAGCATTCATATTAAAAAAAAAAAATAAATCTTGAAATAAGTTCATGAGGAGACATCTCAGCTTTTTTCATTAAACAAATGATCAAATGGCATATAGGGAAGAGCTGCCATAATGGTTCTGATTTAATAACACAGTAAAATTAGCCTAAACTTTGTACGTTCATTTATTACTTCAGTTTCTTCCATTTTCCTTGTTTCTTTGCTTGTGGGTATTGATATGTATGCTTGGAAACAAATGTTTTTAAAATACACTTTTGTAATTTGTTTTATGGACCACAATCATAGCACTGGATAGGAAGAACTAAAGTGATATGAATCCCATGCAGAAAGCTGCTAAGAAATGCTCTGTGATAGTGAACTCAAGCACCTTTGCCTCCTTCTTTCTGTGTTAATGAGTTACATAAGACTGTAAGTATAGCCAGTGCCTGTAAACTGCTGACAGTAAGCTGTCAGTGAATCCTCTCTCATCAGAGCTCACAGTCCTGTCTCAAAAATGCACCAGCTAATGACTTATCAGATTAAATCAGCTGAGACTGAAAAGATGGTTACCCTCAGGAAGAATCTAGCAGGTATTCGGCTGAAGTTAGCATCACCAGGATGACTGCCAGAATGTGTTTAAAAGTATATTTGAAAAGGCTTCATACACAGATCACCACTTTGCAGAATCAGAATAAAAAATACTTCAGACACTATGTTTTGTCCTCTCAGAGCCAGATGTGCTGTAGTAATGTTTAAAACCCATCTGGGGTTAAATGATACCTGAGACAATATGCCAGTGATACAAAAGTGGATACCTTTGTAGAAACCTTACTGCAACACTGCTTATATGTTCTAAGCACTGCCTCCAAAGTAACAAACTCTTTCGTATATAGGATGGTATTGTCTACAGATTTCCTGACCCCGAATATGCAGGCATCTGGATAGGGAGTACGATGCAGTGAAGACTGTGGGCATATGGCCAGAGTAGAGGAAGCTTCTCAGTGCTTCCCAGACAGCTAGCCTCAACTGACATTTCCAGTGCCAGGCCACAACATTGCCTTTCATTCACACTATGAGCAACAGTTTGTTCAGAGAACAGTTTCTTTGTTGCACTGTTTGAGACCAGCATAGGACAGAATTGGCAGAATGCACTGTCTGTATGGGTGGACAAACCTCTTTTGCAACCTGTCCACCCAGGCACGCAGAGAATAAGTAGGAATAGCAAGGCACACATACCAGGGCCTGCCAGGAGGTCAAGAGAAGTTCACATGGTACAATATATAAACAGGACAGATTTCATGTGAATAATGCCTTTATTTCCCTTCATGGTGAGGCACATGCCTTACTAGGATGTGGACTGTTTCCTTTCCAGCAACCAATGCTTCTCAAGACTTCCTGAGCAAGTATCTGTTGCTTTGGAAAAAATTGGTGAGAAAGATGACAAGGTGATATATGAACTTATCTCAGCATTTCATTTGGCTTCATTTTCCATGGGAGACCTGCTTTACTCAAACATTCAGAGATGAAAAAAAAGTGTCCTTATAGGTACTCCTTTTCTAGCTAGAAAACCCTCCAAGCTCAAGTGCTTGAGGTTCTCAGGTGAAGGACAACTCTTAGGCAATTCTTTTCCCCGGAAGATATTTGCAGGTTTTTTTACAACTCTGTTTTGAGATGGAAACAATTCTGAAAATGTAATTCTGGAATTCTCAAGAAAATGGAGAAAACAGTTCCTACTCAGAAGTAGAGTACACACAATGTCTTGTAAAATACTTTACAATCCCTTATGATTTGCATAAAAAGCATATACATGATGTGTCCCTTGACATCTGGTAAGGGACATAACATGAAAAGGTATTATGATTACACAGCTGGACATGACAGGGCCATAAGCAAGCTATTAAAATTGTAAGGTTAATGCATGTCTCTTCATCCTGTCTGTGGCAGACTGCAACCCCCCTCCCTCCTTCAGTATGGCACATCTCCCTCTTCCTCTGCTACTTGAGGCTAACAGCTTCTTTTGTTTGGCCCAGAGCACCCTGGCTCCTGGGACATTAGAAGAAGGGAGTGCCAAGGCACACTGAGCCGCGCCCAGTGTGGGGGATGTTTGGAGGCTTCAGGGGCACCCACAGCCAGTGTGGGGGGTGCAGAGAAGCTTCTAGAGTGCCTACAGTCAGATCTGATCAGATAAAACGGGACTCTCGTCGAGACCCGGCCCCATTTTGTGTGGGGGTCTCTCGGAGTACGAGCTTAGCCACTGCCGCCAGGAGAGCCCCCTCCCTGGGATGGAGACTCCGCTTGCCTCGCCGCCACGGGTGTAAGTAAACTTCTCGCAGGATTGCGAGTATATTTATACTTTTCGTGCACATATGCACATATAACTTTCCGCGCTCCATATGAGCGCGTGTAAAATTAATCCTCGCAGAATCGCGGGTGTATTTTCTTTCCGTGCACATTTGCACAAGTACTTTATTTCCTCGCACAATCGCGAGTGGCCGCCGAGAGCCCCTCGCACAATCACGAGTGTATTTTCCTCCCGTGCTTCCACATAAGCACGTGTAGGATTCCGTGCACATTTGCACGTGTAAAATAACTCTCGCAGGACTGCGAGCGTATTATAAATTTACTCTCGCGGAATCACGAGTGTACACTTTCCGTACTCACTACGAGTACGTGTATCTCTTTAAAAATAATCCCGCACCGTGTTCAGGCAAGTGTGTATTCCTCCGGGACTCGGGGACGGCTCTGGCATTGTTTTGAGTGAAGCCACGTGCATGCACTCTGTGGACCGCCCCTCTCAATAATTTCCTCCACTGATATCCGAACCTGTATTTAAGTCACTTTTGGAGTGCTAAAACCCTGTTCCTCGCCGGTCTAATAAAAGTTGTTTTTGGACCTTGTTGTCCCTTAAATTGACCTGTGGGTTGCCTCCGTGACACTGTCATGCTGTTCTTACACTTCAGCGTTTTGTCAACTGAGCCTTTTTTTCTCTTGAACAATCTTATTGAAAATAAAATGCATTAAATCTAGGTGTAGCCTTGCCTGCAACTTAAGAAAACCTTTGAAGAGGTCACAGAATCATATCTCATTAAGAACTGCATGAAGTATCAAGATCAAAAACCTTGGCCAGCCTGACAAATGCTGCAAACAAGGGTGATGCCACCAGCCAGAAAACATGTAGTGGCCCATCAGGTTGCTACAGTAACTGTTGGATATTTTTAACACTGGACTCCCATGTTTGTTTATTTTTATTTTTTTTTCAAAACCACCACTACAACTGCATGACACTGTGAATCCCCATAGTGATATACGAACTTGTCTCAATCAGCAAATGCTGCAGTTTTTCCTCAGAGGTTCAGAGTTGATTGTAACTGGGCTCATTTGTGGGCCTCAGAAGCACTACTTGGCAGACACTTGCTCTTGCCTACCCCCACAATATAACAGCTGTACTATCACTTGCTTCTCTTTTTCTCCTTATCTGGTTACAACATCAGTTTTCCCTCAGATGTCATAAAACCTGTAGACTTGAGCACCTTAGATCTTCCTCCTTAATTTTTCTCATGTATATGTGGATGATAATACAGTGGGCCTACTTCCTTTTGGCTGCCTTAGGCTTTAAACACAGCAGCAATCCATGATAGAGTGTTCATCATTGAAGACACCAGTGCAGCCAGAAACAGATGAGAAACAGGTATGAGAGAACAGCAATCACAGTTCATTTATTCAGGGGACAGGAATCTTGCTTTCCTATAGAAGTGCCTAGACTATATAAAGTGTGCTTGTATTAGGTTTGCATGGCAAGGTTTTGGTAGCATGTGGGGCTACAAGGGTGGCTTCTGTGAAAAGCTGCTAGAAGCTTCCCCCATGTCTGGTAGAGCCAGTGCCAGCCAGCTCCAAGATGGACCCACTGCTGGCCATAGATGAGCCAATCAGTGACAGTGGTAGTACCTCTGTGATAACACATTTAAGAAGGGAAGAAAGTTGCTGTGCAACAGTAACTGTGGCTGGACAGAGGAGTGAGAACATGTGAGAGAAACAACTCTGCAGACACCAGGGTCAGTGAAGAAGGAGGGGGAGGAGATGCTCCAGGCACTGGAGCAGAGATTCCCCTGCAGCCTGTGGTAAAGACCATGGTGAGGTAGGTTGATCCTGCAGCCCATGGAGGTTAACAGTGGAGCAGATATCTACCTGCAGCCCATGGAGGACCCCATGCCAAAGCAGGTGGATGCACTCGAAGGAGGCTGTGACCCTGTGAAAAGCCCACACTGGAGCAGGCTCCTGGCAGGACCTGTGGACCCATGGAGAGAGGAGCCCACACTGGAGCTGTCTGTTCTTGAAGGATTGCATCCCGTGGGAAGGACCCATGCTGGAGCAGTTAATGAAGAGCTTCAGCCCATGGAAAGGTCTCATGCTGGAGAAGTTAATGGAGGACTGTGTCCTGTGGGAGGGACCCCATGCTGGAGCAGGGGAAGAGTGTGAGGAAGCCTCCCCCTGAAGAGGAAGGAGTGGCAGAGACCGCGTGTGATGACCACAGCCCCTATTCCCCATCCCTCTACACTGCTCATTATCCTACTCTGATGTGACTGGTAAAAAAAAAAATAATTTTCCCCGGAGTCTGTTTTGCCTGTGATGGTAATTGGTGAGTGATCTCTCCTTGTCCTTATCTCAACCCACAAGCCTTTTGTTATATTTTTTCTCCACTGTCCAGCTCAGGAGGGGAGTGATAGAGCAGCTTTTGTAGGCACATGGCATTCCAACCAGCTTCAACCCACCACAGTGCTCTACACTGCCTCTCAGCAGAACAGAGTAGAACATAATTTTTGGATTAAAAACAAGCAAACGACTGAGAAGTATATTTTCAACAAACATTTTCTTTCATTTTTTAAATTCGCTAGGTTTAAAGCTTGCCAAAAAATCTGGAGGGCGTGTTATTACCAGAATGCCCTCTGGTGCTAATGAAAGAAGGGAAAATCCTTACGTTGTTGGTTTCACTATCCTCCTCCACAGTCAGCTCCTTCCTGCTCTCCACAGTGAAAAACAATGGATTTTTTGGATGCTATCTGATCAGGACTGGCATAAAAACTACAGCTGAACTTGAAGTCTAACTAATATATTGCAAGCCATTCTTGGAGAACCTATGGCAGTCCAAGAATGGCTTACAATATACTAGCTCTTGGGAATTCGTCTACAGCTCACACGAAATGTAGGAGCCTAGGAGTTAAACACTATATTACAGAAACCACATAGGCTAACAGGCTTTATGCAGCCTCTTATCAGTGCTGATAAATGTGGACTGGGAAAAAAAAAAGGAGGAAAAATATATTGCACAATAAATCAAAAGGTGACAGACAAGTTTTCAGGGCAAATACAAGTCTGTGTCACAACTCTACATGCAAACCAGTGAAGACAAAACAGTTTGTGCGACATTTCACTCCTCACAGCCAACAGCTCTCAAAAGCAAATACAACAGCCTGGATGAGCCCACTTTGAGCTCTCCCTGCTAAATAAGTGAGCTGTATGGCAATGGTTTTAGTACTCATCAGGTCAGTGGATGAGCCCAATTCAAGTTCAATATTAATCATTTAGCGTAAGTAGATGCACACCAAATGTAATGGATTATTTAGAGATATAAGGTTGTATGATTTTTTAATATACTCTTTGATTCATGTTATTCAGTAGACTAGATTTGCTAAAATTTTAAGCTTGTATTTGCCAAAAGCAACTGCAGACTACACTAAACCCCTGCAAGATAAAGTCTAGTTTGCATTTTGCTGGGAAAAATGGGACTGACTGGGAAAACAATGATCCAAGGCTAACGCGGAGACATCACAGACATCTGGAGAGCAGGCCCTGTTTTTGCACTTTGCTGAGAAGAAAGGATTTATCCAGACAAGACGGCACCTTCAAGGATATGGACCAAAACCAATGTCTACAACTGAACAAAACAGAGGCCTACGTGGAATCAGGGAAAAGGGGTCCGATGGGGAGCAAGGGACCTGGTGGTGAAATTTTGCTATTGGACTGAATCTCGGTGTGAATGGTCTACTCCATTAAATTTTTTATTTTCTGAGAATTTTGTCTCCTGAAAGTCTGCTCTGCATATGATCATAAGGCCTCGCCTGAAAGTTTGCTGCTAGAGTTCTAAAATGCAGACTCCAGAGCGAATGGTTATCAGGGAAAGAGGAATCCTGACAGTTTGCACTGCAACGGATAAGGCCTTGCATGAAAGTTTGTCTCCAGAGTCCCCTTGAATGAACGGTTATCAGGGAGGGAAGACACCTGAAAGTTTTCTTTGTGAACAGATGCAGGCACCTGGAGAGAAGGTAAGCAGCATTTGGCTTGGTATATCTCCCCCATGCAATAAATAATAGAGCAAACCTGCCACCGAACTCTTTAATGTCGTGCTTTTCTTTAAGAAATCTAAACATCGTTCTGCAGCAAGCAGAACCCTAAAATTACTCCCCTACGACATCAGGGTATGATCTCATTTAACAAAGCTTTACTAGTTCGGCAGGGCAATGCTTTATCTTGAATTTCACTTTACCTTATTTGAATGTTATTCTTGCTTTCAACTGTTATAATAGGTCTCATCTTAATAACAGTTTTGGAGACCCAGGCATATATAAAAACTTATTAATTCCAATTTGTTTTCTCAATTTATATTTGATTGGCTGTTAAAAAGAAAGCTTTCTCACATTGGCCAGTAGCTCCCACTACTGCTACAAAATCTTTATCTAGAGGTATCAATTCCTGATTTGAAACAAAATAAGATGCTCCAGTATCAATTAAAAACTCATTTTCTTTTCCCTCTTTTCCTCTTTTCTCTCCGAAGCTTCATCATCTGCCATCTTGGAAGGTGAAGGCACATAATCTTCAATTCTACTCCCCCCGTGGGGGCATATAATCTTCTATCCTATCCTACTCTCTCATCAGGGAGTTTTTTGTCTTATTCTACACTCTGAACAACATAGTTTCAGCTTCCCCTGTACTTTGTTCGGCTCCCTTTCCAATGGTCTATTCACATTATCACCAGGTGGTTCCCTAATCTCTTTCCTGTGAGCTAAAATACACCCTAACAGGCTCTCAGCACTACTATACTGTCCTCCTATTATGCTTTGTACAGAACAACACAGCTAATCTTATAACAAATACAAACTAGGGGTATTAATACATATATAAATACTCTGCAGATAATACTAAAAGCTACCCACAATATACAATCCTCACATTTTGTACTCCAAGTTTATCCCACTCTATCCAGAACTTACAATTAACACAAAACAATTCAGGCACACAGCTCAAATCTTTATAACACTCAGCAGTACAATTAGGACACTTTACAACATAGATTGGTTTACAACACTCACACTCCTTACAAGTTAAAGCCACAGCAGCTTCTACTGTATTTTTAGGCATTAAAGTGCTTAACTAAAACCAAGGTGTGTCTAAGAATTAAACAAAACTACAATATGCTTTACAGCTATATACAGAACTGGCTTTACACCACAACAACTTCAGCAGAGGAAGTTTTTACACCACAGCTACCATGGCAGAGTAAGTTTTCCACACAAACTACTCTGCAGCAACTACAGTATACCTTTAAGGTGCTACCAACCCAGTATACACTATCCTGCTGTGGCAGAATGCAAACCCCCCTCTCTCCCCCTCCCTCCTTCAGTATGGAAGGAGTAGGCACATCTTCATCTCTCTCTGCTACTTGAGGCTAACAGCTTCTTTTGTTTGGCCCCAGAGCACCCTGGCCAGGGCCATTAGGAGAAGGGAGTGCCGAGGCACACTGAGCCGCTGGGTGCCTGCGGCCAGTGTGGGGGATGTTTGGAGGCTTCAGGGGCACCCACAGACAGTGTGGGGTGCAGAGAAGCTTCTAGAATGCCTACAGTCAGATCTGATCAGCCAGTATAAAAACAGGACTTTCATCGAGACTCTGCCCATTGTGTGGGTCTCTCGGAGCACAAGCAAGATGCTGCCGCTGAGAGCCCCCCCTCCCCAGGATGGGGACTCCGCTTGCCTTGCCGCCACGGAAGTAAGTTAATTCTCGCAGGATTGCGAGTATATTTATACTTTTCGTGCACATATGCACGTATAATTTTCCGTGCTCCATATGAGCACGTGTAAAATTAATCCTCGCAGAATCGTGGGTGTATTTTCCTTCTGTGCACATATGCACATGTAACTTTCCATGCACATTTGCACGCGTACTTTAAATTATTTCCTCGCACAATTGCGAGTGTATTTTCCTCCTGTGCTTCCACGTAAGCACGTGTAATATTCCGTGCACATTTGCACGTGTAAGTAAATTAACCCTCGCAGGATTCCGAGTGTATTATAAATTTACCCTCGCGGAATCGCGAGTGTACACTTTCTGCACTCACTACGAGTACGTGTATCTCTTTAAAAATAATTCCGCACCGTGTTTAGGCAAGTGTATACTTCTCCGGGACTGGGGGACGGCTCCGGCATTGTTTTGGTGAAGCCATGTGCATGCACTCTGTGGACCGCCTGTTGTATTAGTTGCTGCCCCTTAATAATTTTCCTCAACTGATATCCGAACCTTTATTTAAGTCACTTTTTGAGTGCTAAAACCCTGTTTCTCACCGGATTAATAAAAGTTGTTTTGGACCCTGTTGTCCCTTAAACTAACCTCGGGGTGCCTCCGTGACACCTGCATACGACTTATCGAGAGTTACCTGACCGGTTCCACTTTATCTTTCTTTTTTTTTTTTTGAAAAGAATGCCTTCTTACCAGAGGTCCTTGTCTGTCCCTGCAGAGATCTGACTGAGACAAGGAGTCTCTCCAGAGAAATTTCTGGGGGTACCCAAGATAGTCATTGACTCAACGGGTCCTACAGCTGGGCAGAGTGGGGTTTCCTGGCTGGCTTGCAAACTGAAATGAAGTAATAAACTTAACAGCAGAGTCAATTATACTGTTAAGCGGCATTCTTTTATTGACAGTGCTGGGGAGCTCTGGGGATCATCCTCCATAAATGCTACAAAGACTGGATGCTCTTGCGTTGCTTATATTCACATATGCATTACAATTTTTGAAAATTTTGACATACAATACATCTGTACTAAGAAATAATTGATGATGTTATTTATAATTGTTTAGTTTCTTACAATACATCTATTAATTATTAGTTAAATATAAACTAAGCACTCTGCTTCTAAACAATATATCACTTAATCTTCTGTCTCTCTCTTGTCATGCAGAAGGATCTGAAATTTGAAAAATATCCCCTCATTTTGCAGGTGGTCAGAAAGCATTTATCATGTCAATTGGTTAATGATGGGTACGTCTTTCGTAACTTATCACAGTATACATGAATTTGGCAGATTCTCTTCAGCCTGACCTTGCTTCTACTGACTATGTAATTTCTTTTTTCACTGTATTTCAAGAAAAAGATCCTTGCTCAACCAAGCTGGCTTTTTGCCTCGCTTGCTAGATTTTCGGCATTTTGGAATTGCCTGGTCCTGTGCTTTTAGTAGGTGGTACTTAAAAACGTCCAACACTGATGGACCTCAACAGCTTCACAAGCTTCTTCAAGCCATCCAGACCTCGGGCTGCAGGGAATGCCAGAGTCTCTCACTGGCATGGAATGGTAAGAGAGAGAACATCTGTGTGAGTTGTATGCAGGTGGATGACCTGCTCGGCCTGCTGGTAGAGCTAAAAGAGGAGGTAAAATGGTTAAGAGGCGTCAGGGAGGCAGAGAAGGAAATACACTGTTGGGATCAAGCTCTGGCCTCCCTGAGACAGGAAAGGCCACCACCAAATAACTGAAACCAAGAGAGTCCATTACCCTCCCCCTGCCTTACTTAAGACAGTAGGTTAAGGGAAAAAGGTGGATGGAAACAAGTCCACACCCGAGGTAGCAGGTAAAACATGCCCTTGCTCACCCCCACCCTCCCAGGTGCCTCTGTACAACAGGTACGAGGCTCTGGAAGTGGAAGGCCGGTCAATAGCCGATGAAAACAAAGGATCATCTACACCATCTACACTACATGTGTACACACGATCTGAAAGGCCTACCCCCCATTTTACGACCATCTCCACAAGAAAGAAAAGGAGAGTTATAGTTGTAGGTGACTCCCTTCTGGGGGGTACAAAGGGTCCAGTATGACAGAAGGACACTCCTCTTAGAGAGGTCTGTTGTGTTCCTGGGGCCCAGGTTAAGGACATCACCAGGAAACTTCCTAGCCTGGTACAGCCCTCAGACTACTACCCATTAATGGTCTTTCATGTGGGTGGCAATAAGGTTGCAATCCATAATCCAAGGACAATTAAAAGAGACTTCAGGGCCTTGAGACAGTTGGTGAGGGAATCAGGTGCACAGGTTATTTTCTCCTCTCTTCTTCCAGTCATGGGCAGTGAAATTAGAAGAAACAGACATGTGCACTCTATTAACACATTGCTCCATGCTTGGTGTCACCGCCACAATTTTGGCTTTTTTGATAATGGGGTGGCCTACACAGCACTGGGTTTGCTGGCACTGGATGGAGTTCACCTTACATATAAGGGGAAGAGGGTCTTTGCACACAAGGTAGCACAGTTCAATGACAGGGCTTTAAAGTAGATATGATGGGGGAGGGGGATGTAATCAGGCTCACCTGTGACATGCTGTGGGATGAGACAGTCAGCATAGAGGGGCGAGGTGAAGCAGACTCTAAACTGATGAGCTTGGGGGGTGGGTTCCAAAGTGGTGATGCTCATGGAATCATGTCCAACTGGGAAACATGCCAGACCAATCAGAGCAGAGACAAATATTCCTTATCTGCCTCCCAAGATGAGAACCAGAAGACCAATTACCTCAAGGGTACACATGGCTGCAATGGATCCTTCTGCACCCCTCATGTAAAACCCGTATGCTTGAGTACTTCCCTGAAGTGTCTATACACCAATGCATGTAGCATGGGAAATAAACAGGAAGAATTAGAGATCTATGTGTGTTCACAGGGCCATGATCTCATTGCTATTATGGAGATGTGGTGGGACAGCTCACATGACTGGAACGTTGTCATGGAAGGCTATATACTTTTCAGGAAAGACAGGCCAGCAAGGCGAGTCAGAGGAGCTGCACTTTATGTGAGAGAGCAACTCAAATGTCTTGAACTCTTCCTGGGGGGGGATGAAAAATGAGTTGAGTCTTTATGGGTAAAAAGTAAGGGATGAGCTAACAAGGGGGACACTGTTGTGGGTGTTTACTACAGGCCACCTGATCAGGAAGATCAAGTTGATGAGGCTTTCTACAGACAGCTGGAAGTAGCCTCACAATCACATGCTGTGATTCTCATGGGAGATTTCCATCACCCTGATATCTGCTGAGTGGGCAACACAGCTAAGCATGCACAGTCCAGGAGGTTTCTACAGATCATTGGTGGCAACTTTTTGACACAGATGGTGGAGGAGCCAACGAGGAGAAGCGTGCTGCTGGACCTTGTCCTAACCAACCAAGAAGAACTGGTTGGAGATGTGAGGGTTTGGGGCAACCTCGTCTGCATGGACCATGAGATGGTGGAGTTCAGGATCCTGTGTGGAGGAAGCAGGGCAGTAAGTAGGATTAAAACCATGGACTTGAGCAGGGCAAACTTTGGCCTCTTCAAGGTCCTGCTTGGAAGAATCCCATGGGATAGGGCTCTAGAAGGTAGGGGGGTCCAAGAGAGCTGGTTAATATTCAAACTTCACTTCCTCCAAGCTCAAGACTGATGCATCCCTATGAGGAAAAAATCAAGTAAAGGGCGTAAGAGGACAGCAGGGATGAATAAGGAACTCCATTCAAAACTCAGGTGGAAGAAGAATGTTAATGTAATATGGAAAAAGGGGCAGGCCACTTGGGAGGAATATGAGGAGGCTGTTAAGAGTATGCAGGGATGCAGCGGGGAAGGGAAAGCTCCACTTGGAAGCAAATCTGGCCAGGAATGTTAAGGACAACAAGAAGGGCTTCTTCAAGTATATCAGCAGCAAAAGGAAGATTAGGGAAAATGTAGATCTGCTGAATGAGGAAGGTGTCCTGGTGATGGATGAAACAGAGAAGGCAGAGTTACTGAATGCCTTCTGTCTTTACTGCTAAGACTGGCCCTCAGGTATCGCACCCTAGAGATAGGAGAGAAAGTCTGGCAAAAAGACGACTTTCCCTTGGTTGAGGAAGAACAGGTTAGAGATCATTTAGACAAACTGGACATCCACCAATCCATGGGCCCTGATGGGATGCACCCGCAAGTGCTGAGAGAGTTGGCAGATGTTATTGCTAAGCCACTCTCCATCGTCTTTGAAAGGTCTTGGAGAACAGGAGAGGTACCTGAGGACTGGAGGAAAGCAAACATCACTCCAGTCTTCAAAAAGGGCAAGAAGGAGGACCCAGGAAACTACAGGCCAGTCAGCCTCACCTCCATCCCTGGAAAGGTGATGGAACAACTTATTCTGGACATCGTCTGCAAGCATGTGGAAGAAAAGAAGGTTATCAGGAGTAGTCAGCATGGGTTCACCAAAAGGGAAATCATGTTTGACCAACCTGATAGCCTTCTATGACAGCATGACTGGCTGGGTAGACAAGGGAAGAGCAGTGGATGTTGTCTACCTTGACTTCAGCAAGGCTTTTGACACCATCTCTCACAACATCCTCATAGGCAGGCTCAGGAAGTGTGGGCTGGATAAATGCATGGTGAGATGGATCATGAACTGGCTGGATGGAACAGCTCAGAGGGCTGTGATCAATGGTGCAGAGTCTAGTTGGAGGCCTGTAGTTAGTAGGGTTCCCCAGGGGTCAGTATTAGGTCCAGTCTTGTTCAACTTAGTCATCAGTGACCTGGATGAAGAGACTGAGTGCACCCTCAGCAAGTTTGCTGATGATACCAAACTGGGAGGAAGGGTTGATACACCAGAAGGCTGTTCTGCCATTTAGAGAGACCTGGACAGGCTAGAGGACTGATGAAGTTTAACAAGGGCAAGTGTAGGGTCCTGCACCGGCAGAGGAATAACCCCAAGCACCAGTACTGGTTAGGGTTTGACCTAGTGGAAAGCAGCATTACAGAGAAGGACTTGGGATTTATGGTCGACAACAGGTTGACCATGAGCCAGCAATGTGCCTTTTTGGCCAAGAAGGCCAACGGTATCCTGGGGTGCATTAAGAAAAGTGTGACCAACAGGTTGAAGGAGGTTATCCTCCCCCTCTACTCTGCCCTGGTAAGGCCTTATCTGGAATACTGTCCAGTTCTGGGCTCTCCAGTTTAAGAAGGACAAGGAATTACTGGAGGTGGTACTTAAAATCAGCAATTAGTAATAAATAATAATAATAATAATAAGTCTATACGAATAAGGGTCATACATTTTAGGCATTTACTAAGTTAATAAGGATAAGGTTCACAGATGTTAGGTGTTAGGCACTTTTTAGGAGTTAAGTCACAAGAATGATATTTGTTAAGATAAGCAGGAGAAGGGTAGGAGACAATGCCCTTGCTCTCAGAAGATAAGGTGGCAACACCAGCACAAG
Source organism: Columba livia (assembly GCF_036013475.1). NCBI lineage: Eukaryota > Metazoa > Chordata > Aves > Columbiformes > Columbidae > Columba > Columba livia. Next base: position 17,629,603 of record NC_088641.1, on the reverse strand, counting down.
CAGGTTACAAGCCGAATAACAAAGGGATGTAATGCATATGCAAAGGATTTCCTGGAAATGTAATGAATATGTATGATATGTGTGGATATAACCTGAAACTACTACTAGAAGAAAGCACGAGGTCATCTAGGCCATCTCCCTTCCCAAAGGCAGAATCTAGACTATCTGTGTCGCTCTCAGTGATACTTGTCTAATTCATTCTTAGTTTCGCTGATGGGGATTCAACAATATCTCAAGCAACTTAATCCAGAGACAGACTAATTAAACTTTACCTAACACTTCTAGCTCATATCTCCATTGCTGCAATTCATCCCCACTACTTCTTGTCCTCTCTGCAAAGGACATGGAAAAAAAATTATTCCTATCCTCTTTTCAGCAACATGCAACATAATCAAAGCTGTACCATGCCTCCCCTGTCTTTTCTCCTCCATACTAAACAACCACCTTTCTTTCCATCTTTCCTAACAGGTCATGTTTCAGACCTTTTGACCTATAACTTTATTGCAGTACTAATCACTCAAGGACAATATTCCCTGAAATGATGCAACTCAGATATGCCAAGATTAGATGGGTTGCCCAGTGGAAGCAACTAGTTATTAGGTTAAAACCATGCTCATTTGCTGCTTATTCCTCATCCCCAGCCTGTCAGTTTATTTGTTTTAATAATTTGTTGCATCTCATAATAAACTTCTTGATCCTCTCCTCAATACATCTGAGCAGCACGTAGCACAGTGAGGCCACACATCTCCTACTGGACTTCCCATGCTTCTGTGACAGCCTTGAAGCACCCTCCCCTTTTCAAAACAAAGGACTCATTAATGGTGGATGTTATGCTTTAAACAGCTGGTTTTTGCAACTTCGGACAGGAAAAGAGAGGTGGCTGTGAAGGCAGACACTCTATCTTTTCCCCTCAAGGTCTTTGACAAATGAAGGCATAAATTTTTGAGATAAAGACAATTAACAGTGTTGCTTCCTGAAGTCTATCAAGGTCTCAGTCCTTATTCCTAGTTAATTGGGATGAACAAGATGGGTCATCTAGCGGACAATCAACCGCAAGGAGAAATCGGGAACCACCAGCTACCACTAGCAGACAAAATGACTCATTTCTAGGCAGTTTTGAGACCACCAGAGACCTCCAACCCATTTCTGGAACAATCTTCTTAATTAGCATGAAGAGCAAGCAGAGGGAGGAGACGAACCGCCCTTTCCTATCTCACATGCAAATGGACTGGGTTATAAAACTTCCTAACTTGGGACATTTTTCAGTGTTTTTTTGTCTTTGTGTGTGTGTGGGTGTGTGTGTGTGGTGCACGGCATTAACAAAGTTGTGTACCCACCACAAGCTGGAACACCTTTCTTCTGATATCTTAATCTATCTCTCTCCTTTTTCTCTCTCTCTTTCTAACTATATTCTGGGCACATAAGAGTAATATCTTGCAGGTATTGTTGTTAAAGTCTTGCTAAGTTTTATGATATAGTTACCAACTTTTGCCAAGCCACTGTTCACTGTAATTCCACTGACTGGTTTCTAGTAAATTCGTGATTTAATTAAACCTCTCAGGTGATTGTCGTCACTTTGTGTTACCGCGCAGAGTATTCAAAAGTTAACCTCTGCCCTCATCCCACCAATGTGGAATGGGACAACATCTAATAGTACTCAGAGTTACAGCTGAAGCATTTTGCAGGCTTGACAGGTGCCAAATACCTCCTGATCTCCAACAGACCTGGATTCATATACTGTTTGTGTAAAAGAGCTCAGCAGCTCTCAAGTGGAAAACCCGATCAAAGGATCTGTTGTTTTTTATAATTTCTCCCTGGCATCTTCTCAGCTCTCCAAGAGAAAAGGTCAACAGCACTGTTGAGGTTTGTCAAGTTCAGAAGCTTTTCCTGCAGCCCTTGTCCTTCTCCTCTGAACTCTCTCCAACATCTGAATGTCTTTCCCATGGTGAGTGGCCCAAAATTGAACACAGTATTTGAGGTGGAGCCTCACCAGTGCCGAGTACAAGGGGGCAATCACTGCCATAGTCCTACTGGCCACAATATTATTGATGCATGCCAGGATACTGTTGGCCTTTTTGGCCACCTGGGCACACTGCTGGCTCATATTTGGATGGCTGTCAATCAACACCCCCAGATCCCTTCCCGCCAGGCAGCTTTCCAGCCACTCTTCCCCGAGTCTGTAGCGTTGCATAGGGTTGTTGTGACCCAAGTGCAGGACCTGGCACTTGGCACTTGGCCTCATACAATTGGCCTCAGCCCAACAATCCATCTGGTCCAGATCCCTCTGTATGACCTTCCTACCCTCCAGCAGATCAACACTCCCACCCAACTTGGTGTTGTCTGCAAACTTACTGAGGGTGCACTCAATCCCCTCGTCCGGATCATGGATTAAGATATTAAAGAGAACTGGCCCCAATACTGATCCCTGGGGAACACCACTTGTGACCAGCCACCAACTGGATTTAACTCCATTCACCACAACTCCTTGGGCCTGGTCATCCAGCCAGTTCTTTATCCATCAAAGAGTACACCCATCCAGGCCATGAGCTGCCAGCTTCTCCAGGAGAATGCTGTGGGATACAGTGTCAAAGGCCTTACTGAAGTCTAAGTACAGAACATCCACAGCCTTTCCCTCATCTACTAGGTGGGTCACCTTGTCATAGAAGGAGATCAGTTTGACCAAGCAGCACCTGCCTTTTGTAAACCCATGTTGACTGGACCTGATAACTTGTCTTGTATGTCAAGATGATCTGTTCCATAACCTTCCCCGGCACCGAGGTCAGACTGACAGGCCTTTAATTTTCCAGATCCTCCTTCCAACCTTTCCTATAGATGGGTGTCACATTCACCAACTTCTAGTCAATTGGGACCTCCCCAGTTAGCCAGGATTGCTGATAAATAATTGAAAGTGGCTTAGTGATCACCTCTGCCAGCTCCCTCAGTACCCTTGGATGTATCCCATTCGGCCCCATAGACTTGTGTGTGTCTAAGTTGTGTAGCAGGTCACTAACCATTTCCCCTTGGATTATTTGGGCTTCATTCTGCTCCCCATCCCTGTCTTCCAGCTCAGGGGGGTGTGTACCTGAAGGCATTTAGCACCTCAGCCTTTCCCTCATCATCTGTCACTATGTTTCCCCCCACATCCAACAGAGGGTGGAGATTCTCCTTAGCCCTCCTTTTGTTGCTGATGCATTTACAGAAGCATTTTTTTTTTCCTTTTTACAGCAGTAGCCAGGCCCAGCTCATGCATGCAATGAGTTGAAAGCAGTTGGAGGGGGAAAAGAGAAACACACACAGTTACGAGGATGAAGCATAGGTAGTGAAGCATGGTAATTCAATGCTTCAGCTCCTCTTGACACCCCAACTGCAGGTGCTGGGCTGGTTGTTCAAAGGGAGGGTCCCCTCTACACATCATGCAACTGATGCTGTGAGAAGCAAGTGGGACACACTGATCACACAACAAACTCAAATAGGAAACCCCAGTTGCACAGAAATCTTAGAAGTGATCATGGACTGGCCAGAGGGCAAAGTTTTCTGAATATCGCCAGAGGAGGCAACATATGCTGAAAGAGGCTTCACTATATAATAAACTGCCAGAAAATGAGAAGCAATATCCCTGTTCGCTGATGGATCCTGTCATATTATCAGAAAGCATGAGAGATGGAAGGCTGCTGTATGGAGTCCTATACGACAAGTTGTACAAAGTGCTGAAGTGTTGCAGAATAAGTTTAATCCACCTAACTTTTTAATCACATTCTATTCTTTTAAATATATCCTTTTGTTTAAATAATTTTGCTTAGCATTAGTTAGCAGGAGAAAGAATTCCAAGCCACATGTCATGAACTTATCTTGACCTGATTGCTTGGTTACAGGAAGCCTTGAAGACCAGTGCAAGCAGCGAGATGAGGAGGAAACTCTGTCAGCAGTGGCTGCATCCCATCCAGATAAGGACAGCAAACAGCCTGCCTAGTTTGAAGACAGAAAACTAAAGATGAACAATTAAACCCCTAACCTCAGAGTATCACTGGACCAAGAAGCATGTGGACAGTGCATGAAAAGTGCATGGAGGCTTGGGGACTTAGATTGTAAGGGTAATTGTAATCACTCAAGCTTTCTTGTCTAGGGGTTCCTCCCCTTGTGAGGCATCCAGTCCGGACTGTTTCTTTCCTGTACTTTTCAATTTATTTTTTATTTTATTTTTTATATTATCTTTAAATTTTTTAAGCACAGATGTATGAGACTATGCTATGGGAAACATAGGGTCAAGAACATTTCTTTAACAGAAACAGAAGGTGAATCAAGCCAATTTGCAGAAGCAAAGGCTATCCAGTTGGCTTTAGACACTGGTTACCGAGAAAAGTGGCCAGTGCTTTATCTTTATACTGACTCGTAGATGACGGCAAATGCCCTGTAGGGGTGGTTACAGCAATGGAAGCAGACCAATTGGCAGCACAGAGGCAAACCCACCTGGGATGCTGCACTGTGGCAAGATATTGCTGCCCGGCTAAAGAAGCTGGTTGTAAGAGCACATCATGTAGATGCCCACATACCCAAGAGTTGGGCTACTGAAGAACATTAAAACAACTAGCAGGTAGATCAGGCTGCTAAGTTTGAAGTGCCTCAGGTAGATCTGGACTGACAACATAAGGGTGAATTATTTATAGCTCAGTGGGCCCATGATACCTCAGGCCATCTGTGGGGTTCTGGTCCTGATACCGTAAAATCGGCTAATTGAAGAAAATTCTAACACCATGGTTTAAGGTTTTAAAAGCAAGCATCCCATTATTGGCACGCCAGCACCCATGAGGATCACTCTGCCTAGTGGGAGCCCTGAAGAAACTCCAGACAAAGGTTATATCTACACAGATCACACATATTCATTACATTTCTTGGAAATCCTTTGCATATGCATTACATTTCTTGGGACCACTTAGCATATGTAAATGTTCCTTGCACATGTGCAGTTCAATAAGTCGGTGGTTTTTTGAGGGTCCTGGGATGAAGTAAGAAGTCTTTCTCAGTCTGTCCGCTGCTTGACCCCAAGTCCTGGGCAGGCACAGTCCCTTTGTTATTCAGCTTGTAAGAGCAGAGATGATATTAACTGGTCTCAAGCTGGTCCCTGGGCTGGTCTCGCTACCTTATCTTCTAGGAGCAAGTGCATTGTCCTCTAACCTTCTCCTGCTTATCTTAATACCATTCTTGTGGTTTAACTCCTAATAAGTGCCTAACACCTAACATCTCTGAAATGTATTATTAATTTAGCAAGTGCTTAAAATCTACGACCATTATTTTGATTAACTGATTTTATTACTAGTTGTTGATTTTAGGTATCAGTCCGATTTCGGGCTCGGGAAGGTTTTGAAATGTGAGGGACTCCACACAATCCAATATGAATTCAAGTGAAACCAATTTATTACAGAGTCAAGCCTCCTTATATATGCAGTTATTTCCTGATCACGCGTCCACGCTCCAAGCATGCATTAACTGATTGGATATTGTCTATGTTCATGAGCTGTCCACACACCCGAGTCTCACTGCTAATAGGTCTGTTTTACTCCCATAGCAGATCCTGTTTTCAGCTTTCCAAGGTGGCCTTGAAATTCCTTTGGGCCTGACTAGTTCAATAACAAATCTCCATCTAATAGAAACCCACCCACAATTCCCCCCTGTTGTTCTTGAACCAGCCAGGCCTTATTTACAGCGCGCTGAATCATCTTTGAAATACACTGCAACATAAAATACATGATTAACAACATAATTACAATTACATATAATGCAGTTAAGCCTTACTTCATAAGATCAAACCACAATCCACCTATTCCCAAGCTTTTAAGCCATTTGTCATACCCTAATTCTACTACAACAGTCTTCTTAATGTGCTGTTTTAGTTTGTCTAAAGTACTATGAATAGATTCAGAAGGATCAGACAAGTTAATACAACACATTCTCTCAAATTCTTCACAACTATGACCTAGTGTTAAAAGTAAAAGATCTATAACTGCGCAATTTTGTAGAGTAGCATGCCTAATACCATCAACATCTACTATTAAATGAGTTAGTATCTCAGAAGTTAGATTAGCCTGTTTAAAAGACCAATAGCTTAACTTTGATATGTGTCCTAAAGCTTTTCTAGCTGCTAAACTGGGGAGAATGAGTGCAGTAGATACTATGTCAGGAACGTCCCATAATTTTACCTCATTTTTGCATTGACTATCTAAGTGTAATAACGGCTTTTTGGCTCTCCTGTTGTTTGCTCAAATTGCCATTCTCTACAGAATGTATACCACCTGCTTGCTAATAGGCTTCTGGACCACCAGGTCTGTGGGCATCTATAATACTGAATTAGGATCCACGATTTACATCTGAAACAGTCCTCACACTTATCTCCCTCCTGTCCGTCTGAATCCATTAAAACTTTGTTGTCTTTATTCAGCCATGGCTTGATCCATTTCGCAGTAACCCACTTCGATCCTCAGCCTGTAATGACACAAGCATAACCTTTTCCCCAAGTCATTAACTGGAAAGGACCTTCCCATTCACCTGTAACACCATTGCGCACTTTGACCTGACACTGATTTTCCCTAAGGTCTGTCAGATGGCCTTTTAAACTTGTTCCACGGCGAATCATAGGTGGAATATAGAACCCTTGTGGGAGGCGTAAAAAGTTCAAAACATATAATGATTTGCCCAGTCTATCATATGGAGTAGTGCAGTCACTTCCCCCTTTTTGTTTTTTGTGGTTTTATTTTTTTTTAACAAAAAAACAACAACAAAAAAACCCCACCAAAAACCAGTTGAGAATCAGATACGTGTGTTGGACCTTCACTACGTACTCAGAATCACAAATCAAATTTAGAGGTTCCTCCTTAAAAAGCTCTAAGTAATGTAAAGCTGCCCCAAGTTCTGCTAATTGGGTTGAACCTTCAATAATTTTTACAGAATGATGCCAATTGTTATCTTCATGCCAGACCACTACAGCTTTATGAGACTTCCCAGAACCATCAACAAAACTGTGCAAGTATGTAGGATCAGACCAACTACAAGTATGGTCTGTGACCTGATGTTAAAGACTTGCAGGTTCTGCATCAATTTACATCTAGGCATGCCAAAAGCTGTGCTGTTAAGATAATCAGCTAATGCAATTTACAAGGATGTAGATTGCAAATAAAAAAATCAAAATTAAATTTCACAAATGGTACATATATGAGAAAAGGATCATGGCCTATTAAGACCTAAATTCATTCCCTGCATTTTCTTGATCAGAGTAACAATCGGTATATCAGACTGTTAGCAATCCTATCATACTGTCCCACTATAGCCACAGGTTGTTTCTATGCTGTAGCTATAAATAGACAAATCTGCAAGTCAGATCAAATGCAGTCAGTCGGTAAGGTCGTAATAAATTTATTCCTCAAAGTTTCTATCTCCATTTTGGCTGTCATATTTATTGGATATTGCTTTCCCTTACCAGATCGAAGTCCTGTTTCAATTCTGTCAGTGTAGTGTTTGCTTTATTGTCTGCCCATACTAGTGGAAATACAGCATTCAAAATTTCCTTGGAGATTTCACACTTGCAGCAAGCAGTTCTACACCATCCAAGCGGCTTCTTGTAGGACATGCAACTCAACAGAATTCTCAGAAAAGTTATTTGAGCTTACAATTTACTTAACAAATCTTGACCCAAGAGAGGTATAGGGCTTTATGGAAAATACAGGAATTCATTGATTAAAACTGTGTTTCAAATTTGGCATTCCATTGATTTTAAAAAATGGTCTTTGTTTCTTTCCCACAATCTCAAAAACTATCACGGTGAATTTACTAAGAAGTCTTTTAGAACTAGTTGCCACAGAATAAGTCTATTAAAAAATTTTTAATTTCCCAGTTTTGTTAAATCTATGGATCTGCTATGGATGCCTTTAAACTTCACCCTCAGACTGCTCTGTTCAGTATTCCAACATCACTGCAGTGGGGGGAAAGACCCCCCCCCCCCCCCTTACACTGCTTTAACAGCAGGCAGCCAGTTTTTCCTTTTTTTTTTTTCTCTTCTTGCTGCAGTTTAGATATAGCCAAGGCCACGCAGGTGGCATAATTGGTGGTACGAAGTAGGAGGCTCTGGCAAACTCCTCAGTTAAAATGAGCTGAGTTTATCTTGCAGCTTGACACAGGCCTGAAATTTATGTTCAAGCACAGGCCTGGGATATTTTGTTTTTTTGTATTCCCATTTCATTCCAACCATAATACACTTTATACACAATTCCAATTAGCTCAACAGTTGTTACATTCCTCAGCCCTATTTACCTTTTACAATTTACAGATGTCAAAAACCAGTATATTAAACATCAATCCATTATTCCATTTTCCTAGATCCAAATCAGTTCTTATTCTAGCAAATTTTAAATACAACCTCACTCAATACCAAGTTCATATCCATCATAAAATTTAGGTGTCTATTTTTATTTTTATTTGGGTTTTTTTGTTTGCTTGTTTTGTTTTTTTTTTTTTTTTTTACAATGCGAATCAGAGTTTAACAATTTAAATTCTTTTCTGGTCTCAAAATTAGCAAATTAATTTACAGTGCTGTACTTCATCCAATTTTTTCCTAAGTTCTGCAGAACAACATTAATTGAAATATAGCACTAAAACCCAGAATTCCACATTTAAGCTACATTTGAGTACAATACTGTTTCAAGCTTTCTTTTATCAGAATATTTCCCCAAAAGCTACTATACTGTGTAAGGATGTATCCTAAGGGGGAGCAAGGTGCTATTTTAGCAGAGGAACTGATTACCATTTTGTAATTCTCCCCAAACAAAATACTTTTGGTACCAAATATATATATATGTGCAAACTAAAATACTGAGCTCAGACCTGAAAACCAAACATCAAGTTCAAATATGCAGATAAATCACAGTTACCCTAATTCAAGACAATATCTCAATTTTTGCATTGCACCTTTGAACTGCTTACTGCTCAGCCAGGTAGAGGTACAGCTGGGTCTCCCTGACAAAACAGGTCAGTGCGCGCTGGAGCCCAGTTGTCATCTGCCCCCCCACCGCCACAGCAAGCTGGACAGGGCAAGGCTTTTATTAGCGTCTCATCTGGTGCGCTACAACTGTTATTCCAAAACCAGGGTTCTTTACATGGTGTGCATAGAAAAGAGCCAAATCTAGTATACCGAGATGAGACACAGCCTATCACAGAGTTGCGCAAATCTGGATATTGGAATAAAGCTAGCATTCTAGAAAGAAAAGTAACAGCTACTACACACAAAATTTTACCATCACATTCACGCAGTAAGGAACTAAATTACTCATGATCTTCTGTATTATCACCAAACACACGTTTTGAGTCAACGGATTCTCATGATTTTGCAGTCTGTGAACTTACTGTACCATATAACAGGCAAAGACAGGTTAATGAGGAAATGGCCACTTGGGAAAAATATAAGGCTGTAGTCAGAGGGTTTAGGGAGGCAACTAGGAAAGCTAAGCCCTCCTTAGAATTAAACCTGGTGAGAGGGGTCAGGGACAACAGAAAGAGCTTTTTCAAATACGTGGCAGATAAAACTAACACCAGAGGCACTGTAGGCCCACTGATGAACGAGGTGGGTGCCCTGGTGACAGAAGATACAGAGAAGGTGGAGTTACTGAATGCCTTCTTTGTCTCTGTCTACACTGCCAGAGGCTGTCCTGAGGAGCCCCGTACCATTGAGGCCCCAGAGGAAGTTGGGACAATGGAGGAGTTTGCCTCCTTTAATGAGGACTGGGTTAGGGTGCAATTAGGCAATCTTGACATCCATAAATCCATGGGTCTGGATGGGATGCACCCGCGGGTGCTGAGGGAGCTGGCTGAGGTCATTGCTGGACCACTCTCCATCATCTTTGCCAAGTCTTGGGAAATGGGAGAGGTGCCTGAGGACTGGAGGTAAGCAAATGTCACTCCAGTCTTCAAAAAGGGCAAGAAGGAGGACCCAGGTAACTATAGACTGGTCAGCCTCACCTCCATGCCTGGGAAAGTGATGGAACAACTTATTCTTGGTGCCATCTCAAAGCATATCAAGGATAAGAGGGTCATTAGGGCAGTCAGCATGCCTTCACCAAAGGGAAGTCATGTTTGAGCAACCTCATAGCCTTCTATGAGGATATAACGAGGTGGATAGATGATGGCAGCGCAGTAGATGTGGTCTACCTTGACTTCAGTAAAGCATTTGACACAGTCTCCCACAGCAGCCTTACAGCTAAACTGAGGGAGTGTGGTCTGGATGATCGGTTAGTGAGGTGCACTGCAAACTGGCTGAAGGAAAGAAGCCAGAGAGTCGTGGTCAATGGGGCAGAGTCTGGTTGGAGGCCTGTATCTAGTGGAGTGCTTCAGGGGTCAAGTACTGGGGCCAATATTATTCAATATATTCATCAATGACTTGGATTAGGGACTAGAGTGTACTATCAGCAAGTTTGCTGATGACACCAAACTGGGAGGAGTGACTGACACGCCAGAAGGCTGTGCTGCCATCCAGCGAGACGTCGACAGGCTGGAGAGTTGGGCAGGGAAAAATTTGATGAAATATAACAAGGGAAAGTGAGAGTCTTGCATCTGGGTAGGAACAACCCCAGGTTCCAGAATAAGTTGGGGAATGACCTATTAGAGAGCAGTGTAGGGTAAAGTGACTTGAGGGTCCTGGTGGACAGCAGGATGACCATGAGCCAGCACTGTACCCTTGTGGCCAAGAAGGCCAATGGCATCCTCGGGTGTATTAGAAGGGGGGTGGTTAGTAGGTCGAGAGAGGTTCTCCTTCCCCTCTATTCTGCCCTGTTGAGACCGCACCTGGAATATTGTGTCCATTTCTGGTCCCCTCAGTTCAAGAAGGACAGGGAACTGCTGGAGAGGGTCCAGCACAGGGCAACAAAGATGATTAAGGGAGTGGAGCATCTCTGTTATGAGGAAAGGCTGAGGGAGCTTGGTCTCTTTAGTTTGGAGGAGACTGAGGGTTGACCTCATTAATGTTTAGAAATATATAACGAGTGAGTGTCACGAGGATGGAGCCAGGCTCTTCTCAGTGACAACCAACGGTAGGACAAGGGGTAATGGGTTCAAACTGGAACACAAGAGGTTCCACTTAAATTTGAGAAGAAACTTCTTCTCAGTAAGGGTATCAGAACACTGGAATAGGCTGCCCAGGGGGGTTGTGGAGTCTCCTACTCTGGAAGCATTCAAAACCCGCCTGGACACATTCCTGTGTAGCCTCATCTAGGTGTTCCTGCTCCAGGAGGGGGATTGGACTAGATGATCTTTCGAGGTCCCTTCTAATCCCTAATATTCTGTGATTCTGTGAAAGCATCTTGCAGACTTAAGCAAGTTTTCTAAAACTCAGAGATAACACATTGGTAGCAAACATTAGCATTCTCTGCTGCTAATTTCAACACCAGTGCTTCCTTAGTTTCTAAGTTTTCAACCTGCTTATTGATGGCCTCTTGAAGATGGTCAATAAATTGCATGTAATTCTCATTGGGACCCTGATTAATAGTTGTAAATTATTTGGCTGCTTTCTCGGTTTCAGACACCTTTATCATAGCTTGATAAGCAAGCTGGTGACTGCCTCAGGATTTCAGAAACTTATTGCGCCTGTAGTTGTGATGTGCCAATTATAACCCGAGTCCACAGCTGCACCCCCTTTCCCGTCACTATCAGCATGACCGCATTGCCAACTGCTGGATTCACTCACTATTAACTTATCTAATTTTTCACACAGTTCCTTTGTCCAGTTCTTATCCAGTGACTCCTTCTGCTCTCTCGTGGAAGTTGGAGGGTTAAAAGGCAGTAAAGGCAGATACAAATTGGTAAAAGGACTGATAGTACACTTGTTTATGACTTTAGCATTCTCAGCTTTCACAGGTTCTTTGGACAAGTCATCCGATTCCAGTCTTTTGGACTTGCTGTTCTCACCAGGGTTGGGTAATGGTATAGGAGGTCACCCACTCGGCATTTTTCCTCCCCCACCCTGGACTGCTGAACCATCAGGGGTGGCAAAGGCACAGCAGGGGATGGAGTACAGAGGGTATCGAAGACACGAACCGGGTAAGCTTCATAGCGATTTTCAGGTTTCTTATCAGGCTGCAATGCTGCAAAATTCCGACAGCAGCAGACCGTTCAGCCTTATAATCTTTTAAGGTAGTAATTATAAACTTCCATGTACTTGCTAATGATTTAGCTTCTTTATCTCCATTGCTGACTTTATCCCATTATTTCTGCCCTATATTGTCCCAAAGTTCAAGTTTAAAAGCCTTCTCAGTTTCTGCCAGGTAGCCGTTAGTTCTACACCAAGCTAACAGTCTACGTATGTTAATTTCTTCATATTTCACCCCTCTCTTAGAGAGAATATGCAACTGAAGACACAGTATTTCTGCTTCTTTAGATATATACTGCCCCATCTCCTCTTGGCCCCAGCTGCTCACCTCTTTGGGTGTCTGTTGCAACGATGTCAGATCCTCTGTTCCTCCTCCGTCACTTCCGTAGCGATCAATCGGGAGGCACGCAGCCTGCAGACCACGTCCTGGTCACGGTCCAGCCACGCCGTTTCCAGCTGGGGCTCGTTCCTCGCAGCACTCATCCCCTTGCCGTAAATTCTCCTTGTGGATCACATCAGTGTCACCACTTGTGAGGGCGAATTATCATGGACTCCACACAATCCAATATGAATTCAAGCGAAGCCAATTTATTACAGAAACAAGCCTCCTTATATATGCAGTTAATTCCTGATCACGCATCCACGCTCCAAGCATGCATTAACTGATTGGATATTCTCTATGTTCACGAGCTGTCCACATGCCCAAGTCTCACTGCTAAGAGGTCTGTTTTATTCCCATAGCAGGTCCTGTTTTCAGCTTTCCGAGGTGGCCTTGAAATTCCTTTGGGCCTGACTAGTTCAGTAACAAATATTCATCTAATAGAAACCCATCCACATTGAAATTATCCCAAGAGTGAGATTAAGACACAAATGAGGTTAAATGCCACTAAACAATCTATTTTTTTTTTACACCTGAAGATAGAGTCATAAAATAACTGCGAAAAAAGAGGAGGAAAATTAAGCAAGTATTGAAGATGATAAGCGAGAGATAGACACTACCTGGATCCAAATGCCATCTTCCATTGGTCAGCTCTCAGGTCTCAGGTTCTGGTAGTGCTGGCAGTTTTCGGGTCTCAGGTCCCACCGGTCTCAGTTTCAGGTCCCAGTGGTGGGTGGCCACACAAAGGTCTTTTTTCGTGAGGCTTTTGTTGCAGTTGGTGGTGGGCATTGCCTGTACAAACTGCCAGCCTGGTCCCAGATGCTGGTCGCTGATATCGTTTGAGCTTTGCTTGAGCTTACACAAGCTTTAAACATTTTTTGAATTTTAGCAACTCACAGTGATCACGTATTTTCGGGTTTCTCCACAAACAGTGAGTGTAATAAGCCAGCACTGTGAGTAAGCATTTTCCTGTCTTATTCCCCAGAACAAGTAGGCCTTAATAGACAATAATTCGTATTATTTCAGAAAGCAAGTTTTGAGACAATAATTCAGAATACTGTGTTCTAAGAACCACTGTCTCTCACACCATCAAGGAAGAGATGCAACATATAGATTGGCTTGTGGTCAAGGGGGGTGGACTTGACCATAGACACTATTGCACAGGTTATCCATGAATGTGAAACATGTGCTGCAATCAAGCAAGCCAAGCAGTTAAAGTCTCTCTGGTATGGGGGACGATAGCTGAAATATAATTATGGAGAGGTATTGCAGATTGATTAGACCAATGTGAGAGACTGAAAGGGTAATATCTCAAACACTGTGGCAAAACCAGTTCTGCAACATCGAGTCACAGGAGATAGGAGATGGAACAACATGATAAGGCGGATTGCGATTTACACGTCAAGGACAAACCAACTAACCACAGACAAAAGGCCAACTGCCACAGAACTTCCATGTTCTGATAGGCAGGGCACAGCACTAAGGGAGAAGACCCCACAACACTCAAGACTCTTCGGGACTCTTCCACCTTTCGTAATCACCCCCCAGTGGTGCTCACACAAAAGATCAAGTATTATGAAAGCAGGCAATCCAAAGGACTGTAAAAAGTACACCTGTACAACCACTGGCCATGTGCCCACCATCCTGAGACCTACTCTGCCCACCAGTCTCATCATGGGAACTGAACCAGATGCCGGAGGATGCTGCACACCACTGGACCCAGATTACAAAACCCACCACACATATTGCAGAGGTGAAAAGGTGGTGAAATCTCTTTCTATTTTTTTGCTTTTTCTTTTAATAAGTAATATAGTAACATAACGCTTAAAACCCCACATGTACCACAAAACTATTTTATGCAAATCTTTCTGGCACGGAATCATTTACCAATTTGGCTAAGCTGCAAAATAAAAGTCTTTGTTTACGGACCTCTTTCCCAACCAAGGGGACTGATGAATCTGTGTCACCTTTCCTCCCCCCTTCTGGGCGGGATGTGACAATCACACTCCCAACAACCCACCTAGGCAAGCATCATGTGCTTACAATGGTTGAAGCAACCACCAGATGGCTGGAAACATATCCTGTGCCCCATGCTACTGCCTGGAACACTATTCTGGGCCTTGAAAAGCAAGTCCTATGGTGACATGGCACCCCAGAAAGACTTGAGCCAGACAACAAGACTCATTTCTGAAACAACCTCATAGACACCTCGGCCAAAGAGCATGGCATTGAGTGGGTATATCACATCCCCTATCATGCACCAGCCTCCAGGAAAATCAAAAGGTACAGTGGACTATTAAAGACTATACTGAGAGCAATGGGTGCTGGGACATTCAAACATTGGGATACACATTTAGCAAAGGCCACCTGGTTAGTCAACACTAGGGGATCTGCCAATCATGCTGGCCCTGCCTAATCAAAACTTTTACATATTGTAGAAGAGGATAAAGTCCCTGTAGTGCACATAAAAAAAATATGCTGGGGAAGACAGTCTGGGTTACTCCTGCCTCAGGCAAACGCAAACCCATCCATGGGATTGCGTTTGCTCAAGGACCTGGGTGCATTTGGTGGGTAATGCAGGAGGATGAGGAAGTCCAATGTACCACAGGGATATTTGATTTGGGGTGAGAATAGTTAATTATTTGAATTGTAAGATGTTAATTGATATATAAGACTGTATGTCATCACTACTATGGTTGCTATATGCCATATCAATGGTATTACAGTAAGAATCACCCAGATTAATGAAGAATGAACTTTAATGAAATAAAAAAAAATTGCAGTGATGATAGATCCAGACAGTGATGGAACCAGAACAGGCTTCCGCATACAACAATCCAACATCACACACCATCTCTCCTGCCCTGAAGGACTGTTATGACAGATAGAGCCCAAAGTCATGGACTAAATGAATTCAACAGACATTTTAGAGGGATGGTGCATAGACTAAGGGAATGATATCTGTGGTGGTGATTAATGGTTTAAGAATTGCTGGGACTCCTCTGGTTTTAGCATTGCATAATCAATTGTGGCAAATATTGAGATATCACTGGCTCCTCTTTGATGCATGGCTTGTATGCAGGCAGCTTTTGTAATAGCTATAGGGAGCTTGTCAACAGATCTTATAGGGATCATGAAGGATTCACCTCATTCCATAACATCTACTCCACCAGTCCAATAAGTTACTTGGCTATTCATTTGTTGAGTCGGGTCCTAAATTTAAGAAAACTCCTGGACCCCAAGAGCCATTTGCTTCATTTCCATTCAGCAGTATTTCATCATGACCACTTAGGCAGACTCACCACAAATACTCTGTTTCAGTTTCACCTGCCTTTCTCTTGCAAATTTCTTGTAAATTTGCTGATTGCACCAGATCCCAGGGAATGATTTGGAAATGATATTGCAGAGCACCACCCCGAGGTCCTTGAGACTGTTCTGTTTTAATGATAGATCTGGCTTCATATTCAGGGGTATCTGAGAAAGACAAAGAATCATCCTTCTCCTGTTTGCTGTCATCAGGGTCACCCCATATATTTCCATCCCATTCTTCAAGGGACACAACTTGTTTCCTAATCTGTAGAACGTCAGGGGGACGAGGAGCCCACATAAGTATCATTTCAATTTTTTCCTCTAATTTCTGTTTCTTCTCCTTTTCTTCCTGTAAGTGTTCCTGCACCTGCTCAATTTTCAAGGAATAATAAATCAGCCATATTTCTATGTGGGAGATTTGAAGTCAATGTGTGGATGGGTTTCTATTAGATGGAGATTTGTTATTAAACTAGCCAGGCCCAAAGGAATTTCAAGGCCACCTCGGAAAGCTGAAAACACGACGTAAATCAAAAGACCTATTAGCAGTGAGACTTGGGCGTGTGCACAGCTCGTGAACATAGACAATATCCAATCAGTTAATGCATGCTTGGAGCGTGGATGCGTGATCAGGAAACAACTGCATATATAAGGAGGCTTGTTTCTGTAATAAATGGCTTCGCTTGAATTCATATTGGATTGTGTGGAGTTCATGACTTTTTACCCTCAGAAGTGGTGATTCCGACGTGATCCATAAGGAGAATTTACGAAAGGGGGACAACTGCTGCCGGGAGAGAGTCCCAGCTGGAACGGCTAAATCATTAGCAACTACATGGAAGCTTATAATTACCACCTTAAAAGATCTTAAGGCTGAACGATCTGCTGATGCCGGAATTTTTGCAGCGTTGCAGCCTGATAAGTATCCTGAAAGTCACTGTGAAGTTTACCCAGTTTGTGTCTTTGATACCCTCCCTATTCCATCCCCTACTGTGCCTTTGGCACCCCCGATGCTCCAGCAGTCTGGGGCGGGGGGAGGAATAATGCCGAGCGGGTGGCCTCCTGTACCATTGTCCAGCCCTGGTGAGAACAGCAAGTCCAAAGGATTGGAGTCAGATGATTTGCCCAAAGAACCTGTGAAAGCTGAGAATGCTAAAGTCATAAACAAGTGTACTGTTAGTCCTTTTACCAATTTGTATCTGCCTTTACTGCCTTTTAAACCTCCAACTTCCATGAGAGAGCAGAAGAAGTCACTGGATAAGATCTGGACAAAAGAACTGTGTGAAAGATTAGATCAGCTAATAGCGAGCGAATCCAGCAGTCGGCAATGCGGTCATGCTGATAGTGACGGGAAAGGGGATGCTCCTGGGGACTCAGGTTATATGAATAATTGTGATGCTAGTAAGTATTGGCGAGAATGTGCACTGTTCCGAACCTCCCTGTTACTAATGATTCTCCAGCACCGTTCAAGTCCGCGTTATCTGATGACTCGGATGAGGATGAGGGTCTGCAGCATTTGTGTTTTTTTTTAAAGTTAAAAGGAAAATGAATATGTGTATGTGTTGCCCCGAGATCAGATAAAAACCATGAAAGACTCAAGCAAAAATAGACCTATGCAATGTAACAGCTATAGATCATTTAGGACGGAATGATGGGGACTTTTTGAAAGCGGTGGGTATCCCTCAACTCTTGGAAGAGACACTAATTGATACATCACAATTACAGGTGCTATTAGTTTCTGAAATCCTGAGGCAGTCAACAGACCTTGCATATCAAGCTATAGTAGAGGTGTCTGAAACCAACAAAGCAGCCAAATAATTTACAGCTATTAATCAGGGTCCCAATGAGAAGTGCTAAGGAAGCACTGGTGTTTAAATTAGCAGTAGAGAATGCAAATGTTTGCTATCAACGTGGTATCTGCGAGTTTTACAGTACATATTACGTGCTTCTGTGTATTGCCTCTCTGAAAATCAAGCAGCTTGTCAGGAATGTGAGTTAACTGTTTTGTTGGTTGTCGTTTGCAGTTCTTTCTTTGTGACATTGTTTATGTGGGTACACTGTGGGCCTTCTCCCTACTTTTCCCACTCACGCTGCAAGCAGCTCTGTGCTTTCCCCCCTCCCTCCCTCTTCTCATGGTTTTAGTTATGAGATGGGGTCAGGAATGACTGTTTTCAGTCGTGTTCCTAAGAAACTGGGAGGTGTTTTAAAAAACAGGAAAGCACTTGGAAATATGAGGAAGGAAGATCCTGTGAAATATTGTAATTAATGGTGTCTGCTGTGTAAGTTAAATGATTGGGAAAAGTGTCCGGAGAATAGAATCATGAAGTATAATGCTTTGTTGCAATTAATGTTGTTTTTAAGGCAAGAAGAGCAGGACAAAATAAATCTCTACAAGAGATCATTATATTGTTACAGAGAATTTTACAGGCGGAATGGTTTGAACTTCAGCAAGCTGAGAATTAACTGATAACACGCAGGTCATGGAAAACTTGCTGAAGTCTGCAAGATGCTTTCCTCATTAACCTGTTTTCTTTGTAGGTATCTGTTTAAGCATATTGCAGTTTAATAGGTCTTTGCCTGTTATATGGTACAGTAAGTTCACAGACTGTTAAATCATGAGAGTCCATGGACTCAAAATGTGCGTTTTGTGATAATACAGAAGATCACGAGTAATTCACTTCCTTACTGCGTGAATGTGATGGTAAAATTTTGTGTGTAGTAGCTGTTACTTTTCTTTCTAGAATGCTAGCTTTATTCCAATATCCACACTTGCACAACTCTGTGATAGGCTGTGTCTCATGTCGATGTGCTGGATTTGGCTCTTTTGTATGCACACCAAGTAAAGAATCCTGGTTTTGGAATAACAGTTGTAGCGCACCAGATGAGACACTAATAAAAGCCTTGCCCAGTCAAGCTTGCTGAGGCGGCTGGGGGGGCAGGTTCCGATGGGGCTCCAGCGCTCACTGACCTGTTTTGTCAGGGAGACCCAGCGGTACCTCTACCTGGCTGAGCAGTAAGCAGTTCAAAGGTGCAATGCAAAAATTGAGATATTGTCTTGAATAAGTGTGACTGTGATCCATCTGCATATTTGAACTTGGTATTTGGTTTTCATATCTGAGCACAGTATTTTAATTTGCATATTTATATTTGGTACCAAAAGAATTTTGTTTGGGGAAATAATTACAAAACGGGAACTGGTTCCACTGCTAAAATACCACCTTGCTCCTCCTTAGGATGCATCCTTACACATTTTAGTAATTGCTCATATTGTTATCTAATAATTTTGAGACCAGAAAAGAATTTAAGTTGTTAAACTTTTATTCAAATTGAATTTATGTGTTTGTTGGACATATGGGAACTAAAACTAAAAGCTATGATAGATGTGAATGTGGAAGAGGTTGTATTTAAAAGTTGCTAGATTATGAACTGTTTTGGATCTAGGAAAATGGAATAATGGATTGATGTTTAATATACTGGTTTTTGACATCTGTAAATTGTAAAAGGTAAATGGGGCTGAGGAATGTAACAACTGTTGAGCTACTTGGAATTGAATATAAAGTGTATTATGGTTGGAATGAAATGGGAATACAAAAAAGCAAAATATCCCAGGCCTGTGCTTAAACATAAATTTCAGGCCTGTGTCAAGCTACAAGATAAACTCAGCTCATTGTAACTGAGGAGTTTGCCAGAGCATCCCATATCGTACCAGCAATTATGCCACCTGCATGGCCTTGGCTACGTCTAAACTGCAGCAAGAAGAGAAAGAAAGAAAGAAAAAAAAAAAATGGAAAAACCTGTTTGCCCGCTGCTAAGTGGAGAAAGGGGGGCTTTATTCGCTCCGCTCTTTTTTTTTTTTCCTGAAGTGTTGTCATCCATCCTTGTCGTGTCACTGCGCTGTTTCTCGGCTTTAAATCAGGGATTGTTGGTGCTGTTTCTTTTTGCTTCAGTCTTGTTTCCTAGGTTTTGGCACATCTGGGGAGAGAGCTCATCATTTTACCTCCTTGCTGAAGTCAGTCTTCTCACACTGGTCAGCTTTGGGGAGTCAGAGTGCTCAGTGCTTCTCTGGGTCAGACTGGTACTGATTTGCGTGTGGAGACAGGTTGGTTTGATGTGGACTTTGAACTCATTTTCATGCTGGGCTGGAAATCCTGCCATCTCAGATGGGGGCGAGAGGGAGGTTTTATTCCCCCCTGCCCCTCCCCAGCAATGTTACTGCTAGAGAACCAATTTTTTTGTTTTTTTTTAATGGACTTATTCTGTGGCAACTAGTTGTAAAAGACTTCTTAGAAAATTCACCGTGATAGTTTTTGAGATCGTGGGAAATAAACAAAGACCATTTTTTAAAATCAATGGAAAGCCAAATTTGAAACACAGTTTTAATCAATGAATTCTTGTATTTGCCAGAAAGCCCTATACCTCTCTTGGGCCAAGATTTGTTAAGTAAATTGTAAGCTCAAATAACGTTTTCTGAGAATTCTGTTGAGTTGCATGTCCTACAAGAAGCTGCTTGGATGGTGCAGATCTGCTTGCTGCAAGTGAGAAATTTCCAAGAAAATTTCAAATGCT
Organism: Columba livia; assembly: GCF_036013475.1. NCBI lineage: Eukaryota > Metazoa > Chordata > Aves > Columbiformes > Columbidae > Columba > Columba livia. The sequence continues at coordinate 17,609,234 of NC_088641.1, read as the reverse complement.
GTATTTCCACTAGTATTAACAGCCAATGTTTCAATAAAGCAAACACTACACTGATAGAACTGAAACAGGACTTCGATCCAGTAAGGGAAAACAATATCTGCAGGCCATGATCCTTTTCTCATATATGTACCATTTGTGAAATTTAATTTTGATTTTTTTTATTTGCAATCTGCATCCTTGTAAATTGCATTAGCTGATTTTCTTAACAGCACAGCTTTTGGCATGCCTAGATGTAAATTGATGCAGAACCTGCAAGTCTTTAACATCAGGTCACAGACCATACTTGTAGTTGGTCTGATCCTACATACTTGCAAAGTTTTTGTTGATGGTTCTGGGAAGTCCCATAAAGCTGTAGTGGTCTGGTGTGAAGATAACAATTGTCATCATTCTGTAAAAATTATTGAAGGTTCAACCCAATTAGCAGAACTTGGCGCAGCTTTACTTAGAGCTTTTTAAGGAGGAACCTCTAAATTTGATTCTGAGTACATGGTCAAGGTCCAACACACGTATCTGATTCCGAACTGGGTTTTTTGGGGCTTTTTTTGTGGTTTTTTGTGCTTTTTTGGTTTTTTGTTTGTTTGTTTTGTTTTGTTTTGTTTTAAAAACAAAAAGGGGGAGAAGTAGGGGAAATACCAGAAAACCAATTGTCAAAAGCATTGTGTGTGATGAATCACTTATATCTAAGTGGTGCAGCCTAAATTTGCCCTGTGATGAAATACTTTGCAAGTATGACCCAAAAACATACAAAATCAGAAAGAACCTACGTTAGTTATGGTCAAATCACTAGTTAATGGTCGGTGGAAAAGGCCACATCAATTGATAACCTGGGGAAAAAGGTTATGCTTGTGTCATTTGAGCAAATAGCAGGAGAGCCAAAAAGGTGTTATTACACTTAGATAGTCAGTGCAAAAATGAGGTAAAATTATGGGACGTTCCTGCCATACTATCTACTGCACTCATTCTCCCTACTCTAGCAGCTAGAAAAGCTTTAGGAGACATATCAAAGTTAAGCTATTGGTCTTTTAAACAGGCTAATCTAACTTCTGAGATACTAACTCAACTAACAGTAGATGTTGATTATGTTATGCATACTACTCTACAAAATTGCGCAGTTATAGATCTTTTACTTTTAACACTAGCTCATGGTTGTGAAGAATTTGAGGGAATGTATTGTATTAACTTGTCTGATCATTCTGAATCTATTCATAGTACTTTAGACAAACTAAAACAGCACGTTAAGAGCATTGTCATAGTAGAATTAGGGTTTGACAAATGGTTTAAAAGCTTGGAAATAGATGGGTAGTTGCTTGATCTTATGAAGTAAGGCTTAACTGCATTATATGTAATTGTAATTATGTTGTTAGTCACGTATTGTATTTTGCAGTGTCTTTCAAAGATGATTCAGCACGTTGTAAGGAAGTCCTGGCTGGTTCAAAAACAAAAAGGGGGAAATTGTGGGAGACTTGAGGGATTTTCTTGAGGTTATTGTGTGGATGGGTTTCTATTAGATGGAGATTTATTTCTGAACTAGCCAGGCCCAAAGGAATTTCAAGGCCACCTCGGAAAGCTGAAAACATGATGTAAATAAAACAGACCTATTAGCAGTGAGACTTGGGTACGTGGACAGCTTGTGAACATAGACAATATCCAATCAGCTAATGCATGCTTGGAGCGTGGATGCGTGATCAGGAAATAACTGCATATGTAAGGAAGCTTGTTTCTATAATAAATGGCTTCGCTTGAATTCATATTGGATTGTGTGGAGTCCATCAGTGAGTCCTCACATTTCTACCTTCTGTTTCCTCTCTCAGAGGTTGTTTTTCTCTGTTTAGGGTTTTTCTCTCCTGACAAGCGGCTTCTAGGCAGGTGCCTAACATTTTACAAATAATTCCCTTTCCCTTTTATACTGCACCTGGCCACCTTTAGCTGTTCTTCCACACAGCTTTCCAATCATGGCAGTTTTCATGAGTCTGTTCTTTTGAGAATCTCTAAGTCAGACTCACCCCATGTCTCCATAAGTAATCAGTGATATTGCCTGTCATCCTGCTGACTATGCAAATTTGTCACGGATGAGTGATTTAGGGTCCCACTTGCTGCAGAGCAGTGTTTAGATCACTTAAAGAAAAGTGAGACTTAACAGAGTTCAATGGCAACGTTCACTCTGTTACTACATGGAGGAAATATGCCAAGCAGAATCAGGTGAGAGTTGGTTTAGAGTGATTTATATGGGGACAGGAGATGCAAAAGGGTAGGGGGAGGCTCTCCCATTGAGTCACAAGCTTCAGAATGGACTCCTTTGCTTTCTAAACTCCTTCTCAGAGTCTAGGTTCAGCTAGATCTAAACTTAGCCCCAGACTTGATCAATGGTTCATGTCTAAGAGGCACAGAGGTTAAGGGAAAACAGGCAAGGGATTATATGTGTTTATGGCCAAAGGATTACATGCGCACATCCAATTCTTTATATTGTTTGGCTAGGATTTAAAAGTTTCATCATTCTGCATCTCCACCTACTTATCTCCCCTCTAGAGGTCTGGTGCCAGGTCACTCTGAAGTCTGGATCCTAGGTCTCTCAAAGTAAGCTCTCAGGCATCAAAGTTCATTGGTGACAAGGATGGGTTCCTAGATCTCTCGAAGCAAACTCAGGCCTTAAAGTTTGTAGAAATAAATAATTTAATGGATTAGTACAGCAGCAGGGTTGGCTCAAGCTGAGTGCCTTCACATATGTGCTGAGCCAAGCATAAAAGTCTCTGGGTAATTATACCCTTACAGAATATTTACCTGCCCCTGGCATGATGATTCAGTCCAGTAATAATATTTGAGTCTGGGGTCTTCTTTCTTCTCATTGGATTTTTTCTCTGTCTTCAGACAGGCCCTTGTTTTGTTTAGCTGCAGACATTGCTGATAGTCCAAAGCTGCTTTGTACTGGCCTTGAAAGTGTTATTCTGTCCAAATGAATCCTGTTTTGCTCAGTAAAGTAGAAAACATGCCTTATCTTGCAGGTGGTATTGATGGCTTGCAGCTCCTTTTTTTTTCATTACGTGGATACAAGTTTGGTGAATATGAACAGAACTTCACAACATACAGCTTAAGATTTCAGCAAATTTAGCTAAGTAATGTGAAGTAGACAGCATATTAAAATTGGAAATTACATTACCTTATAATTCCAAGTGATTCATTCTATTTGAAATGCACTTACTTGAGCTAAATTATTAATATAAAAATTAAATTGGGCTCTTCCAGTGATCTGTGAGTAGTAAAAGATCATTGCCATACAGCCATGCTTGTCTAGCAGAGAGAGCTCAAAGTAGGCTCACCCAGGCTGTCATATTTATGGAATAAAGTGGTTGGCTCATAGACAAATTGCATATAGTGGGAAAGGTTTGCACGAGACTCCTTGTACCCACAACTTAGTGGTGTTCATTGTGTTGTTCTGCTTCCTCGTGGGTTTCCTAAAAGGAGTTCTTGGCCTGGCTACAGGTCAGGCCTTTACCTCCTTTGGAGCCTGGACCAAACTGCTGCTGGTTTGGTTGAATGGAGGTCGAGTGCATCCGTCACACTTGTAGAGCAATCTGTTCCCAGCAAAAGTAAGTGGTTTTAGCTCTGTTTAGATCAATCCAGGATTCTTATGATCCCATCCCATTTCTTCCACCAGTTCCCTCTTTTCTCTTATGTGACAGTAAACTGTTTCTCTTCACTTCAAAGGCTGTTCCCTCATTACTTATCATCCCTTTTTTGTATCTGAAGGCTGTTTCTCACTAAGAAGTTTGAAATACCAGCCTCCATACCTCTTGCTCAGTTTTCAGATGAATGTTCAGAGCTTACAGATGCAATCATGCAAGTCTATTCATTTAACCTCCTTGCAAATTCTTTTTTCAAGGCAATATGGTGCTGCTGCTGTTGTGCAGTGATTACTGTTCACCAGTATGGGAGAGTTTTTCAAGGGATAAGAAAGCACCCATAACTATTGTGTTAGCTTACTTTACTGATGAAAACAATATTTAATTGCTAGCAATGCATAACTAACACAGCTATAGATAAGAACACTGAATTATGTTCTGTCTCATATATCTTTGATAAAGCTGTCATCTAAGGCTTCCCTTTTTGACTTCTGTCCCTGGAGATCATGACTGGCCTAGAAGAAACTTAGTTTGGCTTTCAGAAATACTGGTATGTTTGAAGTCATGAAGAAGGGCAGATGGAATGCGAAAGGGAGATCGACTGGTGGAGTAACACCCTGACGTGCCAGTCGGAAAGGTCCCAGGGAGGTACCCCCCAAAAGGAGATGGACCTCCTGCCCTCTCGGACAGAGGCGGAAGTCCTGAGACGGCCCTGCCCTTGTTGCTGTCAGGCAGAGATAGGGGACCTAAAAGACGACGAGGGTTGGAAGTGTATTCCGGTTCGGTGTCACGGGCAGCCCCCCTCCCTGCCTGCTTTGTCTCCCCAGGTGCCCCTCCGTAATAGGTTTGAGGCCCTGGATCTTGAAGAAGAGGTAGGTGAGGAGGTGGTGCCAAGCCTGCCTACAAGATCACATAGGAAGAGGCGGTTGACTTCACAACTTAAGATTGCCTCTGATAAGAAAGAGAGAAGGGTGATTGTAATAGGAAATTCCCTTCTGAAAGGAACAGAGGGCCCAATATGCAGGGTTGACCCTCATCTTAGGGAAGTTTGTAGTCTACCTGGAGCCCGGATCAAGGATATTGCTAGAGAGCTCCCCAAACTGGTGCAGCCGACAGACTACTACCCGCTGCTGGTCTTCTAGACAGATGGGGAGGAAGCTGCTTCCCGTAGTCTGAGGGGAATGAAGAACGATTTCAAGGCCTTGGGAAGGATGGTGAAAGACTCAGGGGCTCAAGTGATCTTCTCTTCACTCCTTCCATCTTCAAGTAACGATGTGGGATGCAATAGGAAAGTTCAGTGTCTAAATGATTGGCTCCAAGACTGGTGCTACAGGCAGGGCTTTGGATTTTTTGATAATGGTTGGTTTTATAAGTCACCAGTCCGGACAGTGTCAAGCGGGAAAGGTTTAACTCTCAGGGGCAAAAGGATGCTGGGGCAGGAATTAGCTGGGCTCATTTGGAGAGCTTTAAACTAGGCTCGAAGGGGGATGGGGTTGTAGCTGGGCTTGTCCCAGTGGGGCAGCATTCTAAAACTGATGAGGACCGGGTGGCCTCCTATGCCCCTAGGGAGAAATTGGTGTGCTCTGCTAGCTCCCTGAAATGCCTGTACACCAATGCACGCAGCATGGGGAATAAGCAGGAGGAGTTAGAATCCTGTGTTCGGTCGGGAGATTATGATCTGGTGGCAATTACAGAAACATGGTGGGACAGTTCACATGACTGGAATGTGGTCATGGATGGCTATGCCCTTTTCAGGAAAGATAGGCCAGCCAGGCGTGGTGGTGGAGTTGCTCTCTATGTGAGAGAGCAACTACAATGTACTAAATTCTGCCCAGGAGTGGATGACGAGTGAGTTGAGAGTGTATGGGTCAGGATCAAGGGGCAGGCTGGCAGGGGTGACACTGTTGGGGGCGTCTGGTACAGGCCACCAGATCAGGCTGAGGAAGTTGATGAGGCTTTCTATGGGCAGCTGAGAGTGGCCTCACAGTCACAGGCCCTGGTTGTTGTGGGGGATTTTAACTTCCCTGATGTTTGCTGGAAGGACCATTCAGCCAGCCAGCCACAGTCCAGGAGGTTCCTCCAGTGCATTGATGATAACTTCCTCATGCAGATGGTGGAGGAGCCGACTAGGAGAGTTGCACTGCTGGATCTCATCCTCACTAACAAGGAGGGTCTGGTTGAAGCAGTAAAGGTTGAGGGCTGCCTGTGTTGCAGTGACCACGAGATGGTGGAGTTCAGCATCTTGGGTGGCAGGAACAGAATAGCAAGTAGAATTGCAACCCTGGACTTTAGCAGGGCTAACTTTGGCCTTTTCAAGCAATTGCTTGGGGAAATCCCATGGGCAAGACTGCTTGAAGGAAAAGGGGCCCAAGATAGCTGGATTGCATTCAGAGATTGCTTCTTCCATGCTCAGGATCATAGCATCCCCACACGTAGGAAGTCAAGGAAGGGAGCCAGGAGGCCTGCGTGGTTGAATAGGGATCTGTTGGGTATGCTCAAGCAGAAAAGGAGAGTTTACAGGTCGTGGAAGCAGGGGCTGGCCACTTGGGAAGAATATAAGGCTGCTGTTAGAGGATGTAGGAAGGCAGCTAGGATAGCCAAGGCCTCCTTAGAATTACAGCTGGCAAGAGGGGTCAAGGACAGCAAAAAGAACTTTTACAAATACATAGCAGATAAAATTAATACCAGAGGCAATGTAGGCCCACTGATGAACGGGGTGGGTGCCCTGGTGGCAGAAGATACAGAGAAGGCAGAATTACTGAATGCGTTCTTTGTCTCAGTCTACTCTGCCGGAGGCTGTCCTGGGGAGCCCTGTACCCCTGAGACCCCGGATGAAGCCAGGTCAATGGAGGAGTTTGCTTTAGTCGATGAGGATTGGGTTAGGGAGCAATTAAATAGTCTGGACATCCATAAATCCATGGGTTCAGATGGGATGCATCCGCGGGTGCTGAGGGAGCTGGCTGAGGTCATTGCTGGACCGCTCTCCATCATCTTTGCCAAGTCTTGGGAAACGGGGGAGGTGCCCGAGGATTGGAGGAAAGCAAATGTCACTCCAGTCTTCAAAAAGGGCAAGAAGGAGGACCCGGGTAATTATAGACCGGTCAGCCTCACCTCTGTCCCTGGGAAAGTAATGGAACAGCTTATCCTTGGTGCCATCTCAAGGCATATCAAGGATAAGAGGGTTATTAGGGGCAGTCAGCATGGCTTTACCAAGGGTAAGTCATGCTTGACCAACCTCATAGCCTTTTATGAGAATGTAACAAGGTGGATGGATGATGGCAGAGCGGGGGATGTGGTCTACCTTGACTTCAGTAAAGCCTTTGACACAGTCTCCCACAGCATCCTCACAGCTAAGTTGAGGAGGTGTGGTCTAGACAATAGACTAGTGAGGTGGGTTGTAAACTGGCTTAAGGAGAGAAGCCAGAGAGTGGTAGTCAATGGTGCGGAGTCTAGTTGGAGGCCAGTATCTAGTGGAGTGCCTCAGGGGTCAGTATTGGGGCCAATATTATTCAATATATTCATGAACGATTTAGACGAGGGAATAGAGTGTACTATCAGCAAGTTTGCTGATGACACTAAGCTGGGAGGTGTGGCTGACACGCCAGAAGGCTGTGCTGTCATCCAGCAGGACCTGGACAGGCTGGAGAGTTGGGCGGGGAATAACCTGATGAAATTTAACAAGGGAAAGTGTAGAGTCCTGCATCTGGGCAGGAACCACCCCAGGTTCCAGTATAGGTTGGGAAATTACATATTAGAGAGCAGTGTAGGGGAAAGGGACCTGGGGGTCCTGGTGGACAACAGGATGACCATGAGCCAGCACTGTGCCCTTGTGGCCAGGAAGGCCAATGGCATCCTGGGGTGTATTAGTAAGGGGGTGGCTAGTAGATCGAGAGAGGTCCTCCTTCCCCTCTACTCCGCCCTGGTGAGACCACATCTGGAATATTGTGTCCATTTCTGGTCCCCTCAGTTCAAGAAGGACAGGGAACTGCTGGAGAGGGTCCAGCGTAGGGCAACGAAGATGATTAAGGGAGTGGAGCACCTCCCTTATGAAGAAAGGCTGAGGGAGCTGGGGCTCTTTAGTTTGGAGAAGAGGAGACTAAGGGGGGACCTCATTAATGTTTATAAATATATAAAGGGTGAGTGCCATGAGAATGGAGCCAGGCTCTTCTCGGTGGCCAACAATGATAGGACAAGGGGTAATGGGATCAAGGTGGAACACAAGAGGTTCCGCTTAAATTTGAGAAGAAACTTCTTCTCAGTGAGGGTGACAGAGCACTGGAACAGGCTGCCCAGGGAGGTTGTGGAGTCTCCTTCTCTGGAGACATTCAATACCCGCCTGGACATGTTCCTGTGCGACCTCACCTAGGCGTTCCTGCTCCAGCAGGGGGATTGGACTATATGATCTTTTGAGGTCCGTTCCAATCCCAAACATACTGTGATACTGTGATACTGTGATGGAATGAAAACAAAATCCCACATAGCTCTTTTTAGAAAGATTTTTCTAATGGTAGCTATATTTTAACCAAGCCATTGTCCCTGTTTCTGATTGTTTACACCAGCAACACTTAGCAAGTACTTATATATATCTTCTCAGATGCTGATCTGAGGAACAAATGCTATTAAATTCAGATTGAGCATCCAAAAAGAGGACTGTTAAGTAGTTATTACTCCTCTATGAGACTAGTGTCTGTGCTTCACTTCAGCAGGAAAAGAAAAAATGTATTAGAAAAAATAAAGCTTTATTATAAAGAAAATGCAGAAAAAAGAAGATATGCTTAGAGATGGTGCAAACACGAGAGTCTATGTTATAAAGAATGTTTTGTTATAAAGGAATGGTATAAAGGAAGATAAATTTTTGTTTAAAATCTCCTTTTTCAACCTTTCCTGCTGCCTTCAGATGCAAGGAACAAGGCTTGTGTTTTGGGTCAGACAACTTCTGAATTTATTTTTTTTTCTTTTGGAATCACAAGCATTCTTAATCTCTTCAAACCTGAACGGCTTCTTTAGAGCACTGAGTTCCCTCCTGCTTTCAGTCCTTGTAATACATTTTTCAGGCCTTCTCTTTATGCTTTCCTATCAGAATGCAGAGCACAGTATGACTTGTTTCAACTGCAATTTCAATTAAGCCACAATTTGGCTTTTCTTCTAATAATTTTCTCATATTTCTTTTCCATCAATCCAGACTTTCCCCAAAGACTCTCTTATGAAAAAGAAGAAGATATAGGATTAGGAAGTACTAGGATATGTGCTTAGAGGATATCTATGCTGCTGCCCCTGAGTTTCATTGACTTTTTGTCCTTTGCTTGAGCCTTGTGTATTACTCTTCAAGAGAGTGCTGGTTCCTTGAAATCAGTCCAAACTATGAGAGATACAAGAACACTATCAGAGTGACTGTGAAAAGCGATTTTGTCAGGATCTTCATATAAACTTTATTTTCACTAAATTACTTAGATGTTCTGAGTGTTGCAAAAGATATTTTAAAAACCTCAGAAATTAAAGAACCTAATTTATTTCAGTTGTGTTTCTCTCGATTGTCTCTGTGGACAACAGGAATGATTTCTTTGTTATATAGAAAGTTTATAGCCATTTAAAGGTGTTCCCACTTTTTTTTTTTTTTTTCAATTACACTGTTGAGTAAGGAAGGCTGCCTCCTTCACCTAAAAATTTGAGAAAACCAAAACTATGACATAGTCTGAACAAATCTACCCAGCTCCAGTTAACAGTAATCTGAATGGTACTCATTATATCCAGAGTAAACTGGCAAGACTACAGCAAAGTAGTTCTATTAATGAGTTTATCCTTGCAATACAGTCAAGCTGCTAGAATGTGCATTTGGGCTATATAGACAAAACAAATTACACTTTGGTATAAAAGTTGCTATTGTTTTTTATGTTACTGCAAAAGATTTAAACGCTTTAGGGCTTAATGATCGTGGCCCTTATGAGATAAAGCTGTCTCACTGCAAAAAGAGAACTTGACTGTTGGTCAGAGAAAAAGGCCAGAAAAAGGTAAAGTGTGAGGACTTCACTCCAGATCAATCAATAATTTTCTTTGCAGACTGTACTGTTATTTGGTCTCTTTCTAGTGAATTTGAATGGAAAAAGAATGAGCTAAAGTTTGACATTTAGAACATTTCAAAACCTGGCTGCTCCAGTGTAGCAAAATTTCTTAGGTATAAATAGAAAATTAATTTTAAATTTCAAAGAATCAGAAGCTAGAGATATTTATCTGTGAGGGCGAAAAATCAAGGACTCCACACAATCCAATATGAATTCAAGTGAAGCCATTTATTACAGAGACAAGCCTCCTTATATATGCAGTTATTTCCTGATCACGCGTCCACGCTCCAAGCATGCATTAGCTGACCGGATATTGTCCATGTTCACAAGCTGTCCACGCGCCCGAGTCTCACTGCTAATAGGTCTGTTGATTTACATCCCACAGCAGGTGCTGTATTTCAGCCTCCGAGCTGGCCTTGAGATTCCTTTGGCTAGTTCAGAAATAAATCTCCATCTAACAGAAACCCATCTGTCGGGGATTGGCTCAAGGAGCACGGACATGAGTCCACCAAGCAACTGTACGAGCAGAGCCCATTTTAGTTGACATAAGTAGGCCTTAGTTAGCTTGTCTATTAGGCCGTGGGAAAGGGGGGGAACGGAAAAGTGCTAACTAAGGCAGGGTCAGGATATCCTTGAAGAGATAAGAGTCAGAAGAATGCGGGATGCGCATAGCTAGCTAAACCCAAGTAGGTGGAGTAAGTAAATGTAACCTTTTAGTGCTTAGCCTATTAGATAGAGACAAGTATGCATAATTCTGGTATTTGGTATAAATGCACGCTATCTTGGGCAATAAAGTTGAAGTATGCTTTATCACTCATATTGAGTCGGCTGCATTTCTTCCTCCGTCTGCTCAGGTCTGGAACTCTGATGGGACTTCTCTCCGCAATTGGCGCCCGAACAAGGGACCTGAAGCGGCGGACAGGAGCAAAAGGCGCCGGGAGAGCAGCGACCGGCGGGCAAGAGCGACCGAACACTGTGCTGCGGTGTGTCGTCTCCGAAGCCTGAACCGACTGAAGTTCGCCAGTGCTGGGCTACAGGAAACAAGGGCTGCAAGAGGTCTCTTAATTTAGCAAGAGGTACCGTACTATAGTGATGAATAACGGAGAAATGGAATAATGGAATATGGAATATGGAGAAATGGATTTAGACGTAGCCCTAGATTTATTACAAAGCTTTTTAGAAAAGCGAGGGGTTGATCATAGTTGCGTTAAACAGCTAGCTGGTCTAGTAGCAACGGGGAAAACTAAGGGGTGTTTTCAGGATCCTGATTTATTGTTTGATGAAGGAGAGTGGAGGAAATTGGGGGATGTGTTGTGGGATATGGTCATAAACGAGGATAAAACAGCTAAGAAACTGATGAAACCGTGGAGGGAAGTAATTAATAATATTAAGCGTCATAAAGTGGAAAAGAATTTAGCCGCGGTAGCTTCACAGAAACTCAGCAAAATGGAGCCTTCCGCTCCGCCGATGGAAACGGGCATATCAGCGTTATCAGCGAAGAACCTTAAAAGACTATTAACTTGGTGCAGAGGCAATAGGTATCCTGCTGACCTGTCAGGAGTTTTTCAAATAGAGACTTGGAAAAAGATGGGAACTGTGTTGTGGAAGGCAATTTGTCACCGTGAAAAATATATTCTCGGCCTTGTAACCATCTGGAAACTGATAAATACTACAGTGAAGCAATTAAAACCTGAAAAGACTGTTACGAGCATTAGTGACTCAAAACTTGAACTTTGGGACAGTATAGAGCAGAAATTATGGGATAAAATCAGCAATGGAGATAAAGAAGCTAAATCATTAGTAACTACATGGAAGCTTGAACGGTCTGCTGCTGCCGGAATTTTTGCAGCGTTGCAGCCTGATAAGTATCCTGAAAGTTGCGGTGAAGTTCACCCGGTTTGTGTCTGTGATACCCTCCCTATTCCATCCCCTGCTGTGCTTTCGGCATCCCCGATGGTTCAGCAGTCTGGGGCAGGGGGAGGAACAATGCCAAACGGTTAGCCTCCTGTACCATCATCTAACCCTGGTGAGAACAGCAAGTCCAGAGGATTGGTGTCAGACAACTTACTCAAAGAACCTGTGAAAGCTGAGAATGCTAAAGTCGTAAACAAGTGTACTATCAGTCCTTTTACCAGTTTTACCAATCTGCTTTTCCTGCATTTTAACCCTCTAACTTCCACAAGAGAACAGAAGAAGTCACTGAAAATAGAACTGGACAACAGAACTGTGTGACAGATTAGATCAGCTAACAGCAAGTGAATCTGACAGTCGTCAATGTGGTCATGATAATCGTGACGGGAAAGGAGGTGCTCCTGGGGACTCAGGGTATAAAACTTAGAAGTTAAGGAAGCACTGGTTTTGGAATTGGCAGTAGAGAATGCTAATGTTTGCTATCAACATGTTATTTGCGAGTTTTACATTGCATATTATGTGCTGCTGTTTATTGCCTCTCTGAAAGTCAAGCAGCTTGTCATTAATGTGAGTTAATTGTTTCACTGGTTGTTGTTAGAATTGTTTCTTTGTGGTATAAGTGCACCGTAAAACTTTCTCTCCACTTTTCCCACTCACGCTGCAAGCAGCCCTGTGCTTTTCCATGGGGTCAGAAATTACTGTTTTCAGTCGTGTTCATAAAAAATCGGTATTGGGAGGTGTTTCAAAACATAGGGAAGCACTTGGAAATATGAGGAAAGAAGATCTTGTAAAATATTATAATTAATGGTGGCTGCTGTATAAGTTAAATGACTGGGAAAAGTGTCCGGGGAATAGAATCTTGAAGTATAATGCTTTGTTGCAATTAATATTGTTTTTAAGGCGAGAAGAGTAGGACAAAATAAATCCGTACAAGAGATCATTAAATCATTTCAGACAGTTTTACAGGTGGAACGGTTTGAACTTCAGCAAGCTGAGAGAGAATTAACTGATAACACACAGGTCACAGTAAACTTGCTGAAGTCTGCAAGATGCTTTCCCTATTAACCTTTTTTCTTTGTAGGTATCTGTTTAAGAATATTACAGTTTAATAGGTCTTTGTCTGTTATATGGTACAGTAAGTTCACAGACTGTTAAATCATGAGAATCCGTTGACTCAAAATGTGCGTTTTGTGATAATACAGAAGATCATGAGTAATTTAGTTCCTTACTGCGTGAACGTGATGATAAGATTTTATGTGTAATAACTGTTACTTTTCTTTCTAGCATGCTAGCTCTATTCTAATATCCAGACTTGCACAACTCTGTGATAGGCTGTGTCTCATGTCGATGTGCTGGATTTGGCTCTTTTGTATGCACACCAAGTAAAGAATCCTGGTTTTGGAATAACAGTTGTAGCGCACCAGATGAGACACTAATAAAAGCCTTGCCCTGTCCGGCTTGCTGCAGCAGCGGGGGGGCGGGTGCTGATTGGGATCCAGCGCGCACTGACCTATTTTGTCAGGGAGACCCAGCGGTACCTCTACCTGGCTGAGCAGTAAGCAGTTCAAAGGTGCAATGCAAAAATTGAGATATTGTCTTGAATAAGTGTGACTGTGATCCATCTGCATATTTGAACTTGGTATTTGGTTTTCATATCTGAGCACAGTATTTTAATTTGCATATTTATATTTGGTACCAAAAGAATTTTGTTTGGGGAGATAATTACAAAATGGGAACCAGTTCCACCGCTACAAGTCCACCTTGCTCCCCCTTAGGATGCATCCTTATGCAGTAGAGTAATTGTTTATATTGTTATCTAGTAATTTTGAGACAAGAAACGTATTTAAATTGTTAAACTATGCTTTGCATTGAAAAAAAAAAAAAAGAAAAAAAAAGAAAAAACAACAAAAACAAATAAAAATCCAACCAAACAAAAAAACAACCAAACAAAAAAACAACCAAACAAAAAAAAAAAAAGAACCAAAACCAAAACAAAAAAAAAAGCAAACAAAAAAAAAACAAAAACAAGCCACCTAAATGCTATGATGGATGTGAACTGAATTGAATGAGGTTGTATTTAAAATTTGCTAGAATATGAACTGATTTGGATCTAGGAAAATGGAATAATGGATTGATGTTTAATATACTGGTTTTTGACATCTGTAAATTGTGAAAGGTAAATGGGGCTGAGGAATTTAACAACAGTTGAGCTAATTTGAATTGTGTATAAAACTCAGCTCACTGTAGCCGAGGAATTTGCCAGAGCCTCCCACTTCGTACCAGCGATTATGCCAGCTGCATGGCCTTGGCTACATCTGAACTGCAGCAAGAAGAGAAAGAAGAAAAAAAAAAAAAAAAGGAAAAACCTGGTTGTCTGATACTAAGTAGAGAAAGGGGGGCTTTACTCCCCCAGCTCTCTCTTTTTTTTTCCTGGAGTATTGTCACCCATCCTTGTCGTGGCACTGTGTTGCTTCCCGGCTTTGAATCAGGGATTGTTGGTGTTGTTTCTTTTTACTTCTCTCTTGTCTCCTAGGTTTTTGGCACATCTGGGGAGAGAGCTCATCATTTTACCTCCTTGCTGAAGTCAGTCTTCTCACACTGGTCAGCTTTGGGGGGTCAGAGCGTTCAGTGCTTCTCTGGGTCAGACTGGTACTAATTTGGGTGTGGAGTGGATGCAGGTTGGTTTGATGTGGAGTTCGAACTGATTTGTTTTCATGCTGGGCTGGAGATGCTATCATCCCAGATGGGGGCAAGAGGGAGGTTTTATTCCCCTCCCTGCAATGTTACTGCTAGGGAACTGTAATACTGCATCAAGGAGTCTGAGGGTGAAATTTGCCAGTGGATCCATAGTTCTAATGAAGCTGGGAAATTAAACCAAAATTTTTTTTTAATAGACTTATTCTGTGGTAACTGGTTGTAAGAGACTTCTTCAGTCAGCTGATCGGAGCCAGCCCAGCGAGAGCCGGAGCCGGCGGGGTTCAGCCGACCACGAGGTTCAGCAAAGATTAGGAAGCTCAGAGGGAAACGTACAGGGACAGCGTGATTCCCGGCGGGGCCCGATCCCCGCAGCCCTGGCAGCCATTGCGAGAGAGCGGCTGATGTGGCGGGGGGCGTTCCCACGGTGACAGCGACCAGACCCCCTCCCCTTGCCTTGAAAGAGCCTTTGGGACTAGTCACTGCCCACCAGGTGCAGGGAGGAGCAACCAGCTTGTGCAGCTGTTGAGTCCCACCCACACTGTGCTGCAGCAGCAGGTGTGGTAGCTTGTGCAGCAGGGTGCAGAGAGCCTTGTTGCTTGTCAGCCTCTGTAACTTATTGCCAGCATCCCAGACTGCTGACGACCATGGTCACTTCCAGGAGGAGAGCTTGTCTCAAACAGACTGTGGCAACGCAGACTGAGGTTCTGTCCCGAATGGTGGCTGTTCAGGTCTCCGGCTGCAGGGAGTGCCAGAGCCTGCTGCTGCCGGGGGAGGGAGGCCAGCACTCCACCTGTGTGAGGTGTGAGCAGGTGCAAGACCTGCTCGACATGGTTGTGAAACTTAAGGAGGAGGTTGAGACGCTGAGGACCATCAGGGAGTGCAAAAGGGAGATCGACTGGTGGAGTAACACCCTGACGTGCCAGTCGGAAAGGTCCCAGGATGGTACCCCCCAAAAGGAGATGGACCTCCTGCCCTCTCGGACAGAGGCGGAAGTCCAGAGACGGCCCCACCTTTGTTGCTGTCGAGCAGAGGTAGGGGACCTAAAAGACGACGAGGGTTGGAAGTGTATTCCAGTTCGGCGTCATGGGCAGCCCCCCTCCCTGCCTGCTTTGCCTCCCCAGGTGCCCCTCTGTAATAGGTTTGAGGCCCTGGATCTTGAAGAAGAGGTAGGTGAGGAGGTGGTGCCAAGCCTGCCTACAAGATCACATAGGAAGAGGCGGTTGACTTCACAACTTAAGACTGCCTCTGATAAGAAAGAGAGAAGGGTGATTGTAATAGGAAATTCCCTTCTGAAAGGAACAGAGGGCCCAATATGCAGGGTTGACCCTCATCTTAGGGAAGTTTGTAGTCTACCTGGAGCATGGATCAAGGATATCGCTAGAGAGCTCCCCAAATTGTTGCACCTGACAGACTACTACCCGCTGCTGGTCTTCCAGACAGATGGGGAGGAAGCTGCTTCCCGTAGTCTGAGGGGAATGAAGAACAATTTCAAGGTCTTGGGAAGGATGGTGAAAGATTCAGGGGCTCAAGTGATCTCTTCACTTCCTTCCATCTTCAAGTGATGATGTGGGATGGAATAGGAAAATTCAGTCTCTAAATGGTTGGCTCCAAGACTGGTGCTACAGGCAGGGCTTTGGATTTTTTGATAATGGTTGGTTTTATAAGACACCAGTCCGGACAGTGTCAAGCGGGAAAGGTTTACCTTGCAGGGGCAAAAGGATGCTGGGGCAGGAATTAGCTGGGCTCATTTGGAAAGCTTTAAACTAGGCTCGAAGGGGGATGGGGCTGTAGCTGGGCTTGTCCCAGTGAGGCTGCATTCTAAAACTGATGAGGACCCGGTGGCCTTCTATGCCCCTAGGGAGAAATTGGTGTGCTCTGCTTGCTCCCTGAAATGCCTGTACACCAATGCGCGCAGCGTGGGGAATAAGCAGGAGGAGTTAGAATCCTATGTTCGGTCGGGAGATTATGATCTGGTGGCAATTACAGAAACATGGTGGGACAGTTCACATGACTGGAATGTGGTCATGGATGGCTATGCCCTTTTCAGGAAAGACAGGCCAGCCAGGCGTGGTGGTGGAGTTGCTCTCTATGTGAGAGAGCAACTACAATGTACTAAATTCTTCCCAGGAGTAGATGACGAGCGAGTTGAGAGTGTATGGGTCAGGATCAAGGGGCAGGCTGGCAGGGGTGACACTGTTGTGGGCGTCTGTTACAGGCCACCAGATCAGGGTGAGGAAGTTGATGAGGCCTTCTATGGGCAGCTGAGAGTGGCCTCACAGTCACAGGCCCTGGTTGTTGTGGGGGATTTTAACTTCCCTGATGTTTGCTGGAAGGACCATTCAGCCAGCCAGCCACATTCCAGGAGGTTCCTCCAGTGCATTGATGATAACTTCCTCATGCAGATGGTGGAGGAGCTGACTAGGAGAGGTGCACTGCTGGATCTCATCCTCACTAACAAGGAGGGTCTGGTCGAAGCAGAAAAGGTTGAGGGTTGCCTTGGTTGCAGCGACCATGGTGGAGTTCAGGATCTTATGTGGCAGGAAAAGAATACCAAGCAGAATCACAACCCTGGACTTCGGCAGGGCCATCTTTGGCCTTTTCAAAGAATTGCTAGGGGAAATCCCATGGGAAAGGGTACTTGAAGGTAAAGGGGCCCAAGATAGCTGGATTGCATTCAGAGATTGCTTCTTCCATGCTCAGGATCAGAGCATCCCCACACGTAGGAAGTCAAGGAAGAGAGCCAGGAGGCCTGCGTGGTTGAATAGGGATCTGTTGGGTATGCTCAAGCAGAAAAGGAGAGTTTACAGGTCGTGGAAGCAGGGGCTGGCCACTTGGGAAGAATATAATGCTGCTGTTAGAGGATGTAGGAAGGCAGCTAGGATAGCCAAGGCCTTCTTAGAATTACACCTTATTGCAATTAATGTTGTTTTTAGGGTGAGAAGAGTAAGACAAAATAAATCCCTACAGGAGATCATTAAATCATTTCAGACAGTGAGAGAGAGTTAACTGATAACACGCAGGTCACAGTAAACTTGCCGAAGTCTGCACAATGTTTTCCTTATTAGCCTGTTTTCTTTGTGGGTATCTGTTTAAGCATGTTGCAATTTTGGTAAGTCTGTTATATGGTACAGTAAGTTCACAGACTGTTAAATCATGAGAATCAGTTGACTCAAAAGGTGCGTTTTGTGATAGTACAAAAAGATCATGAGTAATTTAGTTCCTTACTGCGTGAACGTGATGTTAAGATTTTATGTGTAGTAGCTGTTATATTTTTTTTTCTAGCGTACTAGCTTTATTCCAATATCCAGACTTGCGCAACTCTGTGACAGGCTGTCTCTCATCTCGGTGCACTAAATTTGGCCTTTTTGTATGCACATCAAGTAAAGAATCCTGGTTTTGGAATAACAGTTGCAGCGCACCAGATGAGACACTATAAAAAAAAAAAAATTAAAAGGCCTTGCCCAGTCCAGCTTGCTGCGGGGGGGGGCGGATGCCAAATGGGCCTCCAGCGCACACTGACCCATTTTGTCAGGGAGACCCAGAGGTACCTCCACCTGGCTGAGCAGTAAGCGGTTCAAGGTGCAATGCAAAAAATTGAGATATTGTCTTAAATTGGTGTGAGTGTGATCCATCTGCTTATTTGAACTTGGTATATGGTTTTCATATCTGAGCTCAGTATTTTAGTTTGTATATTCATATTCGGTACCAAAAGAATCTTGTTTGGGGAGATAATTACAAAATGGGAACCAGTTCCACTGCTAAAATTCCACCTTGCTCCCCCTTAGGATGCATCCTTACATCCTTACTTTAATGTAATTGCTTATATTGTTAGAAAAGCATTTAAATTGTTAAAATACTATGATAGATGTGAACTTGGGGTATTGTATGAAGTTATGAAGTTGTATTTAAAGGTTGCTGGAATGTGAACTTATTTGCATCTAGGACAATAGAATAATGGATTTATGTTTATTATACTGGTTTATACTGTTTTTTGACATCTCTAAATTGTAAAAGGTAAATGGAGCTAAGGAATGTAACTATTGCTGAGCTACTTGAAATTGCATATAAAGTGTATTATGGCTGGAATGAAATGGGAAAACGAAAGAGCAAAATATCCCAGGCCTGTGTGCAGCTCATTGTAACTGAGAAGTTTCCCAGAGCCTCCTACTTCGTACCAGCCAGTATGCCAGCTGCGTGACCTTGGTTATATCTACACTGCAAAGAAAGAAAAACCAACTGGAAAAACCTGGCTGCCCGCTTTTAAAGCAGTGAAAGGGGGGTTCTCTCTCCCCCCACTGCAGCGACGTAATACTGAATGGAGCAGTCCGAGGGTGAAGTTTAAAGGCATACTGAGCAGACCCGTAGTTCTAATGAAACTGGACAATTAAACCAAAAATTTGTTGATAGTCTTATCCTATGGTAATTAATTGTACGAGACTTCTAAGTAAATTCACCATGCTAGTTTTGAGGACATGGGAGACAACGAAAGAAAGGCCGTTTTTTGAGACAAACGGAATGCCAGATTTGGAACAAAGTTTTAATACATGAATTCTTGTATTTGCCCAAAAGTCCTATACCTCTCTTGGGTCAGGATTTGTTAAGTAAATTGTAAGCTTAAATAACGTTTTCTGAGAATTCTGTTTAGTTGCATATCCTACAAGACGGTGCTTGGATGGTGCAGATCTGCTTGTGCAAGTGAGAAATCTTCAAGGAACTTTTGAATGCTGTATTTCCACTACTATTAACAGCCAATGTTTTTGATAAAGCAAATACTACACTGAGAAATCTGAAACAGGACCTCGATCCGGTAAGGGAAAACAATATCCAATAAATATGACAGCCGAAATGGAGTTAGAAACTTCGAGGGATGAATTTATGACAACTTTACAGGCTGACTGCATTTGATTGGACTTGCAGATTTGTCTATGAAACAACCTGTGGCTATTGTGGGACAGTATGATGAGAATGCTAACAGACTAATATACCAATTGTCACTCTGATCAAGAAAATGCAGGGAATGAATTTAAGTCTTAATAGGCCATGATCCTTTTGTCATATATGTACCATTTGTGAAATTTAATTCTGATTTTTTTTTTTAATTTTTTATTTTATTTGTAATCTATGTCTTTGTCAATTGCACTAGCTGGTTTTCTTAACAGCACAGCTTTTGGTATGCATAAATGTAAAATGTAAATTGCTGCAGAACCTGCAAGTCTTTAACATCAGGTCATAGGCCATACTTGTATTTGGTCTGATCCTACATACTTGCACAGTTTTTGTTGATGGTTTTGGGAAGTCTCATAAAGCTGTAGTGGTTTAGCGTGAAGATAGTGATTAGCATCATTCTGTGAAAATTATTGAAAGTTCAACCCAATTAGCAGAACTTGGCACAGCTTTAAATTATTTAGAGATTTTTAAGGAGGAACCTCTAAATTTGATTTGCGATTCTGAGTACGTAGTCAAGATCCAACGCACGTATCTGATTCTGAACTGTGTTTTTGTTTTGTTTGGTTTGGTTTGGTTTGGTTTGGTTTTGTTTTTTTTTTTAAACAAAAAGGGGAATTGTCAAAAGGATTGTATGTGATGAATCACTTATATCTAAGTGGTGCAGCCTAAATTTGCCCCGTGATGAAACACTTTGTAAGTATGACCCAAAACCATGCTAAATCAGAAAGAACCTGCATTAGTTATGGTCAAATCACTAGTTAATGTTCAATGAAAAAGGCCACACCAATTGATAACCTGAGGGAGAGGTTATTCTTGTGTCTTTAGAGATCAAGGTCCGCAATGGTTGCCAGCACGAAACGTGAAACCTGTGTTATCTTCCTGACAATGATTGTTGCAGCTGCTGTGTTTTGGATGCCTGCACAGACAAAGACTAACATGTGGATTACTTTAGCCAACATGACTGACCATCTATATGCCTAACTACGATGTCTCTGGAAAAAAACGTTCCACACATGCTTGGTTGGTGTCTTCCTTGATGACTACAGCAGCATCACACAACTGTTTCAAATAGTGGTTGATGCAGAGGCATTGCAACAAACTGTAATAATACTAATACGGCACTTTGGATTAATTGCCACCTGGAAGCAGACATCGAACCACAGGAACTGGAATTGCTGGCATCTATGCCCATGGATGCTTGTATCCAGCCGGTTTGTGAAAAGTGTCAAAACAGTATACAAGAACATGAATGGATAAAACTGCAAAATGTTAATGCTACCCTTGGTGACTACAGAAATGAAACTCGACGGTGTAATGCTTCACAGAAGAATGCAAGGGATGTCATTGATAATGTGGGACAGCGACCCTAAAACCTCCTGTATGGTGTATTCTTGATCTGTGAAGATAGAGCCTGACCAGGAATTCCTTCTAATGCTGTTGAAGGACTGTGTATTTTGGGACTATTAACTCTCTTAACGCCCAATGTATCTATGATAAGAGATCACAGAAGAGCAAGGCGAGAAAAACACTTTTTGCGTGTATATGAGTCAAAATGTGATGATAATGTAGATTACTGAGGATCAGGGTTAAGGGTTTTAGGATCTCTTGTATCTAGTGTTGGCACAACTAAAGTTTTAAATAGTTTAGAAAAATTAGGATGCTGGCTAGTTAAGCAAACAAACAGAACTTCTAAGTCTTAAAGTGGACTTTTGTTAGATGTAGATTCTGTAAGACATGCTACGCTGCAGAATACAGTCACAGGAGACTTTTGTTATTAGCCCATGGCCATGGATGTGAGGAATTTGACGGAATGTGCTGTATGGATTTACAGAATAAGTCGAGATCCATCCACAAGGAGATTAAACAACTTACGGACCATTCACAGAAGATCAGAGAGGATGTAGGCCTCTTTGGCTTAGAGGGCCTCATGAACTGGTTTGGACTAGGAGGATGGGTAAAAGGGCTTTTGCAGAGTGCTCTGGCTCTCTTAATCATAGTAGTAGTTGCATTAATATGCTTGAGTTGTGCTATATCATGTATTAAGAAGATTTTAGAGCAGACACTTGGGCAGGCTCTGCTCATTAAAAAAAGAAAAGGGGGGAGATGTTGGGGATTGGCTCAAGGAGCATGGACATGAGTCCACCAAGCAACTGTACGAGCAGAGCCCATTTTAGTTGACATAAGTAGGCCTTAGTTAGCTTGTCTATTAGGCCGTGGGAAAGGGGGGAACGGAAAAGTACTATCTAAGGCAGGGTCAGGATATCCTTGAAGAGATAAGAGTCAGAAGAATGCGGGATGCGCATAGCTAGCTAAACCCAAGTAGGTGGAGTAAGTAAATGTAACCTTTTAGTGCTTAGCCTATTAGATAGAGACAAGTATGCATAATTCTGGTATTTGGTATAAATGCACGCTATCTTGGGCAATAAAGTTGAAGTATGCTTTATCACTCATATTGAGTCAGCTGCATTTCTTCCTCCGTCCGCTCAGGTCTGGAACTCTGATGGGACTTCTCTCCGCACCCATCCACACAACAACCTCAAGAAAATCCCTCAAATCTCCCACATTTATCAAGGCAAAATAAACATTTCTCATGCTGAGAAGAACATGACTAAGTGTTCATGTTCATAACACAGACAGTGAAGGAATGCTGAAAAAAAAGCAGAGCTTGCAGGGACATTTCTCAGCTGGAAGCTCAATGCCAGGTCTTGCCGTAAACCCTACACTCAATGCTTGTCAGATTTGTTATCAATATTATTTCCCAAGAACTTTCAGGTCCCACAAGCCTGAGTACTTTACAGAGATTTTGTGCATAAGGACTGTGTTACAAAAGCCATCTTATCTACAAAGATTAAAATCAAGAGGGAAAGAAACTTGCTCAGGATCATGTTAGAAAGACAACCCATATCTCCTAATTAGAGTTGAAGCAAATGCAAAAATGGTCAAGGCTTAAATATAACCCTGTTTTCTTCCTTCTATCCATAAGAAAACACAGGTAGTGGCGAGGAAATAAAAATATCTGCAAAAGGATAACTGAAATTATACCTTATTTGCTTATTCAAATATGAGAAAGATTTTGTGTATAGTAGTCAGCACAAAAAAAGTATTAATAGATACATCAAAGGACAAGATCGAATCATTTGTTGAATCAAGATCACAATTCCACTGCAGATAGATTTGTGCTGCATACTCAGGTGTATTATTTTCATGGTGATACAGGCAAGAAAATTAAGACTTAGGAAAATGGAAAGTTTTAGTAATGCTGACTACCAAAGAAAGGTTATATCTTTACGGTCAAAAAAAAAAAAAAGTGAAATAAGTGCTTTTAGAAATAAGATACAAAAAACCTCACAATTCTGGGGGAAAAAATGGAAAAATAAAGTGTATTTTCATAATAAGATGAGGAAGTTACATGGCTCTACATAATACGTAGGCCTTACTGCCTAATACTGCAAAAACAGAAATAAACTTCAAATCCATTTCTTACAGGAAGCATTTTTTTAAAAAATTGTGGAAATAACATATAAAAATTAGCCCACCTTTTGCCTTCTGCTATGAACAAAAATATTTCCTATATGCTTTCCAGTTGACAGTATGTTTCCACTTTCTCATTCAAGTCCCATTTAGTAGTCCTGAATCTCCTAGCTGAGTGCCCACATGCTGCCCTTCAGAAGTGCCTACTTATCATTGGCTTACAAGTACTACTGTGAAAACACAAAGTTGACTCAATCTAGTAGGGTCTTAGGCCCAAAAGACTTCCCCTTTTATTTAAAAATCTCAGATCTACTCTTTCAGCAGGTTTTAAGATGTTCATAGCATCATAAATCTCTTCTACTGCATGGCAAGTTTGGAGAGTGGCTAGCAGAAGGATTTTGTGACTAATTAAACAAGAGCAGATCATAAGCATGTCAGCTAGGTTTATGGTCTTGAGATCTGCTATTTTAAAGACAGCTTGTGGTTACAACAAAGGGCACTTCAAAACACAGGCTGCATTTCTCAAACAGTAGCATTGACTCATGATGAAAAAAATCTGCATTCTGAGCTCAGTCCCAGAAGAGGCAGCAATGGTGTGATCTAACTGTTTAAGGTGAAAAATACTGAATCTTAGTGCACAGCATGCTCAGAAAGAAAAGCAATCTCAGTAACTGTAATGCTGCTGTCAGAACAGGGCAGTGAGAAGACATTGCTCCAACACAACCTCAGATCTGACCCACAAGTTCCAATCACTACATACATTCCTCCATGTCCTCCTAAAAATAAAGTTACAGAATCACAGAATCAAAGAATTACAGAATTATTGGGGTTGGAAGGGACCTCTGGAAATCATCTAGTCCAACCCACCTGCTAAAGCAGGTTAACAGAGAGCGGATCACACAGAAATGTGTCCAGGTAGGTTTTGAATGTCTTCAGGGAAGGAGACTCCACCACCTCACTAGGCAGCCTGTTCTTTACTTTGTGGGTGCCAGAGCACTGGAACAGGCTGCCCAGAGAGGTGGTGGAGTCTCCTTCTCTGGAGACATTCAAAACCCACTTGGATGCATTCCTGTGCAATCTACTCTAGGTGAACCTGCTTTAGCAGGTGAGTTGGACTAGATGATCTCCAAAGCTCACTTCCAACCCTAACCATTCTGTGATTCTGTGATTTCTTCTTGTGCTGAAGATAGATGACAGCAGATATGCTTTTCACATCAGTATGTTGACCTTCTACCTCTGGCTCTTCTCTCTGTCTGTGATTGAACCTTGTAAAGAAAAGTTGTGGAAGCTTCTGCCTATTGCTGGAGAGTTTTGTGCTGCTCTACATATGAAAGTGTGATTTAATGTGTACAAATGCATTTTCTCATAAAGCTGAAATTTTAAATTTGGGTGGATGCTGAGCTAGGTATCCAAAGAGCTGCTCTGAAGGTGCAAAGTATTAGAGTTATTGAGGAAATCTTATTGCAGAAGGCAAGGGTTCCACTCCAGTCTGTTCTTAATTCTTGTGTGATTGCACCAAGTTGCATTTTTCTTAGTCGAAAGGATAGAAATGCTGCACTGTCCCTATTGGACTGAGATAAAGACCTGGAAACAATCATTAGAGGTCTCCAGAAGCTTTGTCAGATGCACGGGAATCTTGCTGAGACTGGACAACTTGTTACAAGGCTGCTGAGTACACAAATGTCACACAAGAACCATGACTTCTGGCAGCACTGCTCTTCTCTAATGTTTTCAATTTAGAAACAGCCACCGTCATATCCTGTAGCATCTTTAGGTTTATTTTTTCTTTCCTACTCACACGTGCACAACCAAATAAATATAAGACTTGACATTTGTGCAGGGGAGTTGTACTGCAGATGAAAAATTCAATCATTTCTGACAGGCCTCACCATTCCTACCTTCTCAAAAGATTTGCAGGTGTACTGTTACACTTCCTTCAACCCTACTCTAGAAAATAAACTGATGCAATACTTCCCTCTTTAGCATGGGATTATTAAGTGCTTTCAGTGCTGATTTGTGGAGACAGAGCTGTGGTTGTTCAAGTTCAAATTAATATTTTATTTTATACACACAAACAAGATGCTCTCTGTATACCTGCTGCATGGGACCGGTTTGAATTTTCAAGTCTTGAAGAAAGTTGATCAGCTCTAATATAATTTTCCTTCACTATTACCAAGATGTCTATGTGTCAAAGCACAACATGACTATGGGAAAACTCTGCTTACCTTGTCACTGCTTCTGTGTACTAAAAAGAAGAAAATATAGTATTTCTTTCAATTTAACGTCTCTAATCTCTTACAGTACAATCAGCCTATTATTGGTAAGGTTTTCATTGGGCATTTTTTGTTTGTGCTTGAGTTTTTAATTACAGGCAGAACCTGGCTTCCCTGTGCTTTAATGTTCCAAATGCCTTCAGTGAAATCCAAACACAGGTGACTTGTTCCAGTGTGCTGCTTAAAAATCCTTCTGGTCCAAACTCCTGGTAGCACCTGATACATTTGGTAAGCACTGTAAAGAGCAGAGATATGGAGAACAGGGAAAGGGAATCAAGTGCTATACAAGCTAAAAATCTGTAATTAGCAGAGAAACTGAATCTATGTGGCAAATACAAAGGAAGATCTGAATTGCTCACATGCTAAAGCAGGAACTGCCAGTAACTAATAAACAGGACTCGGAATCCTCCTGGATGAGAGGGAACAGTCCAGTCTCTGGGCTTGATTTCCATGACTGAAATATAAAATTGACATAACTCTGTTAAGGCCAGTGGAAAAGGCCTGTGCAGAAAAGATCAACCACTCTGGAATTACTAAAACCTCACAGACTGAGGAATACACATATGACTCAGTTCACTAATATATTACCAGACAAGGTACTAGTGAAGGTCCATAAGTAGTGCTCATCCTAGTGTATGAGGATATAGTGGAAGATTTGGTGAGGAGGTTAGTTAAATGTAAATATGCTCAAGTGATTTGCACCTGTCTGTAGAAAAAGCACATACATCACACTAATTGCTTTACTGACCTTGTGTGCTTGATGAGTAGAACCTCTGTGTTAGATAACATAGGCCTGTGAGAAACTCTAGGCACCTTATCACTATATCTGAGATTCCTGCTTTGTTGTGAGAAAGAGCGGGAGGATGCGCCTGCCTGAAGCCTTGAAATACAGGCGAGCTCAGCAGGTCCAGTGATCTTCCAGCAGGGCTGAACTTGACCAGCGCCTGCGTCCCTGCTGGTGTCACCTCTGCCTGGGAGCTTAGGTGTGGCTTTGGAGATCCCCCAGTAGAGAGGTAACTAAACTAAAACTTGCTCTTTGCAAATGCACCCGTGGCCTCTGGCTCTTCTTGCGACGTGCCTGCATATGTGTACACATTTGGCGTTAGTCGGCAGTCGCTAGAACCAGCCATGCTGTGGTTTGCAAAAAAAACAGGGACAGGGGAGGCCTCGAGGGTGACTCCCCAAATTCCGGGATGGCCCAGTATGGAGCGCTGGGCTCCCGTGGCTGCTCTCCTGTCTGAATTCGCTCCGCCAGAGTCATGGCCTCAGACTGATGATGGGGCGGTGATTACCCCCCAGGTAATTCAAGCAGCTATGCTAAAGCTTCCATGGAGAGCGGCATTAACTTCTTCTCGCAAATTAGCAGGGAGATTGGGATGGTTATTTGTTACCGGTCTTAGAGCTCTTGATCATGATGTTGTTGCACTGAAGAGTAAAATAAGAGAATTGGAAAAGGAGGTTGAGATTTTACAGGACGCAAAGGCAATCACACAAGAAGTAATTACTGTTCAAGCAGAGCAGTGCTATGAGCTGCAAGATAATGTAGACCAGTTGGTAGCATGTATTGCTAAGGAACAAAAGGAAAAATACGCCAAAAGTGAGGTTTTGTGTTCTCAGGTTTGTACCTCAAAACACTCTTGGAATCCCAAGGAATGGGATGGAAATATTTGGAGTGAATCCTCAGACTCCAATATTGAGTCTGAATTTGATCCAGACTTAAATGGCAGGGAAGTGGTGGAAGCACAACCCCCCATACAAATGATGCTGCAGCAGGAACAAGCAGATGAGGGGGGGCAGATTGCACATACTCACTCTCCAAAGGAGTTAACAGCATTTTCAGAGATCTCTCAGCAGACAAGCAGGGAAGGAATTCCAGCACAGATTTTGCCAGCTTGGGATAGTGGAACTGTGTCTATCCATTTATTAGCAGATGAAAAAGATTTCTTAAGCCCTATAGCCTATGATGATCAGATACAACAACAATATGCTCAGCTGCAAACTGTCAGAGGTCCAGACAGGCAAGATATTATTGCACCTATGCTGTATCAATGTTTGTGTGCAGCAGTTATAACAGCATATGCTGAAACTGTTGAATCTGTGTTGTCCCGTGGAAATTGGTGCACAATGGAGGAAAGTATTGATTTAGTGCAGCAGATGGGGGTGGTATATGCATTGATTGTGGGATCCGTTTCGGACAAGGTAGCAGCGGCAAGTGCTACAGGTAATGCAGGCACTCTAGCAAATGCCTTGAGGGGAACTGGGGCTGTAATTTCAGGATCCTCTGTTTGGGTAGTGGATAATGGAAATCTGGCAAAACTGAAAAGAGTTACAGCACAGGTGATGAGAACACTAATGTGGAATGATTTAGTACAAGCTGGTATCCCACAATCAGAAATAAGCGGGATCATACCATCACAAATTGGTGATGGTATGATGGTATGATGGTATGATTGAAGATTATAGAGAAATCTATAGCTATCAGCATGCAGAACAGAGAATGGATTTCATAATTGTATTAGAAACAGAAGAAATCCCTCAGTGTAGTAGTTCTACTTCTGAATGGATTTAATCCTGCTAGAAGAATGGTTGAGGAGAAATTCTGCCTGCTGCTATTTGTTTTTAATAAAGCTTGGAAGAAAAGGAAAATTTCAGAAATTGGAAGAGAGAGAATGTTGTGCCAATATCCAAAAAACACTTGTCCTGGTTTTGTTAAAAACAAGTTTCTCTTTCAGTGAATTTGCCTGTCAGCTAAAGCCTTCATATTAACTGCATTTTCCTGGAGCACCAGACACATGTTTTGGTAAAGCTAGCAATGGAATGCAAACTTATTGATAAGCACAGATGGACATCTCGCGAGAGGGGCAATGAGAAACAAGTGAGCAAGAAACTGACCAACTGTGTATAACATTCCATTCACGTGAATACTTCATATAAAAGTGGGAGATCACGAGAATCTCGTCCCTTTTTTCCCTTTTTGCCCTTTTCCCTTCTGCTTATGGCCGACATTAGAAGAGGACCTTGCTAGTCGTCCCTGCGAACTGAAGCCTAGTGAGAGACTGAATCCAGCTCTGATTGGCTGCAGAGTCTAATCCAGGACTTTGGTTGCCGGATCTGCAGTTGCTGAGACTTTCAAGATTGGTTTTGTATATTTTGTATTATTTTCTCTATTCTTATTAGTAGCATTAGTAAAACATCTTTAATTTTTTTCCAACTCTCTTCACTCTGTCCTTCTTTTCCTCCCAATCGCCTCTCCTTAGTGGAAAAGGGGGGAGAGGGAGGGGGAAGTGGCGGGGGGGGGGGGGGAAGAGGGGGTTAACAATACATCTGCCAGGGTTTTATTGTCTCCCCGCAATCTTAACCCTCGACAACACTGATAAAGTACATACTTAACAGGGCTAAGAACCAGACGCTTCCTTGATTTCTGAAAGCTGCAGTCAATAGGAATCATAACAGATAGAGGACTTTTCAAGGGAAAATCATCACTCATCATTTTTCCAGGACTAGATGCTATCCCACATTTTCACAAAGAATTTTAATTTGAAAAAAAACTAAATCACCTTTGTGGATGACAAAATTAGGGGTGTGGCACATAACAGCAAAGGCAAGCGCAGAACAGCCACAAATCACTTGGTGAGCTGGATTCCTTCAAACTAGAAATTTAGGTGGGAGTAAATTACCAAAAAGAGGGACAGTTTCTCAGAAAACAGTGAGTTTGAAATGGACATGGGGCCAAAGTGGACAAGGAACTCTGCAGAAATGTCAGAGTAATACAGTGACAGAACAGCAAAGCTGATGTGACAAGAAAGAAGAATTCAAAGAGGAAAGTAGTAGTATTGCCTTTAGATGTAAACTGCTGGGATCAATGTTCTACAGTCTGCATTTTCAAGAGACTTTGAGAAACTGACAGGCTATAGAAAGGTGCCTCAAAAAGACCTTGAATGGTGATGGAAATACCTTATATTGAGGGAGTTATTACACTATCATAGGGTCATTCAAAGCAGCCCAGAACATGGATCCATTTACGTCTTATTCCCAAAGGATTTGAATGCAACCTGCAAGCCATTTACAGATGACCTGAGCATCCATTATAGTAATAACAGCCTGATGGTTTACTCATGCTAAGTTGAAGGGGATTCAAATGGCACAAGAAAAGCAACATAATGACATCTTTTGATATTTTTAGATTGTGACAGGTAAAGACATATTTTAGCCAAAATACAAATCCTATATCAGTGAAACCTGGATCACACAAAGTTAAGAAATATAAGAGTTTTAAACCCATTAGGTCATACAGATCTCGAAGTCTGAATATAACTTTGCAGATCTAAAACTTCCTTGATATAGATAATGAATCTCCAACTGTTAACTCAAATAACCCAGAGGGAAGTCAAGGAAGGGAGCCAGGAGACCTGCTTGGTTAAACAGGGAGCTGCTGGGCAAGCTCAAGTGGAAGATGAGAGTTTACAGATCATGGAAAGAGGGACTGGCCACTTGGGAAGATTATAAGGCCGCTGTCAGAGGGTATAGGGAGGCAACTAGGAAAGCTAAGGCCTCCTTAGAATTAAACCTGGTGAGAGGGGTCAAGGACAACAGAAAGAGCTTTTTCAAATACATGGCAGATAAAGCTAACACCAGAGGCAATGTAGGCCCTCTGATGAATGGGGTGGGTGCCCTGGTGACAGAAGATACAGAGAAGGCAGAGTTACTGAATGCCTTCTTTGTCTCTGTCTATTCTGCTGGAGGCTGTCCTGAGGAGCCCCGTACTGCTGAGGCCCCAGAGGAAGTGAAGACAATGGAGAAGTCTACCTTGGTTGATGAGGACTGGGTTAGGGAGCAATTAAGCAATCTGGATATCCATAAATCCATGGGTCCTTATGGGATGCACCTGTGGGTGCTGAGGGAGCTGGCTGAGGTCATTGCTGGACCGCTCTCCATCATCTTTGCCAAGTCTTGGGAAACGGGAGAGGTGCCTGAGGACTGGAGGAAAGCAAATGTCACTCCAGTCTTCAAAAAGGGCAAGAAGGAGGACCCGGGTAACTATAAACCAGTCAGCCTCACCTCTATCCCTGGAAAGGTCATGGAACAGCTTATCCTTGGTGCCATCTCAAGGCATATCAAGGATAAGAAGGTCATTAGGGGCAGTCAACATGGCTTCACCAAGGGGAAGTCCTGCTTGACCAACCTCATAGCCTTTTATGAGGACATGACGAGGTGGATAGATGATGGCAGGGCAGTGGATGTGGTCTACCTTGACTTCAGTAAAGCATTTGACACAGCCTCCCACAAAATCCTTGCAGCTAAACTGAGGAAGTGAGGTCTGGACGACTGGGTAGTGAGGTGGACTGCGAACTGGCTGAAGGAAAGAAGCCAGAGAGTTGTGGTCAGTGGGGCAGAGTCTAGTTGGAGCCCTGTATCTAGTGGAGTGCCTCAAGGGTCAGTACTGGGGCCAATATTATTCAATATATTCATCAATGACTTGGACAAGGGAACAGAGTGTACTATCAGCAAGTTTGCTGATGACACTAAGCTGGGAGGGGTGGCTGACATGCCAGAAAGCTGTGCTGCCATCCAGTGAGACCTGGACAGGCTGGAGAGTTGGGTGGGGAAAAATTTAATGAAATATAACAAGAGCAAGTCTAGAGTCTTGCATCTGGGAAGGAACAACCCCAGGTTCCAGTATAAGTTGGGGAATGACCTATTAGAGAGCAGTGTAGGGGAAAGGTACCTAGGGGTCCTGGTGGACAGCAGGATGACCATGAGCCAGCAGTGTGCCCTTGTGGACAAGAAGGCAAATGGCATCCTGGGGTGTATTAGAAGGGGGGTGGTTAGTAGGTCGAGAGAGGTTCTCCTTCCCCTCTACTCTGCCCTGGTGAGACCACATCTGGAATATTGTGTCCATTTCTGGTCCCCTCAGTTCAAGAAGGACAGGGAACTGCTGGAAAGAGTCCAGCGCAGAGCCACAAAGATGATTGAGGGAGTGGAGCATCTCCCTTTTGAGGAAAGGCTGAGGGAGCTGGGTCTCTTTAACTTGGAGAAGAGGAAATTGAGGGGTGACCTCATTAATTTTTATAAATATGTAAAGGGTGAGTCTCAGGAGGGTGGACCCTTGTCTCTTCTCAGTGACAACCAATGATAAGACAAGGTGCAATGAGTGTAAATTGGAACACAGGAGGTTCCACTTAAAAATGAGAAGAAACTTCTTCAGGGTGAGAGTGACAGAACACTGGAACAGGCTGCCCAGGGAGGTTGTGGAGACTCCTTCTCTGGAGGCATCAAAACCCGCCTGGATGCCTTCCTGTGTAACCTCATCTAGGTGTTTCTGTTCTGGCAAGGGGATTGGACTAGATCATCTTTTGAGGGCCTTTCTAATCTCTAACATTGTGTGATTCTGTGAGATGTTGTTCTTACTGTTTGCTGGTCACCTTAAAATCTCTTTATTTTCTTCTGTCTCTCATCCATGGTTTCCTCCTTGCCCAACATTGGCACAACTACAGGGTGTTTCAAAAAGATGGACCTAATGTGAAATCACTATATCTCTGCAACCATGACCTGGCCATGAATGAAACTCTTACCACTGAAAAGCGTGGGGCTTAGAGTTTCAAATTACTACCACTAGATGCCTCTCCCAGCACATAAACAGCCCCTAGACATTTTCAGGATGGCAACCCCGCAACTGCTTTGAAATTGGGTCCATCTTTTTGAAACACCCTGTACACTCCATGTTCACTACTATATGGTGAGACATCCACCATTAGGTGAGCTATTGGGCATATTTCATAGTAGCTTTCAAGGCTCTCATGGTTTAACCTGAGCTAGCAATACAGCCACAATATCTGCTCGCTCACCCCCTAACCCCTTCCCCCCCCCCCAGCTCCCCTCCCCCCCCCCCCCCCCCAAATAGGGGAGAGAATCAACAGGGAAGGGAGAAGCTTGGACTGAGACAAACACAGTTTAATAAAATAACAAAATACTAATACACTACTAGTAAATATGTATATATAATAGAGATAGAATATAAAACAAATGATATTCAATGCAGTTCCTCGAGAACTCCAAACACACGGAGCAGCCAGGCCCAGGAAGCAGTACCGTGGTCGATCCCAGAAAGGAAAACAGCAGGATGTGCAGTTCCAGCCACCTGAATAAGGTAAGATCAGTACTAACATGAGCATCGGGATGGTCAAAGAAGAAATCATACTAACATGATTAAATCACAGCAATTAGTAAAAACATAAAGGGCCTTATGTGGGAGATTTGAGGGATTTTCCTGAGGTTTTCTTCCCTGCTAGGCGGAGATAGGGGGGCTTTACTCCCCGCCCCCCCCCCCCCCCCGTCTTTTTTTTTTCCTGGAGTATTGTCACCCATCCTTGTTGTGGCACTGTGTTGCTTCTCGTCTTTGAATCAGGGGTTGTTGGTGCTGTTTCTTTTTGCTTCTGTCTTGTTTCCTAGGTTTTGGCACATCTGGGAAGAGAGCTCATCATTTTACCTCCTTGCTGAAGTCAGTCTTTTCACACCGGTCAGCTTTGGGGGGTCAGAGTGCTCAGTGCTTCTCTGGGTCAGACTGGTACTAATTTGGGTGTGGAGTGGAGGCAGGCTGGTTTGATGTGGAGTTCGAACTGATTTGCTTTCATGCTGGGCTGGAGATCCTGCCATTTCAGATCGGGCAAGAGGGAGGTTTTATTCCCCACCGAGGAATGTTACTGCTAGAGAACTGTAATACTGCATGAAGGAGTCTGAGGGTGAAATTTAAAGGCATTGCCAGTGGATCCATAGTTCTAATGAAGCTGGGAAATTAAACCAAATTTTTTTTTTAATAGACTTATTCTGTGGTAACTAGTTGTAAGAGACTTCTTAGTAAATTCACCATGCTAGTTTTTGAGGTCATGGGAGGGAATGAAAAAAAGGCTGGTTTTGAGACCAATAGAATACCAAATTTGGAAAAAAGTTTTAATACATGAATTCTTGTATTTGCCAGAAAACCCCATACCTCTCTTGGGTCAAGATTTGTTAAGTAAATTGTAAGCTCAAATAACATTTTCTGAGAATTCTGTTGAGTTGCATGTCCTACAAGAAGCTGCTTGGATGGTGCAGATCTGCTTGCTGCAAGTGAGAAATCTCCAAGGAAATTTCAAATGCTGTATTTCCACTAGTATTAACAGCCAATGTTTCGATAAAGCAAATACTACACTGATAGAACTGAAACAGGACTTTGATCCAGTAAGGGAAAACAATATCCAATAAATATGACAGCCAAAATGGTGTTAGAAACTTTGAGGAATAAATTTATGACCACCTTACAGACTGACTGCATTCGATTGGACTTGCAGATTTGTCTGTTTATAGCTACAACATAGAAACAACCTGCGGCTATTGTGGGACAGTATGATGAGGATGCTAACAGACTGATATACCGATTGTTACTCTGATGAAGAAATGCAGGAAATTAATTTAAGTCTTAATAGGCCATGATCCTTTTGTCATATATGTACCATTTGTGAAATTTAATGTTGATTTTTTTTATTTTTGCAATCTATGTCCTTGTAAATTGCATTAGCTGATTTTCTTAACATCACAGCTTTTGGCATGCCTAAATGTAAATTGATGCAGAACCTGCAAGTCTTTAACATCAGGTCACAGACCATACTTGTAGTTGGTCTGATCCTACATACTTGCAAAGTTTTTGTTGATGGTTCTGGGAAGTCTCATAAAGCTGTAGAGGTCTGGTGTGAAGATAACAATTGGCATCATTGTGTAAAAATTATTGAAGGTTCAACCCAATTAGCAGAACTTGGCGCAGCTTTACATTACTTAGAGCTTTTTAAGGAGGAACCTCTAAATTTGATTTGTGATTCTGAGTATGTAGTCAAGATCCAATGCATGTATCTGATTCTGAACTGTATTTATTTTTATTTTTTTTTTAAACAGAAAGGGGAAGTAGGGAAAACACCACAAAACCAATCGTGAAAAGCATTGTATAGGATGAATCACTTATATCTAAATGGTGCAACCCAAATTTGCCCTGTGATGAAACACTTTGCAAGTATGACCCAAAAACATGCTAAATCAGAAAGAACCTACAGTAGTTATGGCCAAATCACTAGTTAATAGTCAATGGAAAAGGCCACATCAGCTGATAACCTGGGGAAAAAGGTTATGCTTGTGTCATTACAAGCCAAGGATCGAAGTGGATTCCCACGAAACGGGTCAAGCCATGGCTGAATAAAGACAACAAAGTTTTAATGGATGCAGGCGGACAGGAGGGAGATAAGTGTGAGGACTGTTTCAGATGTAAACCGTGGATCCTAATTCAGTGTTATAGATGCTCACAGACCTGGTAGTCCAGAAGCCTATTAGCAAGCAGGTGTACATTCTGCAGAGAATGGCAATTTGAGAAAACAGCAGGGGAGCCAAAAAGCCGTTATTACACTTAGATAATCAATGCAAAAATGAGGTAAAATTATGGGACGTTCCTGCCATACTATCTACTGCACTCATTCTCCCTAGTCTAGCAGCTGGTAAAACTTTAGGAGACATATCAAAGTTAAGCTATTGGTCTTTTAAACAGGCTAATCTAACTTCAGAGATACTAACTCAATTAATAGTAGATGTTGATTGTATTAGGCATACTACTCTACAAAATTGCGCAGTTATAGATCTTTTAGTTTTAACACTAGGTCATAGTTGTGAAGAATTTGAGAGAATGTGTTGTATTAACTTGTCTGATCCTTCTGAATCTATTCATAGTACTTTAGACAAACTAAAACAGCACATTAATAATATTGTCATAGTAGAATTAGGGTTTGACAAATGGTTTAAAAGCTTGGAAATAGGTGTGTAGTTGTTTGATCTTATTATGTAAAGCTTAGCTACACTATATGTAACTGTAATCATTGTTGTTAATCATTTGTTGTATGCTGCAGTGTATTTCAAAGATGATTCAGCGCATTGTAAACAAGGCCTGGCTGGTTCAAAAGAAAAAGGGGGAACTGTGGGAGATTTGAGGGATTTTCTTGAGGTTGTTGTGTGAATGGGTTTCTATCAGATGGAGATTTATTTCTGAACTAGCCAGGCCCAAAGGAATTTTAAATCTGAAAACAGGACCTGCTGTGGGAGTGAGGCAGTTCTACAATAACAGGGCCTCAACATGACTTCAATCCACAGACCTATTAGCAGTGAGACTCGGACGCGTGGACAGCTCGTGAACATGGACAATATCTAGTTAGCTAATGCATGCTTGGAGTGTGGACGCGTGATCAGGAAATAACTGCATATATAAAGAGGCTTGTCTCTGTAATAAATGGCTTCACTTGAATTCATATTGGATTGTGTGGAGTCCATGATTTTTCGCCCTCGCAGCCTTAGATAGGTTGCACAGAAGTAATTTTTTCATGAGTGTAAGGAGTGATAACCCAGGCCAGTGAGCAGTGATATCTTGGGTCGGAACATCAGCCCCGTATGTATGATGTGTGAATGTTAGGCCTGGGCGTGTGTGTTTGGAATAACAGTTATTGAAAAAAACATCCTATCTAACCTCTTGGTCCAGGCCCGTATCTGTAAATCTGTAAATCGAGAACTGTTAATTAGAGAGCTCTCAGCTCAGCTCTGCTTGACTCTGCTCTTGCTCCTAAGAAGAACTCTGTGTATGTGTCTTTGTCTGCATCTCCATGTGCTTGTCTGTATGCGTTGTTCTCATCGCCACAGGCAGAAAGGCCCAGAGGCCTCCACAAAACTGCAAAATGGCAAAAAGGCTGAACTAAATGCCCCAAATAGAACTCCCATGAACAGGTCTCCGAGAGCGAAAAGAACGCAAGAGAGCAAGAGAGTGACCAGAAGATCCCATCTCTCCTTAAATATGGGATGGAATACTCTTATTGATCCGTCTGGATGTCAGTCAAGGTCTGCCCCATCTATGCCCCCCTTCCTCGATGCCTCACTGGTGTTTCAATGGGTATAAAAGGTAATTTTGAGTCATAAACCATGATAGCAACCCTCCAGTATGAGTTCCCTGGCATAATCTTGATGCTACCATGTAATATAGAATATGAAGAGTGGAGATAGAGGATGAGCCAAGGCCCACTACCCAATCAGTAAAAACAAGTTCACTCAGTGACCCAATTCCATAGAATAAACCCAGATATACTAATAATTTGTCCAGTTCTTTTAATGGATATTTAATTCACCATGTTACGCATAGATTTTTCCAATCTTAAAGCATTTGCTGGTAAATTGGATGACACTCAGCTTCAAAAATCCACTACACTTCCCACACTCCCCTTTTCTGAGATAGCACCTAGTCACTCAGTCAATAACCTAGGAATTATCACTGACTACACTCTCCCATGTCTTTACCTGTAGGCTAGGTCTAAATGTTAAGTACCCTTTCCACATAACATTTCTACAACTTAGCCTCTTCTATCTACATAGCTAGCTAAAACTCTTCTGAAGACTGCTGTCATCCATGTCAGTCACTAAGAAATTATTTTCAACCTTGCCCAGCTTGACCTGTTCATATCATATTCAGTACAGTAGGATATTACCAGCATTTTGGTTTTGTTTTTCATTTTGATTGGTTACCTTTCTTTCTGTATCACACCACTGATTTCCCTTCTTTGTGATATCAAGTATCTTTTCTTTTGAGGCCTTTAATGGACTAACTCAAGCATAGGCAACCTTGCTGTCCCTTAAACTAGGGAGCTAGGAACCACAAGACACTCACCATATCCCTCAGAGAGCTGAACGGAGAAAGAGCACAGTTCACTCAAAGATGACAGTGACTCTCCAAGAGGCCCACAGTTCTTTCTATGGTTTTGTGTTAAGCTGGGTCCTAGTATTATCACACAGTGCCAGTTTCAGAAACCCTTGCTAGCTTACTCGCCCCAAAAAAGAGTATCTGAAAACACTCAGCAGCCTGTTCCAGCCCAGCCCTGGTGCCATGACATCATAGACAAAGAATGGAAGCCATGCTTGAATGACTTGAGATATACATGTAGTGTGTTTGCTTCCCCAGAGAACCTTGACATTCCTGGCTTACTAGCAACAAATAGGATGCACCTGTCTCAAAGGGGGAAAAAGATCCTTGGACAGGAGTTAGCAGGGCTCATTGAAAGAGCTTTAAACTACATTTGAAGGGGGAAGGGGAGAAAACCAGGCAGAGCAGAGACAAACCCAAGAGCAGCAAGCCAGCATTTGAGGGATGGGGTGGTAGCAAGGCCCTTCAGTCTGCTGTCTCAGTGGAGGTAGGGGGTGGAGAGCCATGCAGCAGAAAAGACAAAAGGGTTGAAGATGTGTTAGAAACCATGGAAGCACCTGAGAATGGCCACAAAGGAGTAAGGACTTCTCACCAGAAAAGTTGGTAGGATCAGTGGCCCAGCTGAAGTGTATCTATATGAATGCACGCAGCATGGGCAACAAACAGGAGGAGCTGGAAGACATTATGCAGCAGAAAAACTACAATGTAGTTGCCATCACGGAAACATGGTGGGATGACTCCCACAACTGGAGTGCTGCATTGGATGGCTATCAACTCTTCAGAAGGGATAGGCAAGAAAGGAGAGGATGTGGAGTAGCCCTGTATGTTAGGGAGAGTTTCAGTTGTCTTGAGCTTGATGAGGGTGATGATAGAGTCAAGTGTTTATGGGTCAGAATCGGGGGGAAGGCCAACAACGCAGATATCCTGGTGGGAGTCTGTTACAGACCACCCAACCAGGATGAAGAGGCAGACAAAATTTTTGGCAGGCAGCTGGGAGAAGTCTCGTGATCGCTAGCCCTTGTTCTCATGGGGGACTTCAACTTACTAGATGTCTGCTGGAAATACAACACAGGAGAGAGGAAACAGTCTAGGAGGCTCCTGTATGGAAGACAACTTCCTGACACAGCTGGTCAGTGAGCCAACTAGGGAAGGCACCTCACTGGACCTGTTGTTTTTGAACAGAGAAGGAGTCATGGGTAATGTGTCAGCTGGAGTTCACCTTGGGCATAGCAATCATGAAATGATCAAGTTTTCTCCTCTTGCAGAAGCAAGGATGGTGGTCAGCAGAAGAACCACTTTGGACTTCCTAAGGGCAGACTTTGATCTGTTTAGGAGGCTGCTTGGCAGAGTCCCTCAGGAGGCAGTTCTAAAAGGCAAAGGATTCCAGGAAGGTTGGTCGCTCTTGAAGAAGGAAATCTTAGAGGCACAGGCGCAGGCTGTCCCCATGTGCCAAAAGAAGATGATGGGGAATAAGACCAGTCTGACTGAATAGAGAGCTTTGGCTGGAAGTCAGGAATAAAAGAAGAATTTATAACCTTTGGAAGAAGGGGCAGGCTACTCAAGAGGACTACAAGGATGCTGTGAAGTTATAAAGGGAGAAAATTAGAAGGGTTAAAGCTCAACTAGAAATGGGCCTGGCTACTGCTGTAAAAGGGAACAAAAAATGCTTCTCTAAACATATTGGCAACAAAAGGAGGGCTAAGGAGAATCTCCACCCTCTGGTGCCATCACACAGCACATACAAGACAACCAAGTTATCAGGCCCAGTCAGCATGGGTTTATGAAAGGCAGGTCATGCTTAACCAACCTGATCTCCTTCTGTGACAAGGTGACCTGCTTAGTAGATGAGCAAAAAGCTGTGGATGTTCTGTACTTAGACTTCAGTAAGGCCTTTGACACCATATCCCACAGCATTCTCCTGGAGAAGCTGGCAGCTCATGGCCTGGATGGATGTACTCTTCGATGGATAAAGAACTGACTGGAGGGCCAGGCCCAAAGAGTTGTGGTGAACTGAGCCAAATCCATTTGGTGGCTGGTCATGAGTGGTGTTCCCCGGGGCTCAGTATTGGGGCCAGTTCTGTTTAATATTTTATCAATGATCTGGATGAAGGGATTGAGTGCACCCTTAGTAAATGTGCAGATGACACCAAATCAGGTGGGAGTGTTGACCTACTGGAAAGTAGGAAGGCCATACAGAGGGATATGGACCAGCTGGATTCTTGGGCTGAGGCCAATTGCATGAGGTTTAACAAGGCCAAGTGCCGGGTCCTGCACTTGGGTCATAACAACCCCAGGCAATGTTACAGGCTCAGGGAAGAGTGGCTGGAAAGCCGCCTGTTAGAAAGGGATCTGGGGGTGTTGTTTGATAGCCGGCTGAATATGAGCCAGCAATGTTCCCAGATGGCCAAAAAGGCCAACAGCATCCTGGCTTGTATCAGGAATAGTGTGGCCAGTAGGACTAGAGAAGTGATTGTGCCTCTGGACTCAGCACTGGTGAGGCCTCCCCTTGAATCCTGTGTTCAATTTTGGGCCTCTCATCACAAGAAAGACATAGAGGTACTAGAGAGAGTGCAGAGGAGGGCAACGAAGTTGGTGAGGGGCCTGGAGCACAAGTCTTATGAGGAGCAGTTGAGGGAACTGGGGCTGTTTAGCCTGGAGAAAAGGAGGCTGAGGGGAGACCTTATTACTGTCTACAACTACCTGAAAGGAGGTTGTAGCATGGAGCCAGATCTCAGGAACAGTGCTTAGGAATGGTATTATGTGCTCCCTCTCCCCCCTTCCCACTAAGGACAGGTGATCGGGAGGGAAAGAAAGACAGAGAGAAGAGAGTTGGAAAAATTAAAAATGTTTTACTAATGCTACTAATAAGAATAGAGA
Organism: Columba livia; assembly: GCF_036013475.1. Taxonomy (NCBI): domain Eukaryota; kingdom Metazoa; phylum Chordata; class Aves; order Columbiformes; family Columbidae; genus Columba; species Columba livia. Next base: position 17,569,633 of record NC_088641.1, on the reverse strand, counting down.
AAATAATACAAAATATACAAACCCAATTTTGAAAGTCCCAGCAACTGCAGAGCCAGCACCCGAAGTCCTGGATTGGACTCTGCAGCCAAATGGAGCTGGATTCAGTCTGTCACTAGGCCTCAGTTCGCAGGGACAACTAGCAAGGTCCTCTCCTAATGTCGGCCATAAGGAAAAGGGATGAGATCCTCGTGATCTCCCACTTTTATATGAAGTATTCATATGAATGGGATGTTATACTCCGTTGGTCAGTTTCTTGGTCACCTGTTTCTTGTTGCCCCTCTCATGAGATGTGCATCAATTTGTTATCAATAACCTTGCATTCCATTGCTATGTTTACCAAAACATGTATCTGGTTCTTCAGGAAAATGCAGCTAATACGAAAGCTTTAGGTGACAGGCAAGTTCACTAAAAGAGAAACTTGTTTTTTAACAAAACCAGGACAAAGGGCCAGAAGGACGATGGGGGAAACTACAGACCTCTCAGTCTAAACTCGATGCCGGGCAAGGTCATGGAGGAGATGATCTTGAGTAACATCACATGACACATACAAGAGAACCATATGATCAGGCCCAGTCAACATGGATTTATGAAAGGCAGGTCCTGCTTGGTCAAACTGATCTCCTTCTACGACAAGGTGACCCACCTAGTAGATGAGGGAAAGGCTGTGGATGTTCTGTACTTAGACTTCAGTAAGGCCTTTGACTCTGTAACCTACAGCATTGTCCCAGAGAAGCTGGCAGCTCATGGCCTGGATGGGTGTACTCTTTGATAGATAAAGAACTGTCCGGAGGGCCAGGCCCAAAGAGCTGTGGTGAATGGAGCCAAATCCAGTTGGTGGCTGGTCATGAGCGACGTTCCCCAGGGCTCAGTATTTGGGCTAGTTCTGTTTAATCTCTATCAGTGATCTGGACAAGGGGATTGAGTGCACCCTTAGTAAATTTGCAGACAACACCAAATTGGGTGAGAGTGTTGATCTGCTGGAGGATAGGATAGCCATACAGAGGGTTGTGGACCAGCGGGATCATTGGGCTGAGGCCAATTGTATGAGGTTCAACAAGGCCAAGTGCTGGGTCCTGCACTTAGGACACAACAACCCCAGGCAGAGCTACAGGATTGGGGAATAGTGGCTGGAAAGCTGTCTGGCGGAAAAGGATCTGGGGTTGTTGATTGACAGCCAGCTGAATATGAGCCAGCAGTGTGCCCAGGTGGCCAAAAAGGACAACAGCATCCTGGCTTGGATCAGGAATAGTGTGGCCAGCAGGACTAGAGAAGTGATTGTACCACCGTACTTGGTGCTAGTGAGGCTCCACCTTGAATACTGTGTTCAGTTTTGGGCCCCTCAGCATAAGAAGGACATTGAAGTACTAGAGAGAATGCAGAGGAGGGTGATGAAGCTGGTGAGGGGCCTGGAGCACATGTCTTATGAGGAGTGGTTGAGGGAACTGGGGCTTTTTAACTTTGAGAAAAGGAGGCTGAGGGGAGACCTTATCACTGTCTACAACTACCTGAAAGGAAGTTGTAGCATGGAGGGTGTTGGCCTCTTCTCCCAAGTAGCAAGTGACAGGACAAGAGGAAATGGCCTCAAGTTGTTCCAGGGGAGGTTCAGATTGGACATTAGGAAAATATTATTCACGGAAAGGGTTGTCAGGCATTGGAACAATCTGCCCAGGGAAGTGGTGGAGTCTCCATCCCTGGAGGTGTTTAAAAGGCATTTAGACGAGGTTCTTAGGGACATGGCTTAGTGCTAGAATTAGGTTAGGTTATGATTGCACTCGATGATCCTGAGTGCGGCGATTAGGGACGACACATACCAGGACACAAACAGAGATTCACACAGAGGCAGAGATCTTGTTCAGGTAGGAGCGCAGAGCCTGGCCAAGCAGAGAGCTGACCCAGGCCGCCTTCTTTATTCACCATTGACAATTTATAGGATTTACAGGTACAGGCCTGGAATAAGATGTTTACAAAAGGTGTTTTTCCACTAATAGTTATTAAAAACACACTAAACTCGTGATGTTTGTCTCACTTGTTTTTCCACTCATTCACAGACCAGGCCCAAGGACATTCACACATCCCATGTACTTGGGGGCGGTTATCCGGCCCGAGATACCATTCTTGCGAGTCTGGGCTATAACTTTTTACAATTATGAGAAACGTACTTCAAAGTAATATATCCAAGGGCCTTTATAAATTATTATGTTAGTATTATGTCTTCGACCGTCCAGATGGTCATGTTAGTATTGATCTTCCTTTATCATCCAGGTGGCTGGAACCGCACATCTTGCTGTCCCACATTTTACTTTCCAACACCTGAGGGTCTCTTCCAACTGAAATGATTCTATGATTCTATGATCTGGATGCTTTACCACTCAAAATTCAGAATATTTGCTCATGCAGCTTTCTGCATGTATGTCCTATGATTACACTGTACAAAGTGTGTGGACACTGTCTCAGTAAAACTGGCTCAATAAGAATGCCTAAGTAGGAAGTATTTGCTGTTCTAAAGCAGCATTGCCTTGGTTCACACTTCTGTATCCACCCAGATTCTTTCAGTTGCTATTGCTGTCCTGCAGAACAGTACTGTTACTTTCTTTCCAGTCTAAAACTGTCATGAACAGTTTTGCAGTGGTTGAAAACACCAAAAAAGCTAGCATGACTCTGGTAATTTTAAGAGTAGGAACCTGTTACTGTTTAGCCCTGGGCAGCAGACAAAACAGTAAACAGCCACTCTCTCTCGCTTTTCCTTCCCTGGAGGAAGGGAAAAGGAGGAAAGACCCATGGGTTGACAGGGAAACAGATTTAATAGAACCATAATAAAAGAAGAGTGATACAAAGCAATACTTAGCCGCTGGAATGTGCACTCCCAGCAATGAATGCCAGAGGGTGGATACTGAGAGTAAAGTGAGTCCAGTAAAAACACAGAGATCAAAGCAGGCATCAGGAGTGGGAATAGGAGCAGGAGCGTGAACAAGAACAGGAACCCTCCCACACGGTGGCCATTGAGGAAAGAGGGCAGTCCCTGGTGAATTCCCACTTATATATGGGACATGATGTTCATTGCCCACTTCTGCAGGAGAGAGCTTTAAGTTTGCAGTAATTAACCAAACCTTTCTGAAATTCTATCAAAGAAATTAGGTTATATCCACCTTGACATGTTTTGGTCCTTCTGGACCTTCTGGGTGACCTTTTGGTCCTTTTGGTCCTTCTGGGTGACCGGCCCGGGCGGCACTTACTACATCAGCAAAAAGAAGCCCAAAAGAGAAGACAAATGCTACAACTGCAGTGAGCGGGGCCACCATGCCAAAGAATGTAAACTCCTGTTGCAGCCCAAAAGATACCGTTTCTGCCAGAGCACCAAGCATATGGTCGTCAGCTGCCCCAAAAGAGCTTAGCAGCGCAGTGGACTAACACTGGGAGCCTGACTTTTGCATTAACGTTAAAAATCTGTTTAAGGATAGAGATGGGTTTTCTCAGGTAGAAGCAGCCTTCTTACCTGTGGCCAGAGAAAACATAGATAAAGAATCATCATATTAGTAAAAGAACTTACTAACATCTTAGAAAAGGGGGGATTGATACAGGGAATTAACTAATTAAGAACTAACTAATTAACACTTAAAGAACTAACACTTAAAGAACTGAAGAGCTAACACTTAGAAAGTTAACCCTTAACCCACAACACAATAGCCTTGCTCAACTTTGTGCAACTTATTGTATGAGAAACAGGAGTTCACTGACACTTTGCAAAGATAAAAAACCTTGGATGCATCCTTGGTGCATCCTTGGGTGAACTAGATTACAGAAACTTGGGCACAGGACAGGAGATATGCCAGTTTTAACCAACTCAGCAGTCTGAGTCCTAACAAACTCATCACACTAGACCAAAGGTAACTGTGTACAGAGAAAGAGACCTGGGTTCACAATCACTGTGCAGCTGCAACTAGGAGGGGCTGGAGGTGGAGACTGTGGAAATGATCTCCCGGAACTCATTGTAATAAGAACCACCTTCTCGGGGACAGGTTATGAATATGTGAAGGTGTTCCTAAAACTTTCATGAATATGTAACACTTTACTGCATTTAACCAAGTTCACAGCTACTGGAAATTTACACACGTCTTAGGTGGAAAGGATTCCCCCATGTGTCCAGCAGTGTAAATAAACATACCTCTTTACAATCTCACGGGTTGAAAAGTCATTTCCACGCCTCACCAATGCCTCCTCTTCCACAAGCTAGACTTCCTCAGTCTTGCCTTGATGCACTGCTCAACACAACACTGGCTTTGCCACGGAGATTCTTTTATTTGGCATGACAGAAAGGAAACACTGCACTGTCAGCCATCAAACCACTGCACCTAACCATCCAAAGAAAACAAGATGCAATTTTCTTTAAATAATATAACCAACCTTTTATACATTATATCATGCTTTCTGTCAAGGTTTAAGGCAAGGCGGCAATAAACCATGGCAGATGCTCCCTGTTACCCTCCTACCTCCCACCACCTGTTCCCTTTAGATCAGAAAGATGACAGGGAAGATAAGAGGGAAGGAAGAGAGACTTAGACTTCAAGTTGGAAGGGTTTAAAGGGTTTACTAATGCTACTAATAAATAGAGAATATATACAAAATGTACAAAACCAATCTTGAGTGCTCGATGTGGAGTTGGCATCACTCCAGCAGCGGTGGAGCTGGCGTGGCTCCAGCAGGTACAGGTCAGGCCCCTGGAAGTCATGGACAGGATATCACAACAAACCGGAAACTGGTTGCAAGGATGCAGGGCCTGAGGCCTGTAGAATCTCAGGCAGACAGACAGGGTCCTCTCTAGATGCTGGCCATGGTCGAAGAGAGCTTGACCCTCGTGATCACCCTCTTATATAGGGGGTATGATGATTATGGGATGGAGTACTCAGTTGATCTTCAGTTGGTCAGTTCTAGTCACCTGTTCCGTCCACCCCTCTTCAAACACACCCCTCTTACAATGGAACGTGAGAAAACTTATCAGTCTTTCTTGGCTACCATAGTAATAAATATTCTTCAGCATTCCATTGGTCTTCTTATCAGCACCGAGTACACCATCCGAGGAAAAATATGCAGGCAAAAACTCAGAAAAGTACAGCCACCTAGAAGAACTTAACTGAAAAGAAAAATCACTAAAAGAGAACTGGTCTTGTTTTTAACAAAACCAGGACACTTTCACATTATATCATCTTCTATCATGAATTTCTGATTACTTTCTAATTAATTACCTTATTCATTCACTAAATATACATTCAAGTTTCAACAGCAGTATTCATGGTCGATAACTGAAATAACTGAGAATCTCAGCTTACTGAAGAAATAGTATGCAACACTAACTTACCTAAAATTTCAAGGCCTTCTATACTCCAATTGGTTCTTTTTTTAAATCTCATGCATTCTAAGCCAGACTCTGAATTTTGAGGGAAGATGAAAGGGACAACTCATAAATTCTCAGTGGCGGGAGTTTGGATTTCTGCTTCTGGCACATCCACATAATACCCAGCATTTTTCATTATTCCATGAAATGCATTAGGTTTGTCATCCAGCATATCTCAATGCCTTATAAAGAAAGGCTTCTAATTGTCACTGGGGTATTTTGAGTTCTACAGCATCTGAGAAAGTTTACCTGCTCTTCTAGAGCTTGATTCTGCTTTCCACGAACTTTCTACTGGACAAGACTTTCCAGGAACAAGTCTGCTGAATATAGCTATCAAAAGCCAACAGATGGAACAAAATTAACTTCATTTTTTTTTCATTTATATCACCAAAGGGCTTACAAAGCCCATCTCCAGTTCATTTTATTGACTATTGTGAACTGACATATAAGCAGGTATATAAAGGTAGTGTTACTATTTGAAGATGCTACTTTCAGTTGTTTATTCATTTGAAAAACTCAATTGGGCTGGAATTTTCTATGCCAGTTGTCTGTTGTAGGCTTCTGTATGTTCTTTTAAACTTCAGTCCAAATGACTTATCAGTTGATAAGTTGAGGATGATATTTAAAGGAAATCTGGAGACTGTTTAGAGCTGTTCCACTACCCCCAATGCTTGATGCAGTGGAAATCCCCATACTCATTCTCATTTTAAATAACTAGCACAGAGGCCTGAAAGCCATATGGTTGCAGCAAACCCATTTAGCCTGTGTCCTGGTTTTGTTAAAAACAAGACCAGTTCTCTTTTAGTGATTTTTCTTTCAGCTAAGTTCTTCTAGGTGGCTGTTGTAGGAATGCTTAAGGTCGAAGAGCAACAGGTGCCAATTGCTACCACGACGGTGCACAGACGACAATGTCGCACCAACTGAGATTCCCTGATCCCCATTCATAAACTGATCCAACAACTAGAGAGTCAAGGAGTGATCAGTAAGACTCGCTCACCTTTCAGTAGTCCGATATGGCCTGTTCCAAAGCCCAACGGAGAATGGAGACTGACTGTAGATTATCGTGGCCTAAATGAAGTTACGCCACCATTAAGTGCTGCCGTGCCAGACATGTTAGAACTGCAATATGAACTGGAGTCAAAGGCAGCCAAGTGGTATGCCACAATTGACACTGCTAATGCATTTTTCTCTATTCCTTTAGCAGCAGAGTGCAGGCCACAGTTTGCCTTTACCTGGAGGAGTATCCAGTACACCTGGAATCAACTGCCCTAGGGGTGGAAACACAGCTCTACTATCTGCCATGGACTGATCCAGACTGCACTGGAACAAGGCAAAGCTCCAGAACACCTGCAACTGGCAGGACATTGCTGCTCGACTAGAGAACCTGACTGTAAAAGTACGGCATACGGATGCCCATGTGCCTAAAAGTTGAGCCACTGAGGAACATCAAAACAAACAGCAAGCAGATCAAGCTGCTAAGATTAAAGTAGCTGAGGTGAATTTGGACTGGCAACATAAAGGTGAACTTTTTCTAGCTCGGTGGGCGCATGATGCTTCAGGGCATCAAGGACGGGATGCAACAAATGGGCTTGGGATCGAGGGGTGGACTTAACCATGGACATTATTTTGCAGGTTATCCATGACTGTGAAACATGTGCTGCAATCAAGCAGGACAAAAGGTTAAAACCTGTGTGGTATGGGGGGCGTTGGTTGAAATATAAATATGGGGAGGCTTGGCAGATTGACTATATTATACTCCCTAGAACACACCAAGGCAAGCGCTATGTGCTCACAATGGTGGAAGCAACCACGGGATGGCTGGAAACATATCCTGTGTCTCATGCCACTTCCCCGAACACTATTCTGGGCCTTGAAAATCAAGTCCTGTGGTGACATGCTACTCCAGAAAGAAGTGAGTCAGACAATGGGACTCATTTTAAAAATAATCTCATAACCAACTGGGCCAAAGAACATGGTATTGAATGGATATAACATATCTCCTATTATGCACCAGCCTCTGGGAAGATTGAGCGATATAATGGTTTGTTAAAAACTACTCTGAAGGCAATGGGAGGTGGAACATTTAAAAATTGGGAGAAGAATTTGGCACAAGCCACCTGGTTAGTTAACACCAGGGGATCAATCAATCGAGCTGGCCCTGCTCAATCAGAGCTTTTACATACAGTGGAAGGGGATAAAGCCCCTGTGGTACATGGAAGGAACATGTTAGGAAAAGCTGTCTGGGTTATTCCTGCTTTGGGCAAAGGCAAACATTTTCGTGGGACTGTTTTTGCTCAAGGGCCTGGATGTACTTGGTGGGTGATGCTGAAGTCTGATGTGTACCTCAAGGAGATTTGATTCTGGGTGAGAATACTCAATTTCAAACTGTATGAGGGAAATTGCTGCATGACGCTAACAGTCTTTCAGGTTGATGCAGTGGTGGTGATGATCCCTGAGCTAACCTCATCGAGTGGTGTCCAGTAACTTACCTGAGACTGACATCTCTGACTTACAATTCCTGGACACGAACCGCATCAGATTGCACATCATCTCTCCTGCCTAGAGAGAGAAGACTGCTGTGACAGAGAGACTTGCACTCATGAACTAGTGATATACATATTTTTGTGTGTGTGTATATACATTTGAAGACAGGAAGAAAGCAGTAGTGATTTGGGTATGACTCAAATGATATGGAGTAAGGGGTGGAATGTCCCGGTTTTGTTAAAAACAAGACCAGTTCTCTTTTAGTGATTTTTCTTTCAGCTAAGTTCTTCTAGGTGGCTGTACTTTTCTGAGTTTTAGCCTGCATATTTTTCCTAGGATGCTGTACTCGGTGCTGATAAGAGACCAACAGAATGCTGAAGAAGCTCATGTTTAGATTTATTACTATGGTAACTAAGAACAACTGGTAAGTTTTCCCACGTTCTGTTGTGAGAGGGGCGTGTTTGAGGAGGGGTGGATGGAACAGGTGACTAGAACTGACCAACGGAAGTATTCCATCCCATAATCATCATACCCCCTATATAAGAGGGTGATCACGAGGGTCAAGCTCTCTTCGACCATGGCCAGCATCTAGAGAGGACCCTGTCTGTCTGCCTGTGATCTACAGGCCTCAGGCCCTGCATCCCTGCAAACAGGTTCCGGTTTGCTGTGAAGTCCCGCCCATGACTTCCAGGGGCCTGGCCTGCACCTGCTGGAGACACCAGCTCCGCACACCCAGCTCCTGCTGCTGGAGTGACGCCAACTCCACATCAAGCATTCGAGAGTGGTTTTGTATATTTTGTATATATTCTCTATTTATTAGTAGCATTAGTAAAAGCCCTTTAAAACTTTCCAACTTGAAGTCTAAGTCTCTCTTCCTTTCCTCTTATCTTTCCAATCATCTTTCCGATCTAAAGGAAAGGAGTGTCGGGAAGCGAGGGGATAACAGGGAGCGTCTGCCACGGTTTATTGCCACCTTGCCGTTATCAAAGAATCCAAAGCCCTGCCTGTAGCACCAGTCTTGTAACCAATCATTTATGGACTGAATTTTTCTATTCCCTCCCACGTTGTCATCCAAAAATGGAAGGAGGGAAGAGAAAATCACTTGAGCCCCAGACTCTTTCACCATCTGTCCCAAGGCCTTGAAATCTTTCTTCATTCCCCTCAGACTGCGGGATGCAGCTTCCTCCCCATCTGTGCTGTTTACTCTCCTGTCCTGGACACTCCATCACACTCTCAATATTTTATTAGTCCAATGCTCCAAATACACAATGAATTTTAACGCATGGCTCCCACATAAGTAAAAATGTTTACTCTTGATGTCTCTTTTTCTGTTTTACTTCAAGATGGTAACAGAGAGTTTTGCCTAAGAAAAACTCATCTGAAAATGATACGTTAAGTGTCACAAATTTGTGATCCAAAGAGTGAATGTTTTTGAGCTTAATCTCTTTGAGGCAGTCCAGAAAACCATATAGTCACCTAAAGAGGCGCTTCGGCAGAGGCTAATTTCCCCTCTGAAATCCCATCTAGTTATCCATTGACCTGGAAGTCTGAATTCACTTGGCATCTCTTCATTCAAATTCCCCAAGCACCTAGACTTCATACGCACAATATTGTTTCAGTGTGAGGAGCATACAGCACATACGTACGCTCCTTCTCTGTTCCTTTTAACTTTCCAAGAAAGTGTCGTAGATCCTTATCCGTGTCAGATAATATGGAGTTGGGCGGTTTTGACGAATCTTTAGTAACAGGGGGGTCGGAGTAGTACTTAATCTTGCCTTTTCCTCCGAATCTGGCCCAGGAGAGCCAGGAAGACCATCCCCCTCCGCCATCTCTGCCTTATCCTGTTGCTGTTTTAACTCTTTCAGAGTATCTAATAACAAGCGCCAGGTTGTTAACAGTTCAGTTGCTTCCTTGGACCCTTGGGTAGCACTGTCAAACAGATTATCTCCCAAGTCCATCCATCGTGACACACTAAATGCTGTCACAGGATTAACCTCTAAACCTTGTGCTTTGCCCCATAGTAACATTTTTCTTAAAGTCAGTTCCGGAAGGCTAACACCCCGCTTCTTCAGAAGCAGCTTCCATGTGAATAATATAGTACCCTCTTCTTTAGATAAGTTTCACCCCATGTTCCCGGTAGCTCACCTACTCCTTAGCGAGGTGTCTTTTCAACGATCCGGATCTTTGGCAGCTCTCCTCGGCTGGGAGTTTTGAATATCCCTGGACATTTAAGCGAAGCTTGTTGGAATGTGTGTCAGTCTTTGCTGGTGATAAAACTGCTTCGGAGGATTGTAGCAATTCTAACGCCTGTGACAGATTCTGCAGCCACATCAATTCTGACAACAGATAAAACAGCTACTGCAGCCCCCTCGACAAGCACTGCAGCCACTCCACTTCCGAACTTGGACACTGCAGTCGTGTCAGTGCCAATTAAAGTAAATGTTGCTGTTGCAACTCCAAGAGCTGACATTGCAGCCACACCGACGCTGACTACAGATACTGCAGCCACTAAAACTTCAACAACTGTCACTGCAGCTGTGGAACTCCAATGCCAGTTACTGCATCCACTCAAACCTCCACAATATATGATGTGGCCATTCAGACTTCAGCAGTATTAGTTGCCACTTCAAGGAGGAGGCAAAAGAAAACACAATTGGAATCCATTGTGAAGGAAGATGAAGAGCAGGAAGAGGTTATTTCTGGAATAGAACAAGGTGAAGATGAAGAAGAGTTAGAGGAGGAAGAAGAGGATCCTTCTAAAGCAAAGCAACTAGAGGGTCCTCCTAAAGCAAAGCAACCAGTAAAGGAAGAGCTAATAGAACGCTCCTTATCTCTGAAGGAGCTGAGGACCGTGAAACAAGATTTTAGCCGTCGTGAAGGTGGGCCAATTGTCACTTGTTGTCACTTGGCTGATTTGATGCTGGGATAGTGGGGCCAATAGTTTGAAATTAGATTGCACTAAAGCCAGTCAATTGGGATCCCTGGCCAGAGATGGTGGCATTGATAAGGCAATTGCAAAGAAGAAACAAAATCAAATCCTCTGGAGGAAAATTTTGCCAGCAGTAAAAATCAGGTACCCTTTAAAAGATTATATTGTATATCACCCAATCAAATGGACCACCATGGAGATAGGTTTTAGGTATCTGAGAGAAATGGCTGTGTGAGAGATAATTTACAGTAATCCACAGACAATTATAGATCCTGATGAAGTGCCATGTAACCAAGGTATACTGCGGAAGTTTGTGCAGTATACACCACCGTCTTATACCCACACTTTAGGATTACTCATCGTTTCAGAAGGAGATGAGCGATCACCTGTGGGTGAAATAGCAAACATGTTGGGGCAGTATGAAGACAGTCTTTCTTCTCCCCTACAAGCCTGTGTTGCATCTGTGGAGAAATTTTGTGACAAACTGTCCAAGAGGGAGGATAGATCCTACTCGTCACCTGCATGGGCCCGAGTCACAACTATTGAGAGAAGATGCCCTTCTGCAGGACCAGCTCAAGAGAAACAGAATACATCACAGGGTGAATTATGTTTTTTCCTGTGTGACCAGGGGGAAGATATGAGTAATTGGCATGGAAAACCCACTGCTGACCTACAGGAACGAGTATGTGAGTTAAAAGGAAAAACTCTCAAGAGAAAAGCTGCTCCAATTTCCAGTGGGAGGCTTTCCAGTCAGGATAGTTGGGATTCTTGTGTCTCCCTACCAGAGTCAAGTAAAGAGAATTAGGGGGGCCCTGCCTCCAGCCAGGTGGAGGAGAGGGATGACAACCATGTTTATTGGACTGTGTGGATTCGGTGGCCTAGTACATCAGAACCACGTGAGTATAAAGCCCTGGTAGACACTGGTGCACGTTGTGCAATGATGCCATCAAATCATAAAGGGTCAGCATCCATCAGTATTGAAGGAGTGACTGGGGGATCTAAGGAACTGACTGTATTAGAGGCTGAAGTGAGCCTAACTGGAAAGGAGTGGGAAAAGCACCCTATTTTGACTGGCCCAGATGCTCCGTGCATCCTTGGTATAGACAACCGAAGGAGAGGGTGTTTTAAGGACCCAAAAGGGTATCAATGGACCTTTGGTATAGCAACTGCAGAGACTGAGGACATTAAACAGCTGTCTACTTTGCCTGGTCTTTCAGACAACCCTTCTGTTGTAGGGCTACTTAAGGTCGAAGAGCAACAGGTGCCAGTTGCTACCATGACAATGCGCAGAGGACAATACAGCACCAACCGAGATTCCCTGATCCCCATTCATAAACTGATCTGACAACTAGAGAATCAAGAAGTGATCAGTAAGACTCGCTCACCTTTCAACAGTCCTATATGGCCAGTGCCTAAGCCTAATGGAGAATGGAAACTAACTGTAGACTATCATGGCCTAAATTAAGTTATGCCACAATTAAGTGCTGCCGTGCCGGACATGTTAGAACTGCAATATGAACTGGAGTCAGAGGCAGCCAAGTGATATGCCACAATTGACATTGCTCATGCATTTTTCTCTATTCCTTTGGCAGCAGAGTGTAGACCACAGTTTGCCTTTACCTAGAGGGGTATCCAGTACACCTGGAATCGACTGCCCCAGGGGTGGAAACACAGTCCTATTATCTGCCATAGACTGATCCAGACTGCGCTGGAACAAGGTAGAGCTCCAGAACACCTGCAACACATTGATGACATCATTGTATGGGGTGATACAGCAACAGAAGTCTTCAAGAAATGTGAGAGAATAATTCAAATTATTTTGAAAGCTGCTTTTGCTATAAAGAGAGGTAAGGTCAAGGGACCTGCCTGAGAGATTCAGTTTTGGGGAATTAAATGGCAAGATGGGCATCACCAGATCCCGATAGAGGTGATTAACAAAATAACAGCTATGTCTCCAACAACTAGCAAAAAAGAAACACAAGCCTTCTTAGGTGTTGTGGGTTTCTGGAAAATGCATATTCCAGATTACAGCCAGATTTTGCGCTGTCTCTATCAAGTGGCCTGAGCAACAACAAGCCTTTTAACAAATTAAACAAGAGATTTTTCCATGCAGTAGCCTATGGACCAGTCCACACAAGACAAGGTATTAAGAATGTGCTCTATACTGCAGCTGGGGACAATGGTCCTACCTGGAGCGTCTGGCAAAAGGCACCAGGTGAGACTTGAGGTTGACCTCTAGGGTTTTGGTGTAGACGATATAAGGATACATGGAGTAAGTGGATTGCATTAATCACACAGCAGGCTCAAATAGGGAAACCTAATCGCCCAGGGATCTTAGAAATGATCACAGACTCGCCAGAAGGCAGAGATTTTGGAGTATCACCTAAAGAAGAGGAGGTGATGCGTGCTGAAGAAGCCCCACCATAATGAATTACCAGAGACGGAAAGGAAAGGTTTATTTCACAGGGACAAAAGGATGCTGGGACAGGAATTAGCAGGGCTCATTTGGAGAGCTTTAAACTAGACTCGAAAAGGGAATGGGGTTGTAGCTGGGCTTGCATCAGTGGGGCATGACTCTAGACTTGATGACGGCTGGGAGGCCTCCCATATCCTTAGGGTGGAATCAGTGTGCTCAGCTCGCTCTCTGAAATGCCTGTAGACCAATGCGTGCAGCATGGGGAATAAGCAGGAGGACTTAGAAACCTGTGTTCGGGCAGGAGATTATGACCTGGTGGCAATTACAGAGACATGGTAAGACAGCTCACATGACTGGAATGTGGTCATGGATGGCTATGTCCTCTTCAGGAAAGACAGGCCAGCCAGGCGTGGTGGTGGAGTTGCTCTTTACGTGAGAGAGCAACTACGATGTATTGAGTATTGTCCAGGCACGGATGAGGAGTGAGTTGAGAGTCTATGGGTGAGAATCAAGGGGCAGGCTGGCAGGGGTGACACTGTTGTGGGTGTCTATTACAGGCCACCACATCAGGGTGAGGAAGCTGATGAAGCCTTCGACAGACAGCTGAGAGCAGCCTCACAGTCACAGGCCCTGGTTATTGTGGGGGATTTTAACTTCCCTGATGTTTGCTGGAAGGACTACTCAGCCAGCCAGCCACAGTCTAGGAGGTTCCTCCAGTGCCTTGATGATAACTTTCTGATGCAAATGGTGGAGGAGCCAACTAGGAGAGGTGCACTGCTGGATCTCATCCTCACTAACAAGGAGGGTCTGGTCGAAGCAGTAAAGGTTGAGGGCTGCCTTGGTTGCAGCGACCACGAGATGGTGGAGTTCAGGATCTTATGTGGCAGGAAAAGAATACCAAGCAGAATCACAACCCTGGACTTCAGCAGGGCCAACTTTGGCCTTTTCAAAGAATTGCATAGTGGAAATCCCATGGGAAAGGGTACTTGAAGGTAAAGGGGCCCAAGATAGTTGGTTATCATTCAGAGATTGCTTCTACCAGGCTCAAGATCAGAGCATCCTAACACACAGGAAGTAAAGGAAGGGAGCCAGGAGACCTGCTTGGTTAAACAGGGAACAGCTGGGCAAACTCCAATGGAAGAGCAGAGTTTACAGATCATAGAAAGAGGGGCTGGCCACTTGGGAAGAATGTAAGGCTCTTGCCAGAGGATGTAGGGAGGCAATAGGAAAGCTAAGGCCTCCTTAGAATTAAACCTGGTGAGAGGAGTCAAGGACAACAGAAAGAGCTTTTTCAAATACATGGCAGATAAAACTAACACCAGAGGCAATGTAGGCCCACTGATGAATGAGGTGGGTGCCCTGGTGACAGAAGATACAGAGAAGGCAGAGTTACTGAACGCCTTCTTTCTCTCTGTCTACTCTGCTGGAGGCTGTCCTGAGGAGCCCCGTACCCCTGAGGCCCCAGAGGAAGGCAGGACAATGGAGGAGTTTGCCTTGGTTAATGAGGACTGAGTTAGGGAGCAATTAGGCAATCTGGACATCCATAAAACCATGGGTCCGGATGGGATGCACCCGCAGGTGCTGAGGGAGCTGGCTGAGGTCATTGCTAGACCACTCTCCACTCTCCTCCCAAAGGGGGGGGGAGAAGTGGTGATTGCGAAAGAGGGACAAGTCTGGACAAGTTCTGGGCCACGTTGAGGGTCTCCCTTTGTGTTGTGCAGAAATCCAGGGGGAAATGGTGATTGCAAAAGATTCAACAAGCCCTGGGCCATGATAAAGGGGTCTCCACTTTTCCCCTTTGTTTGCCAAGCTGGGCATATCAGGAGATGGGGCTATGTGCCCTCCAGCACATCCTCCATCTCCTGTCTCCTGTCGGTCAGCCGGTCAGCGGCCTGATCTGTGGCTCGTTAGCTCGTAGTTGATGTGTAGATCGCAGTTCCCCCTGCTCTGGATGTGTCTTCTCCTGGCTGAACTAGTCACAATGTTTTCAGCCATGATCCTTATCAATGCTCAACAGTCCCTTGACCTTACTTTGTTTTATAGCAAAACCTGCTTGCAGAAGAATTTTATCTCAAAAACTTGCTCTGCTGTGTCGCCCCACATGATGTTGTCAATGTACTGCAGGTGTTCTGGAGCTTTGCCCTGCTCCAGTGCAGTCTGGATCTGGCAAATAGTGAAGCTGTGTTTCCACCCCCGGGGCAGCTGATTCCAGGCATACTGTACATCCCTCCAGGTGAAAGCAAACTGTGGCTTGCACTCTGCCACCAAAGGAATTGAGAAAAATGCATTAGCAATGTCATACCACTTGGCTGCCTTTGACTCCAGTTCATATTGCAACTCTAGCATGTCCAGCATGATGGCACCTAATGGTGGCATGACTTCATTCAGATAGTCTACTGTTAGTCTCCACTCTCCCCTAGGCTACCGCACTGGCCAAATGGGACTGTTAAAGGGGGAGTGAGTCTTACTGATCACTCCTTGGCTCTCCAGTTGATGAATCAACTTATGGATGGGAATCAGAGAGTCTCGGCTAGTGTGATATTGCAGCCAGCGCACTGCAGTCATAGCAATTGGTACCTGTTGTTCTTTGACCCCCAGCAATCCTAAAACAGAAGGGTCCTCCGAGAGACCAGGCAAAGTAGACAGCTGTTTAATGTCCTGTCTCCACGGATGCTATGTCAAATGCCCACCAATACTTTTTTGGGTCCTTAAAATACTTTAGAGGTAGACTATACCAAGGATGCATGGAGAATCTGGGCCAGTCACAATGGGCTACTTTTGCCAGTCTTTCCAATCACACTCACCTCACCATCTAATACAGTCAATGGTTGGGATTCCCCTGTCACTCCAGAAATACTAATGGGTTCTGCCCCTTCATAATTTGATGGAATTAGAGTACATTGGGCCCCAGTGTCCACTGGAGCTTTGTGCTCTTATGGGTCTGACGTTCCAGGCCATCGAATCCACACAGTCCAATAAACCCAGTTGTACCTCTCCTCCACCTGGTTGGAGGCAGAGCCCCTCTAGTCCTGGTCATAGTATTCATTGTTTCCTTTTTCAAGAACTAATCAAAAGCCCCTTCAAGAGGATCACAAGTAAGATCAGCTCTTCTACTCTGTCTGGGGAACTGCCCACTGGAAACTAGAGCAGCATTTTTCCTGGCAGAATCACCTCTTGTGGTTGTCTTTCCTTGCAACTCATGTACCCATGCCTCTAGGACTGAAGTAGGTTTCCCATCCCACCTCCTCATATCTTCTCCATGGTCACGCAGGAAAAACCACAGGGTGTCCTGTTTTGTATAACCTTAATATTCTCTCTCTTGATTGAAAAGACACTCTTTCCAAGTAGCTGAGACCCTGGGCTGTACAGGTGGGGAGCAGAACTTGTCTTTGAAACACTGGAACTCTCAGGATAATTTTTCAACTGGCATGTCTGGCAGTTTCTCCAAAACCACGATGCAGTCCCACAGGGAGGAAGATAGACTTCCCTCCTATCGCTGGAGCTGGCCGGCCAATTCATCCACCGTTTGTTCCTTACCTTCTTTCCAGGATATTACTGCCAATAAGCTGGCATAGGATGATGGTGCACTCTGCAGGAACTTAATGTCACATGGGTTGTGTGCATTGGATTTCATCAGGATCTGTGGGTAAATCGTGGTTATTGGGGTCATTACAAATCACCTCCAGCACAGCTAATTCTCTCATGTAATGGGTACCTTTCTCCATGATGGTGCACTTACCTGGGTAAACAGATAACATCTTCTTTGAAGGGGTACCTTTCCTTCACACTGTCAAGGTTTAATTGCAAGGCAATAATAAACCGTGGCAGATGTTCTCTGTTAATCCTCCCCACCCTCTCCCCTCTCCACATAGGAAAAAGGCCTCGCTAAGGGAAGGTGATAGGAAGGAAAAAGGGAGAGAGACTTCAAGTTGGAAAGGTTTTAAAAGGCTTTACTAACGCTACTAACAAATAGAGAAAATATACAAAAATATACAAAACCAGTCTTGCATGTCCCAGGGTAGAGCAGCGTTTCCTAATATGGAGTTGGCGTGACTCCAGCAGCTGCAGGGCAAGCACCCGGAAGTCATGGGCAGGACTTCACAGCAAATTGGAAGCTGGATTCAGGGATCACAGTATCACAGTATCACAGTATGTCTGGGACTGGAAGGGACCTCAAAAGATCATCTAGTCCAATCCCCCTGCTGGAGCAGGAACACCTAAGTGAGGTCGCACAGGAACATGTCCAAGCGGGTTTTGAATGTCTCCAGAGAAGGAGACTCCACAACCTCCCTGGGCAGCCTGTTTCAGTGCTCTGTCACCCTCACTGAGAAGAAGTTTCTTCTCAAATTTAAGCGGAACCTCTTGTGTTCCAGCTTGATCCCATTACCCCTTGTCCTATCATTGTTTGCCACCGAGAAGAACCTGGCTCCATCCTCATGGCACTCACCCTTTATATATTTATAAACATTAATGAGGTCCCCCCTTAGTCTCCTCTTCTCCAAACTAAAGAGACCCAGCTCCCTCAGCCTTTCTTCATAAGGGAGGTGCTCCACTCCCTTAATCATCTTCGTTGCCCTATGCTGGACCCTCTCCAGCAGTTCCCTGTCCTTCTGGAACTGAGGGGCCCAGAACTGGACACAATATTCCAGATGTGGTCTCACCAGGGCGGAGTAGAGGGGAAGGAGGACCTCTCTCGATCTACTAGCCACCCCCCTTCAAATACACCCCAGGATGCCATTGGCCTTCCTGGCCACAAGGACACAGTGCTGGCTCATGGTCATCCTGTTGTCCACCAGGACCCCCAGGTCCCTTTCCCCTACACTGCTCTCTAATATGTAATTTCCCAACCTATACTGGAACCTGGGGTGGTTCCTGCCCAGATGCAGGACTCTACACTTTCCCTTGTTAAATTTCATCAGGTTATTCCCCGCCCAACTCTCCAGCCTGTCCAGGTCCTGCTGGATGACAGCACAGCCTTCTGGCGTGTCAGCCACCCCTCCCAGCTTAGTGTCATCAGCAAACTTGCTGATAGTACACTCTATTCCCTCGTCTAAATCGTTAATGAATATATTGAATAATATTGGCCCCAGTACTGACCCCTGAGGCACTCCACTACATACTGGCCTCCAACTAGACTCCACACCATTGACTACCACTCTCTGGCTTCTCTCCTTAAGCCAGTTTGCAACCCACCTCACTACTCTATTGTCTAGACCACACCTCCTCAACTTAGCTGTGAGGATGCTGTGGGACTGTGTCAAAGGCTTTACTGAAGTCAAGGTAGACCACATCCACCGCTCTGCCATCATCCATCCACCTTGTTACTTTCTCATAAAAGGCTATGAGGTTGGTCAAGCATGACTTACCCTTGGTAAAGCCATGCTGACTGCCCCTAATAACCCTCTTATCCTTGATATGCCTTGAGATGGCACCAAGGATAAGCTGTTCCATTACTTTCCCAGGGACAGAGGTGAGGCTGACCAGTCTATAATTACCCGGGTCCTCCCTCCCGCCCTTTTTGAAGACTGGAGTGACATTTGCTTTCCTCCAATCCTCGGGCACCTCCCCCATTTCCCAAGACTTGGCAAAGATGATGGAGAGCGGTCCAGCAATGACTTCAGCCAGCTCCCTCAGCACCCGTGGATGCATCCCATCTGGACCCATGGATTTATGGATGTCCAGACTATTTAATTGCTCCCTAACCCAGTCCTCATCAACTAAAGCAAACTCCTCCATTGACCAGGCTTCATCCCGGGTGTCAGGGGTAGAGGGCTCCCCAGGACAGCCTCCGGCAGAGTAGACAGAGACAAAGAAGGCATTCAGTAATTCTGCCTTCTCTGTATCTTCTGCCACCAGGGCACCCACCCCGTTCATCAGTGGGCCTACATTGCCTCTGGTATTAGTTTTATCTGCTATGTATTTGAAAAAGTTCTTTTTGCTGTCCTTGACCCCTCTCGCCAGCTGTAATTCTAAGGAGGCCTTGGCTATCCTAGCTGCCTTCCTACATACTCTAACAGCAGCCTTATATTCTTCCCAAGTGGCCAGCCCCTGCTTCCACGACCTGTAAACTCTCCTTTTCTGCTTGAGCATACCCAACAGATCCCTATTCAACCACGCAGGCCTCCTGGCCCCCTTCCTTGACTTCCTACATGTGGGGATGCTCTGATCCTGAGTGTGGAAGAAGCAATCTCTGAATGCAATCCAGCTATCTTGGGCTCCTTTTCCTTCAAGCAGTCTTGCCCATGGGATTTCCCCAAGCAATTGCTTGAAAAGGCCAAAGTTAGCCCTGCTAAAGTCCAGGGTTGCAATTCTACTTGCTATTCTGTTCCTGCCACACAAGATGCTGAACTCCACCATCTCGTGGTCACTGCAACCTAGGCAGCCCTCAACCTTTACTGCTTCGACCAGACCCTCCTTGTTAGTGAGGATGAGATCCAGCAGTGCACCTCTCCTAGTCGGCTCCTCCACCATCTGCATGAGGAAGTTATCATCAATGCACTGGAGGAACCTCCTGGACTGTGGCTGGCTGGCTGAATGGTCCTTCCAGCAAACATCAGGAAAGTTAAAATCCCCCACAACAACCAGGGCCTGTGACTGTGAGGCCACTCTAAACTGCCCATAGAAGGCCTCATCAACTTCCTCAGCCTGATCTGGTGGCCTGTAACAGACGCCCACAACAGTGTCACCCCTGCCAGCCTGCCCCTTGATCCTGACCCATACACTCTCAACTCGCTCGTCATCCACTCCTGGGCAGAATTTAGTACATTGTAGTTGCTCTCTCACATAGAGAGCAACTCCACCACCACGCCTGGCTGGCCTGTCTCTCCTGAAAAGGGCATAGCCATCCATGACCACATTCCAGTCATGTGAACTGTCCCACCATGTTTCTGTAATTGCCACCAGATCATAATCTCCCGACCGAACATAGGATTCTAACTCCTCCTGCTTATTCCCCATGCTGCGTGCATTGGTGTACAGGCATTTCAGGGAGCGAGCAGAGCACACCAATTTCTCCCTAGGGGCATAGGAGGCCACCCGGTCCTCATCAGTTTTAGAATGCTGCCCCACTGGGACAAGCCCAGCTACAACCCCATCCCCCTTCGAGCCTAGTTTAAAGCTCTCCAAATGAGCCCAGCTAATTCCTGCCCCAGCATCCTTTTGCCCCTGAGAGTTAAACCTTTCCCGCTTGACACTGTCCGGACTGGTGACTTATAAAACCAACCATTATCAAAAAATCCAAAGCCCTGTCTGTAGCACCAGTCTTGGAGCCAAACATTAAGAGACTGAATTTTCCTATTCCATCCCACATCGTCCCTTGAAGATGGAAGGAGTGAAGAGAAGATCACTTGAGCCCCTGAGTCTTTCACCATCCTTCCAAGACCTTGAAATCATTCTTCATTCCCCTCAGACTACTGGAAGCAGCTTCCTCCCCATCTGTCTGGAAGACCAGCAGCGAGTAGTAGTCTGTCGGGTGCACCAGTTTGGGGAGCTCTCTAGCAATATCCTTGATCCGGGCTCCAGGTAGACTACAAACTTCCCTAAGATGAGGGTCAACCCTGCATATTGGGCCCTCTATTCCTTTCAGAAGGGAATTTCCTATTACAATCACCCTTCTTTCTTTCTTATCAGAGGCAGTCTTAAGTTGTGAAGTCAACCGCCTCTTCCTATGTGATCTTGTAGGCAGGCTTGGCACCACCTCCTCACCTACCTCTTCTTCAAGATCCAGGGCCTCAAACCTATTACGGAGGGGCACCTGGGGAGACAAATCAGGCAGGGAGGGGGGCTGCCCATGATGCCGAACCGGAATACACTTCCAACCCTCGTCGTCTTTTAGGTCCCCTATCTCTGCCCGACAGCAACAAGGGCGGGGCCGTCTCAGTACTTCCGCCTCTGTCCGAGAGGGCAGGAGGTCCATCTCCTTTTGGGGGGTACCTCCCTGGGACCTTTCCGACTGGCACGTCAGGGTGTTACTCCACCAGTCGATCTCCCTTTCGCACTCCCTGATGGTCCTCAGCGTCTCAACCTCCTCCTTAAGTTTCACAACCATGTCAAGCAGATCTTGCACCTGCTCACACCTCACACAGGTGAAGTGCTGTCCTCCCTCCCCCGGCAGCAGCAGGCTCTGGCACTCCCTGCAGCCGGAGACCTGAACAGCCACCGTTCGGGACAGAACCTCCTCAGTCTGCGTAGCCACAGTCTGTTTGAGACAAGCTCTCCTCCTGGAGGCGACCATGGTCGTCAGCACTCTGGGATGCTGGCAGTAAGTTAGAGGGGCTGACAAGCGACAAGTGCTCTCTGCACCCTGCTACACAAGCTACCACCCCCGCTGCTGCAGCACAGTGGATGCTGGGCCTGGAAGTAGGCCTGAGATTTGCAGGGACAACATCCTCTTCAGATGCTGGCCGTGGTCAAAGAGAGCGAGAACCTTGTGATCTCCCTCTTTTATAAGGTGTATGATGTGGATGGGATGGAATACTCAGTTGGTCAGTTTTAGTCACCTGTCCTGTCCACCCCTCCTTGCAAATACGCCCCTCTCCCTTATGGAACATGTGAAATTTTATCAGCCCTTGGTTGTTATAGCAACAAATCTGAACATGAGCTTCTTCTGCATTCCATTTATCATCTTATCAGCCCTGGAGCAAACAGTGTCTCAAAAAATATGCATCTAAATTCGGAAAAGTGCAGTTACTTAGAAGGTACTTCGAAGAACTTAGCTGAAAGGAAAATTCACTAAAAGAGAACTGGTGTTGTTTTTAACAAAACCAGGACACACACCCAACAGAAGTCGTCTCCAGAGGCTGAGGGTTTCTGTCTTTTTTCCAAGCAACTTGTCAATTCTCCCTTCCCTCAACAGGAATCCCAGTTGCTTGGCTTCGCTACCCTGTAATTCCAAGCTACCAGCCTTGTTATCCCAGCATCAGAGCAGGCAAGCAACAATGTGCTCACCATCCCGGTGGCTGAAATCCTTTGGCATATCCCGTAGCTCACCTAGGGATAGAGATAAGGATTATCTGTGGTTCTGCCCCCTTCTCCTGTTCTCATGATGGGGCTGGGTCATCATCATCCCTTAATAAGTGAACCGATTTCTTTGTGTATTTCTTTTTCTGTATAGGGGCAACTGAAACAGACACAGGTTGGTTCTCTGTTTCAGCTACAGCACCTGCTGCCTGGGCCTGGGTAACCACAGTGCATGTCACTGGGGTTTAAGCAGTTGCAGTGTTTGGTGCAAGGGTTGGAGGAGCCGCAGCACCTGTTAGCTTGTTATTTCTTTTTTCGCCCTGGGGATACTGCATGGTGTTGAGCAGTGTTTGACAGATACTGGCCAGGGCCTAGCACAGTGCAGTAAGTTGTGCTTCTTTGGAATAGCCAGAGCATTTTCATTTTAAATATTCTATCACCTCATCAGTGTCCTGCAGTTGTTCAGGAGTGAAATTTCAAACCATCATAGGCAAGAAATTCTCTAGATACCTGCCCATGTTCTCCCACATGCCATTCCACCCATGACCATGCAACATCAGGGCAAATCTTTGCGTAATATTCTTAACACATAATTTTGTAACCCTGTATCTGACCTGAGACACATTCAGGCAATACAGTGACAAAAGTGTGCTAGCTTGAATATCCCCAGGGTGTTCAAAATCCTCAAAAACTGTTGTACCTGAGCCAGAGGGGAACAGGAATGTGAAAAAGTCTTCTCGATAGACTGGGTGCAACTACTAATCAATTCCGAGAGATGGCACCCGACGTATGGAAATATCCACAATATCATCTAAAAATAACAACAGAGATATGCAAGATATGTAATCACAATCTCATAAAAATCACATAATCATTTTGGTTGAAAGAGTCCCTTAAGATCGAGTCCAACGATAACCTAAATCTAAAAGTAAACCATGTCCCTGAGGGCCTCAACCATGTGTCTTTTAAATAACTCCAGGAATGGTGACTCTACCTCTTCCCTGGGCAGCCTGTTCCAGTGCTTCACAACCCTTTCTGCGAAGAAATGTTTCCTAATATCCAATCTGAACCTCCCCTGGTGCAACTTGAAACCATTTCCTCTCATCCTATCATTTGCTACTTGGGAGGAGAGACCAACACCCTCCATGCTACAGCCTTCTTTCAGATAGTTGTAGAGGGTGATAAGGTCTCCCCTCAGCCTCCTTTTTTCCAGGCTAAACAGCCTCATTTCCCTCAGCCGCTCCTCATATGTCTTGTGTGGGAAACTGCAGCGGGTCTGTGAAATCCTTGACAGAAAATATGAGAGTAGAGATCAGCCTTGAAGATATTAAGATTTACCCTTGAGAAGGAGGGGAGTAAAGGAGCATCCGGAGAGACGAGAGATGTACCCGTGAGAGAGAAGGGGATAGAAGAATAACATGGATGATAGAAAAATTAACCAATGAGATGTTAGTGCTGTAACTTGTAACCAATAGTGAAAAGACACATGAACTGGTAAAACTGTATAAAAATGCACTTGTGGCAATAAATGGCATCTACTACTTTCATCTTGAAAGAACTTGGTCTATGTCGTTTGTCCGTCTCAACCGCGACATCTGGTGACCCTGACGTGATCCTGCCTGAAGAGGATCTCGCATGACAAGGAGACAGCGTGAAGCTGTGAACAGCCGAAGAAGAGCTGTGGAGATGGAGCCCAGTACAGCTGATAAGAGCAGCCGAGGAGAGCTGCCGAAGATCCGGATCGATTGAAAAGACACCTCGCTAAGGAGTAGGTGAGCTACCGGGAACATGGGGGGAAACTTACCTAAAGAAGAGGGTACTATATTATCCACATGGAAGCTGCTTCTGAAGAAGCAGGGTGTTAGCCTTCCGGAACTGACTTTAAGAAAAATGTTACTATGGGGCAAAGCACAAGGTTTAGAGGTTAATCCTGTGACAGCATTTAGTGTGGGAGATAAACTGTTTAATAGTGCTACCCAAGGGTCCAAGGAAGCAACTGAACTGTTAACAACCTGGCGCTTGTTATTAGATACTCTGAAAGAGTTAAAACAGCAACAGGATAAGGCAGAGGTGGCGGAGGGGGATGGTCTTCCTGGCTCTCCTGGGCCAGATTCGGAGGAAAAGGCAAGATTAAGTACTACTCCAACCCCCCCTGTTACTAAAGATTCGTCAAAACCACCCAAGCCTATATTACCTGACACGGATAAGGATCCGCGGCACTTTCTTGGAAAGTTGAAAGGAATAAAGGAGGAGCGTACGTATATGTGGCCCCGAGATCAGATAAAAGCTGTGAAAGACTCACATGAAAAAACAGCGTTGGGTTATGTGCGATCTCGGGAGGGGCCCCCGGAGCACCGGTCGGAGCGGTGCGGTCGGCCGACTGCTCCGCTGTCATTAATCACGTCTCGAACCTCTCCTCTACCATCATCAACCACGGTTCTGCCGTCTGCGTCACCGCCATTAATCACAGTTCAACCCTCTGCCCCGCCGCTATCAGTCGCGGAAGAAAAAAAATGGACATTTTTTTTTTCTATCCCCCCTTGCCAGGAGATTTAGGTGGGGAGGACACCCCCGTGGTGAGCCAGACTGAGCCAGATTCCTACAGATATGGGTCCCCCCAACCTGCCCCCGCCTCCCTCCCACGCTGCTGAAAAGCAAATTCCTGAGGGTGGGGGTAGAGTTTCAGAGCGTAAACCGAACTTACCAAAAAGCTGGGATTTACCCCCAGTTTCGATTACAGTTAAACCACGGGACCCTGTGCGTTTCTGGAAGAGATACTTATTGACACACCACAACTACAGGATTGATAGGTTTCTGAAATCCTGAGGCAGTCAACAGACCTCGCATATCAAGCTATGATAAAGTTGCCTGAAACCGACAAAGCAGCCAAATCATTTGCAACTATTAATCAGGGTCCCAGTGAGAATTACATGCAATTTATTGACCATCTTCAAGAGGCCATCAATAAGCAGGTTGAAAACTTAGAAGCTAAGGAAGCATTGGTGTTGAAATTAGCAGTAGAGAATGCTAATGTTTGCTATCAACATGTTATCTGCAAGTTTTACAGTACATATTATGTGTTTCTGTGTATTGCCTCTCTGAAAATCAAGCAGCTTGTTAGGAATGTGAGTTAATTGTTTTACTAGTTGTTTTTCAGTGCACCGTAAAACTCTCTCCCCAATTTTCCCAGTCGTGCTGCAAGCAGCCTGTGTTTTCTACCCCTCCCTCCCCCTTCTCAAGGTTTTTACTTGCAAGATGGGGTCAGGAATAATTGTTTTCAGTTGTGTTCCTGAAAAATCAGTATTGGGAGATGTTTTAAAACTTAGGAAAGCACTCGGAATTATGAGGAAGGAAGATCTTGTTAAATATTGAAATCAGTGTTTGCTGCTGTTTAAGTTAAATGATTGGGAAAAGTGTCCGGGGAATAGAATTTTGTTGCAATTAATGTTGTTTTTAAGGTGAGAAGAGCAGGACAAAATAAATCTCTACAAGAGATCATTAAATCATTGCAGACAGTTTTACAGCTGGAACAATTTGAACGTCAACAAGCTGAGAGAGAGTTAACTAATAACACACAGGTCACAGTAAACTTGCTGAAGTCTGCAAGATGCTTTCCTCATTAACCTGTTTTCTTTGTGGGTATCGGTTTAAGCATGTTGCAATTTTGGTAGGTCTTTGTTATGTGGTACGATAAGTTCACAGTCTGTTAAATCATGAGAATCCATGGACTCAAAATATGCGTTTTGTGATAATAAAGAAGATCATAAGTAATTTAGTTCTTTACTGCATGAATGTGATGGTAAAATTTTGTGTGTAGTAGCTGTTATTTTTTTTTCTTTTCTCTAGCATGCTACCTTTATTCCGGTATTCAGACTTGCGCAACTCTGTGACAGGCTGTGTCTCATCTCGGTGTGCTGGATTTGGTTTTTCCATATGCATATCATGTAAAGAATCCTGGTTTTGGAATAGCAGCTGTGGCGCACCAGATGAGACACTAAAAAAAACCAAACCAAACCAAACAAACAAAAAAACCAAAAACAAACAAACAAACAAAAAAAAAACCAACAAAACAAAACAAAAAAGTCCTTGCCCAGTCCAGCTCGCTGCGGCGGCGGGGGAGCAGGTGCTGGATGGGGCTCCAGCGCGCACTGACCTATTTTGTCAGGGCGACCCATAGGTACCTCCACCTGGCTGAGCAGTAAGCGGCCCAAAGGTGCAATGCAAAAACATGAGATATTGTCTTAAATTGGTGTAACTGTGATCCATCTGCTTATTTGAACTTGGTATATGGTTTTCATATCTGAGCTCAGTAATTTAGTTTGCATATTCATATTTGGTACCAAAAGAATCTTGTTTGGGGCCACTGCTAAAAATCCACCTTACCTCCCCTTAGGATGCATCCTTACACATTAGAATGATTGCTTATATTGTTAGAAAAGCATTTAAATTGTTAAAATGCTATGATAGACGTGAATTTGGAAGAGGTTGTATATATAAATTGTTAGAATATTAACTGATTTGGATCTAGGAAAGTAGACTAATGGATTGATGTTTATTATACTGGTTTACACTGTTTTTTGACATCTCTAAATTGTAAAAGGTAAATGGAGCTAAGGAATGTAACTATTTCTGAGCTACTTGAAATTGCATATAAAGTGTAGGTGGAATGAAATGGGTAAACAAAAGAGCAAAATATCCCAGGCCTGTGTGCAGCTCATTGTAAGTGAGGCGTTTGCCAGAGCCTCCCACTTCGTACCAGTGATTATACCAGCTGCATGGCCTTGGCTATATCTGAACTGCGGCGAGAAGAGAAAGAAAAAAAAAAAAAAAATGGAAAAAACCTGTTTTCCTGCTGCTAAGCAGAGAAAGGGGGGCTTTACTCCCCTCGCTCTGTCCTTTCTTTTCTTTTTTCCCCTGAAGTATTGTCATCCATTTTTGTTGTGGCACTGTGTTGTTTTTCGGCTTTGAATCAGGGGTTTTTGGTGTTGTTTATTTTTGCTTCTGTCTTGTTTCCTAGGTTTTGGCACATCTGGGAAGAGAGCTCATCATTTTACCTCCTTGCTGAAGTCTGTCTTTTCACACCGGTCAGCTTTGGGGGGTCAGACTGGTAATGATTTGAGTGTGGAGTGGAGCCAGATTGGTTTGATGTGGAGTTCAAACTGATGTGTTTTCATGCTGGGCTGTACATCTTGCCATCTCAGATGGGGGCGAGAGGGAAGTTTTATTCCCCCCCGCGCCCCTCCCCCAAGCAATATTACTGCTAGAGAGCTGTAATGCTGCATGAAGGAGTCTGAGGGTGAAATTTAAAGGCATCACCAGTGGATCCATAGTTCTAATGAAACTGGAAAATTAAACCAAAAATTTGTTAATAGACTTATTCTGTGGCAATTAGTTGTAAGTGACTTCTTAGTAAATTCACCATGCTAGTTTTTGAGGTCATGAGAGAGAACGAAAGAAAGGCCATTTTTTGAGATCAATGGAATGCCAAATTTGGAACACAGTTTAAATACATGAATTCTTATAGTTGTTAGAAACTCCTATACCTCTCTTAGGTTAAGATTTGTTAAGTAAATTGTAAGCTCAAATAACGTTTTCTGAGAATTCTGTTTAGTTGCATAGCCTACAAGAAGCTGCTTGGATGGTGCAGATCTGCTTGCTGCAAGTGAGAAATCTCCAAGGAAATTTCAAATGCTGTATTTCCACTAGTATTAACAGCCAATGTTTCGATAAAGCAAATACTACACTGATTGATCTGAAACAGGACTTCGATCTGGTAAGGGAAAACAATATCCAATAAATATGACAGCCAAAATGGAGTTGGAAACTTCAAGGAATAAATTTATGACAACCTTACAGGCTGACTGCATTTGATTGGACTTGCAGATTTGTCTATTTATAGCTACAACATAGAAACAACCTGTGGCTATTGTGGGACAGTATGATGAGAATGCTAACAGACTGATATACTGTTTGTTACTCTGATCAAGAAAAGCGGGGAATGAATTTAAGTTTCAATAGGCCATGATCCTTTTGTCATATATGTACCATTTGTGAAATTTAATTCTGATTTATTTTATTTGTAATCTATGTCTTTGTAAATTGCACTAGCTGGTTTTCTTAACAGCACAGCTTTTGGTATGCATAAATGTAAAATGTAAATTGCTGCAGAACCTGCAAGTCTTTAACGTCAGGCCATAGGCCATACTTGTATTTGGTCTGATCCTACATACTTGCAAAGTTTTTGTTGATGGTTCTGGGAAGTCTCATAAAGCTGTAGTGGTTTGGTGTGAAGATAACAATTGGCATCATACTGTAAAAATTATTGAAGGTTCAACCCAATTACAGAACTTGGCACAGTGTGGCAGAATGCAAACCCCCCTCCCTCCTTCAGTATGGCACATCTCCCCCTTTTTCTCTGCTACTTGAGGCTAACAGCTTCTTTTGTTTGGCCCGGAGCTCCCTGGCTCCTGGGACACTGGGAGAGGGGAGTGCCGAGCCGCTGGGCGCCAGCGGCCAGGGTAAGGCTTCAGGGGCACCCACAGCCAGTGTGGGGGGTGCAGAGAAGCTTCTAGAGTGCCTACAGTCAGATCTGATCAGATAAAAACGGGACTCTCGTCGAGACCCAGCCCCATATTGTGTGGGGGTCTCTCGGAGTACGAGCTTAGCCACTGCCGCCAGGAGAGCCCCCCTCCCTGGGATGGAGACTCCGCTTGCCTCGCCGCCACGGGTGTAAGTAAAACTTCTCACAGGACTGCGAGTATATTTATACTTTTCGTGCACATATGCACGCATAACTTTCCGCGCTTCATATGAGCGCATGTAAAATTAATCCTCGCAGAATCGCGGGTGTATTTTCTTTCCGTGCACATTTGCACAAGTACTTTATTTCCTCGCACAATCACAAGTGGCCGCCGAGAGCCCCTCGCACAATCGCGAGTGTATTTTCCTCCCGTGCTTCCACATAAGCACGTGTAGGATTCCGTGCACATTTGCACGTGTAAAATAACTCTCGCAGGACTGCGAGCGTATTATAAATTTACTCTCACGGAATTGTGAGTGCACACTTTCCGTACTCACTACGAGTACGTGTATCTCTTTAAAAATAATCCTGCACCGTGTTTAGGCAAGTGTGTATTCCTCCGGACTCAGGGACGGCTCCGGCATTGTTTTGGTGAAGCCACGTGCATGCACTCTGTGGACCTCCTGTTGTATTAGTGGCTGCCCCTCTCAATAATTTTCCTCCACTGATATCCGAACCTGTATTTAAGACACTTTTGGAGTGCTAAAACCCTGTTTTTCACCGGTTCAATAAAAGTTGGTTTTGGACCTTGTTGTCCCTTAAATTGACCTGTGGGGTGCCTCCATGACACACAGCTTTACATTACTTAGAGCTTTTAAGGAGGAACCTCTAAATTTGATTTGTGATTCTGAGTACGTAGTCAAGGTCCAATGCACGTATCTGCTTCTGAACTGCGTTTTTTGTTTTGGTTTTGTTCTTTTTTAAAACAAAAAGGGGGGAGAAGTAGGGAAAACATCACAAAACCAATTGTCAAAAGCATTGTATGTGATGAAATACTTTGCAAGTATTGCAAAACCATGCTAAATCAGAAAGAACCTACATTAGTTATGGCCATATCACTAGTTAATGGTCAATGGAAAAGGCCACATCAATTGATAACCTGGGGGAGAGGTTATGCTTGTGTTTTTACAGATCAAGGGCCACAATGGTTGCTGGCACGAAACATGAAACCTGTGTTATCTTCCTGACAATGATTGTTGCAGCTGCTGTGTTTTGGATGCCCGCACAGACAAAGACTAACATGTGGAGTACTTTAGCCAACATGACTGACCAGGACTCCATATGCCTAGCTACAGCATCTCCGGAAAACCCGTTCCACACATGCTTGGTTGGCATCCCCCTTGATGACTGCAGCAGCATCACACAATTGTTTCAAAATAGTGGTCGGTGCAAAGGCATTGCATCAAACTGTAATAATACAAACATGGCAGCTTGGATTAATTGCCTTCTGGAAATAGACATTGAACCACAGGAACTGGAATTGCTGGGATCTGTGCCCATGGATGCTTGTATCCAGCTGGTTTGTGAAAAGTGCCAGGACAATATGCTAAAGCATGAATGGATAAAACTGCAAAATGTTAATGCTACCCTTGGTGACTATAGAAATGAAACTCATTGGTGCAGTGCCTCACAGAAGAATCCAAGGGATGTCATTGATAATGTGGGAACAGCGACCCCAACACCTCCTGCATGGTGTATTCTTGATCTGTGGAGATAGAGCCTGACCAGGAATTCCTTCTAATGCTGTTGAAGGACTGTGTATTTTGGGACTATTAACTCTCTTAACGCCCAATGTATCTATGATAATAGATCACAGAAGAGCAAGATGAGAAAAACACTTTTTGCGTGTATATGAGTCAAAATGTAATGATAATGTAGATTTTTGGGGATCAGGATTAAGGGTTTTAGGATCTCTTGTA
Organism: Columba livia; assembly: GCF_036013475.1. NCBI lineage: Eukaryota > Metazoa > Chordata > Aves > Columbiformes > Columbidae > Columba > Columba livia. Next base: position 17,538,958 of record NC_088641.1, on the reverse strand, counting down.
CCTGGTGTTGGCACATCTAAAGCTCTAAATACCTTAGAAAAATTAGGATGTTGGCTAGCTAAGCAAACTAACAGAACTTCTAAGGCTTTAAGTGGACTTTTGTTAGATGTAGATTCTGTAAGACATGCTACACTGCAGAATAGAGCTGCAATAGATTTCTTGTTATTAGCTCAAGGGCACGGGTGTGAAGATTTTGATGGTATGTGCTTTATGAACTTGTCAGATCATTCTGAGTCAATTCATAAAAGCATACAATTGTTGAAAGAAGGGGTTCAAAAGTTACAAGTTGATGATGGATGGGATTGGTTAAATAAATTGTTTAGTAGCTGGGGGCTTTCAGGATGGTTGTTATCAGTAGTGAAAACAGGACTGATCGTTTTGATGATTGTTGTGGTTGTGTTACTAATGTTGCCATGCATGATTTCTCTGCTGCAAAGGGCCCAGCAGCGGACAATGAGGGCAGCATTTTTAGCACAAATACAAAAAGGGGGAATTGTGGGAAACTGCAGTGGGTCTGTGGAATCCTTGACAGAAAATATGAGAGTAGAGATCAACCTTGAGATATTAAGATTTACCCTTGAGAAGGATGGGAGTAAAGGAGTATCTGGAGAGAGGAGAGATGTACCCGTGAGAGAGAAGGGGATAGAAGAATAACATGGATGATAGAAAAATTAACCAATGAGATGTTAGTGCTGTAACTTGTAACCACTAGTGAAGAGACACATGAATTGGTAAAACTGTATAAAAATGCACTTGTGGCAATAAATGGCATCTACTACTTTCATCTTGAAAGAACTTGGTCTATGTCGTTTGTCCATCTCAACCACGACAGTCTTGTGCTCCAGACCCCTCACCAGCCTTGACGCCCTCCTCTGAAGTCTCTCCAGCATCTCAATGTCTTTCCTGTGGTGAGGGGCTCAAAACTGAACACAGCATTTGAGGTGGGGCCTCACCAGCACTGAGTACAAGGGGACAATCACTTCTCTAGTCCTGCTGGCTACACAATTTCTGATGCAAGCCAGGATGCTGTTGGCCTTCTTGGCCACCTGGGCACATTCCTGGCTCATATTCAGCCAGCTGTTGATCAGCACCCCCAGATCCTTTTCCTCCAGGCAGCTTTCCAGACACTCTTTCCCAAGCCTGTAGCATTCCGTGGGGTTGTTGTGACCCAACTGCAAGACTCAGCACTTGGCCTTGTTGTAACTCATACAACTGGTCTCAGCCCAACAATCCAGCCAGTCCAGATCCCTCTGAAGAGCCTTCCTACTTTCTAGCTGATCAACACTCCTACCCATCTTCAAACACTGAGGATATCCTCAATCCCCTCATCCAGGTCATTGATTAAGATATTAAAGAGAACTGGCCCCAATACTGAGCCTTGGGTAACATCACTCATGGCTGGCCACCAACTGGATTTAACTCCATTCACCGCAACTCTTTGGACCTTGTCGTCCAGCCAGTCTTTTACCCAGTGAAGAGTACACTCATCCAGTTCATGAACAGCCATTTTCTCCAGGAGAATGCTGTGGGAAACAGTGTAAAAGGCTTTACTGAAGTCTAAGTACACAACATCCACAGCTTTTCCCTCATCCACTGAGTGGGTCACCTCATCATAGAAGGAGATCAGGTTGGTCAAACAGGACCTGCCTTTTGTAAACCCATGCTGACTGGGCCTGATCACATGTTGGCACACAAGATGATCTGTTCCATGACCTTCCCCGGCACCAAGGTCAGACTGACAGGCCTGTAATTTTCTGGATTTTCCTTCTGACCCTTCTTGTAGATGGGCATCACATTTACTAACTTCCAGTCAACTGGGACCTCCCCAGTTAGCCAAGATTGCTGTTAAATGATGGAAAGTGGCTTGGTGATCACCTCTGCCAGCTCCCTCAGTATCCTTGAATGAATCCTATCTGGCCCCATAGACTTGTGTGTGTCTAAGTTGTATAGCAGGTCACCAACTGTTTCCCCTTGGATTATTTGGGCTTTATTCTGCTCCTTGTCCCTGTTTTCCAGCTCAAGGGGGTGTGTACCCGAAGCACAACTGGTCTTACTATTAAAGTCTGAGGTAAAGAAGGCATTTAGCACTTCAGCTTTTCCCTCATGGTCTGTCTCCACCAGAGGGTAGAGATTCTCCTTAGCCCTCCTTTTGTTGCCAGTGTGTTTATAGAAGCATGTTTTTTTCTCTTTTACAGCAGTAGCCAGGCCCAGCTCTAGCTGAGCTTTAGCCCTTCTGATATTCTCCCTGCATAACTTCATGGCATCCTTGTGGTCCTCCTGAGTAGCCTGCCCCTTCTTCCAAAGGTTATAAATTCTCCTTTTATTCCTGAGTTCCAGTCGAAGCTCCCTATTCAGCCAGGCTGGTCTTCTTCCCCACCAGCTCATCTTTTGGTACACAGGTACAGCCTGCTCCTTTAAGATTTCCTTATTGAAGAGTGACCAGCCTTCCTGGAATCCTTTGCCCTTTGGGACTGTCTCCCAAGGGACTCTGCCAACGAGCCTCAAAAGCCTCCAAAGTCTATCCTTCAGAAGCCCAAAGTAGCAGTTCTGCTGACCACATTACTTACTTCTCCAAAAATAAAAAATAAAATAAAAATCATTTCATAATCGCTATACCCAAGGCAACTTCGAATCGACACATTACCCTTCTCTAGTCATAAACAACAGTTGCAGTGGGGCACCTTCCCTAGTAGGCTCACTGACCAGCTGTGTCAGGAAGTTGTTTTCCATACACTCCAGGAGCCTCCTAGACTGTTTCCTCTCTGCTGTGTTGTATTTCCAGCAAACATCTGGTTAGTTGAGGTCCCCCATGAGAACAAGTGCTAGCGATCATGAGACTTCTCCCAGCTGCCTGCAGAACATTTCATCTGTCTCTTCGTCCTGGTTGGGTGGTCTGTAACAGACTCCCATCTGGCTGTCCACCTCGTTGGCCTTCCCCTTGATTCTTACCCATAAACACTCAACCCTATCATCACCCTCATCAAGCTCAAGACAATCAAAACACTCCCTAACATACAGGACTACCCCACCTCCTGTCCTTCCTTGCCTATCCCTTCTGAAGAGTTGATAGCCATCCAATGCAGCACGCCAGCTGTGGGAGTCATTCTACCATGTTTCTGTGATGGCAACTACATTGTAGATTTTCTGCTGCACAATGTCTTCCAGCTCCTCCTGTTTGTTGCCCATGCTGTGTGCATTCGTATAGATGCACTTCAGCTGGGCTATTGATCCCATCACCTTTTTCTGGTGAGAAGCCCTAATTTATTTTGTGGCCATTCTCAGGTGCTTCCACAGCTTCTAACACATCTATAAGCCTTGTGTCTATTTTACCGCATGGTGCTCCATCCCCTACCTCCACTGAGACAGCAGACTGAAGGGCCTCACTAGCACCCCATTCCTCAAATGCTTGCGTGCTGCCTGTGGGTTTGCCTCTGCTGGGCCTGATTTTCTCCCCTTCCCCCTTCTAATCTAGTTTAAAGCTCTTTCAACTAGCCCTGCTAACTCCTGTCCGAGGATCCTTTTCCCCCTTTGAGACAGGTTGTCCTGGTTTTATTAAAAACAAGACCAGTTTCTCTTTTAGTGAATTTTCCTTTCAGTTAAGTTCTTCTAAGTAACTGCACTTTTCTGAATTTGGTTACATGTTTTTGCAGACAGGAGCTGATAACATAGCAATGGAATGCAAAATACTGATAAAAAGGTACATCCTGCAAGTGAGAAGGGCATATTTGCAAGGAGGGGCAAACAGAACGTGAAAAAAACTGACCAACTCAGTATTCCATCCCATCCATGTCATACACCCTATAAAAGTGGGAGATCACGTTCCCATGGTGACGGCGGGAGGTTTAAAAGCAGCTGAAACTCGATATTAGCATTCAGTCAGCTGATCGGAGCCAGCCCAGCAAGAGTTGGAGCCGGTGGGGTTCAGCCGACCACGAGGTTCAGCCGAGATTAGGAAGCTCAGAGGGAAACACACAGGGACAGCGTGATTCCTGTCGAGTCCCGATACCCAAAGCCCCGGCAGCCATTGCGAGAGAGCGGCTGACGTGGCGGGGGGCGTTCCCACAGTGACGGTGACCACACCCCCTCCCCTTGTCTTGAAAAAGCCTTTGGGACTAGTCACTGCCCACCAGGTGTAGGGAGGAGCAACCGGGTTGCGTAGCAGGTGAGTCCCACCCACACTGTGCTGCAGCAGCAGGTGTGGTAGCTTGTGTAGCAGGGTGCAGAGAGCACTTGTCGCTTGTCAGCCCCTCTAACTTATTGCCAGTATCCCAAACTGCTGACGACCATGGTCGCCTCCAGGAGGAGAGCTTGTCTCAAACAGACTGTGGCTACGCAGACTGAGGAGGTTTTGTCCCCAACGGTGGCTGTTCAGGTCTCCGGCTGCAGGGAGTGCCAGAGCCTGCTGCTGCCGGGGGAGGGAGGACAGCAGTCCACTTGTGTGAGGTGTGAGCAGGTGCAAGACCTGCTCGACATGGTTGTGAAACTTAAGGAGGAGGTTGAGACGCTGAGGACCATCAGGGAGTGCGAAAGGGAGATCGACTGGTGGAGTAACACCCTGACGTGCCAGTCGGAAAGGTCCCAGGATGGTACCCCCCAAAAGGAGATGGACCTCCTGCCCTCTCGGACAGAGGCGGAAGTACTGAGACGGCCCCGCCCTTGTTGCTGTCGGGCAGAGATAGGGGACCTAAAAGACGACGAGGGTTGGAAGTGTATTCCGGTTCGGCATCATGGGCAGCCCCCCTCCCTGCCTGATTTGTCTCCCCAGGTGCCCCTCCGTAATAGGTTTGAGGCCCTGGATCTTGAAGAAGAGGTAGGTGAGGAGGTGGTGCCAAGCCTGCCTACAAGATCACATAGGAAGAGGCGGTTGACTTCACAACTTAAGACTGCCTCTGATAAGAAAGAGAGAAGGGTGATTGTAATAGGAAATTCCCTTCTGAAAGGAACAGAGGGCCCAATATGCAGGGTTGACCCTCATCTTAGGGAAGTTTGTAGTCTACCTGGAGCCCGGATCAAGGATATCGCTAGAGAGCTCCCCAAACTGGTGCACCCGACAGACTACTACCCGCTGCTGGTCTTCCAGACAGATGGGGAGGAAGCTGCTTCCCGTAGTCTGAGGGGAATGAAGAATGATTTCAAGGTCTTGGAAGGATGGTGAAAGACTCAGGGGCTCAAGTGATCTTCTCTTCACTCCTTCCGTCTTCTAGTGACTATTTGGGATGGAATAGGAAAATTCAGTCTCTTAATGGTTGGCTCCAAGACTGGTGCTACAGGCAGGGCTTTGGATTTTTTGATAATGATTGGTTTTATAAGACACCAGTCCAGACAGTGTCACGCGGGAAAGGTTTATCCCGCAGGGGCAAAAGGATGCTGGGGCAGGAATTAGCTGGGCTCATCTGGAGAGCTTTAAACTAGGCTCGAAGGGGGATGGGGCTGTAGCTGGGCTTGTCCAGATGGGGCAGCATTCTAAAACTGATGAGGACCGGGTGGCCTCCTATGCCCCTAGGGAGAAATTGGTGTGCTCTGCTTGCTCCCTGAAATGCCTGTACACCAATGCGCGTAGCATGGGGAATAAGCAGGAGGAGTTAGAATCCTGTGTTCGGTCGGGAGATTATGATCTGGTGGCAATTACAGAAACATGGTGGGACAGTTCACATGACTGGAATGTGGTCATGGATGGCTATGCCCTTTTCAGGAGAGACAGGCCAGCCAGGCGTGGTGGTGGAGTTGCTCTCTATGTGAGAGAGCAACTACAATGTACTAAATTCTGCCCAGGAGTGGATGACGAGCGAGTTGAGAGTGTATGGGTCAGGATCAAGGGGCAGGCTGGCAGGGGTGACACTGTTGTGGGCGTCTGTTACAGGCCACCAGATCAGGCTGAGGAAGTTGATGAGGCCTTCTATGGGCAGTTGAGAGTGGCCTCACAGTCACAGGCCCTGGTTGTTGTGGGGGATTTTAACTTCCCTGATGTTTGCTGGAAGGACCATTCAGCCAGCCAGCCACAGTCCAGGAGGTTCCTCCAGTGCATTGATGATAACTTCCTCATGCAGATGGTGGAGGAGCTGACTAGGAGAGGTGCACTGCTGGATCTCATCCTCACTAACAAGGAGGGTCTGGTTGAAGCTGTAAAGGTTGTGGGCTGCCTGGGTTGCAGTGACCACGAGATGGTGGAGTTCAGCATCTTAGGTGGCAGGAACAGAATAGCAAGTAGAATTGCAACCCTGGACTTTAGCAGGGCTAACTTTGGCCTTTTCAAGCAATTGCTGGGGGAAATCCCATGGGCAAGACTGCTTGAAGGAAAAGGGGCCCAAGATAGCTGGATTGCATTCAGAGATTGCTTCTTCCACGCTCAGGATCAGAGCATCCCCACATGAAGGAAGTCAAGGAAGGGAGCCAGGAGGCCTGCGTGGTTGAATAGGGGTCTGTTGGGTATGCTCAAGCAGAAAAGGAGAGTTTACAGGTCGTGGAAGCAGGGGCTGGCCACTTGGGAAGAATATAAGGCTGCTGTTAGAGGATGTAGGAAGGCAGCTAGGATAGCCAAGGCCTCCTTAGAATTACAGCTGGCGAGAGGGGTCAAGGACAGCAAAAAGAACTTTTTCAAATACATAGCAGATAAAACTAATACCAGAGGCAATGTAGGCCCACTGATGGATAGGGTGGGTGCTCTGGTGGCAGAAGATACAGAAAAGGCAGAATTACTGAATGCCTTCTTTGTCTCTGTCTACTCTGCTGGAGGCTGTCCTGGGGAGCCCTGTACCCCTGAGACCCCGGATGAAGCCAGGTCAATGGAGGAGTTTGCTTTAGTCGATGAGGACTGGGTTAGGGAGCAATTAAATAGTCTGGACATCCATAAATCCATGGGTCCAGATGGGATGCATCCGCGGGTGCTGAAGGAGCTGGCTCAAGTCATTGCCAGACCGCTCTCCATCATCTTTGCCAAGTCTTGGGAAACGGGGGAGGTGCCCGAGGATTGGAGGAAAGCAAATGTCACTCCAGTCTTCAAAAAGGGCAAGAAGGAGGACCCGGGTAATTATAGACCGGTCAGCCTCACCTCTGTCCCTGGGAAAGTAATGGAACAGCTTATCCTTGGTGCCATCTCAAGGCATATCAAGGATAAGAGGGTTATTAGGGGCAGTCAGCATGGCTTCACCAAGGGTAGGTCATGCTTGACCAACCTCGTAGCCTTTTATGAGAATGTAACAAGATGGATGGATGATGGCAGAGCGGTGGATGTGGTCTACCTTGACTTCAGTTAAGCCTTTGACACAGTCTCCCACAGCATCCTCACAGCTAAGTTGAGGAGGTGTGTTCTAGACAATAGAGTAGTGAGGTGGGTTGCAAACTGGCTTAAGGAGAGAAGCCAGATAGTTGTAGTCAATTGTGCGGAGTCTAGTTGGAGGCCAGTATCTAGTGGAGTGCCTCAGGGGTCAGTACTGGGGCCAATATTATTCAATATATTCATTAACGATTTAGACGAGGGAATAGAGTGTACTATCAGCAAGTTTGCTGATGACACTAAGCTGGGAGGGGTGGCTGACATGCCAGAAGGCTGTGCTGCCATCCAGCGGGACCTGGACAGGCTGGAGAGTTGGGCGGGGAATAACCTAATGAAATTTAACAAGGGAAAGTGTAGAGTCCTGCATCTGGGCAGGAACCACCCCAGGTTCCAGTATAGGTTGGGAAATTACATATTAGAGAGCAGTGTAGGGGAAAGGGACCTGGGGGTCCTGGTGGACAACAGGATGACCATGAGCCAGCAGTGTGCCCTTGTGGCCAGGAAGGCCAATGGCATCCTGGGGTGTATTAGAAGGGGGGTCGTTAGTAGATCGAGAGAGGTCCTCCTTCCCCTCTACTCCGCCCTGGTGAGACCACATCTGGAATATTGTGTCCAGTTCTGGGCCCCTCAGTTCCAGAAGGACAGGGAACTGCTGGAGAGGGTCCAGCGTAGGGCAACAAAGATGATTAAGGGAGTGGAGCACCTCCCTTATGAAGAAAGGCTGAGGGAGCTGGGTCTCTTTAGTTTGGAGAAGAGGAGACTAAGGGGGGACCTTATAAATGTTTATAAATATATAAAGGGTGAGTGCCATGAGGATGGAGCCAGGCTCTTCTCGGTGGCAAAGAATGATAGGACAAGGGGTAATGGGATCAAGCTGAAACACAAGAGGTTCCGCTTAAATTTGAGAAGAAACTTCTTCTCAGTGAGGGTGACAGAGCATTGGAACAGGCTGCCCAGGGAGGTTGTGGAGTCTCCTTCTCTGGAGACATTCAAAACCCGCCTGGACATGTTCCTGTGTGACCTCACCTAGGCATTCCTGCTCCAGCAGGGGGATTGGATTAGATGATCTTTTGAGGTCCCTTCCAATCCCAAACATACTGTGATACTGTGATACTGTGATCACGAGGATCTCTCTCTTCTTCGACTATGGCCGGCATCTGACGAGGACCCTGTTATTTTCTCTGTTTTATTAGTAGCATTAGTAAAGTATTTTTACCTTTTTCCAACTTGCAAGTCCCTCTCTCTCTTTTCCTCCTATCACCTTTTCCTTAGTGGGGAGGGCTGGGGGGGGGGTGTAAACCGACCCATGATCAGAAACCCCAAAATTCTGCCAGTGACACCATTCCTACAGCCTGGTATTGATCTGCTGGGTCTTCCTGTATCTTTCCTCATCATACCCTGCGAGTGGGGGTACAGAGGAGAACACTGCTTTTGCTCCTGATCCCTTACCCAGTCATCTCAATTAATGGCAACAATAATGAAAGAACCTACTAAAAAAGTGATGAGCATGCAGCGGTCCCATGATGTGGCAACCCTCCGCGGCAGCCGGCACCCCCTCCCCCTCCTGCCCCTGCTTCAAAGAGACAAGTGGGCTCTCAACTGCAGCTCACACTGAACAAGATTGGGAGTACTAAATAGTATAGAGGCTGAAATCCTAATGAAGAAATTGATTGCTACTACCAACAACCTAAGCAAATTAGAACACCCACTAAAATAATCTTTATTAGCTTTAGGGGTAAGTCAATGGCTTTTATCAGACATCTTAAATTATTGGGAGTGAACTGAAGAAAATTATTACCAATTAATTGTCGGAACAACACAAAGTAAGACCTCTCTTTCCTTGAGTTGCATCCAAGCGCAATTATGGTTACATTCTGTAGTAGCAGCTGTCATTAGAGAAAGAGAAAGAAGAACACTGCTCACTGAAGTTCGTAGAGTGATTTGGGACAATGCATCAAAATTTGAGAAAGAATTTCAATCATGGTGGCAACTAGTCAACTTTACTCACACTCAAAGGATGATTAAATTGTTGCCTTTTCACCATATGCAATGCTTTGGTGTGCACCATACACCAAATCAACATGCTGGGATTAAATCATAATGGAACTGTACTCTACCCCTTAGAACATAGAGTGTGGGCCCATCAAAGGGAAGGAAAATGGCAAACAATTGATGAAAATGCCTGCATTGTGCAGGAACAACAAGGTCTCATTTGTGAGAGGAATACCCCCAAAGCTCAAGATACCTGTTTGGCTACAGAACAAAACACCTGCCGTTTAAAAATACATCCTGGTTAAACTCCTAAAACTGTAGTCATATATACTGGAAATGGATGTGTGTGTATGCAAACACTGTGTGAATCCTTACTAATTGATGTCACTATCTACAATATAACTAATCAGTTTGAAATAAACAACTCAAGCTACTCCAATCATGGATAGCAGCACTTAATGCACTTTATGCACAGAATCATACATGGTAAAAATAGCAATCTTAGAAGTACACATAATAACATAAATCTTAACTTTTCCACTAGGTTTCCCCAAACAATCGGTTACACTAATCATCTGTTAATAAAGAATTCTATTTTTTTTTTACTGATATATGTATGACCCATTTGATTTCTTCTACAGTTTTCATTATTGCATACCCATTACCATCTATCTTTAAACAACACTTTGCACAAACACCTCCTTCTTCTGCTAAGAGGTAGTCTAAGGCTACTCAATTTTGATATACTGCAGCTCAGGTTTGTGATAATCATTTTGCTATTAGTTTTAGAGCCACAGCTGTCCAGTTATATATTATTTTTATTACAGCCTGTGATCAGATGATTCTATTTAACATGTACATTAGGGTACGATATCTCCAATGTCTCCAACTCCCATCTTAGACCTACATTCCAATTTAGAAGGGTTAGTATTAAGTATCATTTTACAAGGAGTATATAAGTATATATATATATATATATTTTATTTTATTTTTTATAAAGCTTTTCCACTTGTGAAATACATATTTGCCCAATTACTTCATAACTTAAAACTTATCTTTCTGGTCTAGCTTCTCCTGATATGTGTGTTTTATTTCATCTTAATAATTGTTTAGGCTCTACACCTTCTCTATCTGAATATCTCACATTCTAGATCCTACTCCGAAACCTCCTTTTTCCCATATTCTGTACTACCTATACCTGCAAACTTTGAAACATACATTTTCCCAGTTTCTTTTGACTATAGCATCTTAAATTTATGTGGATGTGATACTGGTGAACCAATTTTGTTTTTCTGCTATATCCAACATTTTAGAAGCACTTTAAGCATGGATTCACAATCCCACCCGGGGCAGGCTCATGAGTATGGTTATTAGTCCCCACATGATTAGTATCCCTTTGCCTCCTTCGCCTACTGGGTTGCTTCCAGCAGTGAGGCAAGCTATCTTCTTGGCAGCAAGGATAGTCTTCAGGGGATCCATACGAGCTGTTGCGTTTCCAATGCCTGGCTTTAAAGGTTTCTCAAGTTTTGGTTCTTACCAGTGCACACCCACAAGACACTCAGTTTTGTTTTCTGCACTCTACCTGTATTATTTTTTGCCTTACTTCACAACTTTTTGCTGATCCTGTGGTCTCACAATTGCTACTATTCCTGAGAATCTAACTCTATTATTCTCTTCTGTACTACTTCCCCCCAATATGTTCTTGGCTTAATGGTCAATAGTAATTACTACTTCTCCTTACAGATGTTACATTCAGTCTTTACAAAAAAAAGAACAAAACCAAAAACAAACAAAAAAACAAACAAACAAACAAAAAACAAACAACTACTACAGTTATCAACTTTAATCTATATTGTGATCCTGTTCTAATTGGTATTGGCCGAGCCAAGATGGGAGCAGCACACCAGCCATAGCAGAGGGAAAAGGTTCAGGTTCTTACACCCTCTGCCTCTCTGGCCTACCGGGTTGCAACCGGCAGCCAAGGGACTTGTCTTCTCGGCAGCAAGGGTAGTGTCCCTGCCTTTCCCATTTATCCTGCCTTTTCGCATGGCAGCTTTTTATCTTTTCCCAACTCTTGGCTTTAACTTCCCATGAATGACAGGAACAGCACGGGACACGATTTTTCTTTCTACACTCGATTTGTTCTACAACGAGTTCACTTCCCAAACCCCCTTTTGTTCCATTTAAAAACAATTCCCACCACTCTTGGCTATCTAGTTCTACCTTCCCTATGGATATCGATACTCTTAGCTGGGCTTCTGTCTCTTTATGTTCTATTCTCAGGCAATTAAAACATAATCCTGATGGCAAATATCCTTCACGTATGTGCTTATACTACACGTCTTTACAATATAGACACTGAATACATGCAAAAGAGTTACAAACACATTTAGGTTCTTGTTGGAGTGAATAAAGGACCCTGCACTCTGATTCAATATGAATCACGCTAAAGCCATTTATATTTATATTTATAATTTTACCTCATTTTTGCATTGATTATCTAAGTGTAATATCGCCCTTTTGGCTCTCCTGCTGTTTGTTCAAATTGCCATTCTCCACAGAAGGTACACCACCTGCTTGCTAATAGGCTTCTAGACCACCAGGTCTGTGAGCATCCATAACAGTGATTTAGGATCCATGGTTTACATCTGAAACAGTCCTCACAACTTATCTCCCTCCTGTCTGCCTGCATCTGTTAAATCTTTGTTGTCTTTATTCAGCCATGGCTTGACCCATTTCGTGGGAATCCACTTCAGTCCTTGGACTGTAATGACACAAGCATAACCTTTTCCCCAGGTTATCACTTGATGTGGCCTTTTCCATTGACCATTAACTAATGATTTGACCATAATTAATGTAGGTGCATTCTGATTTAGCATGTTTTTGGGTCATACTTGCAAAGTGTTTCATCACATACAGTGCTTTTGACAATTGGTTTTGTGGTGTTTCCCCTACTTCCCCCCCCTTTTTTAAAAAACAAACAAACAAACAAACAAACAAACAAACAAAAACAGTTCAGAATCAGATATGTGTGTTGGACCTTGACTACGTACTCAGAATCACAAATCAAATTTAGAGGTTCCTCCTTAAAAAGCTCTAAGTAATGTAAAGCTGTGCCAAGTTCTGATAATTGGGTTAAACCTTCAATATTTTTGTACACAATGATGCCAATTGTTATCTTCATGCCAGACCACTACAGCTTTATGAGACTTCCCAGAACCATCAACAAAAACTGTGCAAGTATGTAGGATCAGACCAACTACAAGTGTGGTCTGTGACCTGATGTTAAAGACTTGCAGGTTTTGCATCAATTTACATTTAGGCATGCCAAAAGCTGTGCTGTTAAGAAAACCAGCTAGTGCAATTTAAAAGGACATAGATTGCGAATAAAAAAATCAAAATTAAATTTCACAAATGGTACATATATGACAAAAGGATCATGGCCTATTAAGACTTAAATTAATTCCCTGCATTTTCTTGATCAGAGTAACAATCGGTATATCAATCTATTAGTATTCTCATCATACTGTCCCACAATAGCCACAGGTTGTTTCTATGTTGTTGCTATAAATAGACAAATCTGCAAGTCCAATTGAACGCAGTCAGCCTGTAAGGCTGTCATAAATTTATTCCTCACAGTTTCTAACTCCACTTTGGCTGTCATATTTATTGGATATTGTTTTTCCTTACCAGATCGAAGTCCTATTTCAGTTCTATCAGTGTAGTATTTGCTTTATCGAAACATTGGCTGCCAATACTAATGAAAATATAGCATTCAAAATTTCCTTGGAGATTTCTCACTTGCAGCAAGCAGATCTGCACCATCCAAGCAGCTTCTTGTAGGACATGCAACTAAACAGAATTCTCAGAAAATGTTATTTGAACTTACAATTTGCTTAACAAATCTTGACCCAAGGGAGGTATAGGGCTTTCTGGCAAATACAATAATTCAGTTGTTAAAACTTTTTTCCAAATTTGGCATTCCCTTGGTTTTAAAAAAACCATCTTTCTTTCTTTCTTTCTTTCTTTCTTTCTTTCTTTCTTTCTTTCTTTCTTTCTTTTCTTTTCTTTTCTCTTCTTTTCTTTTCTTTTCTTTTCTTTTCTTTTCTTTTCTTTTCTTTTCTTTTCTTTTCTTTTCTTTTCTTTTCTTTTCTTTTCTTTTCTTTTCTTTTCTTTTCTTTTCTTTTCTTTTCTTTTCTTTTCTTTTCTTTTCTTTTCTTTCTTTTCTTTCTTTCTTTCTTTCTTTCTTTCTTTCTTTCTTTCTTTCTTCCCCACAATCTCAAAAACTATCACGGTGAATTTACTAAGAAGTCTTTCACAACGAGTTACCACAGAATAAGTCTATTAACAATTTTTTGGTTTAATTTCCCAGTTTCATTAGAACTACAGATCTGCTAGGGATGCCTTTAAATTTCACCCTCGGGCTTCTCCATTCAGTATTACAACATTGCTGCAGTTGGGGGAGAGAAAACCCCCCTTTCACTGCCTTGAAAGCAGGCAGCCAGGTTTTTCCATTTTTTTTTTTTTTTCTTTCTCTTCTTTCTGGGCCTGGCTAGTTCTGTAACAAATCTCCAACTAATAGAAACCCATCCACAATTCCCCCTTTTTGTTCTTGAAACAGCCAGGCCCCATTTACAGAGTGCTAAATCATTTTTGAAATACACTGCAATATACAACACATGATTAACAACAATAATTACAGTTACATATAAGGCAATTAAGCCTTACTTAATAAGATCAAGCAACTACCCACCTATTCCCAAATTTTTAAGCCTTAATTCTACTATGACAATCTTAGTAGCGTGCTGTTTTAGTTTGTCTAAAGTACTATGAATAGATTCAGAAGGATCAGACAATTTAATACAACACATTCTCTCAAATTATTCACAACCATGATCTAGTGTTAAAAGTAAAAGATCTATAACTGTGCGATTTTGTAGAGTAATCACTGGTACGAAGTAGGAGGTTCTGGTAAACTCCTCAGTTACAATGAGCTGAGTTTATCTTGTAGCTTGACACAGGCCTGAAATTTATGTTCAAACACAGGCCTGGGATATTTTTCTTTTTTGTTTTCCCATTTCATTCCAACCATAATACACTTTATATGTAATTCCATGTAGCTCAGCAATAGTTACATTCCTTAGCTCCATTTACCTTTTGCAATTCACAGATGTCAAAAATCAGCATATTAAACATCAATCCATTATTCCATTTTCCTAAATCCAAAACAGTTCATATTCTAGCAGCTTTTAAATACAACCTCTTCCAAATTCACATCTATCATAGCATTTAGTTTTAGATCCCATACCTCCAACAAATACATACATTCAATGTGAATCAGAGCTTAACAACTTCAATTATTTTCTTGTCTCAGAATTATTAGATAACAATATAAGCAATTACTCTAATTTATGAGGATGCATCCTAAGGGGGAGCAAGGTGCTATTTTAGCAGTGGAACCAGTTCCCATTTTGCAATTATCTCCCCCCAAAAAATTCTTTTGGTACCAAATATATATATATATGCAAACTAAAATACTGAGCTCACATATGAAAACCAAATACCAAGTTCAAATACGCAGATGTATCACAGTTACACTTATTTAAGACAATATCTCAATTTTTGCATCGCACCTTTGAACTGCTTACTGCCCAGCCAGGTAGAGGTACAGCTGTGTCTCCCTGACAAAACAGGTCAGTGCATGCTGGAGCCCAGTTGTCACCTGCCCCCCCACCGCCACAGCAAGCTGGACTGGGCAAAGCTTTTATTAGCGTCTCATCTGGTGCGTTACAACTGTTATTCCAAAACCAGGATTCTTTACATGGTGTGCATAGAAAAGAGCCGAATCTAGCACACCGAGATGAGACACAGCCTATCACAGAATTGCACAAGTCTGGATACCGGAATAAAGCTAGCATGCTAGAAAGAAAATAACAACTACTACACATAAAATTTTTGCCATCACATTCATGCAGTAAAGAACTAAATTACTCATGGTCTTCTGAATTATCACAAAAAACACATTTTGAGTCAACGGATTCTCGTGATTTAACAGTCTGTGAACTTACTGTACCATATAACAGACAAAGACTTATTAAACCTCAGTATACTTAAACAGATACCTACGAAGAAAACAAGTTAATAAGGAAAGCATCTTGCATACTTAAGCAAGTTTTCTGACCTGTGTGTTATCAGTTAACTCTCTCTCAGCTTGTTGAAGTTCAAACCGTTCCGCCTGTAAAACTGTCTGAAATGATTTAATGATCTCTTGTAGAGATTTATTTTGTCCTGCTCTTCTCACCTTAAAAACAACATTAATTGCAACATGGTGTTATAATTCAGGATTCTATTCTCCGGACACTTTTCCCAATCATTTAACTTATACAGCAGCCACCATTAATTACAATATTTCACAAGATCTTCCTTCCTCATATTTCCGAGTGCTTTCCTATGTTCTAAAACACCTCCCAATACCGATTTCTTAGGAACACGACTGAAAACAGTCGTTCCTGACCCCATCTCCTAAGTAAAAACCGTAAGAAGAGGGAGGGAGTGGGTAAGCACAGGGCTGCTTGCAGCGTGAGTGGGAAAAATGGGGAGAAGGTTTTACGATGTACTTATACCACAAAGAAACAATTCTAACAACAACCATTAAAACAATTAACTCACATTCCTGACAAGCTGCTTGATTTTCAGAAAGGCAATACACAGAAGCAGGTAATATGTACTGTAAAACTCGCAGATAACACGTTGATAGCAAACATTAGCATTCTCTACCGCTAATTTCAACACCAGTGCTTCCTTAACTTCTAAGTTTTCAACCTGCTTATTGATGGCCTCTTAAAGATGGTCAATAAATTGCATGTAATTCTCATAGGGACCCTGATTAATAGTTGTAAATAATTTGGCTGCTTTGTTGGTTTCAGGCACCTTTATCATAGCTTGATATGCAAGGTCTGCTAACTGCCTCAAGATTTCAGAAACTAATCGCGCCTGTAATTATGGTGTGCCAATTAGTATCTCTTCCAAGAGCTGGGGGATACCCGCCCCTTTCAACGAATCCCCATCATTGTATCCTAAATGATCTATAGCTGTTACATTGCATAGGTCAAATTTTGCTTGAGTCTTCCATGGTTTTTATCTGATCTCGGGGCAACACATACACATACATACTCCTTTTCCTTTTAACTTTTCAAAAAAAAAGTTCTGCAGACCCCCATCCTCATCCGAGTCATCAGATAACGTGGACTTGAATGGTGCTGGAGAATCATTAGTAACAGGGGGGTTCGGAACAGTGCACATTCTCGCCAATACTTTCTAGCATCATAAGTATTCGTATAACCTGAGTCCCCAGGAGCATCCCCTTTCCCGTCACGATCAGCATGACCGCATTGCTGACTGACTCGCTATTATCTGATCTAATCTTTCACACAGTTCTTTTGTCCAGTTCTTATCCAGTGACTCCTTCTGCTCTCTCATTGAAGTTGGAGGGTTAGAAGACGGTAAAGGCAGATACAAATTTGTAAAAGGACTGATAGTACACTTGTTTACAACCTTAGCATTCTCAGCATTTCACAGGTTCCTTGGGCAAGTCGTATGACTCCAATCCTCTGGACTTGTTGTTCTCACCAGGGTTGGATAATAGCGTAGGAGGCCACCCGCTCAGCATTTTTCCTCCCCCCGCCCTGGACTGCTGAACTATCGGGGGTGCCGAAAGCACAGCAGGGGATGGAATAGAGAGGGTATCAAAGACACGAACCGGGTAAACTTCACAGCAACTTTCAGGATACTTATCAGGCTGCAACGCTACAAAAATTCCGTCAGCAGTAGACCGTTCAGTCTTAAGATCTTTTAAGGTGGTAATTATAAGCTTCCATGTAGTTGCTAATGATTTAGCTTCTTTATCTCCATTGCTGACTTTATCCCATAATTTCCGCCCTATATCGTCCCAAAGTTCAAGTTTAAAAGCCTTCTCGGTTTCTGCCAGGTAGCTGTTAGTTCTACACCAAACTAACAGTCTACGTATGTTACTTTCTTAATATTTAAGTCCTCTCATAGAGAGAATATCAGGAGGAGCTTCACTCTTCCCTCCTCCTGCCCCAGCCGCTCAACTTTTCCGTTGATTTCTTCGACAAATTTGTCTGCGGAACATCCGTACACCTCCGCCCGGTTCTCAGTCCAGCTGATCCGCCTCTGGCTGGGCCGCTCCAGGCTTTTACCCGATCGCAGTGAGATGCCATTCAGAGTATCACGTTGGGGTCACCATTTGTTGGAGCGAATAAAGGACCCTGCACTCCAATTCAATGTGAATCACGCTAGAGCCATTTATTACAGTAACAAGCCTCCTTATACATGTAACTATTCTCTGATCACGCGTCCACGCTCCAATCATGCATTCACTAATTGGATATCATCTATGTTCACGAGCTGTCCATGCGCTGGAGTCTCACTGCTGATAGGTCCGTTGATTTACGTCATGTTGAGGCCTTGTTATTGTAGAAATGCCTCTCTCCTACAGCAGGTCCTGTTTTCACTTTTCTGAGGTGGCCTTGAAATTCCTTTGGGCCTTTCTAGTTCAGTAACAAATCTCCATCTAATAGAAGCCCATCCACAGGTTCTAAACACCTAACTGCTTGGTGAATATGCCTGCTATCAGCACTCATTTAGACAAAAATACAATTATATCACCGGGTTCCTGGGCGTCCGAGTGGTCTTCATTCGCAGTTCTCCTGGTCCTTGGATTACTTCCACTGGTCTTTGATCTTTATGAGTCCTTTAACATGAGATACGTGAGTCCATCTTTATTCTTCGGTGCGGACGGCTGTTTCTGTAGTCTACAAAACAAGAAAAGTTCCTTCCCATCGTGGGGTTACTCAGAGTGGTGATATAGTGCTGGAAAGCTAATCTTGTTTCTTGTTTCAACTTTCAGTTTAGACAACTGATGTTTTAAAGTTTGCTTCATTCTTTCCACCCTTCTAAAACTTTAAGGTTGCACGAGGTATGGTATTCCCATATTATACTTAAGGCAGACACTATGGATTTTTAAAACTTTAGAAATGAAGTGAGTACCTTGGTCTGAGTCAATAACTAAAATCATCCCAAATCTCGGAATAACCTGTTCCAATAACCTTTTAACTACAAATTAGGTAGTTGCTCTTGTGGTAGGAAAGGCTTCTACCCAGTGCGTTAGTCTATTATAACCAATAAGTATTTATATCTTCCCACTTTGGGCAGTTCAGTATAATCCACTTGAATCCTTTCAAAAGATCTATTCTGTTTTTCTTCCCCCTGCAGGTGATTTTCTCATACTTCCTTTATTTACTTTTTAACAAGTCAAGCACCCATATGTAATTTGTTTAGCTGTTTCAAATATCCCAAAACATCCAAAACACTTCAAAAACTGATCACAGAGAGCTCTGGTTCCCCGATGAGTAAATTTAGAATTCCCTTAACCTAATTTTTAGGGACTCTCTCTCTACTATCCAGTAAAAGAAAATTATCCCCCATTCTTGAATTCTGCACCCATCTTCTCTAATTTTCCTTTTCTTTTGTAGTAAACCTCTTTTCTATGTTTTCTGTCTTTCTCTTAGTGGTTGTTTTCATCCTATTCAAAAGCAAAATAATTCCTATTACCCTCGTCTAAGGGGCAGGCCCAAAATACATCTCTTAGATTTACTACGCTATACTAAATGTTTTCTGGGGATATCTGGTTAAGCAATGTATATAGATTTGCTACCACAGGAAATCGTGATATGGTTGGTTTTGACTTTGTCCTGCAGTGTTAACACATATAGTTTTAATATTCCCTGTTCAATTTCTATAGTTATGCCTAATGCCACAATTAAATCTCTCCCCAATAGATTATTTTCAGCCTCTGGGACTAATAATAAGTCATTTAGGCAAATTCTTATTTAGATTCAATTTCCATGTTATACAGTATGAGAACTTTGAAGGGTTCTCCCTTTGCTTCCACTATGAGGGCAGTCTTCTTTAAAATGCATCCTCTGGGAAGGCGTTGTATGGTAGACCTTCCTACCCCCGTATCCACTAAAAAGATCACTTCTTCTTTATGGGAGCCTATCTTGAGTTTTATTAAGGGCTCTGTTGTTGTCTTTGCCCCTAATATATATAGAGCCCCTGCTCCTCTAAACATCTTCTCATCTTGCTCTCTATTTCTACAACTTCGCTGCATATGTCCTTTTTTTCCCACAATAATAACAAATAGGGACATTCTCTCTGTGTTCGATTCATGGGAGGTCTGTTTATTGGGACCGATCTCCCCCTTTGCTCACTTTGTTCTTCTCTAACTGGTGTTATTTCCTCTTTCTTTTGACTCTCCCTTACTGCGGCTACTAAGAATTTTTTCCTTTGCTCTTTGTTTCTCCCCATCTCTTCGAGTTTTTCTAATTTCTTTCTTATATCTCCCCAGGATTTTGCTACAAACTGGGGGTCCACTCCTGAGTATATTTATCCTTTTTCTCAAATACATATATTTCTACAGTTCTCAAACTTCCTTTCCAGCATGAAACATAATCGCTTTCTTCTTGACCAAAAGGTTCTTTACTTTTTACATACAGTAACAGACTATTTTCTCTTTACCCTTCTCCTGGGTAAATTCCTCATTCCAAAATTTTGACATGACCCCCCTAGGGACTGTCAGGGGGGTATCTCTGGCAGGTCGCTCCCCTTCGACCTCTTGGGCCCCTTCCGTGGATCCCGCTAGACCTAAGGACTTGCTTGTTCCCTGGCCTATCCTGACTGGTTCAAAACGTGTGACTCGAATCCACGACCAAAAGAAATCGTTCCCTCGCTTCGTTCCTTCAGTGGCCAAGCCCCTCGCGGGGTGTTGGAACCGCACTTAGGACTCCGCACTCGCTTCGCAACCAGGTTGCATCTCAGCCAACACCAGTCACACACACTACCCGACCCGAAGGTACTTACAGTCCACTTTTCCCGTCGGGACCTTTGTCTTCGTGCACTCTGGATTAAGGGTGAACTGCAGTATGGGGAGGAGCTCAGTTCTTTTGCTTATGCTTTATCATGTAATAACATTGTATCTCCAGACACTCCGAGCACTAGGGCCACTGGTTAGAGTGGGGCGCCTCCCCGAGCTCAGAGTGGCACAGAGATATCCAAGGTTATCACGTCGGGGTCACCAACTGAAATAAACAACTCAAGCTACTCCAATCATGGATAGCAGCACTTAATGCACTTTATTATAATGTGTTCGATAAAGCATAAGCAAAACAGCGCTGGGTGCATGGGGAGTCTGTGCTCCATCAACATGCACACTAAGATCTCCAAACTGGCCTTTTTTATTGTCTTTGAGTTCTGGATTTTGGTTAGTTTCAGTCTATTTTCGTTTCTTCGGTATTACTTGTTCTTTCCTTTGCGGTCTTCAGGAGGCTTTCTTGCGGTTGGTCATTCTGGAGGAAGCTCCTCTTTTTTCCTCCGTGTCTTCTTCTTACCTTGTTACCTTCTAGTTTCACAATTAGTCTTACCATTCGTTTAAAGCAAGCTGAGTTTACAATTAGCCACACAGTTTGCTCAAAGCTTAGCCGTTATTTCTTTTGTCTTAGTTCCATGCCTTACTTGGTTAAGAGGGGGTCTTATTAGCAATCGCAATGTCTTTTGTAACTTTCGTAATGTCCTTTTTGTAACTTTCCATGCAGGCAGAATAGCTGTTCTCTTTTAGCACGAATCATAATTATATTTTGACAAGTTTAATTTATGTGTGTGTAAATTTTCTATGATTATTGGTTGTGATTTAAACTTTTCTGTACTGATAACCACTCACAATGATTTTCCTTTTAACTATTTTGTATCGTGAGCTGCAACCAACACCCACTGGACTGAATCTGACTATGGTCAAGCCGCTCCTCCACCATCCTGATCTGATAAATCGCCTGCAACAAGCACAAGAAACAGGACTGTCCTGGTTTTGCTAAAAACAAGTTTCTCTTTTAGTGAATTTGCCTGTCAGCTAAAGCCTTCATATTAACTGCATTTTCCTGGAGAACCAGACACATGTTTTGGTAAAGCTAGCAATGGAATGCAAACTTATTGATAAGCACAGATGGACATCTCGCGAGAGGGGCGACGAGAAGCAAGTGAGCAAGAAACTGACCAACTGTGTATAACATTCCATTCACGTGAATACTTCATATAAAAGTGGGAGATCACGAGGATCTCGTGTGCTTTCCCTTTTGCCCTTTTCCCTTCTGCTTATGGCCGACATTAGAAGAGGACCTTGCTATTCGTCCCTGCGAACTGAGGCCTAGTGAGAGACTGAATCCAGCTCCGATTGGCTGCAGAGTCTAATCCTGGACTTTGGTTGCCGGCTCTGCAGTTGCTGAGACTTTCACGATTGGTTTTGTATATTTTGTATTATTTTCTCTATTCTTATTAGTAGCATTAGTAAAACATCTTTAATTTTTTTCCAACTCTCTTCACTCTGTGCTTCTTTTCCTCCCAGTCACCTCTCCTTAGTGAAAAGGGGGGAGAGGGAGGGGGAAGTGTGGGAGGGGGAGAGGGGGTTAACAATACATCTGCCAGGGTTTTATTGTCACCCCGCAATCTTAACCCTCGACAAGGACAAAAATACTCTTATCACAGTCTATTACAATGCCAAAGAAATACATGGTGTGAAAGAAAGAATCAAGAAAGGCTAAAGACATTGATGGTGGGAAGTCCTGTCTCCAACAGCAACTGGAATTCTGAACCTGATGCTACATCCTATCATGATTTTGTTAATTTCTATCATATTATGTCTGTTGTTAACTATTTTGTATGTTAGAGTTTGGAGGATATCCAGAGAAATTACCCTGTTGGAACAATCTCCTCGCATATACAATATGACCTATTTGATGAAAATTTAGTAATCTAAAGGTGGACCTAAAATAAAATTTCTCTCATATCATAACAACTTGGAATGTAGCATTATCTATTTATAGGCACAGAGGCAAGGGGCAACCACACCACCACTGTGGAACGATCAATTGACTTTAGTCATGGAGCTGCATCAAAAGGAGCATGGACAGCAGGTCAAGAGAGGTGCTTCTACCCCTCTGCTCTGTTGAGACCCCACCTGGAGTACTGTGTACAGCTCTGGAGCCCTCAGAATAGGAAAGATATGAACCTGTTGGAGGACCAGAGGAGGGCCACCAAGATGATCAGAGGGACGGAACACCTCTCCTGAGAGAGTTGGGGTTCCTCGGATCAGCTGACTGAAGCCAGCTCGGCCGGAGCCGGGAGCGAAATCTCGAAGCTACAGAGGTAAGAGAGGGTAAAGAGAGGGGTTTCTGGTCGCGTTTTCGATTCCGCTACCCGGGAGTCCCCGGCAGCCCTTGCGGAACCGGCTGACGTGGCGCGACCGTTACCACGGTGACGGGAGTCACACCCCTCCCCCTTGCTTTGAAAAGGCCTCCGGGCGCTGGGAGGTGAACGTGCTTGTGAGGCAGGTGAGCACTACCCACACGGTGCTGCAGCAGCGACTGGGGCTGCTCGTGCAGTAGGGTTCAGAGGTTCTGTCACTCCTCGCTGTTAGACCTCTCACTTGTTGCTGGTGACACAGACTGGGGTGTGGCAGGGCAAGCAGACTGGACACAACTAGCTCTTGTAGGTGAGTTTGTCTAGGGTTTCATTTTGTTTTTCTTGTCCCCAATTTAACTAAGGGTAGCAAGGGTTTCTAGAAAAAGGAAAGCTGTTGCTGCTATTAATACAAAGAGTATGTCTACACAGACACTACCTGCCAAGAAGGATGCAGCCACCCAGGCTTCTGGCTGCACGGAGTGTCTGTGCCTGGCATTAGTATCAGAGAATGGTATGGGAGGCACCAGTGTAAGATGTGGCCAGGTCAATGACTTACTGTACCTAGTGGCAGAGCTTAAGGAAGAGGTGGAGAGACTACGGAGCATTAGGGAGAGTGAAGAAGAAATAGACTGGTGGGGTCAGGCTCTTTTGACTCCTAAGGGTGTGCAACAGGAGATGGCAAAGCCTTGTCCCTCCTGCCATAAGGCGGATACAGCAGATCTAATTGATGGGGGGGAATGGAAACAGGTCCCTGATCGGAGAGGTAAAAGAACCCTCTCTCGAACCCCATCACCACCCTTGGTGCCCCTAACAAATAGATATGAGGCCCTGGACCCTGAAAATCAGGCAGAGGACAGCCGAGAAGATCCACCTGGAGAGCCCTCTGGATGGACCTCATCAACAAAAAGAATCACAACTGCAGCTGTAAGAGGAAAAAAAAAAAAAGAAGAGTGGTAGTAGTTGGCGACTCTCTTCTGAGGGGAACAGAGGGCCCTATATGTCGCCCAGACCCATCCCACAGGGAGGTCTGCTGCCTTCCTGGAGCTAGGGTGAGGGACATTAATAGGAGACTTCCGGAGCTGATTCAGCCCTCAGACTACTATCCCCTGTTAATAGTCCAAGCTGGCAGTGAGGACATCAACAGAAGAAGTATCAAGACAATTAAAAAGGACTTTAAAGCACTGGGTCAGTCAGTTCATGGGACGGGAGCACAAGTGATATTTGCCTCAGTTCCTGTGCTAGCTGGGATGGATGATGAACTGAATAAAGAGAGGAGCAGAAAAGCCCATCTCATCAACAGGTGGCTTAAGGATTGGTGTCACCGTCAAAATTTTGGGTTTTTTGACCATGGGGCAAGCTCCGTGGTACCCAGTCTCCTCAAATCAGATGGGCTTCATCCTTCTAGGGAGAGCAAGAGGACTATAGCCCATAAGTTGGCAGGGCTGATCAGGAGGGCTTTAAACTAGGTTTGAAGGGGGAAGGGATTGAAACTGGGCTCTCCAAAGATCAGCCTAAGGATGGAAAGCCCAAATTAAGAGGGAAATCAGCAGCCCACTTGAAGTGCATGTACACTAATGCACGCAGTATGGGCAACAAACAAGAGGAGCTGGAAGCCATCGTGCAGCAGGAAAGCTATGACATAGTTGCCATCACAGAAACATGGTGGGATGACTCATATGACTGGAGTGCTGCTATGTGTGGCTACAAGCTCTTCAGAAAAGATAGGCAGGGTAAGAGAGGTGGAGGGGTGGCTTTATATGTTAGAGAGTCACTCGACTCTGTTAAACTTGAGGTCAGCAGTGACAAGGTTGAGTGCCTGTGGACCAGAATCAGGGGGAAGTCCAACAAGGCTGACATCCTCGTGGGTGTCTGTTATAGACTGCCCAACCAGGACGATGAAGGAGATGAATTATTCTACAAGCAGCTGGCAGATGTCTCAAAATCGACGGCCCTTGTTCTTGTGGGTGACTTTAACCTGCCGGATATCTGCTGGGAGCTCACTGCACAGAAGAGGCAGTCTAGGAAGTTCCTAGAGTGTATAGAGGACAATTTCCTTCATCAGCTGGTAAATGAGCCCACCAGGGGCAAGACCCCGCTAGACCTACTGTTTACAAACAGAGAAGGGCTGGTGGGAGATGTAGTGGTTGAAGGCCGCCTGGGGCATAGCAACCATGAAATAATAGAATTTTCAATACTCAGAGATGCAGGGAGAACCATTAACAAAACCTCTACGCTGGACTTCCGGAGGGCAGATTTTTGCCTATTCAGGAGTCTAGTTCAGAGCATACCCTGGGAAACAATGCTTAAAAACAAGGGGGCCCAGGAGGGTTGGATATGCTTCAAGCAGGTGGTTTTGAGTGCACAGGAACAGGCTATACCAGTGTGCCGAAAGGCTGGCCGGCGGGGAAGACAACCGGCTTGGCTAAACAGGGAGATTCTGAATGAAATCAGAAATAAAAAGAGACTTTACCGACTGTGGAAAAAAGGGCTGGCTACTTATGAAGAATTTATGGAAATAGCTAGATCATGCAGAAAAAAAATCAGTGAAACAAAAGTGCAATTTGAAGTTAACTTGGCCAATTCTGTCAGGGATAATAACAAGTCCTTCTTCAAATATGTTAATAACAAAAGGAGGGGCAAGGAAAACCTCCATTCTCTGTTGGACTTTGAGGGAAATATAGTTAACAAAGACGAGGAGAAAGCTGAGGTACTTAATACCTACTTTGCCTCAGTTTTTACCAGTAAGACAGGTGGCCCTCAGGACAACTCATCTCTGGAGGTGGTTGACAGAGATAGGAAGCCAAACAGGCCCCTTGTATTCCAGGAGGAAATAGTTGGTGATTTACTGAGCCATCTGGATCCTCACAAGTCTATGGGACCAGATGGGATCCATCCTAGGGTGATGAGGGAGCTAGCAGAAGAACTTGCCAAGCCACTCTCCATCATCTTCCAACAGTCCTGGCTCACTGGGGAGGTCCCATATGATTGGAAATTGGCCAATGTTACCCCAGTCCACAAAAAGGGCTGCAGAGCTGACCCTGGCAACTACAGGCCTGTCAGCCTGACCTCGGTGCCTGGCAGGGTTATGGAGCAGATCATCCTGAATGGAATCACACAGCACCTTCAGGATGGACAAGGGATCAGACCCAGCCAGCATGGGTTTAGGAGGGGCAGGTCCTGTCTGACCAACCTGATCTCCTTTTATGATCAGGTGACCCAGCTGGTGGATGAGGGGAAAGCCGTGGATGTGGTCTATCTGGACTTCAGCAAGGCCTTTGACACTGTCTCCCATAATATACTCTTGCAAAAGCTGGTAGCCCATGGCTTGGACAAGTGTACTCTATGCTGGGTTAAGAACTGGCTGGAGGGCCGGGCCCAGAGAGTGCTGGTGAATGGGGCTGCATCTAGCTGGCGGCCAGTCACTAGTGGTGTTCCCCAGGGGTCAGTGTTGGGTCCAGTCCTCTTTAACATCTTTATTGACAATTTAGATGAGGGGATTGAGACCATCATCAGCAAATTTGCTGATGACACCAAGTTGGGAGGGAGTGTCGACCTGCTGGAAGGCAGGAGGGCTCTGCAGAGGGATCTGGATAGACTGGAAAAATGGGCTGATTCCAATGGGATGAAGTTCAATAAGGCCAAGTGCCGGGTGCTGCACTTTGGTCACAACAACCCCCTGCTACAGGTGCTACAGGCTGGGTGCAGAGTGGCTGGAGAGCAGTCAGACAGAAAGGGACCTGGGGGTACTAATTGACAGGAAGCTCAACATGAGCCAACAGTGTGCCCAGGTGGCCAAGAAGGCCAACGGTATCCTGTCCTGTATCAAAAATAGCGTGGTCAGCAGGACAAGGGAAGTGATCCTTCCCCCGTACTCTGCATTGGTGAGGCCACACCTGGAGTATTGTGTTCAGTTCTGGGCCCCTCAGTTCAGGAAAGACATTGAAGTGCTGGAGGGGGTCCAGAGAAGGGCAACACGACTGGTGAAGGGACTCAAACATAAGACCTATGAGGAGAGGCTGAGGGAGCTGGGGTTGTTTAGTCTAGAGAAGAGGAGGCTTAGAGGTGACCTCATCACTCTCTATAACTACCTGAAGGGAAGTTATAGCCAGGTGGGGATTGGTCTCTTCTCCCAGGCAGTTAGCAACAGGACAAGGGGGCATGGGCTTAAACTCTACCAGGGGAAATTTAGGCTGGATATTAGAAAGAAATTCTTTACAGAGAGAGTGGTCAGGCATTGGAATGGCCTGCCCAGGGAGGTAGTGGACTCGCCGTCCCTGGAGGTTTTTAAACTGAGATTGGACATGGCACTTAGTGCCATGATCTAGTAAATGGACTAGAGTTGGACCAAGGGTTGGACTCGATGATCTCTGAGGTCTTTTCCAACCCAGTCGATTCTGTGATTCTGTGATTCTGTGGGTTGTTCAGCCTGGAGAAGAGAAGGCTCTGGTGAGACCTTATTGTGGCCTTTCGATACTTAAAAGAGGCCTATAAGAAAGATGGGGACAGACTTTTTAGAAGGGATATGGGTAATGGTTTTAAATTAAAATAGGGGAGATTCAGGCTAGACATGAGGAAAAAAAATTTACAGTGAGTGTGGTAAAACACTGGAACAGGTTTCCCAGAGAGGTGGTAGATGCCCCATCCCTGGAGACGTTCAAGGCCAGGCTGGATGGGGCTCTAAGTAACCCGATCTGATTGAAGATGTCCCCCTGTTCATTGCAGAGAGGTTGGACTAGATGACCTTGGTAGGTCCCTTGCAACCCAAACTATTCTATGTTTCTATGGGGTCGATTGTGGTGGTTGCATCTCCCCCCCCCCGACCATCTAGATATCAGGGCAAGTCAGGCATTATTTGGGGAGAACAATTCCCATTATGCAAGTCCAGTGATGTTGGGAAAATGAGGCACAAGTCTGGTGAGTGGTGAGTCAAGGCATAAAGGCATGCCCTCCATGCTCTTGGAGCTCTTGCTATGTGGTAAAAGCCCCCTTTCTGCCTGGGAAAGGTAGGAACCATCAGTCACTTTTGACAGTTTGGTAGACCTGCTATCTGGGACTTAGCCCAAGTGAAACAATACCAGAACTATACAATCTGGAGATTTCTGGATGTTGCCAGAATATTAACTTATCCTAAGTATGGTCACAGTGGAAATTAGTATACTGACTAAAGTCAATTATCTCACAACCCTATAAATAGAGATCCTAAAGTGAGACCTGTTGAGCTCTTTGGGGTCGCAGCAGGTTGCCACTTCACATCTTCCTCTGTGTGGGAAGCCCCCAGAGTCACCTCATGACAAACTGGTGCTGTGAAGCCATGGACAAAAATAGATTTCTCAAGGCTCAATGAATCACCCATTGAGAAATGTCAATGCATTAAAGTGAGTAATTTGCTTAACTCAGGGAAATTTTGGCCATGGGTATACCTCCACCCATATATTGATTATATAATTTTATAATCAATAATTATATGTGGATTAATGCATGCAAGTGTATGTGTGTGTTTTATATATCTGTATATATGTGGTTTTTACTCATACATCTCTGTGTGTGTCTATGTGTATATAATCTGATTTATCTTTTTGTAAGTATAGTGTGACCCTTGTCATTCTTGAATCTGTAATCAAGCTGCTGTTTTGATTGTAACAAATTTCAATGAATTGTATTAAATCACTCTATTAATCACCTGTTGATTGTTACTAAAAATCGTATATTAAACTTGTGATCTACCTTAATAAATCTCAAATTGCTCTTAAACCAAAACATTGTTAAAATCCATTCTGCAACATAAGTACATTAAAGTTTCATTTTCTTTTTCCAGTTCTAGTGATTGTTACAAGTTACAGAAATTATAATTTTTATTATCATATTTAGGATTAGTTAACCTTTTAAGTAGTGACTATGATAAAGTCCTTTATGTTTTCTCTGATCCTGGAAATATTTACAGCAGAATTTTCCTTACTTAAAGGATGTCAGCAAATAAAGGAAAACTGAAGTCTATCATTTTCAGTTCTGCATGCAGTAGCTGGTACATTCTGTATCAAATACAAGCTCCTTTGAGTCTGAAAGTACTCAGGATGCAATTCATGGTCCATGAAGATGTAGGATAATGGCCAAAGCTGTAAACATACCACTCACTTGCACTGACATGTCTTATTCCCTACACTTGGGCTGATAATATGGGAGATTTTGAGATCTGCTGCTGATGCTGAATACTTCTGATTAGTAGTAAAGGATCCCAGAAGTCTTTTGCAAGAAATAGCACTGGCACTGTTTAACAGAGGGTAACTACTGGTACGAGTCAATGTAAGACTTCTGAATAAAATTTCTGGTGAAGAGGCTGGATTCTGAGGTGTAGAAATGTGACAAACATTACTCATTATGCTACATCAAGAGTCTCTGCCAGGCCCTGGATTAGAGAATTTTACTGCATTTGCAATGTCTCTGACTCTTTCTTTTGTTCATGTTCTATAAGTTCTAAAATAGTTCCAAGGCAGCACAAGGGTCTTTTTAGTCTTGTATAATATTTACTTACATTTACATTCTGAAATTATTTTTTATTAATATTGTCATCACTTAAAAGAATGAATCCTGTCTGCAATTGCTAACCTGAAGATATGTAAATCCTTTCAGTTTTAGGTCAATCTGCTCATATAACAAAGAGTGAATTGCAAAACACCTAATCAGAAACTACAGAGACCTTGCAGCTTTAGATGTTTTGAAGCCTGCACAATTAGTTGAGTCTTGCTTTAACACATATCTCAAGACTGTTTGATAAAGTGTGCTTTAGCTGAATTTTGCTTACTATCCACTAAAAGGATTATGTAATGAAATATGCAAATGTGTAACCAATTGACTCTTAGGAATTGCCCTGAGGGCGTAAATGTAGTGATAAGGTTTTGTATATAATGCCTGTTAATTTTCTTTCTGGTACACTGGCTTTATTCCAGCATCCAGACTTGCGCAACTCTGTAATAAACAGTATCTTGTCTCTGTGTGCTAAATTTGGCTCATTTGTATGCACACTGGGTAAAGAACCCTGGTTTTGGGACAACACTAATTTATATCTGCTTCTCTTAGACTGGAAGAAAAATCTTAGACTGTATTTCTAATTTGCATTTGTTAAGCTAAAATACTTTTGCATATATTTTATGTTTTACAAGAGCTAACTCAGATTTTCCCTTAGCAATTTATCCCACTGCACCTTTCCAGCTATGGGAAGAATGCACAGATACAGAAATCACATTATATTGGAAACATCGAAACAAAGGAATTGAACTCTTTTGTCAGATTGAAGTGTTCCAACCCAATGGAAAAGTAGAACTGGTATGAAACCTGAATTTAATACATCATAGTAAATATCTTTGTGACTTGAGATTAAAAAATATTTCCCCAGTAATATGATTACATTCTAAATCTTGTGAGCATGTTGAAGTGTCTGTTTTCTGGATTTGTTTGCACCCAAGCTCTACAGTGATCATGTAGTCCACATCAGCAGCCATTGCTGGCACTAATTCATATTCCCAACACAAGTTATAGTGCTAGCTAAAGTAAATGGCGTGACCAGTCTGCATATGTAGTTCTGTCCTTTGCTGGATGGGTTCCGAGATTTGCTGAACTATGTGAAAATACTTATGGGCCTTCTAATTGCTGTTAGCTATTGCTAATCTTTATTTGTCATGTTTTTATGACTTATACCCACACTTTGGGATTACTTGTCATTTCAGTGGGAGACCAGCCAGCAACTGTGGGCGAAGTAGTGAACATGTTGGGGCAGTATAAAGACACTCGCTCTTCTTCCCTGCAAGCCTGTGTCTTGGCTGTGGAGAAACCGTGCAACAAACTGTCCAAGAGGAAGGATAGATCCTACTCATCATCTGCATGGGCCTGAGACACAGCTATTAGGAGAAGACACCCTTCCGTAGGACCGTCTAGAGAGAAATGGAACACATCATGTGATTAATTATGTTTTTTCCTGCGTGACCAGGGGGAAGATATGAGTAATTGGCATGGAAAACCCACTGCTGACCTACAGGAATGAGTACATGAGCTGAAAAAGAAAGCTCCCAAGAGAAAAGCTGCTCCAATTTCCAGTGGGAAGCTTTCCAGCCAGGATAGTTGGGATTCTTGTGTCTCCCTACCAGAGTCAAGTAAAGAGAATTAGGGGGGCCCTGCCTCCAGCCAGGTGGAGGAGAGGGATGACAACCATGTTTACGGGACTGTGTGGATTTGGTGGCCTGATACATTAGAACCACATGAGTATAAAGCCCTGGTAGACACTGGTGCACAGTGTATAATGATGCCATCGAATCATAAAGGGTCAGAATCCGTCACTATTGAAGGAGTGACTGGGGGATCCAAGGAACTGACTGTATTAGAGGCTGAAGTGAGCCTAACTGGAAATGAGTAGGAAAGGCAGCCTATTTTAAATGGCCCAGATGCTCTGTGCATCCTTGGTATAGATTACCTAAGGAGAGGGTATTTTAAGGACCCAAAAGGCTATCAGTGGGCCTTTGGCATAGCAGCTGTAGAGACTGAGGACGTTAAACAGCTGTCTATCTTACCTGGTTTCTCAGACGACCCTTCTGTTGTAGGACTGCTTAAGGTCAAAGAGCAACAGGTGCCAGTTGCTACCACGACAGTGCACAGATGACAATATCGCACCAAACAAGATTCCCTGATCTCCATTTGTCATGGAGGGACCCCTAAATTAGTTTTAGGTGGACAACCAAGTCCAAAACAGGCTTTTTTTCTAGCTGAAAAGGTCCGGCAAAATAACCAATTAGAAACGGGGTTTATACAATTAGTTAGCACTCCGGTAATATAAAATACAGGTTTGGAAATCAGTTGAGGAAATTATTGGGGTACAGCAAATAAGAATAATGGAGATCCACAGCGTGCATACTCACTAAAAACAACGCCAGAGACGTCCCTGACTCCAGGAAAATAGACTCACATATCTGGCGAGGAATTATTTAATAAACTTGCTTATCTAGCGAGGAAATCACTTGCTTATTCCAGCAAGGAAAATACACTCGCTTATGCAGCAAGGTAAAAATCTATTAAGTTATCACTCACCCACACGCGGAGGTGAGGCAGTCCCAGTCCCGGGAGGTTACCTTAGACGGTGTCCCATCTAAGGGGAGGGCTCTCGACCGCAGCAGACCCGTGGCTCCGAGAGGACCGCACAAAAGGGATCCTAGGTGGGAACCCCATTTTTATGGTCTTGTCGGATCTGGCTATGGGCATTCCAGAAGCTTCTCGGCTTCTCTGCACTCCCCTCCCCACTCGGGCTATGGGTGCCCCAAAACTTCATGACTTCTCAGCGCCTCTGCCCTCTCCTGGCTAAGGGCAAACAAAAGGAGCTGTTAACTGCCCTACTGAAGGAGAGAGGGGATGTGCTGGGGAAGAGGGGGATGTGCATGCACCTTCCACATTGAAGAAAAAGGGGGGGAGAGGGATGTGCATCTGCCACATCACTCATAAACTGGTCCAACAAGTAGAGAATCAAGTAGTGATCAGTAAGAGTCGCTCACCTTTTGTCCTGGTTTTGTTAAAAACAAGTTTCTCTTTTAGTGAATTTGCCTGTCAGCTAAAGCTTCATATTAGCTGCATTTTCCTGGAGAACCAGACACATGTTTTGGTAAACCTAGCAATGGAATGCAAACTTACTGATAAGCACGGATGGACATCTCGTGAGAGGGGCAACGAGAAACCGGTGACCAAGAAACTGACCAATTGTGTATAACATTCCATTCACGTGAATACTTCATATAAAGTGGGAGATCACGAGAGACTGAATCCAGCTCCGGTTGGCTGCAGAGTCCGATCCAGGACTTCGGGTGCTAGCTCTGCAGTTGCTGAGACTTTCAAGATTGGTTTTGTATATTTGGTATATTTTCTCTATTCTTATTTGTAGCATTAGTAAAACATTGATAATTTTTCAACTCTCTTCTCTCTGTCCTTCTTTTCCTGCCGATCGCCTGTCCTTAGTGGGAAGGGGGGAGAGGGAGGGGCAAAAGAGGGAAGTGGGGGGGGAGAGGAGGTTAACAATACATCTGCCAGGGTTTTATTGTCACCCCGCAATCTAAACCCTCGATAGATAATTGGCGCCCAACGTGAGGCAAGAGAAAGGGGTAAAGCTGAAGATTTTTGGCTTTTCTACTGCTCTGACGTACCTTTCAGTTTTCTTGGCACGGTGCCAACTCATAGAGTTGTGATACTTGTGTGTCTATTTGCTTCGGACATTATTTAGTTCTATTAAGGCAAAGTGAATTACATTGATTTAAAGATGTTACGGCATAAGTTGTATCAGTTATTTTCTACATTGTGCTCACTGATTCCATATCTGTGTTGGGCCTTCTTTTTAAATCGAAGTATTCATAATATAACAACAAGGAACCGGACAATGGTCATGGTGATACTGTGTGGTTTGTCACTGGTTTATTTAATTATATTGCAGCCGCTAATGAATTTCTACTCGCTTCTGCTTTACCTTGAAAAGCCTCCACGAGAGGTTAAAGAGCAGTACAGCTCTGTGTTTGCTAATTGGTCGAGCGAATCTTTAGAAAGGCTGACTAACAATACTTTCGTTTTTTCGCTAGGACAGTTCGCAAATGTTTTAGAGAATTTTGAATATCCTTGGAGCTTTGACAGAACTGTGATGGTGTTATCTGGTTTGCTGAATGTGTGTCAGTTTCTGTTACTCTTAAGAGAAATGGGGTCCAACAGAAGGTTTGCATCTCTTTTTAGTCCTGAGATTTGTGGTGCGTCTTCGGAAGCTTTAGCAAAAAGCACTCCGAGCCACTCGAGAAAGAGCAAAACAGCAAAAGCTGCCACTGCAGCCACTTCCCCCACAAACGCGTCTTTGCAGGCTGAAGCTACAGCTCCTACAGAGAGTTCCTCTGCCAAGGTCGCTGCAGATAACATTACTTCTCCAGCCTCAAAGGCTAACAAGGCAGCCCCCCCTTCTTCACACACTGGGCACTGTTGCTGCTGTAGCCACAGCAATCACTGTGACAGTCATTCAGACTCTGGAAATGAATCAAATGATGGTGAACCCATATCAGCATCAGTTGGTGGTTGTAAGAAAGTCACTAGAAAGACTACCTGTGCAGCAGATGATGGCACAGGGCCAACATCAACCCAAGGGTCATCATCAGGACAGGGAGGAGATGAAGTGACCACCACTCGGTCCTTTTCTCCAGGTGAGCTGAGAGATCTGCGAAAAGACTTTAGTCGTCGTGAAGGCAAGAATATTTTAACCTGGTTGCTCCGATGCTGGGACAATGGGGCAGAAACAATTGAATTGGAAGGTGGTGAAGCCAGGCAGCTGGGATCTCTGTCAAGTGATTCCACCATTGATAGGGCAATTTCAAGAGAGTCTAATGCCACTACTCTCTGGACCCGACTCCTGGCAGCTATGAAAGTAAGATTTCCCTACAAGGAAGATTGTGTATCCAAGTTAGGGAAATGTAATACTATGGAGAGAGGTATCCAGTTCCTGAGAGAATTAGCTGTGCAAGAGATCATCTATTTTGGACCAAACAGCCAAGAGGGGACAAACACAGATAGAATCAATTGTACACGACCTCTGTGGCGCAGATTTGTACAAAGTGCACCCCCTGCATATGCTAAGTCATTGGCAGGAATGGTCTGGTCAGCTGGATGTGTACAAAATATTACTGAAGTGATTGAGCAGCTCCGGAACTTTGAGGACAGCCTTGCTGGTTCTCTACGGGCTTGTGTCTCTGCTGTGGAGAAACTGTGTGAAAAATCTGATGACTGGTTTGAAAAGCTGTTGCAAGAAATCAAAGAACTCAGAGAAGACACGTACCATTCACGACCTGCACAAACCTATGTTTCAGCTATTAGGAGAAGGCATTTCCAACTGGCTTTTGTAGAGGCTGAAATGAGCCTAACTGGAAAAAACTGGCAAAAGCATCCCATTGTGACTGGTCCAGATGCTCTGTGCATCCTTCTCAGAAACTACCTCAGGAGAGGGTATTTTAAGGACCCAAAAAGGTATAGGTGGACATTTGGTATAGCAGCTGTGGACACTGAGAAAATTGAACAGCTGTCTGATTTGCCCGGTTTTTCAGATGACCCTTCTGTTGTAGGACTGCTGATGGTTGACGATCAGTACGTGCCAATTGCTACCACGACGGTGTGTCACCCGCAATATCGCACCAACTG
Organism: Columba livia; assembly: GCF_036013475.1. Classification (NCBI taxonomy): domain Eukaryota; kingdom Metazoa; phylum Chordata; class Aves; order Columbiformes; family Columbidae; genus Columba; species Columba livia. The sequence goes on along the minus strand of NC_088641.1, from coordinate 17,504,193 downwards.
AGACTCTTTGATTCCTATCCAGAAGCTGATCCATCAATTGGAAAGCCAGAATGTGATCAGTAAGACTCGCTCACCTTTTAACAGCCCAATTTGACCAGCGAAAGAAGTCTTCGAGAAAGGTGAGAGAATAATTCAGATTCTTTTGGATGCTGGTTTTGCCATAAAACGAAGCAAGGTCAAGGGACCTGCACGAGAGATCCAGTTTTTAGGAATAAAATGGCAAGATGGCCGTCGTCAGATCCCAATGGATGTGATCAACAAAATTGCAGCAATGTCTCCACCTACTAATAAAAAGGAGACACACACTTTCTTGGGCATTGTAGGTTTTTGGAGAATGCATATACCTGACTACAGCCAGATTGTGAGCCCTCTCTATCGAGTGACTCATAAAAAGAACCAATTAGAGTGGGGCCCTGAACAACGACAAGCCTTTGAACAAATTAAGCGTGAGATAACTCATGCGGTGGCCCTTGGACCAGTTCGGACTGGACGAGATGTTAAAAATGTGCTCTACACCGCAGCTGGAGATAATGGACTTACCTGGAGCCTCTGGCAGAAAGCACCAGGAGAAACCCGAGGTCGACCCTTAGGTTTTTGGAGTCAAGGATACAAAGGACCTGAGGCCAACTATACTCCAACTGAAAAAGAGATACTAGCAGCATATGAAGGAGTTCGAGCTGCTTCAGAAGTGATCGGTACTGAAACACAGCTCCTCCTAGCACCTCGACTGCCGGTGCTGACCTGGATGTTCAAAGGGACAGTTCCCTCTCCACATCATGCAACCGAGGTTACGTGGAGTAAATGGATTGCATTGATCACACAACGAGCTCAAATTGGAAATCCCAATCACTCAGGGATCTTAGAAGTGATTACAGACTGGCCAGAAAGCAAAGACTTTGGGATGTCTCCAGATGAGGAGGAAGTAAAATGTGCTGAAGAAGCACCACCGTATAATACCCTTTCAGAGACTGATAAGCAGCATGCACTGTTCACAGATAGATCCTGTCATCTTGTAGGAAAACATCGAAGGTGGAAAGCTGCTGTGTGGAGTCCCACATGACAAGTTACAGAAGCCACTGAAGGACAAGGTGAATCTAGTCAATTTGCAGAAGTGAAAGCCATCCAGCTGGCTTTGGACATTGCTGAACGAGAGAAGTGGCCAATACTTTCTCTCTATACTGACTCATGGATGGTAGCAAATGCCTTGTGGGGGTGGCTACAGCAATGGAAGAAAAACAACTGGCAGCGCAGAGGTAAACCCATTTGGGCTGCCACACTGTGGCAAGACATTGCTGCTCGGCTAGAGAGCCTGCCTGTGAAAGTTCATCATGTAGATGCTCATGTGCCTAAAAGTCGAGCCACCGAGGAACATCTAAACAACCAACAAGCGGATCAAGCTGCTAAGATTAAAGTAGCTGAAGTGGACTTGGACTGGCAACATAAAGGTGAACTTTTCCTAGCTCGGTGGGCCCATGATGCTTCAGGGCATCAAGGTAGAGATGCAACGTATAAATAGGCTCACGATCGAGGGGTGGATTTAACTATGGAAACTATTTCACAGGTTATTCATGAATGCGAAACTTGCGCCGAAATCAAACAAACGAAGCGGTTAAAGCCTGTATGGTATGGGAGGCGATGGTTAAAGTATAAGTATGGAGAAGCTTGGCAGATAGATTATATTACACTTCCACAAACACGTCAAGGTAAGCGTTATGTACTTACAATGGTGGAAGCAACCACTGGATGGTTGGAAACATATGCCGTACCTCATGCTACAGCCCAAAATACTATCTTGGGCCTTGAAAAGCAAGTCCTTTGGCGACACGGTACACCAGAAATAATTGAATCAGACAATGGTACTCATTTCAAAAACAGTCTTATAGACAATTGGGCCAAAGAACATGGTATTGAGTGGGTATATCATATTCCATATCATGCACCAGCCTCTGGGAAAATTGAAAGGTACAATGGTTTGCTAAAAACTACACTAAAGGCAATTGGTGGTGGAACCTTTAAAAACTGGGATTCACATTTAGCAAAAGCCATTTGGTTGGTCAACACCAGGGGATCAACCAATCAAGCCGGGCCTGCCCAATCAGAAATTCTACGGACTGTAGAAGGAGATAAAGTCCCTGTAGTACACATGAAAAATACGTTAGGAAAGGCAGTCTGGGTTACTCTTGCCTCAGGCAAAGGCAAACCCATTCATGGGATTGTTTTTGCCCAGAGACCTGGCAGCACCTGGTGGGTGATGCTTAAGGATGGAGAAGTTCGGTGTGTACCTCAAGGGGATTTGAGTTTAGGTGAAAATATGCAATACTGAACTGCATGATGTGAATTGCCGTACTAACAGTGTTTAATAAGTGTCTTTCAGATCAAGACAGTGATGATGAAAACAGAGCTAGCTTCTTCGAGTGGCGCCTGACAACTTCTTCGAAGTTGATGTCTTTAACCCACAAAAAGTGGTCATGAGATGCACTTGTACCATTTTTCCTGCCCTTGGAGACTGTCGTGACAAGATGAACTTAATGAACTTTTCAAAGGATGGTCCACTGATTAAGATTAGTTACTCCTGTGTATATATATTTATATGTAAATATATATGTCGTAGTAGTGATTGATTAGATTTTATTGATAGATTGTATTGATAAGGTTTAAGTATTCAGTGAATGGCATATTATAAGGGGTGGAATGTCCTGGTTTTGTTAAAAACAAGTTTCTCTTTTAGTGAATTTGCCTGTCAGCTAAAGCTTCATATTAGCTGCATTTTCCTGGAGAACCAGACACATGTTTTGGTAAACCTAGCAATGGAATGCAAACTTATTGATAAGCACAGATGGACATCTCGCGAGAGGGGCAACGAGAAACCGGTGACCAAGAAACTGACCAACTGGGTATAACATTCCATTCACGTGAATACTTCATATAAAGTGGGAGATCATGAGGATCTCGTCCCTTTTTCCCTTTTTTTGCCTTTTCCCTTCTACTTATGGCCAACATTAGGAGAGGACCTTGCTAGTCGTCCCTGCAAACTGAGGCCTGGTGAGAGACTGAATCCAGCTCCGGTTGGCTGCAGAGTCCGATCCAGGACTTCGGGTGCTAGCTCTGCAGTTGCTGAGACTTTCAAGATTGGTTTTGTATATTTGGTATATTTTCTCTATTCTTATTAGTAGCATTAGTAAAACATTGTTAATTTTTCCAACTCTCTTCTCTCTGTCCTTCTTTTCCTCCCAATTGCCTGTCCTTAGTGGGAAGGGGGGAGAGGAAGGGGCAAAAGGGGGAAGTGGGGGGGGAGAGGAGGTTAACAATACATCTGCCAGGGTTTTATTGTCACCCCACAATCTAAACCCTCGACACCTTTCAACTGTCTTATATGTCCAGTGCCAAAGCCTAATGGAGAATGTAAACTAACTGTAGACTATCGTGGCCTAAATGAAGTTATGCCACCGTTAAGTGCTGCCATGCTGGACATATTAGAACTGCAATATGAACTGGAGTCAAAGGTAGCCAAGTGGTATGCCACAACTGATATTGCTAATGCATTTTTCTCTATTCCTTTGACAGCAGAATGCAGGTTATGGCTTGCATTTACCTGGTGGGATATCCGGGACACCTGGAATCGACTACCACAGGGGTGGAAGCATAGCCTTACTATTTGCCATTGACTGGCAACATAAAGGTGAAATTTTCCTATTTCAGTGGGCCCATGATGCTTCAGGCCATCAAGGAAGGGATGCAACATGTAGATGGGCTCGTGACTGAGGGGTGGGCTTAATAATGGACATGACTTCACAGGTTATCCGTGAATGTGAAACATGTGGTGCAATCAAGCAGGCCAAAAGGTTAAAGCCTGTGTGGTATGGGGAGCGGTGGTTGAAATATAAATATGGGGAGGCCTGACAGATTGATTAGATTATATTCCCTTGAACCCGCCAAGGCAAGCACTATGTGGTTACAGTGGTGGAAGCAACCACTACATGGCTGGAAACATATATTTTTCCTCATGCCACTGCCTAGAACACTATTCTAGGCCTTGAAAAGCAAGTCCTGTGGTGATACAGTATGGTGTACTGGTAAGAATAATGGCCGAAACATTGTGGCAAAACCAGTTCATCCAGCCACAGGAGATGATACATCCAGTATAGGGTGAACTGCGATTTGCATATCAACGAGCCACAGACCAGGCCGGCTGGCCTATACCATGGGGGAAGTGCCGGAGGGCACATAGTTCCACCTTCTGATATGTCCAGCATTGCACACAAGAGAAAAAGCTGAGACCCTTCAACATGGTCTGGGACTTGTCAAGACTTGTCAATCTTTTGCAATCACCCCTCCCCCCCAGACTTTCCTCTACTCGAAGGGCTATAAAAAAGCTCACCTAAAATAGCACAGGCAGGGAACCCACCACCCTGAGGACCCTTCACCCACCAGCCTTGCCACGGGAACTGGACCGGACACCGGAGGACGCTGAGCTCCTGAACCACAAACCCCAGCATCCTCGCCGTGGGACACCGGAGGCCATACATCATCATACAAGTCTTGTCATCCTCGCTATGGAGCCATAAGAGGGGCTGGATCCCTCACCCTTTTCTTTCTTCCTTTCTCTCTGCTCTTTCCTTCTCTCTTTTTTCTTCTATATCCCTATTTCTTTGTCTCTTCTTCTGTGAGTGATGATATCTTACTCCCTCTCATACCTTAGTTTTCCTTCCCTCTCTACCACTCTCTCTCCTTTTGAACATATAAGAATAACATCATCTTAAGCTCTGCTGTTGGATTCTTGTTAAATTCTGTATTATAGCTACTAATGGTTGCCAATACATCGCTTGTAGAAGGACTTTTGCTGTTATACTTTTGCCAAGCCACTGTTTGCTGTAATTAGTATTCCAAAACATGCTTTTAGTAAACTCATAATTGAATTGGACCCCTGGAGTGATTGTCTGTCATTCACTTTGCATAACTGCACAGAATTAACCCAGAGTTAACTCACACCTGGTCTCATCTGTTGAGTCGGGGCGCGTGTTGTGTTCAGAGTTAACTCATCCCTCATCCCATCTGTTGGGACGGGACACACGGCACTCTAGAAAGAATAGAGTCAGACAGTAGGACTCATTTTAAAAATAGTCTCATAACCAACTGGGCCAAAGAACATGGCATTGAATGGATATATCATATCCCCGATCATGTACCAGCCTCTGGGAAGACTGAACGATACAACAGCTTGTTAAAAACTACCCTGAAGGCAACGGGAGGTGAAACCATTAAAAAACTGGGACAAACATCTGGCACAAGGCACCTGGTTAGTTAACACCAGGGTATCAATCAACTGAGCTGGCCCTGCTGTCAGACCTTTTACATACAGCAGAAGGGGATAAAGTCTCTGTGGTGCGTAGAAGGAATATGAGGAATGTGTTAGGAAAAGCTGTCTGGGTTATTCCTGCTTTGGGCAAAAGCAAACCCACTCGTGGAATTGTTTTTGCTCAAGGACCTGCATGTACTTGGTGGGTGATGCTGAAGGATGGTGAAGTCTAATGTATACCTCAAGGAGATTTGATTCTGGGTGAGAATACTCATTTTCAAACCATATGATGTTAATTTCTGTGTGATACTAACAGTGTTGCATAAGTGTCTTTCAGGTTGATGCAGTGGTGGTGATGAACCCTGAGCTAGCTTCATCGAGTGGCATCCAGTAACTTCCCCAAGACTGACATCTCTGACCTGCAGTTTGTGGGCATGAACTGCACCAGATTACACACTACCTCTCCTGCCTAGAGAGACTGCTGTGACAGGCAGAGACCTGCAGTCATGAACTAAATGAACTTAATAAACGTCTTGTGTAGAAAGATGAATCATGAACTAGTGATATGTGTGTGTATATACATTTGAAGACAGGCAGAAAGCAGTAGTGATTTGGGTGTGACGTAAATGGTGTGGAATAAGGGGCGGAATATCCTGGTTATGTTTAAAACAAGACCAGTTCTCTTTTAGTGAATTTTTCTTTCAGCTAAGTTCTTCTAAGTAACTGTACTTTTCTGAATTTGGCTGCATGTTTTTTCAGACACTGTTCGCTTTGGAGCTGATAATGGTAGCAATGGTATGCAGAAGAGCCCCAGGTTTAGACTTATTGCTATGGCATCCAATGTTACTGATAAATTTTGCACATCACATAAGTGAGAGGGGCATATTTGCAAGGAGGGGCAGACAGAACAGGTGACTAAAATTGACCAACTAAGTATTCCATCTCGTACACATCATGCACCCTATAAAAATGGGAGATCATGAGGGTTTTGCTCTTTTTGACCATGGCCAGCATCTGAAGAGGACCCTGGCTGTCATGCCTGTGATCCTAGGCGTAGTTCCAGACCCTGTATCCCTGAATCCAGTTCTGGTTTACTTCTGAGTCCAGCCCAGGACTTCCAGGTGCCTGCCCTGCAGCTGCTGGAGCAGAGCCAGCTCTGCCACGGGCAACGCTGCACTACACTGGGAAATTCAAGATTGGTTTTGTATATTTTGTATTGTTTTCTCTATTTATTAGTAGCATTAGTAAAGCATTTTTGACATTCCAACTTGCAAGTCTCTCTCCCTTTTCCTCCTATTACCTTTCCTTAGTGGGGAGGGTGGGGGGTTAACAGAGAGCATCTGCCATGGTTTATTGTCACCCTGCAGTAAACCGCGGCATTCGAAAACCAGACAGGAGGTGGTGCCTAACAATTGATAATCGGTGTGTGAATGCTAATACAGCCCCGCTAACAGCTGCTGTACCAAACATTGCAAACTTAACAGCTACTTTGCAAGTAGCTGCACACCCATGAATGGCAGCACTTGATGTAAAAGATATGTTCTTCATGGTTCCCTTGCAGGAAGAGGATATCTTTTACTTGGGAAGGTATACAGTGTACCTTTAACAGACTCCCACAGGGATATAAACACTCACCCACAATTGCTCATGCCGCACTTGCTGAACTCTTACAGAGAATCCCACTCCCTCAAGATATAAAAATGCACCAATGAAAAGGTGAGAGAAGCAGCAGCAGCAGTTTGGCAAGCTCTACACAAAGCAAATCTTGAGATTCCATCTGGAAAATGTAAAGGACCAAGTAGAGAAGTGAAATCTTTAGGTACTTGGTGGATTGAATGTAGTGCAGCAATTTCACTGGATACCTTAAGTAAGATAAAGAAATCACAGATGTCCCAAGCTAAGAAAGAGTTAGAACTTTAGGAAACTGGAAAAAGCACTGCAAGGTCTGTCTGGGAGGAAAGGATTGGCAAAAGGCCTTCAGCTGCTTCTCCTGGTTCAGAGGGCCTACAGCTGCTCCTTCTATGATGTTTGCAAGGGGGCTGCAAAAGTAGTAGCATGTCTTCACCCTGGCACACATGGGACTGCTGCCATTTTTGCTGCTGGTGTTCACTGAACTCTAGGCACCAGAGGGAAGAGTCTGTACAACCCAACAGCTACTGCCTTCCAGTTGCTAGTGTGGAGACTAAAAATTGCACGGATCAAAATCCTTGCAAGAAGTCTTTAAAATAGAGTGACATGGTTCTTCCTTCAAATGTCATACTGAACTTACTTAAAAAAGAAATCTTCAAGTACTTTGATAAATTCCACATAAAATGCAACTTCCGTTGATCATTCTGTACGTATCTTGTTCTTCAGATTTTGCTCATTTATATGAAAAATCCAAACTAAAACAAATTATAAGACAATTTTAGAAGTACTTGAAGTAATCACTCCCTTTCCTTTACTCTTGGCTTCTTTAATTTAATATTTTTTTTGTTTGTTTTATGGTTGTATATCAGTTTTGAGAAAGTACTGAAAACAAGTGACTGCATTCCTGACATGTTAGGAGTGGCCAATAAGGCTGAAGCCCTGAAATTACATCCATGGAGCCAGTTGTTTTCAATGACAACAGAAGATTAATGGTCACAACTCTTTCTTTATTTAGCCTAATTAAATTGAAAAGAAAGACTTAACACCCACATCTACACCTCAGACTCATATTTGGTTTGAAAATTTTGCTTATTCTTCTCATCTTGCAGCTGAATCAGACCCTTATAAAATACCAGAGACGCTAAAAACAAGCATGCCAGAACTGTCAGTAGTGCTGTACCAGCAAGTCTGAGATGATAGATATGTTTCAAAAACAGCTGTGCACTGCATAGGGAGGAGGCTTTGCTGTACTCTCTTCCACTGAGTCAATCCAGTGTTTGGGTTTGTCCTGGTTTTGCTAAAAACAAGTTTCTCTTTTAGTGAATTTGCCTGTCAGCTAAAGCTTCATATTAGCTGCATTTTCCTGGAGAACAAGACACATGTTTTGGTAAACCTAGCAATGGAATGCAAACTTATTGATAAGCACGGATGGACATCTCGCGAGAGGGGCGACGAGAAACAAGTGAGCAAGAAACTGACCAACTGTGTATAACATTCCATTCACGTGAATACTTCATATAAAAGTGGGAGATCACGAGGATCTCGTCCCTTTTCCCTTTTTCCCTTCTGCTTATGGCCAACATTAGGAGAGGACCTTGCTAGTCGTCCCTGCAAACTGAGGCCTGGTGAGAGACTGAATCCAGCTCCGATTGGCTGCAGAGTCCGATCCAGGACTTTGGTTGCCGGCTCTGCAGTTGCTGAGACTTTCAAGATTGGTTTTGTATATTTTGTATTATTTTCTCTATGCTTATTAGTAGCATTAGTAAAACACTGTTAATTTTTCCAACTCTCTTCTCTCTGTCCTTCTTTCCTCCCAATCGCCTCTCCTTAGTGGAAAGGGGGAAGAGGGAGGGTCAAAAAGGGGGAAGGGGGGGGGAAGAGGGGGTTAACAATACATCTGCCAGGGTTTTATTGTCACCCCGCAATCTTAACCCTCGACAGGTAATTGGCGCCCAACGTGGGGCAAAGAGAAAGGGGTAAATTTGGAGATTTTTGGCTTTTCTACTGCTCTGACGTACCTTTCAGTTTTCTTGGCACGGTGCCAACTCTTAGAGTTGTGATACTCGCGTGTCTGTTTGCTTTGGATATTATTTAGTTGTATTAAGGCAAAGTGAATTACACTGATTTAAAGATGTTATGGCATAAGTTGTATCAGTTATTTTCTACATTGTGCTCACTGATTCCATATCTGTGTTGGGCCTTCTTTTTAAATCGAAGTATTCATTATATAACAACAAGGAACTGGACAATGGTCATGATGATACTGTGTGGTTTGTCACTGGTTTATTTCATTATACTGCAGCCGCTAATGAATTTCTACTCGCTTCTGCTTTACCTTGAAAAGCCTCCAGGAGAGATTAAAGAGCAGAACGGCTCTGTGTTTGCTAATTGATCGAGCGAATCTTTAGAAAGGCTGACTAACAATACTTTCGTTTTTTCGCTAGGACAGTTCGCAAATGTTTTAGAGAACTTTGAATATCCTTGGAGTTTTGATAGAACTGTGATGGTGTTATCTGGTTTGCTGAATGTGTGTCAGTTTGTGCTTCTGTTAAGAGAAATGTTCAACAGAAGGTTTGCGTCTCTTTGTTGTCCTGAGATTTGCGGTGCGTCTTCGGAAGCTTTAGCAAAAAGCACTCCGAGCCACTCGAGAAAGAGCAAAACAGCAAAAGCTGCCCCTGCAGCCACTGCCCCCCCAATGGCGGCTTCGCAGGCTGAAGCTACAGCTCCTACAGAGAGTTCCTCTGCCAAGGTCGCTGCAGATAACATTACTTCTCCAGCCTCAAAGGCTAACAAGGCAGCCCCCCCTTCTTCACACACTGGGCACTGTTGCTGCTGTAACCACTGTGACAGTCATTCAGACTCTGGAAATGAATCAAATGATGGTGAACCCATATCAGCATCAGTTGGTGGTTGTAAGAAAGTCACTAGAAAGACTACCTGTGCAGCAGATGATGGCACAGGGCCAACATCAACCCAAGGGTCATCATCAGGACAGGGAGGAGATGAAGTGACCACCACTCGGTCCTTTTCTCCAGGTGAGCTGAGAGATCTGCGAAAAGACTTTAGTCGTCGTGAAGGCAAGAATATTTTAACCTGGTTGCTCCGATGCTGGGACAATGGGGCAGAAACAATTGAATTGGAAGGTGGTGAAGCCAGGCAGCTGGGATCTCTGTCAAGTGATTCCACCATTGATAGGGCAATTTCAAGAGAGTCTAATGCCACTACTCTCTGGACCCGACTCCTGGCAGCTATGAAAGTAATATTTCCCTACAAGGAAGATTGTATATCCAAGTTAGGGAAATGGAATACTATGGAGAGAGGTATTCAGTTCCTGAGAGAATTAGCTCTGCGAGAGATCATCTATTTTGGATCATACAACCAAGAGGGGACAGACCCAGATAGAATCAATTGTACACAATCTCTGTGGCGCAGATTTGTACAAAGTGCACCACCTGCATTTGCTAAGTCATTGGCAGGAATGGTCTGGTCAGCTAGAGGTGTACAAGAGATGACTGAAGTGATTGAGCAGCTTCGGAACTTTGAGGACAGCCTTGCTGGTTCTCTACGGGCTTGTGTCTCTGCTGTAGAGAAACTGTGTGAAAAATCTGATGACTGGTTTGAAAAGCTGTAGCAAGAAATCAAAGAACTCAGAGAAGACACGTACCATTCACGACCTGCACAAACCTGTGTTTCAGCTATTAGGAAAAGGCGTTTCCAATCTCGAGAGAGAGGACAGAGGCAGCCCACAAAAAAAGGTTCACTGTGGTTCTTCCTACATGAGCAGGGAGAAAACATGAATAAGTGGCATGGAAGACCTACCTCAGAACTTCAGGAACGAGTACGTGAGATAAAAGGAAAAACTCCTAGGAAGGTGGCTGCTCCAGTTTACAAAAGGAGCAGAAGAGATTCTGATGCTCTTGAAGGAACCTCTAATTCACACCCAGAGACTGTGCAAAACAGAAATTAGAGCTGCCCTGCCTCCAACCAGGTGGAGGAAAGGGATAACAGAGTTTATTGGACTATACAAATACGATGGCCTGGTACACACACACCCTCAGGAGTACAAAGCTTTAGTGGACACTGGTGCTCAGTGCACAATAATTCCTTCTAATTATAAAGAAACGCAATCCATCAATATTGTTGGAGTGACTGGGGGATCCCAGGAACTGACTGTTGTAGAGGCTGAAATGAGCCTAACTGGAAAAAACTGGCAAAAGCATCCCATTGTGACTGGTCCAGATGCCCCGTGCATCCTTGGCATAGATTACCTCAGGAGAGGGTATTTTAAGGACCCAAAAGGGCATAGGTGGGCATTTGGTATAGCAGCTGTGGACACTGAGAAAATTGAACAGCTGTCTGATTTGCCTGGTCTTTCAGATGATCCTTCTGTTGCAGGACTGCTGATGGTTGACGATCAGCAGGTGCCAATTGCTACCATGACAGTGCATCGTCGGCAATATCGCACCAATCGAGACTCTTTGATTCCGATCCAGAAGTTGATCCGTCAATTGGAAAGCCAGGGTGTGATCAGTAAGACTCGCTCACCTTTTAACAGCCCAATCTGGCCAGTGCGTAAGTCTAGTGATGAGTGGAGACTAACTGTGGACTATCGTGGCCTGAATGAAGTTACGTGTGGCAGATTGCAACCCCCCTCCCTCCTTCAGTATGGCACATCTCCCTCTTCCTCTGCTACTTGAGGCTAACAGCTTCTTTTGTTTGGCCCAGAGCACCCTGGCTCCTGGGACATTAGAAGACGGGAGTGCCAAGGCACACTGAGCCACGCCCAGTGTGGGGGATGTTTGGAGGCTTCAGGGGCACCCACAGCCAGTGTGGGGGGTGCAGAGAAGCTTCTAGAGTGCCTACAGTCAGATCTGATCAGCCAGTATAAAAATGGGACTCTCGTCGAGACTCCGTCCATTTGCCGCGGGTCTCTCGGAGCACGAGCAAGATGCTGCCGCTGAGAGCACCCCTCCCCGGGATGGGGACTCCGCTTGCCTCGCCGCCACGGGTGTAAGTCAACTTCTCTCAGGATTGCGAGTATATTTACACTTTTCGTGCACATTTGCACGTATAACTTTCTGCGCTCCATATGAGCGCGTGTAAAATTAATCCTCGCAGAATCGCGGGTGTATTTTCTTTCCGTGCACACTTGCACAAGTATTTTATTCCTCGCACAATCGCGAGTGGCCGCCGAGAGCCCCTCGCACAATCGCGAGTGTATTTTCCTCCCGTGCTTCCACATAAGCACGTGTAGGATTCCGCGCACATTTTCACGTATAAAATAACTCTCGCAGGACTGCGAGCGTATTATAAATTTACTCTCGTGGAATCGCGAGTGCACACTTTCCGTACTCACTACGAGTACGTGTATCTCTATAAAAATAATCCCACACCGTGTTTAGGCAAGTGTGTACTCCTCCGGGACTCGGGGACGGCTCCGGCATTGTTTTGAGTGAAGCCACGTGCATGCACTCCGTGGACCGCCCCTCTCAATAATTTCCTCCACTGATATCCGAACCTGTATTTAAGTCACTTTTGGAGTGCTAAAACCCTGTTCCTCGCCGGTCTAATAAAAGTTGTTTTTGGACCTTGTTGTCCCTTATATTGACCTGTGGGTTGCCTCCGTGACATTACGCCACCACTGAGTGCTGCTGTGCCTGACATGCTAGAACTGCAATTTGAACTGGAGTCAAAGGCAGCTAAGTGGTATGCCACAATTGAGATTGCTAATGCATTTTTCTCTATTCCTGTAGCAGCAGAGTGCAGGCCGCAGTTTGCTTTCACCTGGAGAGGCATCCAGTACACGTGGAATCGCTTGCCCCAGGGGTGGAAACACAGTCCTACCATCTGCCATGGACTGATCGAGACCACGATGGAGCAAGGTAAAGCTCCAGAACACTTGCAATATATTGATGACATCATCGTATGGGGCGATACAGCGAAAGAAGTCTTCGAAAAAGGTGAGAGAATAATTCAGATTCTTTTGGATGCTGGTTTTGCCATAAAACGAAGCAAGGTCAAGGGACCTGCACGAGAGATACAGTTTTTAGGAATAAAATGGCAAGATGGCCCTCGTCAGATCCCAATGGATGTGATCAACAAAATTGCAGCAATGTCTCCACCTACTAATAAAAAGGAGACACAGACTTTCTTGGGCGTTGTAGGTTTTTGGAGAATGCATATTCCTGACTACAGCCAGATTGTGAGCCCTCTCTATCGAGTGACTCATAAAAAGAACCAATTAGAGTGGGGCCCTGAACAACGACAAGCCTTTGAACAAATTAAGCGTGAGATAACTCATGCGGTGGCCCTTGGACCAGTTCGGACTGGATGAGATGTTAAAAATGTCCTCTACACCGCAGTTGGAGATAATGGACTTACCTGGAGCCTCTGGCAGAAAGCACGAGGAGAAACCCGAGGTCGACCCTTAGGTTTTTGAAGTCGAGGATACAAAGGATCTGAGGCCAACTATACTCCAACTGAAAAAGAGATACTAGAAGCATATGAAGGAGTTCGAGCTGCTTCAGAAGTGATCGGTACTGAAGCACAGCTCCTCCTGGCACCTCGACCGCCGGTGCTGAGCTGGATGTTCAAAGGGACAGTTCCCTCTCCACATCATGCAACCGAGGTTACGTGGAGTAAGTGATTACAGACTGGCCAGAAAGCAAAGACTTTGGGATGTCTCCAGATGAGGAGGAAGTAAAACGTGCTGAAGAAGCACCACCGTATAATACTCTTTCAGAGACTGATAAGCAGTATGCACTGTTCACAGATGGATCCTGTCATCTTGTAGGAAAACATCGAAGGTGGAAAGCTGCTGTGTGGAGTCCCACACGACAAGTTACAGAAGCCACTGAAGGACAAGGTGAATCTAGTCAATTTGCAGAAGTGAAAGCCATCCAGCTGGCTTTGGACATTGCTGAACGAGAGAAGTGGCCAATACTTTCTCTCTATACTGACTCATGGATGGTAGCAAATGCCTTGTGGGGGTGGCTACAGCAATGGAAGAAAAACAACTGGCAGCGCAGAGGTAAACCCATTTGGGCTGCCACACTGTGGCAAGACATTGCTGCTCGGCTAGAGAGCCTGCCTGTGAGAGTTCGGCATGTAGATGCTCATGTGCCTAAAAGTCGAGCCACCGAGGAACATCTAAACAACCAACAAGCGGATCAAGCTGCTAAATTAAAGTAGCTGAAGTGGACTTGGACTGGCAACATAAAGGTGAACTTTTCCTAGCTCGGTGGGCCCACGATGCTTCAGGGCATCAAGGTAGAGATGCAACGTATAAATAGGCTCACGATCGAGGGGTGGATTTAACTATGGACACTATTTCACAGGTTATTCATGAATGTGAGACTTGCGCCGAAATCAAACAAGCGAAACGGTTAAAGCCTGTATGGTATGGGAGGCGATGGTTAAAGTATAAGTATGGAGAAGCTTGGCAGATTGATTATATTACACTTCCACAAACACGTCAAGGTAAGCGTTATGTACTTACGATGGTGGAAGCAACCACTGGATGGTTGGAAACATATGCCGTACCTCATGCTACAGCCCGAAATACTATCTTGGGCCTTGAAAAGCAAGTCCTTTGGCGACACGGTACACCAGAAATAATTGAATCAGACAATGGTACTCATTTCAAAAACAGTCTTATAGACAATTGGGCCAAAGAACATGGTATTGAGTGGGTATATCATATTCCATATCATGCACCAGCCTCTGGGAAAATTGAAAGGTACAATGGTTTGCTAAAAACTACACTAAAGGCACTTGGTGGTGGAACCTTTAAAAACTGGGATTCACATTTAGCAAAAGCCACTTGGTTGGTCAACACCAGGGGATCAACCAATCGAGCCGGGCCTGCCCAATCAGAAATTCTACGGACTGTAGAAGGAGATAAAGTCCCTGTAGTACACATGAAAAATACGTTAGGAAAGGCAGTCTGGGTTACTCCTGCCTCAGGCAAAGGCAAGCCCATTCGTGGGATTGTTTTTGCCCAGAGACCTGGCAGCACCTGGTGGGTGATGCTTAAGGATGGAGAAGTTCGGGGTGTACCTCAAGGGGATTTGAGTTTAGGTGAAAATATTCAATACTGAACTGCATGATGTGAATTGCCATGCTAACAGCGTTTAAGTGTTTTTCAGATCAAAACAGTGATGATGAAACCAGAGCTAGCTTCTTCGAGTGGCGCCTGACAACTGCTTCGAAGTTGATGTCTTTAACCCACAAACAGTGGTCATGCGATGCACTTGCACCATTTTTCCTGCCCTTGGAGACTGTCGTGACAAGATGAACTTAATGAACTTTTTAAAGGATGGTCCACTGATTAATTACTCCTGTGTATATATGTACATATGTATATATATATATATAGTAGTAGTGATTAATTAGATTGTATTGATAGATTGTACTGATAAGGTTTAAGCATTCAGTGAATGGCATATTATAAGGGGTGGAATGTCCTGGTTTTGCTAAAAAAAGTTTCTCTTTTAGTGAATTTGCCTGTCAGCTAAAGCTTCATATTAGCTGCATTTTCCTGGAGAACCAGACACATGTTTTGTTAAACCTAGCAATGGAATGCAAACTTATTGATAAGCACGGATGGACATCTTGCAAGAGGGGCGACGAGAAACAAGTGAGCAAGAAACTGACCAACTGTGTATAACATTCCATTCACGTGAATACTTCATATAAAAGTGGGAGATCACGAGGATCTCGTCCCTTTTCCCTTTTTCCTTTCTGCTTATGGCCGACATTAGGAGAGGACCTTGCTAGTCGTCCCTGCGAACTGAGGCCTAGTGAGAGACTGAATCCAGCTCCGATTGGCTGCAGAGTCTAATCCAGGACTTTGGTTGCCGGCTCTGCAGTTGCTGAGACTTTCAAGATTGGTTTTGTATATTTTGTATTATTTTCTCTATTCTTATTAGTAGCATTAGTAAAACATTGTTAATTTTTCCAACTCTCTTCTCTCTGTCCTTCTTTCCTACCGATCGCCTCTCCTTAGTGGAAAGGGGGAAGAGGGAGGGGCAAAAAGGGGGAAGGGGGGGGGAAGAGGGGGTTAACAATACATCTGCCAGGGTTTTATTGTCACCTCTCAATCTTAACCCTCGACAAGGTTTTACAATATAAATAAGAATTTCTGAAACTACAACAATTCTTTTTGATGAACGCTTTTACAAGCCAAACTGCCCTACTTCTTTTAATGCTGCAACATTGTTGCTCCGAGACTAGTTTAAAAATACTGACTTGTGCACTGGAATGATGTGTGCTATGGTTTCATCACAAGTTATGGGCATTATGTAAGATTTACAGGTCAATGTTTTGTGGCCTCTGTTATGTAGAGATTAGATCACAGCAGGTCCTCATAACCTGATGCTAAGAACTACTATATTTTGCAGAGGTTAAACATTTATTCAGAAAGCAGAGGAGCAAGTTAAACAAGCAGGTAGTGTATTTCAATTGCAGTATTCTGTGTGAGCTTACTAAGTGCTCTCGCCATCCCTAGCAGTGTGTATTTTACAGTTGTGTATGGATCATATGTAGGAGGTAGTGGTGGTGGTTGGGTTGTATTTTCTCTCTCTCTTTCAAATGATGTAAGGAACCAACATGGAAGAGTCACCTGCATTCAATGTGGCACATTACTGAATGATTAGAAGGAACATTGCCTCCTCTATGAGTGCTACCTTTTGCACCAAAATCCTATGATCTTCCTGCTTTTACTTCACCTGTCTTGTAACTACACTTGGTGGGTAAAAAAGCACAGAAAACAGATGTTTTATAGTGCAGGCCCCTGTTAATAGCCTGCCACTCCCATTTTTTGGTAACTGCAGCTCCTTACACTTCTGCCTTCCCTGCCTGGAAGTATGACCCTTTAAAATCCTAGACAAAATCCTCTTAACAAAGAAATGTGAGGAGTTAATATCAGAAATAGTGTGGCCAGTAGGACTAGGGAAGTGATCGTCCCCCTGTACTCAACACTAGTGAGGCCCCACCTCGAATCCTGTGCTCAATTTTGGGCCTCTTGCTACAAGGAAGACACTGAGGTGCTGGAGCGACTTCAGAGGACGGCAACAAAGCTGGTAAAGGGTCTGGAGCACAAGTCCTGTGAGGAGCAGCTGAGGAAACTGGGGTCGTTTAGCCTGGAAAAAAGGAGACTGAGTGGAGACCTTATTGCTCTCTACAAGTACCTGAAAGGAGGTTGTAGCATGGAAGGTGTTGGTCTCTTCTCCCAAGTAGCAAGTGGTAGGGCAAGAGGAAATAGCCTCAAGTTGTACCAGGGGAGGTTTAGATTGGATATTAGGAAAAAATTATTCACGAAAAGGGTTGTCAGGCATTGGAACAGGCTGCCCAGGGAAGTGGTGGAGTCGCCATCCCTGGATGTATTTAAAAAAGCATGTAGACATGTTGCTTAGGGACATGGTTTAGAGGTGGACTTAACAGTGTTAGGTTAACAGTTGGACTCGATGAAATTAAAGGTCTTTTCCAACCAAAATGATTCTATGATCCCTTTTCCACTTGTTTTTCCAGCAGGACAGCTGTTTGTGGAGATGTTATCATGGCACTGTCTCCCCTCTTGTCCACATGAACTTCTTTATGTAGGAAGCCCAAATCAACCAGGCGAGCAGACATGGTAGTCAGATGCATAGGTGTATGAATCCCATTTTTGAAGAATATCATATTCAGGCTGCATATCAGCTAGATCTTCCAACACTATATTTGCATGTATTAAAAAAATAGAACAACGAAACAAACTGCCTTCAGCTAGTGATAAAAGGCATTGCTAACTGTGATTTCAAAACTCAGCAAAGACATTCTTGTTGATACCATACTTTTTTTCTTGCACTATTTGCAGAAACACAGTAGGCAGCAGTGAATTTGGTCTTCCATTTCGATTATTAAAAATTGTATATTTGTAATGAAACAGAACAGTTGGAATTGTATCTGAAAGTCTCATCAGATTCATGTCCATATGTGCAAAGAACCCTTTGTTTTTGCCTAATTATGATGCTGTTCACTACAAGATGAAGAATTATACTTTAAATAACTGAGTCTGGAACATTTCACAAATATAAGACTTCAACATAGAGCACAGAATAATCAGTTTTCAAAAGGAAAAAAATTAAGTGTTTTTTACAATTTGATCTTCAGCTATTTTTTTAAAATGTAGTTACTCTTCTTCCCTATGTTTAACTAGCTAACACACTACCTAAAAACCAAGCAGCTGCAGACAAACTAGTTTTGATATTGAACCACATCTAGGTTTTATACTGTTGCTTATAGATATTATTGTAATCATAGAATCATAAAATGGGCAGGGACATCTTCCACTAGACTGGGTTGCTCAAAGCCCCATTCAACCTGGCCTTGAAAACTTCCAGGGATGTGGCATCCACAACTTGTCTGGGCAACCTGTTCCAGTGCCTCACTACCCTCATAGTGAAGAATTTCTTCCTTATATCTAATCTGAAGTGTTGATGAGATGTGCTGTCACAGGAAAAAAAAAAACCAAACACAACACAATTTTACATTGACTTTGGCTCAGACTAGCATTGACTGCTAGCAGAGGGAGAAGTCTTCAGGCAGACAAAGGTGAGGTACAAACAAAGACACAAACACACAAATGGCTAATTGTGGTTAGAGGTATCCAGTCAACGCACATTATGCTGTGCCCAAGTGTGTCCACACAGATTTACTTGAGAAGTAAAAAAAAAAACCAACAATGCAGTATGGTCTTCTCTTTCAGCCTTCAGACAATGGAGTAAGGAAACATGGTCACATTTAGCTGAAGTGCAGTTTGACAGACAATAAGTAAGAGAACAGGCTCATGCTATTTGATGGAGACATCCCAGATAAACTTTTCCCCCCTTTTTATGTTACTCTCCTTTGAGTTATAGTGAATTTTAAAGTTTTCTTTATGAGTTCTGAACACCGTACTATCTTTACAACTAAGAAAAACATTTTCTTCTCCACAGTGTTTTATCACATCATACATGCTTGTATATTTTAAAGCTTTACTGCTGGAGAAAATTCCAAGTGAGGTGTTTTGCCACTACCAAAATAAAACTTCCTACCTGAGAATTTCAAAACAGGCTTGTTTATTTAAAAAGGTTTGAAAGGTATCCTAAATCAAGAGTTACATGTCTAATGAACTCCAATACAGAAGTCAGTCAAAAAAAGTCAGACTATCCTATGAAACATTTTAAATTTCAACATACTGCAGTACCTCATGTCAGAGGACATCTGTAACAAGGCACAGTTTCCTACATCTGAGCTGCTGTTACTGGGGCTTGGTTGCAGTACTTTAGCATTTTGGCCTGCTGGGAGTTCCCACCTCAGCTCTGGCAGAGGCAGCTCCATTGGTCTTTTTCTGGGGAGATTTTGCACTGAAGAAATTTTATTATCTTGAAGTAAGGAAACAGAAACCCGAAAACTATTTATCTAATTGTTTATAATTCAACCTTCACATCTGTTGCCAAAATGCTCACACTTAATGTGCAAACATCACATCACAGAAAATTATTAATTCTCAGTTTTTAATTATTAATTCTCTAAATTTTTAAAATTTTAAAATAAAAATAGTGTACAAACTATGGAACTATTTTCATAAGATATCTTAGAAAGCATTAATGTAAAATATATTTTTGACCAAAAAAAAGTTTATTTGGAAACCTTCAGGTTGTTCTAGTTAATTAGTAACTTACAAATATAAATACGACAGCAGAATAACTTTAAGAAGTTTAAGTACATTTTAACAATTCATCCCCTTTGATAGGATTATGCTTCAGGAGGCTTTTAATGCCCATAGAGATGAACTGTACACACTACAGGAAAAACAAACAAACAAACAAACAGGAAAAAAACCCACAAAAAACCAAAGCAAACAAAAAAAGCACAAAAAACCCACCAAAAACCAAAATCAAACCAAACCAAAACAACCCCCACAAATACAACAACAACAACAAAATCAAAGCAGGCAATACCATAACCCTCTGTTTAAATTAAACACAGCTCAATGCAATATTCTTATGGAAATATATAAATACTTTTTCTTTCTGTGTTACAGGTATACAATAAAAATCAGATTTCCATGTCTATTCAGTGACCTACAACCACTAGAACCTTCAAATATGTAGCAGCATGTCACTAAATTTAAAAAAAACAAAAAAGACCACACGGGACAAGGAGAAGAAGTCTTGAGATTCTCCTTTATCCCTTCCCTCCTCAGAATGATTAATTTACATAATCTCTTGTAATGCTGTTTTAGGGATGCTGACAGCCTAGTATTGGAACAATTTTTCAGTTAAATCTATGAGACACCTGTCTTCCCCCTCCCCCCAAGACATTACATCTTGTGCTAAAACACCCTATTCAGTGGCAAAATGGCACTGATATGTTTTTTGGCATAAATTACATTTCTCCAATAAAATAGTGTATTTTACAAAGCAATTCAAGCAAAATGTGCAATTTCTGCATGCTGTGGCATTGCTATTCATCTATGCTACACAGTCCATAGAAAATCCACATAGTTTACTGAACATACAAATCTGTTGAAAATGAAACTAGAAAACCAGAATCAGGAGTTAAACAAAAAACAAGGAGATGGGGGGCTTCTAGCAAAATACAAACATGGTTTCTAGCACATCCCAAAGGTCATTTACAGTTCTCAGATTTCGCTCTCACCTAGTATACCTTTAATAAACACATGAAAATAGAAGTATAAATGAAAAAAAGTTATGGGACTTGCTCGACAGAAAAACCCTGAATAATAGGACTTCCATGCAGCCCTGCTAGGAGGTAAGCAGAAACCTCAGAGATATTCCAAAGCCCGGCAAGAATTCTTCCACTGTGATTGATGAGCTTGAGCTCACACTTAAAAGGCAACACTAGCTTCCTGAAGTCCAAAAATCCAAATACCTAGACCAGGACACAGACTAAGAAGCAGCAACAACTCTTTCACTAAGCTTTGATTATTACCTATTTCTCAAATAGCTATATTTGTTTTCAGGCACCTAGTAAAGGTGCTATAGTTTGTTGTTTTTTTTCAGCTTTTCACTGCAAATTACAACTCTCTTGTTCAAGACCACAAGATATGTTTTGAAATAAAATGATAAAGTGACAAGCAGTATTCTCACTGCCACCTTTTTAAATGTTTATAAGGGCAGCTTACCTCAGTGTGCTAAGCCACTGTGCCTGAAACTACCCAATACTTTAGCACTTAACTGTCTTTAGAAAAAACACCACCATCAGGCACAGTGGCTTGGCACACTGAGGTAAGCTGTGTTAGGCACCTCAAAGCCTGACCATCTCCAGCCCCAAGAAATGTCCATGACAGCTGTAAGCATTCAGCATCTTTGAATTTCAGAGAGCTGAAAAAGTATCTCTCTCCAAAGGGACACTTGCAGCACACATCTTTGTCCTCCTCCCCACTCAGTGGAGAGAAACAGGCCCTCAGGGAAGTAACTGGGAGCCCTTTAGTTAGCTCTCTGCCCTTCAGAAAGGGCTTATCCCTTTACACTGACTGTAAAGGCAGACTACAAAACTTAGCCAGCTAATTTAGTTGACTAAATGCAATTGGTTTCACAGCCAGCCTGCCAGCCTCTCCTTCCCACAAAGGCTTTCGCCTCAGAGCAGTCTGAGTATTTTGTGTTATCATGTTTAATCATTCAGGAGTTTTCTTTGCCACAGCAACCAAATTGTATTTGTATATAGTGTAAATAAAAGCTATATGCTTTATCATTTGTTTGACAGTATCACAAATAGTTACAACTGCAAAAAATACAAAGTGGGTGGTCTGTCAGTTTCCCTTGCTACCCGTTCTAGGGGAAGTGGAAGGATTCCTTGTTAGGATTAATATAAACACATTTTTTATTTACTACTGTTTTCTTTTGATGGATTATCATGAAGCAGATAAAACCCCAAAATAAAAACTTTTGAAAGGGATATTTTAAAAAAGAGATTGATAGAATTAGAAATTCACAGTTTAAGCCAACATCAAATTCCTTCAACAACAGAATCCCTTCATTGGTCAATTAAAATGAAAGTCATGTGAGCTTAATGTGGAAATATGTAAATTAATTATAGAAATGTTATATGTTATGTACAGTACATACTTTACATACTTGATGCACACTTGTTGAAATCAACTGACATACACTTTCAGGAAAAAAATTGTTTTATAACTGAATTTCACAGTATCACAGTATGTTTGGGATTGGAAGGGACCTCAAAAGATCATCTAGTCCAATCCCCCTGCTGGAGCAGGAACGCCTAGGTGAGGTCACACAGGAACATGTCCAGGCGGGTTTTGAATGTCTCCAGAGAAGGAGACTCCACAACCTCCCTGGGCAGCCTGTTCCAGTGCTCTGTCACCCTCACTGAGAAGAAGTTTCTTCTCAAATTTAAGTGGAACCTCTTGTGTTCCAGATTGATCCCATTACCCCTTCTCCTATCATTGTTTGCCACCGAGAAGAGCCTGGCTTCATCCTCATGGCACTCACCCTTTATATATTTACAAACATTAATGAGGTCCCCCCTTGGTCTCCTCTTCTCCAAACTAAAGAGACCCAGCTCCCTCAGCCTTTCTTCATAAGGGAGGTGCTCCACTCCCTTAATCATCTTTGTTGCCCTACGCTGGACCCTCTCCAGCAGTTCCCTGTCCTTCTTGAACTGAGGGGCCCAGAACTGGACATAATATTCCAGATGGGGTCTCACCAGGGCAGAGTAGAGGGGAAGGAGGACCTCTCTCGATCTACTAGCCACCCCCCTTCTAATAAACCCCAGGATGCCATTGGCCTTCCTGGCCACAAGGGCACAGTGCTGGCTCATGGTCATCCTGTTGTCCACCAGGACCCCCTGGTCCCTTTCCTCTACACTGCTCTCTAATATGTAATTTCCCAACCTATACTGGAACCTGGGGTTGTTCCTGCCCAGATGCAGGACTCTACACTTTCCCTTGTTAAATTTCATTAGGTTATTCCCTGCCCAACTCTCCAGCCTGTCCAGGTCCCGCTGGATGGCAGCACAGCCTTCTGGCGTGTCAGCCACACCTCCCAGCTTAGTGTCATCAGCAAACTTGCTGATAGTACACTCTATTCCCTCGTCCAAATCGTTAATGAATATATTGAATAATATTGGCCCCAGTACTGACCCCTGAGGCACTCCACTAGATACTGGCCTCCAACTAGACTCCGCACTATTGACTACCACTCTCTGGCTTCTCTCCTTAGGCCAGTTTGCAACCCACCTCACTACTCTATTGTCTACACCACACCTCCTCAACTTAGCTGTGAGGATGCTGTGGGAGACTGTGTCAAAGGCTTTACTGAAGTCAAGGTAGACCACATCCACCACTCTGCCATCGTCCATCCACCTTGTTACATTCTCATAAAAGGCTATGAGGTTGGTCAAGCATGACTTACCCTTGGTAAAGCCATGCTGACAGCCCCTAATAACCCTCTTATCCTTGATATGCCTTGAGATGGCACCAAGGATAAGTCATTCCATCAGTTTCCCAGGGACAGAGGTGAGGCTGACCGGTCTATAATTACCCGGGTCCTCCTTCTTGCCCTTTTTGAAGACTGGAGTGACATTTGCTTTCCTCCAGTCCTCGGGCACCTCCCCCGTTTCCCAAGACTTGGCAAAGATGATGGAGAGCGGTCCAGCAATGACTTCAGCCAGCTCCCTCAGCACCCGCGGATGCATCCCATCTGGACCCATGGATTTATGGATGTCCAGACTATTTAATTGCTCCCTAACCCAGTCCTCATCGACTAAAGCAAACTCCTCCATTGACCTGGCTTCATCCGGGGTCTCAGGGGTACAGGGCTCCCCAGGACAGCCTCCAGCAGAGTAGACAGAGACAAAGAAGGCATTCAGTAATTCTGCCTTCTCTGTATCTTCTGCCACCAGGGCACCCACCCTGTTCATCAGTGGGCCTACATTGCCTCTGGTATTAGTTTTATCTGCTATGTATTTGAAAAAGTTCTTTTTGCTGTCCTTGACCCCTCTCGCCAGCTGTAATTCTAAGGAGGCCTTGGCTATCCTAGCTGCCTTCCTACATCCTCTAACAGCAGCATTATATTCTTCCCAAGTGGCCAGCCCCTGCTTCCACGACCTGTAAACTCTCCTCTTCTGCTTGAGCATACCCAACAGATCCCTATTCAACCACGCAGGGCTCCTGGCTCCCTTCCTTGACTTCCTTTGTGTGGGGATGCTCTGATCCTGAGCGTGGAAGAAGCAATCTCTGAATGCAATCCAGCTATCTTGGGCCCCTTTTCCTTCAAGAAGTCTTGCCCACAGGATTTCCCTCAGCAATCGCTTGAAAAGGCCAAAGTTAGCCCTGCTAAAGTCCAGGGTTGCAATTCTACTAGCTATTCTGTTCCTGCCACACAAGATGCTGAACTCCACCATCTCATGGTCACGGCAACCCAGGCGGCCCTTATGCTTTACTGCTTCGACCAGACCCTTCTTCTTAGCGAGGATAAGATCCAGCAGTGCACATCTCCTAGTCGGCTCCTCCACCATCTGCATGAGGAAGTTATCATCAATGCACTAGAGGAACCTCCTGGACTGTGGCTGGCTGGCTGGCTGAATGGTCCTTCCAGCAAACATCAGGGAAGTTAAAATCCCCCACAACAACCAGGGCCTGTGACTGTGAGGCCACTCTCAGCTGCCCATAGAAGGCCTCATCAACTTCCTCAGCCTGATCTGGTGGCCTGTAACAGACGCCCACAACAGTGTCACCCCTGCCAGCCTGCCCCTTGATCCTGACCCATACACTCTCAACTCGCTCGTCATCCACTCCTGGGCAGAATTTAGTACATTGTAGTTGCTCTCTCACATAGAGAGCAACTCCACCACCACGCCTGGCTGGCCTGTCTCTCCTGAAAAGGGCATAGCCATCCATGACCACATTCCAGTCATGTGAACTGTCCCACCATGTTTCCGTAATTGCCACCAGATCATAATCTCCCGACCGAACATAGGATTCTAACTCCTCCTGCTTATTCCCCATGCTGCGTGCATTGGTGTACAGGCATTTCAGGGAGCTAGCAGAGCACACCAATTTCTCCCTAGGGGCATAGGAGGCCACCCGGTCCTCATCAGTTTTAGAATGCTGCCCCACTGGGACAAGCCCAGCTACAACCCCATCCCCCTTCGAGCCTAGTTTAAAGCTCTCCAAATGAGCCCAGCTAATTCCTGCCCCAGCATCCTTTTGCCCCTGCGAGATAAACCTTTCCCGCGTAACACTGTCCGGACTGGTGACTTATAAAACCAACCATTATCAAAAAATCCAAAGCCCTGCCTGTAGCACCAGTCTTGGAGCCAACCATTTAGAGACTGAATTTTCCTATTCCATCCCACATCGTCCCTTGAAGATGGAAGGAGTGAAGAGAAGATCACTTGAGCCCCTGAGTCTTTCACCATCCTTCCCAAGGCCTTGAAATCGTTCTTCATTCCCCTCAGACTATGGGAAGCAGCTTCCTCCCCATCTGTCTGGAAGACCAGCAGCGGGTAGTAGTCTGTCGGGTGCACCAGTTTGGGGAGCTCTCTAGCGATATCCTTGATCCGGGCTCCAGGTAGACTACAAACTTCCCTAAGATGAGGGTCAACTCTGCATATTGGGCCCTCTGTTCCTTTCAGAAGGGAATTTCCTATTACAATCACCCTTCTTTCTTTCTTATCAGAGGCAGTCTTAAGTTGTGAAGTCAACTGCCTCTTCCTATGTGATCTTGTAGGCAGGCTTGGCACCACCTCCTCACCTACCTCTTCTTCAAGATCCAGGGCCTCAAACCTATTACGGAGGGGCACCTGGGGAGACAAAGCAGGCAGGGAGGGGGGCTGCCCGTGACGCCGAACCGGAATACACTTCCAACCCTCGTCATCTTTTAGGTCCCCTACCTCTGCCCGACAGCAACAAAGGTGGGGCTGTCTCAGGACTTCCGCCTCTGTCCGAGAGGGCAGGAGGTCCATCTCCTTTTGGGGGGTACCTCCCTGGGACCTTTCCGACTGGCACGTCAGGGTGTTACTCCACCAGTCGATCTCCCTTTCGCGCTCCCTGATGGTCCTCAACGTCTCAACCTCCTCCTTAAGTTTCACAACCATGTCGAGCAGGTCTTGCACCTGCTCACACCTCACACAGGTGAAGTGCTGGCCTCCCTCCCCTGGCAGCAGCAGGCTCTGGCACTCCCTGCAGCCGGAGACCTGAACAGCCACTGTTCGGGACAGAACCTCCTCAGTCTGCGTAGCCACAGTGTATTTGAGACAAGCTCTCCTCCTGGAGGCGACCATGGTCGTCAGCACTCCGGGATGCTGGCAATAAGTTAGAGGGGCTGACAAGTGACAACTGCTCTCTGCACCCTGCTACACAAGCTACCACACCTGCTGCTGCAGCACAGTGTGGGTGGGACTCACCTGCTATGCAACCCGGTTGCTCCTCCCTACACCTGGTGGGCAGCCACTAGTTGCTGCCCTCCCAAAGGATTTTTCAAGGCAAGGGGAGGGGGTGTGGTCGCTGTCACCGTGGGAATGCCCCCCGCCACGTCAACCGCTCTCTCGCAATGGCTGCCGGGGCTGCAGGGATTGGGACTCGACGGGAATCACGCTGTCCCTGTACGTTTCCCTCTGAGCTTCCTAATCTTGGCTGAACCTCGTGGTCGGCTGAACCCCGCCGGCTCCGGCTCTCCTTTTGCAGCAACAATTTAAATTTGCAGCAATAATTTTTATATCAAGTTTCTGTTGTCGTGGATCCCCATGCAACTGAGTACTTCAGAACACATAAGCATTTCAGGATGGAGAATATTTCTAAAGTATGCTGACATCGCTTTTGCTTACTTTTTTATAATCAGAGGCCTTCCTATGGTGCTTTCTACATTAAATGCTATGGATTAAACTGATAACAAATGAACAAAGGTGCTTCTGTTTTAAATACTGGTGATAAAATTTGTTTATTTTGCTTTAACTGCAGAAAAATAACATGGAGTTGTTTGATGTAACCCCATCTAGTTATTAAAACAAATCTCTTATACGCTAGCCTGAGGTAGTGTTTGAAGCCCCATTTTTGGGGAAACTACAATATTTCCTTTGGAGTTTATACCACTGTTTGGTCTATTGTGATTGACATTTTGGTTTTACAGAAGCTTCTATTTATTATGACAAGAGAAGTCCAATAGTTACTGGTGCGGTATGTTTCCAGAACATTTCAAACATGCCTTGACACACAGATATATTATTTGTGTCACTGACCATAAAAGAGTTGAATCAGTTTCTCAGGAACTAAATTTGACTATGAGCAGCAACTTAGAGATCAGCTTTAACAGAACTGGATGGTATGCGGTGCACATAAGAACTCAGTGAAGTGATAGCTGCAAAACAGTGCTTATGTGGCAAGATGAAATTTCCAATAAGAGGAAATAAATTCTACATTTGACTAGGAACCGTTATACTGTTCACAGGACTATTAGGTTGGTGCAAAAGTAATTGTGGTTTTGGACTGTGAATTTTAAATCATTATAACTAGGCTCAAGCACATCTTTATTATTCAAAATAGGAACCATTACAATCAACACAGTTTTGCCAATGAGAAATAAGTTTGTTCATTCCTGTAGCATAAAAATCTGTGCTTCGGGATTTGACTAACTCTTGGAAAGCATTTTCTGCATCCTGCTGGTTGGGAAGCGTTTTCCCTGCAAAAAGTTGTCAGGATGCTTGAAGAAGTTGGCAAGAGGTCAGGTGAATATGGCAGATGAGGCAAAACTTCGTAGCCCAATTTGTTCAACTTTGAAAGCGTTGATTGTACAATGTGTGGTCGGGCATTGTCATGGAGAAGAATTGGGCCCTTTCTGTTGACCAATGCCAGCTGCAGGCATTGCAGTTTTCAGTGCATCCCCTCGAGTTGCTGAGCATCCTTCTCAGATGGAATGGTTTCACTGGGATTCCAAAACCTGTAGTGGATCAGACTGACAGCAGACCACCAGACAGCGACCAACAAACAGTGACCATGACCTTTTTTGGGTACAAGTTTGGCTTTGGGAAGTGCTTTGGAGGTTCTTCTCGGTCCAACCACTGAGCTGGTTGTCGCCATTTGTTGTATAAAATCCACTTTTTGTTGCATGTCACAATCTAACTGAGAAATGGTTCATTGTTGTGTAGAATAGGAGAAGACGACACTTCAAAACGACAATTATTTTTATTTTCAGTCAGCTCATGAGCTTTTTCACCTTTCCAATTTGGTTCAAATGCCAAATGACCATAGAATGGTTGACGTTGAGTTTTTCAGCAACTTCTCCTGTAGTTGTAAGAGGATCGGCTTTGGTGATTGCTCTCAATTGGTTGTTGTCAACTTGCGATGGCCAGCCCCTATGCTCCTCATCTTCAAGGCTCTTGTCTCCTTTGTGAAACTTCTTGAACCACCACTGCACTGTAAGTTCGTTAGCAGTTCCTGAGCCAAATGTGTTGCTGATGTTGCAAGTTGCCCCTGCTGCTTTATGACCCATTTTGAACTCGAATAAGAAAATCACTCGGATTTGCTTTTTGCCTAACATCATTTCCATAGTCTAAAATAAATGTAAAATAAACAGCAAGTAATAAGTCAGTAGCAGAAAAACATAAAGTGAGAAAAGCACATTAAAATGATGTAGAACATAACCACATTTATTTAAGAATGTATTTCAATATCAAACGGCAAATTTCAGCAATGCAAAAACCACAATTCCTTTTGCACCAACCTAATACTTATTGAAATCTCCAGTAGTATAGCTAATAAGAACAGCGTTATAACCATCGGGACAAATTTCACTTATCTTAAGTATTAATCGGACAATTATAAAAAATTATAGAAGTGAATGGATAAAAATACATTCTACCTCAGCACAGTTCAGCTGAATTATTCACGTATATCAAAATCAAACAGTAATCCTTTCTGTTACAGGCATTCTAACAAAGGTAGCCATGCTACTGTATATATATATATATATTTTTGCATATATTACTTTAATATAAAGGCTTTTGAATCTTTAGATCCATTATAAAAGTGACGGGGATTATTACCTTTTTTTTGAAGCTTGCACTCATTAATTTAGAAACTTCCCTAGTAATATGATAGACATGACTATTTTAGTTATTAACAGTCACTGTATCATGTAACTTTTGCAACAAGTCTCAAATACCAATATAAAATTATAATTACTGTTGCTTCAAAATTCGCTACTTAAGGCTTTTCACTACAATTATTAGTACTATCTGATGCTTGATCACTAACCATTGAAAATTCAAATCAAACCTTTGTTTTTATAAAAGGCTGTTTCCATGGAACTTGGAAAATGCTCATTTTATTACTTCTCACAAAAGCAGCAACGATTAAATGTCTTCAAGTTTACTTAAAAAATATTATTTTATCTGATACAAATCATGCTTTTTAAAGGTTTTTAGTTAAGAGTAGACCAACATTCATACTATATAGGCATGAGTATAGAAACTGCAAACACATGCATATCATTCAGGGAAAAGAATTGATTTCAGCTTGTTATTTTTAAATCAAGTAGTGAAAATCCTTAACTGGTTCAGATAAGATACATGTACATAAGTGCAATGAAATTAGAGACTGCTAATGAAAATACTTACAACTGTAGTAATAGTAAAATAACTTAAAGGAAACCTCAGATTCACAGAGGCATTTCTTTCTGTTTGAAGTTACAAAGCGCCAAGTAGTGTTATAAACAGTACAAAAAACAACAGAGAAGGGCTAACATTAATCCCCTGGTGTCCATGATCACATCATGGCTCCCTATTGCTAGCAATGGAATGCACCCTCACCTCTATGATTCATGGTATCCAGGGGCTAAAAAGCAAGGCATCATTCTGCTTCTCTGGAACAGAATCAGAAGACAATCATAAAAGATGTCTCTGTGTGTTGTCCCATTTTTTTTCTTAAATTTATGGTAAAAAATGAAACGAAAACTTGTGGAGGTGTTTAGTGCTCAGCTCTTGCATATACTGGTAATTACTACTATTAAAACTATGGTAACGTTTAATAAATCCCCAAAGGGCTCAAAAGACTGTGGCAGCAATTGGTTAAGGAAGAAAAAGTTTTCAGTTCAGTCTTCAGGTACCAGTAGCTTCTGTAACAGTCTAGAAAATGATGCTCCAAAGATTTTATCCAGTCAATCAGAGGTTGTCTGAGGATTTCAGAAAGTCTATATGCAATGCACTGCACGAGACAGAGGTCAGAATTCAGCTGATGTATCAATTACTGGCTGTTTTGTTGGTGATGCTAAAATAGCCTCAGCTTCTTCATGCATCTAAAAGAAAAAGATAGGTGAAATATTAATGTAGTTAGAGATTTTACTAGAAAGACATAATAAAATAGTTTCCTTTAAGACATATCTGAAAGCATTCAGAATATGAAACCCACCCCCAGCTGGCACATTTTGGTGCATTCAGTTCATCTGAACTCTCCACTTACTTTTAAGAACTGTACATCTTGAAATAGCTCCTGAATGAACCTTCGAGATGGAAGTCGAAATGTACAACGTGCTAACAAGTAGGACACCTCAGAGTAAAGGCATATGTCATCAAATGCTTGGGGATATTTCTCCTTAATTCTGATCAACAGGAGAAACAAAAATTTAAAAGTCTTGAACAGATTTCCATCATATTTTTAAAAATTGTTCAATTAAATTTTGACTGTCATAATCAACAAAGTAGAACTCTTCAGTAATAGGCATTAAACATTCTGGATCTGATGAAGCAAGAAAATCAGAACAGATAGCATTATTTTGCACCAAACTGGAATAAATCCATATTAAGGAGATGAAATAGAATATATAATTTGAAAGTTGTACAAAATCTCTGAGATCACTTAGTCTTAAAATAATACAGGGTGTTTCAAAAAGATGGACCCAATTTGAAATCACTATATCTCTGCAACCACCAACCACCCATGAATGAAACTCTTACCACTTGAAAGGGCGATGCATAGAGTTTCAAATGATTACTGCTAGATGCCTCTCCCAGCACACAGTCATTTGCAAGAATGCTTTAAAATTTAGTCCATCTTTTTGAAACACCTTGTAAATGTAGAAAGAGAACAGTACATCAAAGAATAGGCATCCACATGTACAGCAGTAATAAAAAATACAAAACGCTAACTTAATTATCTGTAAGCATATTTAAAACTAAAATGAATGTTTCTGCATTTTCTTTTAGCAGTCATATGTCAGTTTCCAACATCACTAGCCCAGAAACCTACATTTTTTTATTATAACGTGTGGTCCCTGGATTTATATTCCTATATTTTAACATGAGCTTTTCTATAAATCAATTCCAGTAGTTGTACTCTTGCCAAAAGCAGATTTGTGTTTCTTAAGAAGTTGTTTTCAGATTGTTATTCTGGTTATTTGATACATATTATTTGGCACAAAAAAAAAAATAAATTACCATTTCTTTTTTTAAAGATGCATGACATACTGGGTATATAATGAAACATCACTGCAGTTGAATTACTGATTGTAAAAACAATGGGGAAGAGACAATTAAAGACAGAACAAACATTTTAAAAGCTTTTACATTATGTTCAATCATCCCCAGTAACCCACAAGAATATCTGCTTGCCAATTTTTTGAGAAGTCAGAAAAAAGGTGAAACACTATCTCAGATATCTTAGAAAAAACACGCAACTAAGTGTTGCTAAAACACCTAAAATGTATTTAACTTACGTCAGGAGTCCAGTTTCATGGCCCTTAGTTCCTACTGAACTACTCAAATTGATTACTAAATGTAAGACTTCTTTCCGCAGAAGTATTCTGCACACTGGTGTATCATCTGGGATTGATTTTACTCCTAGAAAAACAAATTAAATGGTATGGAGTTTAAGCAGAATAGTCTTTGATTGTGCTAATCCTATGTCATGTAAGTCTGTTTTAGCATTATATACACACACGGGTACATATTTATGTATGTATAGAAATATTCCTATTAAAATTAAAACAATCATATTATTTTCATTAATTTTATCATGGAAATATTTAAAAAAGGTAAACTAGTATTTCATAAATGCTGTGTGACATTTAGAAAAATCTCTGAGATTCAATTATAGTGCTGTCTCTATCACTAAATTATGTTGCAAACTGGGTGGGGTGATTACCTGCTCTGTTTGTATCAGATACTGGTGAAGTTAGCAACCAGCTACTTTATAAGAAATTATGATAATTCAAAATGTAAAACAGAAGCCTAAAAAATAAATGTCTTTCTCTTTATATAAATTCACTATTTTTTTTAAACTAACAACAATGTGGCGGAAAAAGAAAAGGCAACCAATTTGATTGTAATGCTGCATTTACATTACCTACAAAAATACCACAAAGATAAAGCAGAACAGTTTGAAAGTATGCTATCTGCCACAGTCATTGATTATGCAACTGCCTTCCTGGATAATGAGGGTTTGTGTGTCATTGTTTCTGTTGTTGTCTGTTTGCTTCTTTTTAAATAAAGAGCATTACTTTGTTGCAGTACAAATAAAATATTTTTCCACAATACCTAAAAAAAAACTTTAAGAGTTATAGTCTCTAGTAATCATAAGGCTTTCAAACCTACCTAGTACAAGGTCTGTACTCTTGGTGCTGCTAGCTGAACCACGGGATACTGCATCACTACAGCTTGAAATTCCAGAAAATTTGGAGGAATGCACATCTAAGTGATTGTGTATGGTCTGGCCACACCAGTCAGTATATGGAATGTCTGAAAAAACTGAGACAAACATGATGTTTCATCTTTGCTATTCACACTTTTCCTCACTTCAAATGTTTTTCTTATTTTTTAACAATGTTAAGCATGCAAGACACTGATGCACAATAGCACATTGTGCCTGGTTCTGCCTCGCCTGTAATCCCCTTATGCTAATTGAAGAGTACAACTGAGATTTTGTTTGCCATCTCCTCTTGATACTGAACTTGAGTTCAAACTCAGCTTTCTTGGCCATTTCTCACATTTTGTGCATCATCCCCCTTGCCAACAGTGTTGCTACCTGTGGCAGAATGCAACCCCCCCCCTCTCTCCCCCTCTCTGCCCCCTCTCTCCCACTCCCTCCTTCAGTATGGAGGAGTGAGCACATCTCCCTCTCTCCCAGCTACTTGAGGCTAACAGCTTCTTTTGTTTGGCCCCAGAGCACCCTGGCCAGGGCCATTAGAAGGGAGTGTGGAAGCAGCAGTGAGCCGCTGGGCACCTACGCCCAGGGTGGGGGGATGTTTTTGGGGAGGCTTCGGGGGCACCCACAGCCAGTGTGGGGGGTGCAGAGGAGCTTCTACAATGCCTACAGTCAGATATGATCAGATAAAAACGGGATTCTCGTCGAGACTCTGCCCATTGTGTGGGTCTCTCGGAGCACGAGCAAGATGCTGCCGCCGAGAGCCCCCCTCCCCGGGATGGGGACTCCGCTTGCCTCGCCGCCACAGATGTGAGTAAAACTTCTCGCAGGATTGCGAGTATATTTATACTTTTTGTGCACATATGCACGTATAACTTTCCGTGCTCCATATGAGCGCGTGTAAAATTAATACTTGCAGAATCGCGGGTGTATTTTCCTCCCGTGCACATATGCACGTGTAACTTTCCGTGCACATTTGCACGCGTACTTTAAATTATTTCCTCGCACAATCATGAGTGTATTTTCCTTCCGTGCACACTTGCACGCGTAACTTTTCGTGCCCAATACGAGCACATGTATAAATTATTTCCTCGCACAATCGCGAGTGGCCGCCGAGAGCCCCTCGCACAATCGTGAGTGGATTTTCCTCCTGGGCTTCCACATAAGCACGTGTAGGATTCCGTGCACACTTGCACGTGTAAGTAAATTAACTCTCGCAGGATTGCGGGTGTATTATAAATTTACCCTTGCGGAATCGCGAGTGTACACTTCCCGTACTCACTACGAGTGCATGTATCTCTTTTAAAATAATCCTGCACCGTGTTTAGGCAAGTGTGTATTTCTCCGGGACTCAGGGACGGCTCCGGCATTGTTTTGGGTGAAGCCACGTGCATGCACACTGTGGACCGCCTGTTATATGAGTTGCTGCCTCTAAATAATTTTCCTCAACTGATATCCGAACCTTTATTTAAGTCACTTTTGGAGTGCTAAAACCCTGTTTCTCACCAGTTTAATAAAAGTTGTTTTGGACTCTTTTGTCCCTTAAATTAACCTCGGGGTGCCTCCGTGACGCTACCTGAATGCATAGCACTGTTGTAAAATAGGAAGGATTCCTACTAAGCATAAATTCGAATTTCCGTTACGGGATTATCTTTTTATTACAGACATTGTAAAAAGGCAATATAACTGCAAGCTCTGCAGAGGAGGTTAGGAAGAAAATCATTCTGAATCTGATCTGAATCTCAAAATATGAAGAAAGATGACTAAATCCCAGAAGTTACAGCTCAACTTCAGACTCCTCAATCAGATTTCCTTTGTTTTGTTTTATGGTACAGACTTGCTTTAAAGTCAGACTTTTCATTAGTTTGATCGCAAACCTCAGTTTTCAGGACATTGATTTGTAAGTACTAAATAAGGTTTTGAATGTTACATTTTGATAAGCTTTTAGAAATATTTAACACCACTAGAAACAGAAAAGATTAAAATGACCATAGAAATACCATTGGTTACATAGTGAGCTTATTAAGGAGAATTAATTTCAAGGTCAATAGTCAGTAAGGAGGGGAAAACAAACCAAACCAAACCAAAACACCACCACACAAAAAAACCCAAACCAAAGCAACAAAAAAAACCTCAGAGTTTCATCAATTTTAAAGATTAACAAAATTAAATATTTTAATTCAGTTTTATCATACTTTCCCATAAGGAACACTAACCTGTATGACTATATGAAGAATTCACTTTGTTGTTAGGCTGATAATCCAGTATTTGAATGCAGACACAGTAAAGGCAGTTCTCATCTGTGTGCTCCTGTAGCCCTGTATCCTCTGTATTTTCTAAAAACTGAGAAGCATCTGAATGGCTGGTATTCATTATTTCTGTGAGACTGATCTGCTGTTGAAGCATCTGAAAATGACTTTTGACAACATCACTTGTACCTGATGGAAGACCTGTAGATAAGCAGACATCAGAAAAAACAAAAGCATACAACCAAGAGTTAATAAAACATTATTTCAATTAAATTACCCCTTTTAAGGCTGGGGGGTGTGTGTGTGAAGATCTAGAAACTTTTTTGAATGGTTAATCTCCCAAGATTTGTTAGCATTTGGGAAATAAACATCACATTTTAGTCCTGGCTTATAAAATATAACAAGAACATTGCAAAGGACAGAACTCAACCTCTGAACACACATACTGTAAGAAGATATGTGGTAAATCCTGACATTCTATCAAGATTAGTAATAGTTATACCCATGTAACATTAATATGTTATGAATTTTCATAGTATCAAACAAGATTAGTACAACAATATACCAGATGTATAAATGGCATATGCACCAATGAAAACAAACACAATTAAAAAAACTGTAACTTAGTGCCTGTAATAGGATGGAACTAGACTCAACAATGCAGAAACAAGCCGAAGACACTTTAGTGGCATGCTCTTCCCTGGGTGGAAAATACCAACAAATACAATTTTGAACAGGCATTACTTTACACTGAAACTTAGTAAACTACAGAAACACACTTTCAAGAAAGTCATCTTTATATATTGTATTAACAACACAAAAGAAAAAAAAAATCAGTAAGATGTGTTTATTTGGACGTTCAAAGTGCCAGTTCCAGTTAAGTAAAAGTTAAATAAAGTTCCAGTTAACTAAGAAGAAAGACAACATCTATCCTATACTACTTTGGGGCCAGTATCAATGTTTCTTTTTCAGTTGTTCTACTGAAAAGATAAAACTTGATGCCCTACAGATTTCTAACTCCTCTGGAATAAAAAGAAAGTGCATTTCAGAACAAGCCTGGCATTACAGAGCACTTGCAATTTTCTTGTACCATGTTCTATCACCTCCACTGATCAACTGTCACAGAAACATCAAAGATACATAGACTTTCTTTCTTAGTTTATTAGAGCTGGATCAAGCTTTGAAGCAACACTGCATTATCTTGAACTTCATAAAACAGGGAATTAATAGCCCAGTATCCCGAATCCAGAACACAGATCTCAAAAATTAACAGCTAAAAATAACATTTTCTATCAAGAAAAAATCATCAAATAAAACTCAACACCCCACCCAATGTATAAGCAACAGGAAGGTACAAAAGAGGAACAAAACCAATACTTTCTGCATCAGGTACAAAGACCCTAGCTCCACGGTCATCAAATGGAGGCGTGGTTTGCTTCTGGAAATATGGAGTTTCCTTTACCTGGAATATTCAAGTGAAACTTAAAATTAGCACAGGTGATAATTATATACAAAGGAAAAACAGATTTTTTTTTTTTAGGAAATAAAGTGTTGTCAATTTTTTCCTTCAGGAAAAAGATCTAATTGGAGGAAGAAATTAAGAATGGGCTCCTGAGTAGTAAAAAAAGCCAATGAGAAAAACATACTTTTGTGAATGAACATTTATTAAGTAAACTTATGAACAGTCAGTAAATGGTAAAACATAGTGCTGACAGGCTGTAAGGAAACCAGTGACCCAGAAATGTCTATCAATGATCTGTCCATGATCACTCTATGTCACTTGAGACCTTGGGAAAGTAGAACAAAACCAGCCAGGACACCTAAAATGTTGCCTGTAAGATGTTGCAGAATTGAGACGTGTCTCAACTCTACAGAGTTGAGAGAAAAGTGAGGCAACATAAACATGCCATAAAGACTGTGAAGGATAAATAAAATAATCATTTCATAAAGGGGAAATAGGAGCAGGTATGATGGAAAATCTTGCCTTTGCTCTAGCTTTAGTAATTTTTTGAGATTAGTAAGCAAGGAATTTAGGTTTGAAAAGCAAAGACTAAGTGAACTAAAGATAAGGAAGCCAGTGATTTACCTTTCACATAGATCATGTCTTATTTTTGATAATTAGGTAACAGAATATTAAACATTGTGATGCATCAGTTTGCTAGATGAGAATGTGTTTTAACTAAATAGAGAGAGGAAGGTAATTGATAAGATACTTAAGATACCCTGTTTTAATTTAAATATATCTGTGAGGTTAAGACAATATAATTTAATGCTATGATAATAGATATACAAATAAAGTAATATCAAATCGAGATTACAGTAGCAGAAATCGTGGTAGCAGTAAGTTTACTATGGGATTATGCACATAATTTATGGTTGACCAATGAACATATCAATTAGTTGGCTTAAGAGATAGTAACAAATGTCCACAGACTATGCTAATTTTAGTATAAAAGCTAGCTGTTCACTAAAAATCATATGACAATGCATTTATGCTACCACTATTTAACACACTGCTAACCTAGTCTGTGTCATTGTTTGCCTAATAATACAAAACAGACTAGCACTTTTCTGTAAACAGGGTTAGAAAAGTAACTCGTTCTCCAAAACGCATTCCTTGAAAGTACCACATCTGTTTTCCTAATTTCTGTAGATCTAATCTATTCTGATGATAATGCAACAACAGTTAACTACCTTCCAGTATGAAAATGCAAATGAATCCAGTAAGTTATCATATACATACCTGAAATATTTCATTGATATCCACTGGGAGAGCAAGGCCAATGTAATCATCAGAGCTACCATACGTAGCATTAGAAACCATGGAACGAACAGAGGAGGAACGCTGAAGTGTGTTTTGGTTAACAGGACTTAATAAATCTTTTTTATCTAATGAAGCATAACTTAAAGCTTTCATGAACCTGTAACATTGAAATAATAAATCATAATCTGGGCAAATCTCTCATTCTGGCACATTACAAGTAAGAAGGACTGCCGACACAAAGATTATCCTCATCTTCCCATAGTAGAACCCAGAGCTTGTTACTCTGTCAAATTATAGCTATAGGGTCACTGCTTTTGTTCTGCCTCATGTTGTATTGCATGGTTTTGCAGTTCCTTGGGTAAAAATGTGTGATTTTTTTTTTTTAAAGTCCTGGGACAGGGACTTGAAAGATAGCAGGATGGAATTTCTGGTTAAGGGGTTGCCAACCCTGTAAAAACACAAATTTTCTCCAACTTACCAGGCTTCTAAGATTTATAGCCCAGACAGTCAGTAAAGATTTTAGGCTTTTAAACTGGTAACACAGAGCTTGAGCCTGCTAGGTACCACAGATGTGAGCAAGGAACTTTTTTTTCCTGTATTCTAAAGGAGCCACCCACTAGGTCACCAAAACACAGAAGAAGAATTTGCTCAACATGAAGAGACAAACAACAAACTTGAACCTGCACAGCAAACATAGCTGACTGTGACAAGCAGCCTGAG
This sequence comes from Columba livia, assembly GCF_036013475.1. Classification (NCBI taxonomy): domain Eukaryota; kingdom Metazoa; phylum Chordata; class Aves; order Columbiformes; family Columbidae; genus Columba; species Columba livia. The sequence goes on along the minus strand of NC_088641.1, from coordinate 17,465,893 downwards.
GAACAAAGAAAGAAATAGGTTGGGAAAGAAGACAGGAAAGAGAAGGCTGAAGATCAGTGCTGATCAGAGTCCTAATGATGGAAATCTCTCATTTGGCAATCTCTGATTTTACTTCTCATTGAAGATAAAAACCTATGAATCATTTCTGCTAATCAACCTAAGTAGATGGTCTATGCAGTGGACACTCCTTAGGAACAGTAAATTTTTATTGTATTACTGCAAGTTATTATACATTGGACTTTCTCTGCCTTAGAAATAATTTTCTATCATTTTTTTTTAGATGGGCAATTAAAATGTCTTCTCATCCATAAAAGCTTAGTAGATTTATACCGAAAGAAAAATAAATTATTATGGTTTGACTATGTGTTGTTCAAGACATTATTATGCAATGGGAAGGTGCAGAACATGGATTATGGGACACTGACAGTTTCCTTGCTACTAATTCCTACCAAAGCTAATTATAGTAGCAGTGGACTTGCAATAAAACTCAAGCCATACTTCAAAACCCAGAGTTACCAAATGCATTAGTTATTTCATAATAAAGAATTCTATAATTACTCTCAATATAAAGACATAAGTATTAATCCTAAACATTTGCTCCTGCTTCTCTTGGAAAAGTTAACAGATATATCATTAGTAGTGAAAAACACTGATAAGTTTTCATGAAATCATGTCTGCAGATGATGGAGCGAGAGTCACGATCAGGATTTGAGACATGCATCTTAACATTTTTGGTTGGTCTTTAAAGACAGAGATGGAAAATTTAGCCTCACAAAATAATTGTGGAAAGAAATAAGCTTTTCAACCTTTTGAATGAATGGAACAACTAGAAACATCACTGAAGTCAACTTAGAGCCGCTGCTTGCTACGAACACCTGAATTTGTGAATAAAGCATGAATCAAAGAAAATTTTCTGAAGACTAAGAGAAGAATGGCCTTAGAAGACAAAAAAGGACAGAATATCTTTCCAATTTATTACTTAAACTGCAGTTAAAGACAATTTTTAACTGGAAGTAGAAGCATACTCTGAAATTAAAAGGATCACAATTATTCAGTGGAGACACTCACCTGTAACCAGTCAGAAAAATACATATACTAGTTAAATCATAGCCTTTCCAATCAATTATATCAGCATCCAAGACAATCTGCCAATCTTTTGTAATATGAACATCTGCAATTTTTTAACCTTCACAGAGATACAAGCACTCCAGTAATTTCAGTTCAATGTTAAATAGGTCAGCTCAAATCATTGCCCCTAACCACTGATACAAGAGATCATGAACAGCTAAGCATCAGGAATACTGTTAGTATTACACTGCATGCTGAGTCTCAGGATGAAAGTCCACTGCAGAGAGGCTGCTTTGTATATCAAGGGCATGACTGCAAGGAACGGTACAGCATGACTATAGCCACAACAGAATCTGTACTGTCACTGAAGTGACACTGATTTGTTCTTGCATTACCACAGGTAGCCAGTGACAGCAAGGAACAGCACTTCTGATTTCCAGGATGGTGTAGCTTAACTACTGAATCATCCTTAAATTTAATCAGCACACTCAGTCTAGTTCTAACTTAACTAAACAAAGGGAACAAAATTTATCTTTTATGGCATCTTTCCAGAATCATGTGAAAAATATAAAAAAAATAATGTTGCTCTCAATCAGGAAGGAAACTAGTAGTAATAAACAGGCACTATAGACACTCAACTGGGTATGTGGATTGAAATTCAGGGACTAGGCATTTGCTCTTCTGTGCAGTAAGGAAGTGACTAATGTGCTGGTAACTTCTCCCGAGAGAGAGACAAAGTTGTAAAGCACTGACTGTAGCTGCTGGGAACAGTGTCAGTGTCATGAGCTAGATATATAACTATCCAATTAGTCTTCATAAGACTCAAAAATAGAGAGGTGACACTGCAATCTAAAAATAAACCCTATGAGTAAAATCTTTGCTCTGTTGTAGCTAAGAAGTCAAACTCACATTCATATCAGTGGTACCAGTATCTCACCATTGGCCTCAGTGCCACAGTGAACAGTAGTATAGCATATTGGCAGGAGTCCCTGTCCTAAAACCTCACCAAGTGATATTGAGAAAATTCTCTTCTGAAATTCAGCTCTGACTGCACGAGCAATTCTGTGTGACTGTAACTTTAGTAATGTTAGCAGTCCAATTGCATTTAAATATTAATAAAAAATAACAGGAAGTAAATGTGATAGAAGGAAACATATTCCTTTGTCTCTAACAGCATTAAAGGGACTGAGGACAGCTATCAAAGCTGGGTTTCTCTGACAGCACTTACAAAGTTCAGACTTCTCATAGCTTATTATCCTAATATTGGTACTGCTTTCAGCAAAGTCATAGAATCATCCTGCAACAACTGTCACTTTTAGATGAAGTTGGAAAAAAAGTATTAGAAAGTGTGGAATAATTACTGAGGGGGTAAACTATTTAAACTAATTATCAAGGATACACTTATTGAGAATAAAGCTATATCCACGTCTTCGGCATATAAGGCAGCTCTGCAGCAGGGAAGAAATCTGCTCTGCATGGTTCCCCCCTCCATCTGGCCTGCATTCTTGGACAGTCATGTACAGGGAAGCTCAGTGTGCTGGCCCTAAGAAGTATGGGGGAGTGAAGCAGTGTGGAGATAGCATGGCCAGGCCCTGTGTATAAGGCAGGTACAGGAACCAGATGGCATAGCTGCTGCCAATTTTAAAAGATAAATGCTCCATTCCATCCAAAACGCTAATTACTGAGCCAGCAGATGTGTCAAAATTTGTCCTGTGGATGAACTTTGCTCAGTATAATCTCATGATAATACCAAAACACACCTACACCTCAAAAGAAATTTGCCTCCATCATGCCCCTCTGCTTCCTCGAGCAAGAGCTGTGAAATTCTTACCTTAAAAATCGAATTGAGAGTTTTTACACCAATCAATGACAAAGGTATGTATGACATTCAGTCAGCTGATCGGAGCCAGCCCAGCAAGAGCCGGAGTCGGCGGGGTTCAGCCGACCACGAGGTTCAGCTGAGATTAGGAAGCTCAGAGGGAAACGTACAGGGACAGCGTGATTCCCGACGGGACCCGATCCCGGTAGCCCCGGCAGCCATTGCGAGAGAGCGGCTGACGTGGCGGGGGGCGTTCCGACGGTGACGGCGACCACACCCCCTCCCCTTGCCTTGAAAAAGCCTTTGGGACTAGTCACTGCCCACCAGGTGTAGGGAGGAGCAACCAGCTTGTGTAGCGGGTGAGTCCCACCCGCACTGTGCTGCAGCAGCAGGTGTGGTAGCTTGTGTAGCGGGGTGCAGAGAGCACTTGTCGCTTGTAAGCCCCTCTAACTTATTGCCAGCATCCCAGACTGCTGACGACCATGGTCGCCTCCAGGAGGAGAGCTTGTCTCAAACACACTGTGGCAATGCAGACTGAGGAGGTTCTGTCCCGAATGGTGGCTGTTCAGGTCTCCGGCTGCAGGGAGTGCCAGAGCCTGCTGCTGCCGGGGGAGGGAGGACAGCAGTCCACTTGTGTGAGGTGTGAGCAGGTGCAAGACCTGCTCGACATGGTTGTGAAACTTAAGGAGGAGGTTGAGACGCTGAGGACCATCAGGGAGTGCGAAAGGGAGATCGACTGGTGGAGCAACACCCTGACGTGCCAGTCGGAAAGGTCCCAGGGAGGTACCCCCCAAAAGGAGATGGACCTCCTGCCCTCTCGGACAGAGGCGGAAGTCCTGAGACGGCCCCGCCCTTGTCGCTGTCGGGCAGAGGTAGGGGACCTAAAAGACGACGAGGGTTGGAAGTGTATTCCGGTTCGGCGTCACGGGCAGCCCCCCTCCCTGCCTGCTTTGTCTCCCCAGGTGCCCCTCCGTAATAGGTTTGAGGCCCTGGATCTTGAAGAAGAGGTAGGTGAGGAGGTGGTGCCAAGCCTGCCTACAAGATCACATAGGAAGAGGCAGTTGACTTCACAACTTAAGACTGCCTCTGATAAGAAAGAAAGAAGGGTGATTGTAATAGGAAATTCCCTTCTGAAAGGAACAGAGGGCCCAATATGCAGAGTTGACCCTCATCTTAGGGAAGTTTGTAGTCTACCTGGAGCCCGGATCAAGGATATTGCTAGAGAGCTCCCCAAACTGGTGCACCCGACAGATTACTACCCGCTGCTGGTCTTCCAGACAGATGGGGAGGAAGCTGCTTCCCGTAGTCTGAGGGGAATGAAGAATGATTTCAAGGTCTTGGAAGGATGGTGAAAGACTCAGGGGCTCAAGTGATCTTCTCTTCACTCCTTCCGTCTTCTAGTGACTATTTGGGATGGAATAGGAAAATTCAGTCTCTTAATGGTTGGCTCCAAGACTGGTGCTACAGGCAGGGCTTTGGATTTTTTGATAATGATTGGTTTTATAAGACACCAGTCCAGAGAGTGTCACGCGGGAAAGGTTTATCCCGCAGGGGCAAAAGGATGCTGGGGCAGGAATTAGCTGGGCTCATCTGGAGAGCTTTAAACTAGGCTCGAAGGGGGATGGGGCTGTAGCTGGGCTTGTCCAGGTGGGGCAGCATTCTAAAACTGATGAGGACCGGGTGGCCTCCTATGCCCCTAGGGAGAAATTGGTGTGCTCTACTCGCTCCCTGAAATGCCTGTACACCAATGCGCGTAGCATGGGGAATAAGCAGGAGGAGTTAGAATCCTGTGTTCGGTCGGGTGATTATGATCTGGTGGCAATTACAGAAACATGGTGGGACAGTTCACATGACTGGAACGTGGTCATGGATGGCTATGCCCTTTTCAGGAGAGACAGGCCAGCCAGGCGTGGTGGTGGAGTTGCTCTCTATGTGAGAGAGCAACTACAATGTACTAAATTCTGCCCAGGAGTGGATGACGAGCGAGTTGAGAGTGTATGGGTCAGGATCAAGGGGCAGGCTGGCAGGGGTGACACTGTTGTGGGCGTCTGTTACAGGCCACCAGATCAGGCTGAGGAAGTTGATGAGGCCTTCTATGGGCAGCTGAGAGTGGCCTCACAGTCACAGGCCCTGGTTGTTGTGGGGAATTTTAACTTCCCTGATGTTTGCTGGAAGGACCATTCAGCCAGCCAGCCACAGTCCAGGAGGTTCCTCCAGTGCATTGATGATAACTTCCTCATGCAGATGGTGGAGGAGCCGACTAGGAGAGGTGCACTGCTGGATCTCATCCTCACTAACAAGGAGGGTCTGGTTGAAGCAGTAAAGGTTGACCATGAGATGGTGGAGTTCAGCATCTTGTGTGGCAGGAACAGAATAGCTAGTAGAATTGCAACCCTGGACTTTAGCAGGGCTAATTTGGCCATTTCAAGCAATTGCTGGGGAAATCCCATGGGCAAGACTGCTTGAAGATAAAGGGGCCCAAGATAGCTGGATTGCATTCAGAGATTGCTTCTTCCACGCTCAGGATCAGAGCATCCCCACATGTAGGAAGTCAAGGAAGGGAGCCAGGAGGCCTGCGTGGTTGAATAGGGATCTGTTGGGTATGTTCAAGCAGAAGAGGAGAGTTTACAGGTCATGGAAGCAGGCGCTGGCCACTTGGGAAGAGTATAAGGCTGCTGTTAGAGGATGTAGGAAGGCAGCTAGGATAGCCAAGGCCTCCTTAGAATTACAGCTGGCGAGAGGGGTCAAGGACAGCAAAAAGAACTTTTTCAAATACATAGCAGATAAAACTGATACCAGAGGCAGTGTAGGGCCACTGGTGAATGGGGTGCGTGCCCTGGTGGCAGAAGATACAGAGAAGGCAGAATTTCTGAATGCCTTCTTTGTCTCTGTCTACTCTGCCGGAGGCTGTCCTGGGGAGCCCTGTACCCCTGAGACCCCAGATGAAGCCAGGTTAATGGAGGAGTTTGCTTTAGTAAATGAGGACTGGGTTAGGGAGCAATTAAATAGTCTGGACATCCATAAATCCATGGGTCCAGATGGGATGCATCCGCGGGTGCTGAGGGAGCTGGCTGAAGTCATTGCTGGACCGCTCTCCATCATCTTTGCCAAGTCTTGGGAAACGGGAGAGGTGCCCGAGGATTGGAGGAAAGCAAATGTCACTCCAGTCTTCAAAAAGGGCAAGAAGGAGGACCCGGGTAATTATAGACCGGTCAGCCTCACCTCTGTCCCTGGGAAAGTAATGGAACAGCTTATCCTTGGTGCCATCTCAAGGCATATCAAGGATAAGAGGGTTATTAGGGGCAGTCAGCATGGCTTTACCAAGGGTAAGTCATGCTTGACCAACCTCATAGCCTTTTATGAGAATGTAACAAGGTGGATGGATGATGGCAGAGCGGTGGATGTGGTCTACCTTGACTTCAGTAAAGCCTTTGACACAGTCTCCCACAGCATCCTCACAGCTAAGTTGAGGAGGTGTGGTCTAGACAATAGAGTAGTGAGGTGGGTTGCAAACTGGCTTAAGGAGAGAAGCCAGAGAGTGGTAGTCAATGGTGCGGAGTCTAGTTGGAGGCCAGTATCTAGTGGAGTGCCTCAAGGGTCAGTACTGGGGCCAATATTATTCAATATTTTCATTAACGATTTAGACGAGGGAATAGAGTGTACTATCAGCAAGTTTGCTGATGACACTAAGCTGGGAGGTGTGGCTGACACGCCAGAAGGCTGTGCTGCCATCCAGCGGGACCTGGACAGGGTAGAGAATTGGGCGGGGAATAACCTAATGAAATTTAACAAGGGAAAGTGTAGAGTCCTGCATCTGGGCAGGAACAACCCCAGCTTCCAGTATAGGTTGGGAAATTAAATATTAGAGAGCAGTGTAGGGGAAAGGGACCTGGGGGTCTTGGTGGACAACAGGATGACCATGAGCCAGCACTGTGCCCTTGTGGCCAGAAAGGCAAATGGCATCCTGGGGTGTATTAGAAGGGGGGTGGCTAGTAGATCGAGAGAGGTCCTCCTTCCCCTCTACTCCGCCCTGGTGAGACCACATCTGGAATATTGTGTCCAGTTCTGGGCCCCTCAGTTCAAGGACAGGGAACTGCTGGAGAGGGTCCAGCGTAGGGTAACAAAGATGATTAAGGGTATGGAGCACCTCCCTTATGAAGAAAGGCTGAGGGAGCTGGGTCTCTTTAGTTTGGAGAATAGGAGACTAAGGGGGGACCTCATTAATGTTTATAAATATATAAAGGGTCAGTGCCATGAGGATGGAGCCAGGCTCTTCTCGGTGGCAAACAATGATAGGAGAAGGGGTAATGGGATCAAGCTGGAACACAAGAGGTTCCGCTTAAATTTGAGAAGAAACTTCTTCTCAGTGAGGGTGACAGAGCACTGGAACAGGCTGCCCAGGGAGGTTGTGGAGTCTCCTTCTCTGGAGACATTCAAAACCCGCCTGGACATGTTCCTGTGTGATCTCACCTAGGCGTTCCTGCTCCAGCAGGGGGATTGGACTAGATGATCTTTTGAGGTCCCTTCCAATCCCAAACATACTGTGATACTGTGATACTGTGATACTGTGATACTGTGACTAGAGTGACTAAAGCTCCACCTAAATGTACAAAATTGTATAAAATACCCTAACAATAGAGCAAAGTTAGGGAAGGCACCATCACTGACTGAGAAGAGAACAGCATAATAGACTTCTGGGACCAGTTGATGGGCTGAGCTTTTGGGTAAGATTTACGCACTTAGTTATACCAAATGTTTCCCTGGGACACTTAGACTTCAAGCTTGTATTTGTAATCACATTAATAGTGCTGTATAGTCATTTTAGAATTTATATATATTTGGTACCAATATGTATTTCTTGCAACTAAAGCGTACTTTTGCAACTGAAGTGTGTTTTTGCAGATGGTGTATTTTATCAATGGCATCTAAATGAGAATTTCTCATTGGATGCGCTCAGACTTAGAGTATATATTATACTATTCGTGAATCTGTGCAAGCCACGACATGATCCTGCACTATTAGTGAATCCAAAATCGTGTGAATTCAACATTACACTGGATCAGCTGTTGAGCACGATCAGACTTATAGTGCCGACTTGAGGTTATTTGATGTAATTGGGCATCACTCAGGAGTTCAGCTCAGCCACACCCAGCCCCCAGAGAAAATACTGAGGACAAGCTGGAATGCAAGGGAGCTTAACTTTTGCTAAATTAACCTTCTTAATGCAACAGAAAGATACATTTCTTATTTAATTCCTCTTACAGCTTTGAAGTAAGAAACAAGCATATAAAAATCTCTTACCGCCTTGGGGTCAGGCGAGAATCCAGGCTGCCAGACTTCACGGTAATACTGTCAGTAAACAGCACATCCTTTGCTGGAGATGCTAGGGCTTCTGAGTGAGACAGTGAAGGATGCATTCTCTGCTGTTGTAAGCGTTTTAGTGTAGCATAGCCAAAGGCATCTCGAGAACTTGTGTAACTAAAGTTATAGTCAGCAAGACTTTTTATTGTAGCAAGAAAAGGAGCCTTAAGAGACTGGGCTCTTCGGGGAAGCGTATGAGAAGATCCTGGCAGTACTAGGGATACAGAGTTGGATTTTGAGAGAGGCAGGCAGTTAGACTGTTGTGTTGAACAGTAACTTGATTTAACTGTTTTTGTGCTTACCACAGTACTCAAACTTCCACAGTCAGTATCTAGGTTTGTAGTGTCCACACCTACAGTCTCCCTTGAAGGGCTAGAGCTCATTGAGCTTATGCCACTTGTTGTGGTATCTGTATTAAAACTTACGCTACAACTCTTGAAATGTGTTTGTGTAGTACCATCTCCTATTAGTCTCTCTCTGCTTGTGTTTTCATGGTGAATTTCATTTCCAAGACCTTTCGGCAGCTTCAGATAATTTTCTCCAATACTTGGGGTACTATCAGTATCTTCCATGTTCTTACTTCTGACAAAAGAAGTTTCTAATCGTAAAGCCTGGATTTTAGGAACTCTGAAAACAGGGTTGAATTCATCCCCAGCAGGAAAATTTATGCTATTCAAAGGTTCTGTTACAGTATGATTTTGCCTCAGGCCTGATTTACTGTCAGATGTCAGCTTTCCTCCTTTTGGATCACTGCTACTTCTATGTTTTTTATTAGCTAGAGTAAGAGAGTTTAGAATGCGATTTTTCACAAGTCTGCTAGAAGAAAAGAAAGGAAAGGGACTATGGTCTTTATCCTTTGAAGGTCCAGGTCTATAATAAAATATTTGTTCTGCATCTCCAGTGATATCTAGGAAGAATGTACTAGTGGATGTACTACCAAAACGGTCATCCTCCGTGATGAACATACCTGAAATTATATGAGACTTTGTCACTGAAAATGGATGTTTCTTCAAAGTCTATAAACTATGTTGCAAAAAAGTAAGCAATTCTATAAACCTAAACTGGGAGACTGTGTTTTACCACAATTTTAATTCAACATTTTTTCTGAAGAACTTAGTACTATAAATTAAGTATCTTCAGGACTACCTGAGCTAAAGATCTCATTGTTTCAAAAGAAAAGCCATGCTATCTTATTTCAGTGTATATTTCTGGATTTAAATTCCAAATACCAATAATAAAATTAAAATGTATTAGATACACAAAATATACAGCAATAGTGTATATATGTTTGTCTGTGTATACACAGAATATATATTCAAAATATTCCCTTATTTCTTTGAGGAAAAACAAATAAATGTATCTTTATACCTAAAGCATGGAGAATTCTGCAGGATACTATAGCAATCTGCCATAACTTGACATAAAAACTAGTAGCTTACTCTAATGTTAAAATTTCTTATTTCTACAACAAATATAAATTTAGGACACTGTTCTCTTCTGTCTCACTTGATTATGTCTCTCTGAATGCATATAACTGTCCCCTGGCTTGCACTCTTTCTTGCAATAGCACCTGTAAACTATTTGCCTGAAACTCATCCTGCCAAAAAGTCAGTAAGAACACCAAAATGCTGCTTTGTAGTGGATTTTTTATGTTGTTGTTGCTTGTTTGTTTGAGGGTTTTTTATGTTTGTTTGTTTCGGTTTTGTTGTTGTTACTTACTTGAAGGTGTAGATTCGCTTTCACTGTTATGCCTAGAACTGGTAGACTCAGAGTTCAAGCTAAGAGTACTGGGTACAGAAGAAAGTTCATTGCAGAGCTGCTCCATGTCATCAGGGACCATTGGCCAAGGCTGTCTACGACTGTGTCTCACTGCATCCCAGTTATGGTGCTTCAAAATGTCACATCCTTGTTTAGTTTTGGCTATTAGACCAAGCGCGTAGACACAGGTTCTATATTTAATATATATATAGAAAAAAAGCAACAATAATAGCATCTAATTTAACAAAACTTTTTTTCTCTCTTGAAAGGAAACAGTTTCAAAAAACAATTCAGCAGAAACTTCACAAAATGGCCAAATAGCTTTTTGTTCCTCATTTTTATTTGTAAATCAATGGAAGCTGAAGAAATGCAGTAAAATACCTGAAAACTATTAAAACATTAATGCAGTAGCAGTATTAGGCAAAAGACTATGCTTTCTTTTAAATATTCAAAAAAGATACTGAATAAAAATGATAGAATAATAAATTTATTCTAACGGAAATATAAGTAGCAAATATTTTAACTGTGTTTTAAAAAAGGAAAAAGTAGTATGTATCTTTGTTTCATAGGTTTCATTTGCTTACTGCATGTTCTTTTAGACTTCCTATGCAATTCTGAGATTGTATAGGACTGAGATTGATCAATGTTCTTTAATAACTGATTTCCAAGTAAATGGTAAAACTATATTCTCATAAATTAGATAATGCTATTTGAAACCCTACTGGAACTAACGTCTGTAAATTTTATGTATAAATCAGATACACATACCCTCTAACAGAGAGAACCTCACAATGTTGTGCAAGAGCCATTATGTTGGGAATTACATTCTCCTCTTGAAGCAAGTTAAGACCCCAATTTGATGATCCTATATTGCCCTGGAATAAAACAGTTTGTCAAATATGTTTTGATTTTGATGTGATCGATAACACTATCGGTGTAAAGTTTTTGACATTATTGTTTGTTGGTGGTATGGTTTCGAGCCATATCTTCTCAAAGCAATGAGAGATTTGAGCACCCTTTTTGGCATTTCCTAGTCATGCATATCCAAAAAAGGACTCAGGACACTCCGTATAATGCCTAAAACTGGTCACAGTTAACTACTACATATTCCTCATTTTACCAGTTCTACTACAGCCAGCAGTATGATTTTGAATTACTCATTTTACATTATTCTTAAACAGGCATTTTATTACATACCTACAATATCTTCCAGTAAGAGTCACCTTGGACAAATGTTCCAAAGTAAACTTTGGGGAAGACAAGAAAGAGGCAGACAAACAGTTGAGGTGGCAAAGCAACTTGAGAAGTGTAGCTTGGATAGGCATAAACACTAGGTTTTCCCCATGTTATCCCAATACCAGGGATGTCATGACCGTATATATTCACACACATCAACATTGGCAGCCAACTTTCTTCCAGAAAAACTGAATTTTGGAACACCACAGTAAATATGTTAAAAATAGACCATAGCAAGTGGTAACCACTGGTTCCATAGTAATACTGTTGCTACATGTGACAATCTGTTCTTTTTATTTGGTTTAAAACAAACAAACAAAAACTAAAAAAAAAAACAAAACAAAAAAAAAAAACAACAAAAAAACCACCCCCACCAAATTAAAAACAAACAAAACCCCCACAACCAACAAAAACCCCAAACAAACAAAGACAGACAAAGCGACTATTAAAAGACTCAGAAAAAAACAAGTGCAGTGAAAAATTTTCATGTGAAAGTCCAGTACTTTCCCCTAACTTGGAAAGTCACACACATTTTATGAAAAAAACCCTAAATAATGATTTTTTAAGCCATTTTGCTCAGTTGTTTCAGAATCGAGTCATAACAGAACTCAAACAGCTGCAAAAAGACTGTAAATGTATTACTAACCAAGGCCCAAAGGGCTGCTTTGAGCTGCTTAATTCCTTCACACTTATCCAGCACTGGGGAATGAACAGTGTAACTTAGATCTGTAACAATATTCTGGAGGAGAAAAAACAGAAGAAAAAACATACTCAGCTGAAAATGAAAAGGAGGAGACCTCAGTAAAACAGTTTATCTTGCAGTTTTAATAAAGGTAAAGTGCTAATTTAAAGTACGTACCCTAAAATAAAATAGTGGTAGTTTTATCATAATAATCAATAATAACCATAAATTAACAACAATGGTAAAGCAAGTAGAAAACTTAACATTATCACTGGCTGCATTGGGACAATTCAGATTTTATTAAGATAACATTCATCAGATGAACATGCTACAATATATGAGCTTTCTCTTGAACTTTTTGATTATTATATACAATTCATTATATCATCTTGCAAACTCATGTTAAAAGTCAATTTATTTATGCAACTATGAATTAGCATAGGGTTTGTTTTCTTAGTTCTTCAGGATATTATAAAGAATTTATCCCCTCATCTCCATGTTTTTGTATGCATAAAAGGATAGGCACAGTTTTACTTGTCAATATATGATTCACTCACACACAGACTAAAAAATTATTTCTATTGGTGAGTTGCTTTCCATTCTAAGTTTTGGCTAGCTGTTTTAAGAAAAACGTTGCAAAGTATTTCTCTGATATTTCAGTTGTCAGGAAGGAATTTTACATGAGACTAGATGTCAAAGACCGTCTTCACAACTTGTTTGCACCATGTAACTTGAGACTTTCATAATCTACTTATTTTGCAATGACTGTTTAAATGCCATATCTTTTAAAACATATTTAAAAAGAGTTACAATATTATTTAAAAATCTTATAAATAGTTATTATCCTCACCTGAGACTCCAATAAATGGCAGCCTGTTTTATGGTGCACCAGTTGGCCATAAAGGTGAACTGGCAGGTAGACATGTGGTTGCTGTAATCTGGTAGAAAAAGAAATCATATGTTTTCTCAGAAACTCTGAAATTTTCTTTAAAAATAAATGATACTGCAGTGTAATGCAATGAGTTACTCCTGAGTTTTTTTCAAAGAGGATTCTTTTGGAGTGTTTACCTTTGGTTGCTTCGACGAACATAGTTATCACCATCAACAGGTTTGCGATAAGTTGTAAGTGCTTCATTAAGTTGTTCTTCAATCAATTCAACATATTTTAAGTTATTTTCCTAAAAGACAACAAAGGTTGACAAAATACACTTAGCTGGTTAATATTTTTATAGCATGATACTTTATAACGAAGGAACAATTGAAGTGCTCCTTAAGGAAGGCTGAATTTCTTTATGATTTGAAAGTGAGGCTCACCAAAACTATTGCACTTCACACATACAATGAGTTTGCAGAGTCAACAACTGATTCCATAATTATTCCAATGAATTTGTTAAAAAAGGAAGGAAAAAAATATTTCACATCTGACTAACACAAATAATCTCAACAGACCACCACACATTTCAGTATCCCTAGAGGAGACGCCTTATAAATTAGTAAAAAAAAATGCCTGAAAGCCAAGAGAAATGAGACCAAGCACTTATAATCAATTATAAAACCAAAAAAGGTATGAAAAGTTTTAATCTAGTAACAAGGATGCATTTTGCTTAATTGTTCTTATGTTCCTATTTACTTCCTACACCACTTGGACACCCACAAGTCTATGGGGCCAGATGGGATCCACCCAAGGGTTCTGAGGTGTGGGAAACTGCAGTGGGTCTGTGGAATCCTTGACAGAAAATATGGGAGTAGAGATCAGCCTTGAAGATATTAAGATTTACCCTTGAGAAGGATGGGAGTAAAGGAGTATCCGGAGATATGGAGTTGTACCCGTGAGAGAGAAGGGGATAGAAGAATAACATGGATGATAGAAAAATTAACCAATGAGATGTTAGTGCTGTAACTTGTAACCAATAGTGAAAAGACACATGAACTGGTAGAATTGTATAAAAATGCACTTGTAGCAATAAATGGCATCCATTACTTTCATCTTGAAAGAACTTGGTCCATGTCGTTTGTCCGTCTCAACCGCGACATCTGGTGACCCCAACGTGATCCTGCCTGAAGAGGATCTTGCATGACAAGGTGACAGCGTGAAGCTGTGAACAGCCGAAGAAGAGCTGTGGAGACGGAGCTCGGTACAGCTGATAGAGCAGCCGAGGAGAGCTGCCGAAGATCCGGATCGTTGAAAAGACACCTCGCTAAGGAGTAGGTGAGCTACCGGGAACATGGGGGGAAACTTATCTAAAGAAGAGGGTACTACATTATCCACGTGGAAGCTGCTTCTGAAGAAGCAGGGTGTTAGCCTTCCGGAACTGACTTTAAGAAAAATGTTACTATGGGGCAAAGCACAAGGTTTAGAGGTTAATCCTGTGACAGCATTTAGTGTGTCACAATGGATGGATTTGGGAGATAAACTGTTTGATAGTGCTACCCAAGGGTCCAAGGAAGCAACTGAACTGTTAACAATGTGGCGCTTCTTATTAGATACTCTGAAAGAGTTAAAACAGCAACAGGATAAGGCAGAGGTGGCGGAGGGGGATGGTCTTCCTGGCTCAGCTGGGCCAGATTCGGAGGAAAAGGCAAGATTAAGTACTACTCCGACCCCCCCTGTTACTAAAGATTCATCAAAACCGCCCAACTCCATATTATCTGACACGGATAAGGGTCCGCGACACTTTCTTGGAAAGTTAAAAGGAACAGAGGAGGAGCGTACGTATGTGTGGCTCCGAGATCAGAAAAAAATTATGAAAGAGTCGTATACATATGTGTGGCCCTGAGATCAGATAAAAGCTATGGAAGACTCACATGAAAGAACAGCGTTGGGTTATATATGATCTCGGGAGGGGCCCCTGGAGCACCAGTCAGAGCAGTGCGTTCAACCGACTGCTCCGCCGTCATCAATCATGGCTCAAACCTCTGCTCTACCATCATCAACCGCGGTTCCGCCGTCTTCGTCACCGCCATTAATCACAGTTCAACCCTCTGACCCGCCGCTATCAGTCGCGGAAGAAAAAAATGGACATTTTCTTTCCTGTCCCCCCTTGCCTGGAGATTTAGGTGGGGAGGATCCCCCTGTGGTGAGCCAGACCAAACCAAATAACGTAATTCCTATAAATTTGGGTCCCCCCAGACTGCCCCCACCCCCCTCCCACGCTGTTGCAGATCAAATCCCTGAGGGTGGGGGTAGAGTTTCAGAGCGTAAACCAAACTTACCAAAAAGCTGGGATTTACCCCCAGCTTCGATTACAGTTAAACCACGGGACCCTGTGCGTTTCTGGAAGAGGGTGAAGGCTAAAGCTCTGGAAATAGGGGACTGGGATTTATCAGAATCTATATCGGTTCCTACCCCTGTTACTGAGCTGCCACCCGTTGAACCTGTTGAATCTATGGCATTTCCCGTCATATACCATAACCCTGCAGGGGGGGAGCCCCATGAGCACGTTTCTTATTCCTGGAAAGTAATTCAAGATTTGCAAAAAGCCACTGCTCAGTACGGGCCTAACTCCCCTGCGGTTATGCAGCTGTTACGTTTGTTATCTATGGAAGCTATGACTCCCTACAATGTTTCTCAGTTAGCTCAGGTTATTTTTCAACCTGTACAGCTCTCAGTGTTTCGAAGTATTTGGCAGCAAAGGGCTGAGGCACAAGCAGTGATAAACATACACTTCCCAGACACTGATCCCCGTTCTGCTACTGGTGTGGATGTATTGATGGGCTCGGGGCCGTATATTGATCCGCGACTTCAAGCGCAATGGCCTCCTCTAGTGCTTGAGCAAGTGAAGGCTGTAGGGATCCAGGCTATAATTAGAACAGCAGAGCTGGCAGAACCAAACCAGAGATATACTGCTATCAAGCAGGGTCCTAAAGAGCCGTTTCTTTCCTTCGCTGAAAAATTACAAGCGGCTGTCGAACGTCAGGTGTTCGATGCGAATGTCCGGGGACTGCTAGTGAAACAGCTAGCTCGTGATAATGCTAATACAGATTGCCAAAAAGTGATTGAAACTTTGCCAGGGGATCCAACTTTAGAAGCAATGATTACTGCTTGTGCCAAGGTCGGTTCAGTGGAACATAAAATGACTGCACTTGCTGCTGCTATGGCAGCAGCTAAAACACAATATCAAAAGTGCTATGAACGCGGTCGGAATGGTCATGTAAGACTCATCAGTCCACATAAAAACAAACAGGCTTCAAAAGCTGTACACACACCTGTCTATGATACAGCCTCAGTAACTTGCTTCAAATGTGGAAAAAAGGGACATTTTTCTAAGCAGTGCCATTCTAGGTATCATTCTAATGGACAGCTACTGCCACAGGGAAACGACAAGAAGAGCATGAAGGGGCGCGTGCAGACACAAATGCCTCCTTCAACAACGCTTTGCAACCCTGGCAATCTGTTTCTGGGGTCAGTGCACATGCAGTCTTCTGCGACACACTATCAGGAAAAACCAGCGGAGCACTGGGATGGATTTATCCACCACCCACACAGTAACTATAACAACTCAAGAGGTGCATAAAGTGCCCCTGGATGCTTGGGGGCCAATTGGCAGGGGACTGAGTGCTTTGTTAATAGGACGATCAAGTAGTACCCTGCGAGGATTAATGGTACACGTGGGGGTTATTGATGCGGACTATACAGGACATATTTGTGCCTTGGTTTCCACAGCGACAACACCTGTGACAATACAAAAAGGAACACTTTTAGCTCAACTTGTGCCCTTTTTGAGTTCTGTTCCTAGGACTGAGCAAGTTCTTCGTGGGGACAATGGACCTGGTTCAACTGGAAAGCCACTTATTTTTTGGTCTCAAACAGTGTCAGAGAAAAGGCCACAAATGGTTTGTACACTCATAATGAATGCTTTTGTTCCCAGACAGGTGACCCTTACTGGACTGCTTGATACAGGAGCAGATGTCACTATAATTTCACAACAGGACTGGCCTCCTTCTTGGCCCTTGGTTTCAAATGCTGTAGGTGTGATGGGACTGGGTGGAGTCGCAAACAGTTTGATGTCAGCTAAACCAGTAGTGATTGCTAATCCTGAACACCAAAGGGCTACAGTGAGACCTTATGTGGCCCCAGCCCCGCTGAATTTATGGGGGAGGGATTGCCTAGGGCAGTGGGGAGTACGGATAACTATGGATTTTTAGCAGGGGTCACTGTGATGTAGGGTGTTTCTCGGCCCACTTTAGCACTAAGATGGTTAACTGAAAGACCAGTATGGGTCAATCAGTGGCCCCTTGCTCAGGAAAAACTTACAGCCCTGCAATCTCTTGTGATGGAACAGCTAGCTGCGGGACACATAGAGGTCTCACATAGCCCTTGGAATACTCCTGTGTTTGTTATCAAAAAGAAGTCTGGAAAATGGAGATTATTACATGACCTACGAAAGGTTAATGAGGTTATGGCAACTATGGGAGCTTTGCAACCAGGTTTACCTTCTCCTACAATGATTCCAATGCAATGGGAAATTGTTGCAATAGATTTGAAGGATTGTTTCTTTACTATTCCTTTAGCAGAACAAGACATGGAAAAGTTTGCCTTTACTGTTCCATCTGTAAATAATGGAGAGCCAGCGAAAAGGTATCACTGGAAAGTGCTGCCACAAGGGATGAAAAATTCACCTACCATATGTCAATGGTATGTGGCAAAAGCTCTGAGTCCAGTACGTGCTTTGTTTCCGTCAGGGTATTGCTATCATTATATGGATGACATTTTGTTGGCTGCAGCAACGCCACAAGAATTGAGTGAAATGGAAAATAAAGCACGTGAGTCATTAAATCAGTATGGGCTGGTTATTGCACCTGAGAAGGTGCAATGACAACAGCCATGGCTTTATTTGGGCATGAAAATTTTGGATCAGATGGTGACACCACAACCTATAAAACTGCAAGTAAAAATCAAAACACTGAATGATGTGCAAAAATTGGCAGGAATGATCAATTGGGTGAGGCCTTATGTAGGAATCCCCTCTTCTCAGTTGCAGCCATTGTTTGATCTCTTGCGAGGAGACACTAATATTTCTGCCCCTCGCACTTTGACAACAGAAGCACAGCAGGTAATTGCGAAAATTGAACAAGCAATCAATAGTAAGCACGTATGGAGAATTGATTTGACAGTGTCTGTACAAGCAATTGTTTTGATTGATCAATGCATTCCTTTTGCTATGATCGCACAATGGCATGAGAAGTGGGGAGATCCTCTACGTATTTTAGAGTGGGTCTTTTTGCCAGCCAAATCAAAAAAGACAGCCCCAGGTCTTTTTGAACTGGTGGCTCAGGTAATTATTAAAATCAGATTACGTTGCATGGAATTAATGGCAAGAGATCCAGAAACAATCATGCTTCCTGTGCAAAGTGATTATTTTGAGTGGTGTATGGCTAATAGTTCTGCACTACAAGCAGCTATGATGAATTATACGGGTCAAATCAGTTATCATTTGCCCTCACATCCAGTGATTAAATTAGGCAGTCAGGTAAGATTTGGTCAGAAGCAATTGAATCAATCAAGCCCAGTAAATGGACCTACAGTATTTACAGATGGATCAGGAAGGACGGGCAAGGCAGCCATTGTTTGGAAGGATGGGCCACAGTGGCAACATCAAGTAGAATATCAGGAAGGATCACCGCAAGTGGTCGAACTTAGAGCAATGACCATGGCATTTCAGGCCTTTCCTGGCCCTGTGAATATTGTGAGAGACTCTGCTTATGTGGCTGTGCTTGTACAACGGTTGTATAAAGCTGTATTGGGACATGTGTCTAATGAAAAGTTATTTGGTATTTTAAAACTGTTATGGCTTGAAATTCAGAAGCGTCATCATTAATATTATGTCATGCATGTTAAAAGTCATACTATGTTACCAGGTTTCATAATAGAAGGAAATGCAAAAGCAGATTCTCTAGTTTCAGCAGTGACTTTAGGACCTGTTCCTGATGTTAAACAACAGGCAATAGCTTCACATCATTTCTATCATCAAGGCTATCATGCCTTGAGACGACACTTTGGCATTTCAAATTCCGAGGCACGTGCTATTGTTGCTGCATGCCCTGATTGTCAAGGTCAGCATATTCCTTCTTATTATGGTACCAATCCCCGTGGCCTTCGAGCTTTGCAAATTTGGCAAACTGATGTTACACATGTACCTGACTTTGGGCGCTTGAAGTATGTTCATGTCTCTATAGACACCTTTTCTTCTGCTATCGTTGCCACTGCTCATACTGCAGAATCTGCACGAGATGTAATACGTCATTGGCAGCGTGCATTTTCCTTCTTGGGCATTCCGCAACAGGTAAAAACAGACAATGGCTCAGCATATGTATCCCGAAAAGTTGCTTCATTTCTACAGCTCTGGGGAGTATCTCATGTTACAGGTATTCCTCATTCTCCCACAGGGCAAGGTATTGTGGAACGTGCTCATGGAACACTCAAGCGTTTTCTTTTAAAACAAAAAGAGGGAATGTTGGGTGAACCACCTGATGCACGCTTGGCTAAAGTCACATATGTTTTAAACTTTTTGCAGGTTTCTGATGATGTCCAGATGCCGCCCATTCTACGTCACTTTTCCTCTTTAGTGGCTCAAGAAAGGGTGGGTCCAGGGGCAAAAGTGTTGGTGCGGGATTTGCGCACAGGACAATGGACGGGTCCACATGAATTATTAACCTGGGGGAGAGGCTATGCTTGTGTCTCTACAGATCAAGGACCACAATGGTTGCCTGCGCGAAATGTGAAACCTGTGTTGCCTTCCTAATGATGATTGCTGCAGCTGCTTCATCTTGGATGCCTGCACAGACAAAAACCAACATGTGGATTACTTTAGCCAACGTGACTGGCCAGGACTCCATATGCCTAGCTATGGCATCTCCGGAAAACCCGTTCCACACATGCTTGGTTGGCATCCCCCTTGATGACTACAGCAGCATCACACAATTGTTTCAAAATAGTGGTTGGTGCAGAGGCATTGCAACAAACTGTAATAATACTAATATGGCACTCTGGATTAACTGTCTCCCGGAAATAGACATTGAACCACAGGAACTGGAATTGCTGGGATCTGTGCCCATGGACGCTTGTATCCAGCTGGTTTGTGAAAAGTGCCAGGACAATATGCTAAAGCATGAATGGATAAGATTGCAAAATGTTAATGCTACCCTTCATGACTACAGAAATGAAACTCGTTGGTGCAATGCCTCGCAGAAGAATCCAAGGGGTGTTGTTAACAGTGTGGGACAGCGACCCCGAAAACTCCCGTATGGTGTATTCTTGATCTGCGGAGATAGAGCCTGGCCAGGAATTCCTTCTAATGCTGTTGGAGCACCATGTAGTTTGGGACGATTAACTCTCTTAATGCCCAATGTATCCATGATAGTAGATCACGGAAAAGCGACACGGGAAAAACGCTTTTTGCATGCATATAAGTCAAAATGTGATGACAGAGTAGATTCTTGGGGATCAGGATTAAGGGTTTTAGGATCTCTTGTACCTGGTGTTGGCACAGCTAAAGCTCTAAATACTTTAGAAAAATTAGGATGTTGGCTAGCTAAGCAAACTAACAGAACTTCTAAGGCTTTAAGTGGACTTTTGTTAGATGTAGATTCTGTAAGACATGCTACACTGCAGAATAGAGCTGCAATAGATTTTTTGTTATTAGCTCAAGGGCATGGGTGTGAAGATTTTGATGGTATGTGCTGTATGAACTTGTCAGATCATTCTGAGTCAATTCATAAAAGCATACAATTGTTGAAAGAAGGGGTACAAAAGTTACAAGTTGATGATGGATGGGATTGGTTAAATAAAATGTTTAGTAGCTGGGGGCTTTCGGGGTGGTTGTTATCAGTAGTGAAAACAGGACTGATCGTTTTGATGATTGTTGTGGTTGTGTTACTAATGTTGCCATGCATGATTTCTCTGCTGCAAAGGGCCCTGCAGCGGACAATGAGGGCAGCATTTTTAGCACAAATACAAAAAGGGGGAACTGTGGGAAACTGCAGCGGGTCTGTGGAATCCTTGACAGAAAATATGGGAGTAGAGATCAGCCTTGAAGATATTAAGATTTACCCTTGAGAAGGATGGGAGTAAAGGAGTATCCGGAAATATGGAGTTGTACACGTGAGAGAGGAGAGATGTACCCGTGAGAGAGAAGGGGATAGAAGAATAACATGGATGATAGAAAAATTAACCAATGAGATGTTAGTGCTGTAACTTGTAACCAATAGTGAAAAGACACATGAACTGGTAGAATTGTATAAAAATGCACTTGTAGCAATAAATGGCACCTATTACTTTCATCTTGAAAGAGTTTGGTCCATGTCATTTATCCGTCTCAACTGCGACACTGAGGGAGTTGGCTGAGCTGCTCACCAAGCCACTCTCAAAATATTTATCAGCAGTCTAGGCTAACTGAGGAGGTTCCAGCTGAGTGGAGGTTAGCAAATCATAGAACAGCTTGGGTTGGAAGGGACCTTAAAAGGTCATCTAGTCCAACCCCCCTGCAATGAGCAGGGACCCCCTACATCCAGAAGGAGGATCTGGGGAACTACAGGCCTGTTAGTCTGACCTCGGTGCCAGGAAAAATTATAGAGATCATCATCTTGAGTGCCATCATGTGGCATACAGGACAACCAAGAGCTCAGGCCCAGTCAGCATGGGTTTATGAAAGGCAAGTCCTGCTTGACCAACCTGATCTCCTATGACAAGGTGATCCGCTTAATGGATGAGGGAAAGGCTGCAGATATTTTGTACCTAGAATTTAGTAAAGCCTTTGATGATGTTTCCCACAGCATTCTCCTGGAGAAAATGGCTGCTCATGGATCTTATGAGTGTACTCTTTGCTGGGTAAAAGACTGGTTGGATGGCTGGGCCCAAGGAGTTGTGGTGAATGGAGTTAAATCCAGTTGGTGGCCAGTTACAAGTGGTGTTCCCCAGGGCTCAGTATTGGGGCCAGTTCTCTTTAATATATTTATAAATGATCTGGATGAGGGGATCAAGTGCAGGTGACACAAAGTTAGGTGAGCGTGTTGATCTGCTTGAGGGTAGGAAGGCCATACAGAAGGATTTGGACAGGCTGGATCAATGGGCTGAGGCCAACTGTATGAAGTTCAACAGGGCTAAGTGCCAGGTCCTGCACTGGGGTCACAAGAATTCCGTGCAACGCTACAGGCTTGGGGAAGAGTGGCTGGAAAGCTGGATGGCGGAAAAGGACCTGGGGGTGTTGGCCAACAGCCAGCTGAATATGAGCCAGCAGTGTACCCAGGTGGCCGAAAAGGCCAACAGCATCCTGGCTTCTATCAGAAATAGCGTGGCCAGCAGGACTAGAAAAGTGATTCTCCCCCTGTACTCAGCACTTGTGAGGCCCCACCTCAAATACTGTGTTCAGTTTTGGGCCCCTCACTACAAGAAAGACATTATGCTGATGAAGGGTCTAGAGAACATGCCCTATGAGGAGCAGCTGGGGGAACTGGGGCTGCTTAGCTTGGAGGAAAGGAGGCTCAGGGGAGAACTTATCACTGTCTACCACTACCTGAAAGGAGGTTGTAGCAAGGTGGGTGTCCATCTCTTCTCCCAAGCAGCAAGAGGTAGGTAGGACAAGGGGAAACGGCCTCAATTTGTGCCAGGGAAGGTTCAGATTGGATATTAGGAAAAATTTCTTCACTGAAAGGGTTGCCAAGCACTGGAACAGGCTGCCCAGGGGAGTGGTTGAGTCACCATCCCTGGAGGTATTTAAAAGATGTACAGATACAGTGCTTCAGGATGTGGTTTAGTTGTGGACTTGGTAGTTGGACTTAAGGGTCTTAAAGGTCTTTTCCAACCTAAATGATTCTATGATTCTATAATCAGAGGTGACAGGTATCTTGAAAAGTAGTATTCCTTTCTGCACTTTTCTAGATAAGACCTTACACAACAACCTATTTTGAAAAGTCAGTAAGTCACTACACTCCTGAAATATTTGCTGGAATATCAAAATTATATAAAAGACCTGGCTAAATCAAAAGCATGTATATACAGAGCAGCTATGGAACTGTCAACCTTTTTCAGCAAAATCATAAGTCACTGAAGCAAAAAATGTATTGGCATTAGGAATACAGATATATATGAATGAACAATAGTTTTAATAATATTTGACCTTCTAAACCTGCGTATTCACACCCTTACTCTTCCTAATTTCAAGCGAATGCACGTTTTAATCTTATTACCTTTTGCCACTTTTCCATTTGTTTTGTTACATAACCTCTTTCATTTAGATACGAAAACCCCTTTGGAATGGACAGAAATCTGTAAAGTAACATCAGACAGTCAATACTCCACTTAAATCACATGATTTGCATAAAAAGAAACACTTATTGTTTCCACAGTCCAAAGTCAAGCAGCATATTCAATATTTACCTTAGGAGGAGAAGCAAACCTTTGTCTCCAAGGTGAGAAAGAGCTGGTTTCATTTGGATAAGTGCATGAAGATTGGCCTAAAATAATTAAAAATGCATGAAGAATATCCAAGCACTATATAATTCACAGAATCACACAGAATCACAGAATCGACTGGGTTGGAAAAGACCTCAGAGATCATCGAGTCCAACCCTTGGTCCAACTCCAGTCCGTTTACTAGATCATGGCACTAAGTGCCATGTCCAATCTCAGTTTAAAAACCTCCAGGGACGGCGAGTCCACCACCTCCCTGGGCAGGCCATTCCAATGCCTGACCACTCTCTCTGTAAAGAATTTCTTTCTAATATCCAGCCTAAATTTCCCCTGGCAGAGTTTAAGCCCATGCCCCCTTGTCCTATTGCTAACTGCCTGGGAGAAGAGACCAATCCCCACCTGGCTATAACTTCCCTTCAGGTAGTTATAGAGAGTGATGAGGTCACCTCTAAGCCTCCTCTTCTCTAGACTAAAAAACCCCACCTCCCTCAGCCTCTCCCCATAGGTCTTATGTTCAAGTCCCTTCACCAGTCGTGTTGTTCTTCTCTGGACCCGCTCCAGCACTTCAATGTCTTTCCTGAACTGAGGGGCCCAGAACTGAACACAATACTCCAGGTGTGGCCTCACCAATGCAGAGTATAGGGGAAAGATCACTTCCCTTGTCCTGCTGACCACGCTGTTTTTGATACAGGACAGGATACCGTTGGCCTTCTTGGCCACCTGGGCACACTGTTGGCTCATATTGAGCTTCCTGTCAATTAGTACCCCCAGGTCCCTTTCTGTCTGACTGCTCTCCAGCCACTCTGCGCCCAGCCTGTAGCGCCTGTAGCAGGGGGTTGTTGTGATCAAAGTGCAGCACCCGGCACTTGGCCTTATTGAACTTCATCCCATTGGAATCAGCCCATTTTTCCAGTCTATCCAGATCCCTCTGCAGAGCCCTCCTGCCTTCCAGCAGGTCGACACTCCCTCCCAACTTGGTGTCATCAGCAAATTTGCTGATGATGGTCTCAATCCCCTCATCTAAATCGTCAATAAAGATGTTAAACAGGACTGGACCCAACACTGACCCCTGGGGAACACCACTAGTGACTGGCCGCCAGCTAGATGCAGCCCCATTCACCAGCACTCTCTGGGCCCGGCCCTCCAGCCAGTTCTTAACCCAGCATAGAGTACACTTGTCCAAGCCATGGGCTACCAGCTTTTGCAGGAGTATATTATGGGAGACAGTGTCAAAGGCCTTGCTGAAGTCCAGATAGGCCACATCCACGGCTTTCCCCTCATCCACCAGCTGGGTCACCTGATCATAAAAGGAGATCAAAGGTTGGTCAGACAAGACCTGCCCCTCCTAAACCCATGCTGGCTGGGTCTGATCCCTTGTCCATCCTGAAGGTGCTGTGTGATTCCATTCAGGATGATCTGCTCCATAACCCTGCCAGGCACCGAGGTCAGGCTGACAGGCCTGTAGTTGCCAGGGTCAGCTCTGCAGCCCTTTTTGTGGACTGGGGTAACATTGGCCAATTTCCAATCATATGGGACCTCCCCAGTGAGCCAGGACTGTTGGAAGATGATGGAGAGCGGCTTGGCAAGTTCTTCTGCTAGCTCCCTCATCACCCTAGGATGGATCTCATCTGGTCCCATAGACTTGTGAGGATCCAGATGGCTCAGTAAATCACCAACTATTTCCTCCTGGAATATAAGGGGCCTATTTGGCTTCCTATCTCTGTCAACCACCTCCAGAGATGAGTTGTCCTGAGGGCCACCTGTCTTACTGGTAAAAACTGACGCAAAGTAGGTATTAAGTACCTCAGCTTTCTCCTCATCTTTGTTAACTATATTTCCCTCAAAGTCCAACAGAGAATGGAGGTTTTCCTTGCCCCTCCTTTTGTTATTAACATATTTGAAGAAGGACTTTTTATTATCCCTGACAGAACTGGCCAAATTAACTTCAAATTGCACTTTTGTTTCACTGATTATTTTCTGCATGATCTAGCTATTTCCATAAATTCTTCATAAGTAGCCAGCCCTTTTTTCCACAGTCGGTAAAGTCTCTTTTTATTTCTGATTTCATTCAGAATCTCCCTGTTTAGCCAAGCCGGTTTTCTTCCCCGCCGGCTAGCCTTTCGGCACACTGGTATAGCCTGTTCCTGTGCACTCAAAACCTCCTGCTTGAAGCATGTCCAACCCTCCTGGGCCCCCTTTTTTTTAAGCACTGTTTCCCAGGGTATGCTCTGAACTAGACTCCTGAATAGGCAAAAATCTGCCCTCTGGAAGTCCATCGTAGAGGTTTTGTTAATGGTTCTCCCTGCATCTCCGAGTATTGAAAATTCTATTATTTCATGGTCGCTATGCCCCAGGCGGCCTCCAACCACTACATCTCCCACCAGCCCTTCTCTGTTTGTAAACAGTAGGTCTAGCGGGGTCTTGCCCCTGGTAGGCTCATTTACCAGCTGATGAAGGAAATTGTCCTCTATACACTCTAGGAACTTCCTAGACTGCCTCTTCTGTGCAATATTGAGCTCCCAGCAGATATCCGGCAGGTTAAAGTCACCCATAAGAACAAGGGCCGTCGATTTTGAGACATCTGCCAGCTGCTTGTAGAATAATTCATCTCCTTCTGAACATTACAATTACAACAGTCTGCCAGCACTGAGGCAGCCAGTTTTTCACAAAAGGAAGTATCAAACAGCACTAACCTCATCCTAATATTATCCACTTTAGGTACTATTATCCACTTTAGGCACCTTCATTAATATATCTCCTTTACAAAAAGTATTATGATCAAAATAGCTGAATTAGACTGAATTCATATTTAAAAGTAAGCATAATCCAGAAGTCTACATTTTCTTGTCATTAATACTGCAGTATTTTCAGCAAGAGGTCTATAAACTATTATGAAGTCCATCAATGACAATCAAGAAAGGAAATAATCAGTAGCTTCTTGCATACTTTTACTTTGCTACTGGGGTAGGGGTTGGGGAACAAAAAGAAGTTGAAAAGGAAAAGGATGCTCACCTTGTCTTCACATGCCTCATCTAGAATATCAAGTGCCTCAGAAGAAATAGTTTTATTTTTATCATGTAACTGGGTCACCAGTAACTCAGTCCCCCAGTTGCTGAAGAATTTTACATTTGCTCTCAGTAATACTCGTGTTTTGTTGCATACAACCTGCAGCTCTGCAAAAGTAAGGAAAATGCTTTTTTGAACGGAAGAAAAATAACTAATGTAGTTAATGATTTATCACTTTTAAAAATACATTTCAATTACCATATTTTATAGCAAGTAACTGCATTGCACACCTTAATACATTAAAACTACAGTCTACTTGACAGCTATTTCTATCTTATCAAATGAGAAATTTGAACCTGAGATCGCAACTAATCTGGTGACTGCAAGTCTCCTTGGAAAGCCCTTATCAATTAGTCATTCACTGTGATGGCACCACACAAATTCATCAAGATATACGAAAGAAATACCTTGTAAATGACCAGTGCAATTGCATATACTTCCATGTATGTAATGTTTTGAAAAATACTTTAACAAGCAAATCTTAGAACCCTTGGGGAAGTTATTTTAATAAATTTTAAATTGTTTCCCAAAAGCATCTGATCTTCAAAGCTTCTATGAAAATGTTCTTTTCTGTAATAAGACAGTTTCCCAACACTTAGTTTACTACTATGAATTTCTCTAAGTGACAGCAGGATGAAGTACCTTATCAGTTCCTGTACTACTATTCAAAACTTGCTGAATAAACAGCATAAACTGATTAAGATAACTTTTATTAGAAAAATTACATACAAAATAAAAGCAAACAGACTTCATCTACAATAATTTGTTCTGGAGTAAAAATAAAACAACCCTGACAATGTATGCTTACTGGGAAAGGTGTTATCTTTACTTAGACAAGCACAGTTATAAGAGACAAAATCAGGTGCCCAAATATTTTTTTCAGGTCTTCAGTCCTTACACCTTTAAGGCTATGATAGCTATAACCAAGTACATTTTTTATATATTAAAATATAAATTATCTGTGTTGGGATACATGTGAATATCTTTAAGAGATAGGTGAATTGGTCCAGGTTGGACAGCACTGCCTAGTTCAACAATATCTTCTGGAATTTTTTTCCTCCAGAAATACCTGCCAAGCAGGACTTGAAAGGAAATGGAAGTAGGAAATGTGAATGCGCATAGTTCATTTCAAAAACCTTGTCTCATTATTTGAACTTCAAGTATCATGTGCACATCTCTATTTGTTCAATATACAGAGGCTCATTTTTTGGAAGGGAGGCAGGAATGACATAAGTATCAAGAATGACTGCAGCAACAGTGATTTGCAACTCTGATCTAGGCTGCACAACTGTTTTGAAATGGCTTGCATCCTGTTAGTAGTATGCCTTTTATGTGGAATAGATGACTAGCAGCATACTTATTAAAGTTGAGAACAAGAACTATTATGCCAAAATGATCACTTGATGTAGATGTTAAGCCTACAGAATAAAACAATAATGTGAAATCAGAATTCAGTGTCATGTACTCCAAGTGTTAAAATCTGTCTATAAAGAATTATTTTTACTGCTACAACTATAATGAATGGGATACAGAGAACACAAGATAATAATCTTCACTTCCTGAACATGAATTAATTTATCCAGATATCTAGTGCAGAAATAGCACAATTTTTATTTTCTGTTTGGAGAAAGAAAAGATTAAACAAAATCCTGGAATGTTTTTACTTTTGACAGGAACTGAAAGGAAAACCAGCATAGAGGATATCTGAGGAAACATGCATTCCCCTCTTTCCCCCAAGCATGAACTACATGAAAAACATAGATAAGGCCCTGTACTATATCTGTCAGAAGATTCTTACTTTTAATAGTAAAGGTCTTTGTGACCCATAGAAGTGATGACGCAAGTCAGATGTCACTATGCTCAGCTGATTACTGGCTCAGCATAGATGCCAGTAGATATAGGATAAATAGGTTATGAACTGCAACACAGCAGCTACTCTGCTGTTTCTAATATGAACCGGCAAAAAGGCAGCTGAGGCAGTATTAATTTGCTTCAGCATGAATGACCAAAGCACATCTAGAAATAGGTTAAGATGTGCTTCTGCTTCACTGATCTGCGAAGATATTGCTCTGTAAATGTTTTTGTTGTATATAGTCACCCCCCAAAAAAAGCTAAAACTCCTTTTCTAATGATAAGCTGACTGCAGAAATGACTTTTCCTTGTTCTGAGATACTCATCAGGAAATAGCTAATCAACCTGCTTCACAGCTCTATGTAACTGTAAAAGGTGTATGAGGCTATAACCTCAGTTAACTCACAAAAAACGCATCTTCAGCTCTTAAAATAAACAGATACTAAAAATAAGATAATTCATTAAAAAATGTCTGAATGGAAGAAGACTTACTGGAGATGGTCTTTCTCCCTTACAAAACACAGCTTTTTAGAAATTATGTCCAGTTCCATGCATTTTTATTGCTTTTAAGCATAATTTAGAAGCCAGAGGCAGTATACAGAATTTAAAAAAAAATAAAAAATAAATCACAGTTTGTCTTCTGGATTCTGAATTAATACAAACTGTTCCATAGGCATTTGTTTAATATACAGGCTCCACTCATCCTACCAGGTGGAAGGGCTTGCAAGTGCCTTATTTGAATTGAACTGCGTGTTCATTTTTAATCTTAGGATTCACTTGTCCAAGGTGACAGAATGCCAGTTCTGGTAATATTAAAAAATATATTCTCCCTATGATATAGAGCAGTGAGTGAGTGGTATAAACTGCACTAAGTTTCAGGGGTTTTTCCTATCATGCTTGCTAAAGACAAAGGAGTAAATCTTTGCTGTTGATAATGCTGTTGTTTCAGAATTCTAGACCATAAACCCCAGAACATGGCAGATACCTTCCCCTAACATCTAAGCAGATGTATTTCCAAATTACTCCTCAGTCAATGGAACTGCCCATGCAAGTATCTGTCAGTTTAAAATTTCCATATTCTTTCTGGTATGTTATCCTTTCTGAATTGACTACTATTTCCACCTCAAATTAATATTTTAGTTTCTGGAAGAGACT
Source organism: Columba livia (assembly GCF_036013475.1). NCBI lineage: Eukaryota > Metazoa > Chordata > Aves > Columbiformes > Columbidae > Columba > Columba livia. The sequence goes on along the minus strand of NC_088641.1, from coordinate 17,436,490 downwards.
TGTAGTTTTGTAATTACAATAGCTCAAAAATACCACTTACACCACTAAGGACATAGTTAATATCAGAATAATCAAAACATTTTATCCTTTGGATTAGCTTTTTATGCTTTGAGCTTCTATTGGGAGCACAAACACCAGAAACACTAAACACAAGCATTTTGTCCAAGAGATGATACTGGCAATATTCTGTACACCAAGCATTGCCAAAGGGTTCTTCGCAAGGTCATCATTTTGCCTTTTTGTCAAGTAGTAGTCAATGACATTCTCTCCTCAGAATCATCAGTTCAGTTTCCACCATAAGAATGTATGCAGCTGGACACATGTAGAACAGGAAAACAATTTCTTAATGAAGCAAATAAATTTTATCCAAGTATGAAATCATTAGCAGTTGATGCAAATGTAGATCCTTTTCTGCTGGCTGAGACAGTCCATTCTATTTGTGCTTTTCTTCTTTTGGACCAAAAATACAAAATATTTCCTTATGAATTCCAAGCAGGTCAACTAATTCAGGAAACAAAATGCTCTAAAGCAGTTTTATCCATGCCTCAGGGTTCAATACATATCACAAAGGAAGTCAGGCTCTATTTTAGAGGTTCAAACAGTAAATTTTCCTTTTTTCTAGTATCCTGATAGTAAAAGATTCATTTACATTTGTGATGAAGAAAAAAAGATTTTTTATATATATTTCTTAAATGTACAATCATAAATACCTTTTTTTTTTAAGATAATATTGAAGGGATTCTCATGGTACTGCAGAGCAGAAAAATCAGGGTACAGTCTTATCCAGTGCAACACTGAACTCTAAATAGCAGAATTTAAGTCACAATGCATCTCAGCTGTGAACTTTCCTAGAGATCACTATGGTTGGAGACCTGCTCTACCTAACTGACTGCATATCACATTACATATTTTGTAAGTAAAACTGTAACCTTTGTCATAAGTCAGTGCTAGACAGTTGAGAAGATATATACTAATCATTTCCATTCTTTTACATTTCAAGAGACTTCCAAAAATAGACAGTTACTTAATCTCTGCTGTTTCCCTAGACAACATTGCTATGTCCATGCATCAATGTGAGACTGGGAAACAGAAACATTAGAACTCTATAGTCACAGGCTACTAACATAGGCTGAGCCCTTAAAACATAATGGTTGTGAGAAAGTATCAGTGTTTCTAGCAAGAAAAAAATCTCTATCTTTAAAACTAATTGTTTAGGTTGAAGCTCCAAAATTTGAGTTAAGTTTCTGAGTCTGTATAATGTCTCTTAGTTTTCTCCAAGGAGTTCTAGCTTGACATCTGACAAGGTTTGGCATTCAATACTCATGGTAATACCAGTGAAGCCTATTAAAATTCAGATCACAATCTCTGGTTTTTTTTCACATTCTCAAACAGACCAGAATCGAAATGGGTAAACCTGGCAGCTTGTCATGGTTTAACCCTGGCTGTCAACTAAGCACCACAAAACACTTGCTCACTTCCCCCCCCTGTTGGGATGGGGGGGAGAATCAGAAGGGTAAAAGTGAGAAAACTCGTGGGCTGAGATAACAGTTTAATAATTAAAAATATTTTTTTTTTAAATGTAAGGAAAACAAAAGAAAAAAAGAGAGAGGAAAACAAACAAACAAACAAGAAAAACAAGCAATGCAAAAGAAAACAATTGCTCACCACTAACCAACCGATGCCCAGCCAATCCTCAAGCAGCAGCCCCCCCACTAACCTCCCCCCTAGTTTTATTGTTCAGCATGACGTCATATGGTATGGAATATCCCTTTGATCAGTTGGGGTCAGCTGTCTCAGCTATGTCCCCTCCCAACTTTTTGTGCACTCCCAACCTACTCGCTGACAGGCCAGTATGAGGAACAGAAAAAGCCTTGATGCTGTGTAAGCACTGCTCAGCAATAACTAAAACATCAGTGTGTTGTCAACACTGTTTCCAGCACAAATCCAAAACATAGCCCCATACAAGCTACTATTAATAAATTTAACTATCCCAGCCAAAACTAGTACAGGGCTCTACAAACTTTCTAAGGTGCTAGAGAGTGCTGTCGATCCTATTCACATCCAGAGTACAAGAAGTGTTTACTACCCATTGTTCATTAAGCTGAACTACAAATAGGTGGAAACTGTATTTTTAGTTATCATCATCACTAATGGCAGCAGTTGCTCTCAACTGCTTTCTGGCTTTGTATATGCTTGGGACAGTATCTGCACCCCACTTCAAGCCAGTCTCCTTAAAGCTAGTGATGCCTGTATCAGAGTTGAATATTTCTGTTTTGTTTCCTCCCTTCCAGGTAAAAAAGTTAAAACTAGGTCTTTATATAACATTTGGAAGAAGATCAATCCATTCCTACTTACATAAAGCTTCTGGTGTAAGTACTGGATGCTTGAAAATGTTTGGTAGAATCTCTCTCAAAACAGAATTCGAGTTCTCATACCTTAGATATCAGGATAAATAAATCTTTCCCAAAATCTAAACCACAAACACTAATTTATAATAAAATGCCTAAATTTATCTGTGGAACTGTATACATCATTGAGGAGACTGTGACAGCATGCCTGGACTTTTTTTCTAATTGTTAACTAGCTGCATTTGGAAGAAACTGAAATGCTGGAGTGCTCTTCCCCCTTTTTATGAAGGGAAAATAGCTGGGAGGTGATGCAGGGGGCCAGTACCCACTGACACAAAATCTCAGTAGAAACATCTAAATGAAGTTCCACTTTCTGAACTGCTTTTAACTGGCAGACATCTAACAGGAGCTTAGAAGTCTAATAAAGACAGATGTGTCATCACAACATATGAATTTCTATTTCCTTGCTCAGACTAGTCATAAAACAACTTTGGAGAAAGGGTATCAAAGTCATCACTTGTTTGAAAGATTGCTTAAAAGTCAGTAGGGTGTCTTACCCTCTTTTTTCAATGAGTCATTCCTTCAACCCTAACTATATTACTTTCAGACTCCTCTCTTTACCTATAAGAATCATCGCATCTTTGGTAGTCTTGGAGAAATATCCTTTCTCTTTTCTTTTCTTTTCTTTTCTTTTCTTTTCTTTTCTTTTCTTTTCTTTTCTTTTCTTTTCTTTTCTTTTCTTTTCTTTTCTTTTCTTTTCTTTTCTTTTCTTTTCTTTTCTTTTCTTTTCTTTTCTTTTCTTTTCTTTTCTTCTCTTCTCTTCTCTTTTCTTTTCTTTTCTTTCCTTTTCTTTCCTTTTCTTTCCTTTTCTTTCCTTTCCTTTTCTTTCCTTTTCTTTCCTTTTCTTTCCTTTTCTTTCCTTTTCTTTCCTTTTCTTTCCTTTTCTTTCCTTTTCTTTCCTTTTCTTTCCTTTTCTTTCCTTTTCTTTCCTTTTCTTTCCTTTTCTTTCCTTTTCTTTCCTTTTCTTTCCTTTTCTTTCCTTTTCTTTTCTTTTCTTTTCTTTTCTTTTCTTTTCTTTTCTTTTCTTTTCTTTTCTTTTCTTTTCTTTTCTTTTCTTTTCTTTTCTTTTCTTTTCTTTTCTTTCCCCTCTCCTCTTCCTAAATACAAGAGATTTAAAGCTATCATCTACCTTATTCCCTCCTGTATCCACTCTAGAGCATACTCTGCCTTGTCCAGGTGACAGAGGAATAGCCCTGAAGTACTGAAAATTCTTTCCTAGTTAGATTTCAACTTAATAATTGTAATTTCCCTGCCATTAATTTTTGCTTATCTACTATGATACACCTGTTTGATTTCTCTTTTCTTAAAGGTTCAAGATCTTCCTTTCCTAAATCTAGATCTTATTTCCACTCACCTTCTTTGATTCAGAAGTACAAATCTCAATGCCTGTTTCTGAACCACCCCCTTGTTCCAGGAGCTATAGCTCCTACTCAGTTCCAGCATAGTAATCTCAATCATTATTAAAACAGCATCTATTACCGGAAAGTTAACCTGCTTATTGCTGATAGAAATACACATTTCTGTTTGTGAAAACAATGCCTTCACCATTGATTTAGGTTGTCCACTGACCTAGAAAATAAAGTTACATTTGGTTTATGTATTTAAAGACTTTAACCCCCTTCATACATTAGAGAAACATCTGTTTGAAGGACTTAATTTCTTGAGCACAAATACAATAAAAGGTGTAAAGTCCACAGCAAATTCAAAAGCTATATGAGTAGGAGTTTCATTTCTCTAAACAGAAAATTAAAAACCTTTCTGCATATATATTATCTTAAAAATAAAGTCATGCACCTTGAATAACAAAATAAACATCTAGTGGGAAATAACAATGGAACACAAGATGAATCAAACTTACATCAGTAGCTGCTGTCAGGATTTTAGAAAGAATGACTCTTGCTAACCCATCTCTGCTATAATCCAAACTAGAAACAGTCAATTTTAACAAGTGATCCTGGTTCTTCAAAGAACAAAAATTAAGAAGACTGGATGGGGGGGGGAGAAAATAAAAATTAGTTATTATTTTAGAAAAAATAAAAATTAGTGTTTGAACCCACTCAAACCCACTTATTTATTTGATCAATAATTTAAACTTAAGTACTCTGAATTAGATTTTTCAGTTCTATAAACACAGAAGAATACAAAATAAGGACTCATGAAATGGAGTGACTTTAAACTGTTACAGTTGTTAGAGTCACTAAACTGCAAGAAGAAAAAAAAATCCAAACTGACATTTATTATAACTGTAAGTAACAGTTTTGTCAGTATCCTTTGATTGGTAATTGTGAGTACAAAAATAAATGTTCATGGAGCTCTGTGAACAATTCCACATTGTAAAACATTCTGTGTATATAGTTTGCCATAAGGTTAGTCCTATTAACTGCCTAGATGCTATTGTAAATGAAGTTTTCTGTAGCCAGTAAAAAATTTGCCTTCTAATAAGCAATGAAAAGAACTCGATTAAAAAAAAAAGAGAGTACATAAAAACACTTGAATTTTCTCTTAAAATTTACTATATTTGAAATACGCTGGCCGTTGGCCAAATTACTCCCAAAGGAAGGTAAGTTTATTTGTACTCAAACAAAATTTTGAACTCCACAGCTTCACGCAAATATATTGGAATGAAGTTTAGGTACAACATGCATCATGACATTTCACACACAGTATGAGTATATCTACCAGTTTGCTGGGGTTTTCTCTCCCTCTCTTTTTTTAAAAAAAAAAAAAAAAAAAATCAGTATAGTATCATCCTTCCTGATACTGATTTCTCTCAGACAGGTGAGGACAGGAAAAAGTAAGCTATTTTGTAACACAATCACCCATATCTGTTCAATAAGACAGATGAAAAGACCTCTTAAAAAAACACTCCAAACCCCCACAACTGAGGATCTTTACTTGAAAATAAATCAAAATAATTTTAAAGTTTTCAGCTTTACAGTGTTCCTCAAGCACAGTTTACAAGTTTCATAACAATTATACCTGTGAGCACAATTCAAACAGAATAAAAACACTCACCACTGAAACACATTATATTTTTCAAGCATTTTTACTCCATGAGGGTGACAAGAGAGAGAACCAAAAAACAGAAAGTAGTGCTGGCTAAGGGTATTTAGTAACCCATTATTTTGAAGGCTACATTCAGGTTTCATTCCCGATGAAGAGTTGAGCCAATTTACAATATCTTTAACCAATTCCTCCAGGTAACCTTGTCCATCCTAACAAAACAAAGAGTAATAGCATTTACTAATAACAAAACTGGGGCTCTCTTCTTCGCTGAAATCCATAATTTAAAATTTCTTAAAATGTACAAACACAAAACAGATACAAAATAGAAATGCTGTTTAGCAAACACAATTCAGACTAAATAGGTTCTAGGCAAATAAAAGGAGTTTAGCTTGAAGATATCTTAGGACCAATTTTATTCTTTCAAAGAAAAGGATTGTTCAATGACATTTTCCTCTGGCTTGAGGCATAAAAGTCTTTAGTACACAAGAAGAAATAGGTGTGGAATAATTACTGAGAGGGCAAATTACTGAAACTAACTGTCAAGGATAAACTTATTGAGAATAAATTTATATACACATCTTCAGCATATAAGGCAGCTGCATTCTTAATTGGTAGTGCACGAGGAAGCTCAGTGTAGTAGCAATTAAGAGGTACGGGGGAGTGGAGTGGTGTGAAGATACTGCAACCAGCCCCAAGCAGGTACAGGAACCAGATGGTATAGCTGCTGCCAATTTTAAAAGATAAGGTAAAGCTGCTATCAGTTTTAAAGGATAAATGTGCAATTCTGTCCAAATGCCAGTTACTGAGTTAGAAGTTTATCCTGTGGATGAACTTTGCTCATTATAATACCAAAACACACCTCCACCTCAAAAGATGTACACCTCCATCACACCCACCAAGACCCTTTGAGCAAGTGCAGTGAAGTTTTTACCTCAAAATTTGAAGCAAGAGTTTTTACATCAATCAATGACAAAGGTATGTATGACTAGAGTCACTCAAGCTCCACCTAAACATACAAAATTGTATAAAATACCTTAACAATAGAGCAAAGTTAGGGAAGGCACCATCACTGACTGAGAAGAGAACAGCATAATAGACTTCTGGGACCAGTTGATGGGCTGAGCTTTTGGGTAAGATTTACGCACTTAGTTATACCAAATGTTTCCCTGGGACACTTAGACTTCAAGCTTGTATTTGTAATCACATTAATAGTGCTGTATAGTCATTTTAGAATTTATATATATTTGGTACCAATATATATTTCTTGCAACTAAAGCGTACTTTTGCAACTAAAGTGTGTTTTTGCAGATGGTGTATTTTATCAATGGCATCTAAAAGAACTTGCACCTGTTGCTTTAATCAACCTCATTATTCGTGGATCTAGTCGTGAGAATTTCTCATTGCATGCACTCAGACTTATACTATTCATGAATCTGTGCAAGCACATAAATTCAGTGGTCACGACTGCCCTGTATTATTAGTGAATCCAATTGTGCAAATTCAACATTACGCTGGATCGGCTGTTGAGCACAATTGGACTTATAATGCCAACTTGAGGTTGTTGATGTAATTGGGCATCACTCAGGGGTTCAACCCAGCCACCTCTAGCTGTCACAGTGAAATACTGAGGACAAGCTAGATCACAAGGGGGCTTAACTTCTGCTTAATTAATCCTCTTAATGCAACAAGGGGGCAGAGAAACAAAGGATATACATAGAAAACAAACAAACCACCTAACCAAACCAAAAGGACCCAAAACAAACAAACAAAAAACACAAACAAACCATCTAACCAAACCAAAAAGACCCAAAACAAACAAAAAACCCACAACCAAACCCTAAGTTGCATTTAATAAAGCTGTATTTAATACAACTCCTACTGAAACACAGTCATCTCCCAAATTCTACAGAAGTCTTTTTTCCCCTTTAAGTGGCATACAGCAGCACTACTCATTCTGTCTCCAGTCTTATAGCTGAAAATTTCTTACCTCTTCTGATTCAAGGAGAAATTCAGTAAACTGACAACCCACCACAGTGAGCTGCTTAGCCTTGGCATAATCCAGATCCAGGTTGGCATACAGTTTACTGCTAGGCTTGTAAAAATAAAGCAATCTCCTTACAAACCTATGGAAAGTAGAAAAGAATTTGTTATTTTTTAGTAAGACAAGGAAAGTCTCAGATTACAAAATGATGCTGGTATAAAAGATATTTTATCACTAAAATAGCTTACTAGCAATACATTTTCAAAAGTTATTAAAAGAGAGTAACAGGTATCAGTAATGAGTCTATCCAGACACAATTTCAGCAATGCAGCTGCACTGTTTGTTATAAAGGTTTTTCTATGCCATGACTTAAAATAAGCAAAGGAGCTCAAAATATCTACGCTCTTAGAAGCCACAGCTTCCTTCTCATGGTCATGCTTATAATTTATTCTGCTGTAATTTATCCTGTGGCTAGTTTCAAAGACTATACTATCTAGACTTAAAAAGAACTAAAGAGCCTGTCTTAATGTTTGTGACATGACTTTTCTTCAGCTGTAATAGTTAAAGCTACAGTAAAAAAAAAAAAAAATGTTCTGCCAGAAAATGGTCATATTTATTCAGCAACGGTATCTTCATTCATCTCACTTAAACATTTCTGAAGCACAACACAGGGGAAGAAGACTAGCCTGGCTGAACAGAGCACTTCTGCTGGAACTCAGGAATAAAAGGGGAATTTATGACCTTTGGAAGAAGGGGCAGGCAATTCAGGAGGACTACAAGGATGCTGTGAAGTTACGCAGGGAGAAAATTAGAATGGCCAAAGCCTAACTGGAGCTGAATCTGGCTACTGCTGTAAAAAAGGAACAAAAAATGTTTCTGTAAATACATGTGAAGGACTAAGGAGAATCTCCATCCTTTAGTGGATGTGGAGGGAAACATAGTGGCAGAGGACAAGGAAAAGGCTGAGGTACTTAATGTCTTCTTTGCCTCAGTCTTTAACAGTCAGAACAGTTGTGATCCAGGTACCCAGCCTTCCTTACCTAGAAGACAGAGACAGGGAGTAGAATGAAGCCCCAAGAATCCAAGGGGAAATAGCAACCTGCTACACCACTTAGATATGCACAAGTCTATGAGGCCAGATAGGATCCATTCAAGGGTTCTGAGGAAGCTGGCAGAGCTGCTCACCAAGCCACTTTCAATTATTTATCAGCGGTCCTGGCTAACTGAGGAGGTTCCAGCTGAGTGGAGGTTAGCAAATGTGACGCCCATATACAAGAAGGGCCAGAAGGAGGATCTGGGGAACTACAGGTCTGTCAGTCTGACCTTGGTGCCAGGAAAGATTATAGAGATCATCATCTTGAGTGCCATCATGTGGCACATACAGGACAACCAAGAGCTCAGGCCCAGTCAGCATGGGTTTATGAAAGGCAAGTCCTGCTTGACCAACCTGATCTCCTACGACAAGGTGATCCGCTTAATGGATGAGGGAAAGACTGTAGATATTGTGTACCTAGAATTTAGTAAAGCCTTTGATGCTGTTTCCCACAGCATTCTCCTGGAGAAAATGGCTGCTCATGGATCGTATGAGTGTACTCTTTGCTGGGTAAAAGACTGGTTGGATGGCTGGGCCCAAGGAGTTGTGGTGAATGGAGTTAAATCCAGTTGGTGGCCAGTTACAAGTGGTGTTCCCCAGGGCTCAGTATTGGGGCCAGTTCTCTTTAATATATTTATAAATGATCTGGATGAGGGGGTGCAGGTGACACAAAGTTAGGTGAGCGTGTTGATCTGCTTGAGGGTAGGAAGGCCATACAGAAGGATTTGGACAGGCTGGATCAATGGGCTGAGGCCAACTGTATGAAGTTCAACAGGGCTAAGTGCCAGGTCCTGCACTGGGGTCACAACAATTCTGTGCAATGCTACAGGCTTGGGGAAGAGCGGCTGGAAAGCTGCCTGGCGGAAAAGGACCTGGGCGTGTTGATCAAAAGCTGGCTGAATATGAGCCAGCAGTGTACCCAGGTGGCCAAAAGGCCAAAATAAATAGTGTGGCCAGCAGGACTAGAAAAGTGATTCTCCCCCTGTACTTGGCACTGGTGAGGCCACAACAGTGTGTTCAGTTTTGGGCCCCTCAGTACAAGAAATACATTGAGGTGCTGGAACAAGTTCAAAGAAGGGCACCAAAACCCTTTTAGAGAACAAGTCTTATGAGGAGTTGCTGAGGGATCTGGGGTTGTTTAGCCTTGAGAAAAGGAGGCTGAGGGGAGACCTTATTGCTGTCTACAACTACCTGAAAGGAGGTTGTAGCACAGAGGGTGTCCATCTCTTTTGCCAAGTAGCAAGTGACAGGACGAGAGGAAATGGCATCAAGTTGGATATTAGGAAAAACTTCTGCACGGAAAGGGTTGTCAGGCATTGCAACAGGCTGCCCAGGGAAGTCACCATCCCGGGAGGTGTTTAAAAGGTTTTTAGGGACATGGTTTAGAGATGGACTTAACAGTGCTAGGTTAACAGTTGGACTCAATGATCTTAAAGGTCTTTTCCAATCAAAACAATTCTATGATTCTGTGACTGCAAATGCAGGCTCTCACTCAAACTTTCTGAAACCATGGTGAGCAATATAGCTTGAATTTTGCACTGCAGGAATAAATATTCAGGAAAGAGCTTCCTCCCGTCAATTCTTAGTAAAAAAATAAACACATTTCTGCTTTAAAAGAACACAAAGTTCTGTCTGAAGGTAGATATGTCAAGTATTACGAAAGCGTAAGTAAGGCACTGCCTTTAGTTAAAGAAGTGAGAATAAGCCGCTATCCCAGCTCCAAACGCAGGACCAATTATAAAGGAAATCTGAGGGCTTCTTTAAATTTTGTCAAATGAAGTGTATTTTATTCTGGGTTATTAGCAATAAATATATAATATATATTAGCAGACACATTTATATGTGAGTGTATATATACAGGTGTATATTTAAGTGTGTATATATGTATGTATATACACATACCTGTTGTTAGGGAATAGACACACCTGAGTCTCTGCTGTGGGAAACCTAGGGAAAAGGAACTCCCTAATACTGTGTATATACACACTGCTTTAGCTGTATCTCTATGAAATGAAGGGATCTATATAAAAAATATCTTGAATTTCACTAACAGCCATAAGATCATCACAAACACACTAATGGTAAAAGAAAAACAAAATCAACGTACGGAACGACAGAGAAACTAGAGAGATTTGGGGGTTAATTAGAAGGGGTGTATTAGAAGGGGTGTGGTTAGTAGGACAAGAGAGGTTCTCCTCCCCCTCTACTCTGCCCTGGTGAGACCACACCTGGAATATTGTGTCCAGTTCTGGGTCCCTCAGTTCAAGAAGGACAGGGAACTATTGGAGAGAGTCCAGCGCAGAGCTTAAGGGAGTGGAGCATCTCCTTTATGAGGAAATGCTGAGGGAGTTTGGGTCTCTTTAGCTTGGAGGAGACTGAGGGGTGACCTCATTAATATTTATCAATACCTAAAGGGTGAGTGTCATGAGGATGGAGCCAGGCTCTTCTCAGTGACAATCAATGATAGGAGAAGGGGCAATGGGTTCAAACTGGAACACAGGAGGTTCCACTTAAATATGAGAAGAAACTTCTTCACAGTGAGGGTGCCAGAGCCTGGAACAGGCTGCCCAGGGAGCTTGTGGAGTCTCCTTCTCTGGAGGCATTCAAGACCTGCCTGGACACATTCCTGTGTAACTACATCTAGGTGTTCCTGCTCTGGTGGGGGGATTGGACTAGATGATCTTTCGAGGTCCCTTCCAATCTCTAACATTCTGTGATTCTGTGATACTGTAATTAGTTATAAACAAGAACAACAGCATTTTAAAGCCTTTAAACATCTAACCTACAATTCTGTAGAAAGGATCAACCAACTGTACAAGTTTTACAGTAACTCAATCCTTTGCTGACATCAAACACTAATGTATGAAATATGAAAGTGGTAGTGCTTTAAAATGAAATAGGGCATTTGCAAAGCTGATATGATTCTTGTTTAGGGAGTAAACATATGAAGTATCTGTGCATAGAAAAGAAACCACTAAAGCTTAAGGATCTGTTTATTCAAAGCAAATATTGCAACCTAATTATCTAAATTTTCATTTTTACTGCTCATCTATAGATTAAGTTTTAGAAATGTGACACATCAAGGAATAGTTTATTGCAACATTAAAACACATTTTAAAAAAATTTCTTTCTTCAAATGAAGTCTATGTATTTTTCACATACCTGTGCAATTGTTCTTCTTTATAGTTCCTTAGATTTACATTTGGCCACTAGAAAAAAACAAGCAAATATAGCATTATATGAAACTTGTGTATCAGTCCTTGATTAATCACTAAAATTTCCTCATTTCTATTACAGTTCCATTCACCTAATAATTAGAAGTATAAGCTTTCTTGCCTCACATGTCACCTATAAAAATCCCCTTATTTTATTGAGAAGTCCACATTCTTCCTCCAAGAACTGTTATATTTTCTAGAGAAGGAGAGGAAATATTGGATGCATTCTATGTGTACAAGTCCATAATTCCAATGAAAACAGCAAACTATGACATGCTAATGAAAAACAAACAATTTTGCTCAGTTTCTTCTCTGCCAATAGCAAACAAATTTTGATACACATAACAGGGAAACTGGGTTTTGTTGTCGTAGCTTTCACTATGAATACAATTTGTTTTAAAAATAATTATTACTCTGATACCTAAAATCAGCAATTAGTAATAAAATAAGTTAATAAGAATAAGGTTCACAGATGTTAGGTTTTAGGCACTTGTTAGGCATTAAGTCACAAGAACGGTATTTGTTAAGATAAGCAGGAGAAGGGTAGGAGACAATGCCCTTGCTCTCAGAAGATAAGGTGGCAACACCAGCTTGAGATCAGCTTGAGACCAGTTACTACCTCTGTGGTTTCGAGACGAATAACAAAGGGACTGTGCCTGCCCAGAACCTGGAGTCAAACAGCAGACAGTTTGAGAAAGACTTCTTACTTCACCCCAGGACCCCTGAAAGACCACTGACATATTGAACTGCGCATGTGCAAGGGACATTTACATATGCTAAGTAGTTCCAAGAAATGTAATGCATGTGCAAAGAATTTGTAAGAAGTGTAATGAATATGTATGATCTGTGTGGATATAACCTGTGTCTGGGAATTGTTCAGGGCTCCCACTAGGACCAAAATGATTCCTGTGGGAGCCGATGCGTCAATTAAGGGTGCTTGCTTCTAAAATCGTAAATTAATTTGGTTTTAGAAGTTTCTTCAAATAGCTGATTTACAGTATCAACTCTGTTATAGCTCACTTAAATACTGCTTATTAAAATTGTATTTAAACTCCTCCATTGATACTTTTAAGATGTTTTAAAAAGGATTACACAAAGCCATAATACTCTCTTCTGCACCCATCCTTTCTTCATATTATATTTTCCTCTGTTTTTACAGCCATCTGTTGACTCTGTGGCTTTAGATTTATTTTTATTGCTACTAGTATCTTCTTGGAAAGGATGGAAAAAAGTGCATCAAACATTTTTCTTTCCTACCTAAGCGATACAGTTCTACATTTCCAATTGGTATACACTAGTATTAAGACATATAGTGTACTAGTTAACAATTAGTGAAACTGACTACACTAGTAACATTGAACCCACAGTGCCAGATTAAGTATGAAGCTCTACTGTTAACACAGACTCAATTTTTCCATTCTGACCACTGCCACTTTTTCTGCTCTTTTAGTAGCTTAAACAGAAAGCTGAGCAAGTAAAAAAACGGAAGTAAGGGACCATATGAAATGCAAGTGGTGAGGTGGTAGGAAAGCTGATGCTCCACAGCCATGAGGCTGCAACTGAGATGGGAGAGAGGTGAGTAGCTACATGACATGGTGAGGTCCAAACACTGGAATCTGGATCATGATGATTCAGGGACTAAAGATGGACCACTCTGATAAACTGCACATCAGTGTAAAAGAACATTAACAGGAACGGAAGTGGTTAGAATTTATCCAGAAAACGCAGTAACTTTTCATTCTGAAAGACAGAAGTGTCTGATTTTGAGACATTCAGAACTGTTTGACAGGACACTAGAAAATAAACTGCAGGGGAGGTCTGAGATAGCAGGTAAAGTGACAACTTGACCTAAATTTCAGGGGAGAAAAAACAAAACACCTCCCCCCCTCCCCCTAAAACCCAAACCAACAACAACCCCCCCAAAACTCCAATCAAACAACAACAAAAAAAAACCCAAAAACAAACAACCCACAAAACAACAAGAAAAACCCACAAAAAAACTTAGTTGTCAACTACATAAAACTTCCATTGTCAAAGTACTACACAGACTAATTTAAAAGTGAGATTCCAAAGAATGGTTTCTTGATAACATCTTTAATACTGAATCAAAGGTAAAAACATCTATATAATTAATAATCATATATATCTAGTAGTCTAGTTGTGTTAGAATAAAAAGTCTGTAAACAGTGGAATTTGGTGGAGCAAAGCTACTGTCATCCATCTATTCAGGTCTTTATACCAGACAGATTATTGCTCTCTCAAGTTTATCAGTCCCTGAAAAAATGCACAGAAATATTTAGGGGGACTTTTTTTTTTTGGTGGGGGGGTGAGGGTGTTGGGTTATTTTTCTTAATATAATCTTAATTACATCTGTCACTATTAATCCTGTTTTGTACTTTTGCCATCTTTATAACAACATAGTAAAGACGAAAGTAAGAAAACATTAGAAAATGTTACTTGGGGGTAACAATGGAAGGATGGCTTTGATGCACAGAGTGACAGGAGCTATTTTGGCTCTAAGACTATATCAAGTATTCAGTCAGAAAGTTTTCTTACTCAAAGAAAGTAAATCCTCTGCTTAAAAAAAAGGCGGTCCCTTAAAAGCTGTACATTATATTTAAGGCAATGCCCTCCCTGTCAGAGATATTTCCTGTATTTTGTGAAAACAAATTCATTTTGTAATGAACTTGATTCTATGGGACTATTTGTATTAGTTCAAAACATATAATAAGACTGCATACTACTGAAGTTTTCATATGTGGCTCAGTCTAAGCACCTGAAGCTTGATCTATAACCCACCTTCAGCCTTAACCTTAACCTTCAGCACATTATATATTAAACAAACAAAAAAATCTGCTATGAAACTGAACAAGGTAGTATCCCTATGTAGTTCAGACTGAAGTCTTAAGTATTAGCAACTTTAAAGTCACTATATCTCATTCTGTAAAGTCTATTTCTATACAAATAAAGTTATATAAAATTTAATATATGCTTATTAAGAAACTTGTGAATTTAACAGTAGTGTATTTTTGAATATAGTTTAAGGGATGCATACAAAGAGACTATATCAGCACTGATTAGACCCATGAGATTCTAATTTTCTGAAATAAAACAGATTATGGGATATAGCATGGAATTGATATTAGAAAGCCATAGTTCACATGTGAAATGGAGACTTTTTTTTCCCAAAAAAATTAATTTCCTAAAATTATTATCACGCCCTTTGTATGCTCACCTTCAGTATGGTCCCTATCAGATTCCAGTTCCACTCAAGGTTCTCTTTATGATTGAGAACTTGGCTGTCTCGAAGATTCATTAAAAGTGCTTCTTCTGTATCCTGGAATACAGACATAAAAAACTACAGTAAGCTTCCTTGCATCATATCTTGTCACATTATATACTTACTGTTCATATAATAATTGTTAAAAGGACTATGCTCCACAGTATTTTGCATTTGCAAGTAAATTGCATGGTTATAGTACTGCATTAAAAATCTATTACTAAAAGATCATAATAGGGACTAAAAAGCATTACAAATGATTGGAATTTCACTCCAATTTCTATAAATATAGTATACACATGTAGTTAGAAGACAAATTAAATGAAAAAAAAATCTACAAAGAAATCACATAAATGGCACTGAATTAAATGAGAGAGTGAAGCTTAGGGGGTAGGATCTAAGTCTCCAAAATACAAAATCGAATTTAGTTTTGAAAAACCAATGATGGTAATACCTTTAAAATAAAGATGTCTTTCTGCAGGTACTGATGCCTTTTTTGGTGGTCTGAGATTGCTTTCTGAATAATATGATCTAATTGAAGGCTGTAAGGTTTAGGTCCTCTTTTCTTCATCTCATGAAAACGTTTTAAGCAGTTGAGTGCGGCACTTGCTCGTCTAGTAGAAAAAAAAAAAAAAACACTTTAATCAGTATTTGACAATTGTTTTTTAACTAAAGAACACCACGGCTATATCTTGAGTTAAATAAAGTTCAAGAAAGAATTCACCAACAATTCCAAAGCTAATAAAAAGAAAATAATTTTCTTTTTATGTATTCATTCTTCCATATCCCTCAGTCTTGTACTGAAATTATGCAGAAAATTATCTTTCAGAATTTCTAGTACTGAAGAATAAGCCTTACTGATAACTTTTCTTCTACTCTGCAATTAGTGGCACCTTTTAGAGTTCACAAAAGATATTGCAAATTTTAAAGCTGATTAAGTATTGTGAGATGTCACGGTAGATCAGCATTTTACAGTGAAATTGGGATGGCTAACTTCAACTTTGACTAACAAAGTATTTCTTTTAAATTCTCTTACCATTCTCAGAGTGTGGGAGGAATATCAGTATATTTCCTGCTCCTTATATCTAAAAAGCTCAGCAACAGTAGGTAAGAAATTTTCTAAGACAGGAAATAATAGAAATGACATTTGACATGGGCAGAAACAATTAACTGCATAATAATGGTAGCAGAAAAAAATATTTGCTGAGCAAATAAAATAAGTCTAAAAAATGAGGAAGTAAGTCTACCTTTCTTCCCCATACAGAAAACCTCTCATAGCATAGGAGAGTGGTTTTTTTGTATTCTCTTCAAACAAAGACCTGCTAATTTGGTTGCCTACCTAAATTACATAAATATAATCTGTAACAGGGTTTACAGTTTTTCAGAGTATGAAACAATGCAGAGTATTTTCAGAGTATGAAACAACCAAAACCAAGATCCCCAAATATAACAAATATTGCATCTACAAAATCAGTTTCTTCCAATAAATTCAGGACTTCTTAATACTCTATCAGGTATGTCCATAAATGTCAAAAAGCAAAAAAACTGCAAGTAAACCACAAACATATCCCTTCTTCATCCTTCCTCTCCTCCCACAGCTTTGACCAAGTGGAATACCCTGTGAAGGTAAAGGAGTTTCAGATATGGCTTTTTTTAAAAATAAATGTGTTTTCACATATCAGTATCTTCTAGTGACAGATAAGAAAGCTTCAAAACTAAAAAGCAGAAGAGCATTAAGTTTCTAGGAAGCACTCTACAAGCAGCATTTATCATTTCACAGTAGCAGTTTGAAAAGATTCTCTAATTTATCCCTGACAACACAAGGAAAGACAAAATGCAAAGTTATACATTTATCAGAATACTCACCTGAAAAAAACAGATCAGGAATGGCAAGAGTAATGAACAAAAACATTTCTTATAAATTACTACTAGAAAAAAACCCAACACACTCAATTTAAATGGTCTTCTACAATGATATGCAAGTAAGACCACTGAGTTACAGAAACATTTTAAAGACACTGGAATCTATCAAACTATTTGACTTATTTCCTTAAGAGGTTTAAATTGTGTGAAGTACCCAAGAGACGGTATTTTATAACAGAGCACTTCTGAAGTTAAATTGCAAGATTAGTAGAACAATTCTATAAATTAAGGAAAACAGAATTTAAAAGTGCACAGATTTTTAAAATTTCAAATTTCAAAATTTGTGTATTTCTCATTCAAAGAGGAATATAAAGCTTCCATAAAAATTTGTTTCAAGTCAGATGCCTAAATATACCTCATTTGATTACCATGAGTGCCAAACAATTCCTAATGCTGCTTAACATGCCACACCAGAATGCTGCACATTTTTAAAATTTCTTATATTTAAATGGATATGAAATTAACTAAAAAAACTATCAGTGCAAACTTCAAATAAATGCACCAGAAAGTTTTAACATAATTACAATTGTTACAGTCACCATTTTCTTCTGAAGAAAAAAAGGTTAAAAAAACCCAGTGCCATGCCAATATTACACTTTTTGCTCTTGTTCACACAAATAATGATTCACTGATTTGGTCCATTACTATTTAATTAGCTATAGACAAACAGCAAAAGGAAAAGACAAAACAAAACAAACCCCACAAAACAAAAACAAAACAAAACAACACAAACAAACAAACAAAAAAAACCCCTATGAAACAAAAAAACCCCACACATGATACAGGCTTCTTTTAGTTTGGAAAGCATAACTGTACAAAATGCCAGAAAAGAAGTGTGAAACAATGGAGAGGCCAAAACCACAGAATATGTCTCAGATGGTGCTTGGTCAAACAGTGCCTTAGAGTTCATTTAAGAAAAATTCTGTGTGAAAAAAATCTTGCAATCTATGCAGAAGTGTTCTGATATCTACTATCAAAACTTTCTTTCCAAATTTCTAAATTGTTACTGTAAATAAATCACACTTTTGGAATCATGCACTGAAAACTATTTCCCTAGTAAGTGTCACAGAGAATTTCTATATTCTACTTTTCTTTCAAAGAAAGACAGCAGTGGTTTCAGTCATCAGAAAACTCGTAATACAGATTTTCACTCAACTGCAGAGGAAAAAAGAGATGTACATATTTTTGCTTTTAAGTGTAACTTAGAGTTCTTACAGTCTCTTCTCTTTCATGTCAAAAGATGCTGCCATATTCATTAGTGTTGGTAAACAGTGCAGGTGATGGCTATGAGAATGAGGAAGGATTGTGTTTGCCTAAACAACAACAAAAGACTAGGTTAGAATAACTTATTACAACATTTTCAGCTATCTCTTTAGGATCAACATTTGAAGAATCTACCACTTTTCACAAGACTTTAACAAATGCATGATAACAAAACTACTTTTTGCATAATGTCAGAGCAATAATTACACATACCATTTTGAATATTTCATCTAATTAATCAATCTGAAATACAATTGAAAATAACTCAAGACAATTTCAGGACTAAGAGCCTTCTCTCTGAGTCTTCTCATTTGTATTTTTTGCATTGGTGGTTTTTAAAGTTGTAAAAAGTAAAAACATGCAAAGCATCAGATATCCTTATGTCATCTGTATAAAAGTACTAAAAACCCTAAAATCAGAAACACAATTTAAGCTATTAATGTTCATTCAGTACTTTTGACTACCAATTATTCTGCACACAAAAAAAAACTGATAAAAAACCATAACTTCATAAGTTACTGGACATTTAATGGCTTTTATTTTGGGAAACATTTGTATTTTGGAAAACAATTTGGGTAGTTGTGCAAATACCTTTGAAAACTAAAGAATAATGAAGATAAATAAATTCCTCCAAAATCTTAAAATAAGAGTACAAATATTTGTTCAATATTTTAATAAACAGTCATCTCAGACTAGTGAATCATTTCTAGAAAACCAAAAAATACCTGTGCTTTGCAGCATACTCAAACATCAGTGCATCTAATCACTCCCATTCAAAAGTATTCAAGAAATCATGAAAAATGGCATATGTTAACACAGATTCCTCTAAGATTCCTCTAAGTTTAAATCCACAGATTTAAACTACATGACTGACTGAACACTAAAAAAAATACACCAATTTTTTAAAGAAAAAAAAATCACCGAAGAAACTAAAGAAAAGATTTGTTGTGGTTGTAACCCATGCTGCTGAGCTGTTGTAAATCACTGTAGTGATAAGCAATCCTATACCTGAAGATTGTGGTCTTGTTTTTTTAAGCATTAAGGACGAGCTAATCCCGCACCACTGAAATGAGTCTACAGTCTTAAGATGCAGACTATATCTGATAACTCATATTCCAATTTTTGTAAGATAAAGATGTATTTAATAATCTTACTGTCTCTTATAAAGCAGTTCATTTTTGAAAAAAAAGATTAAAAAAAAAAAACAACAAAAACCAAACCCCAAGAAAACTGATCAAAAAGTGCTCTGCTGCATATGCTTCTTGCCATCAAGAAAGGCCATGAAAAGAAAGAACTGTTTTGCAAGAAAGGTAAATCATATAACTTCACATAGGACTAACAGTTTCTCAGCAGGCTGAAAGGTAGCACTGGAGTGTATATGAAAACAATATCATCTCTATACCAAAATAATTTAGGTTAAGTTCTGCTCTTTAAGTAGGTTTCTTTTGGTTGATTGGTTGGTTTTGGTCTGGAGTAGGCTAAGGCAACTTGAGCAGGACAAATACAGTAGTGATGGATGGTTATAGGCTCTTCAGGAGGGACTGTCAGAGCAGACAAGGCGGGGGGGGGTGGTGCTGTATATAAGGGAGGGGTTGGACTGTATGGCGCTTGCAGTTGGTGACAACACAGTTGAAACCCTCTGTGTAAGAATGAAGGGGAAAGCAAATAAAACAGATGTTGTGGGAGTCTACTACTGACCACCCAGCCAGAACAATGACACTGATGAATTATTCTACGAGGAATTAAGGGATGTCTCTAGATCTGCTGCCCTTGTCCTTATGGATGGATCTTAACTTCCCAGATGTCAACTGGGAATATCATACAGCAGACACAAACAGGTCCAGGAAACTCCTGAAGCACACTGAAGATAACTTCTTGTTGCAAGTGCTAATGAAGGCGAATAGGAAAGGTGCCCTGCTAGTCACTGTCTGCAAACAAAGAGGGGCTTGTGGGTGAAGTGGTGATTGGTGACTGTCATGGTCACAGTAGTCAAGTTTCAAATCATTAGTGATATAGGAGAAAAACTGCCAGCAAAACTTCAGCCCTGGACATGGGGAAAGTAGACTTCAGGCTGCTGAAGGAGCTAGTTAGTAAGGTCCCCTGGGAATCTCCTTTTGAAGGTATTGATGTCCATAAATGCTGGTCACTTTTTAAGAGCCATCTCTTAAGAGTGCAGGAGCAGGCAATTCCAAATTGTTGGAAGTCAAGCAAGTGGGGAAGAAAGAACAGGTTGGCTGAGCTGGGACCTTCTTCTACAACTCAGGAAGAAAAGGAAGGTGTACGGTCACTGGAAGCAAGGACAGGCGACACAGGAAGACTACAGAGATGCTGTTCATCACTGTAGGGAGAAAATTTGTGCAGCCAAAGTTCGATTAGAGTTCAAGCTGGCCAGCACTGTGAAGGACAAAAAAAAAGGGCTTTTTAAAATATGTTAATAGCAAAACAAGTATCAGAGATAGCATTGGTCCATTACTTGATTAGGTCAGTCACCTCACAAATAGGGATGTAGACAAAGCGGATACATTTATTGCCTTCTTTGCCCCTGTCTTTAACACTGATGATGGGCCCTGGGAACCCCAGAGACCCGCGCTGGAAGACCACAACTAGGGGGATGATAAATTCCCAGCCAACCCTGAATTTGTTCGAGACTTGCTGCTCCATCTGGATGCACATAAGTCTATGGGGCCCGATGGGATTCATTTCTGGGTACTGAAAGAGCTGGCCGATGTCATTGCTGGACCTCTCTTAATTGTTTTACAAGGGTCTTGAGAATCTGGAGAGGTCCCAGTCAACTGGAAGCTGGCAAATGCTGTCACAATTTTCCAGAAGGGTAAGAAGGAAGCCCCCGGTAACTGCAGGCCTGTCAGTTTCACTTCAGTGACCAGTAAAGTTATGGAGAAGGTTATTTTGGCAGTTATTGAAAAACACATGAGAGATAATGCAGTCATAGCCAGCACGGGTTCATGTTTAACTAAATTTCCTTTTATGACAAAGTCACCCATCTAGTTGACCAAGGGAAGCCAGTAGATGTGAGGTTTTTGAATTTTAGCAAAGCTTTTGATACTTTCTCTCACAGTATCCTTCTGCACACCACTAGACAAGTCTGTAATACATTGGGTGAGCAATAGGCTGACGGGTCAAGCTCAAAGAATTACAAGTAAATGGGGTTACATCACTCTTGTGGCCAGCCACCAGTGGGGTTCTCCAGGGCTCAGTTTTAGGGCCAGTGCTCTTTAATGCATTTATAAATGATCTGGATGCAGGAGTCGAATGTACATTAAGTCAGTTTGCCAATGATACTAAATTAGGAGGAGCTGTGGACTCCCTTGAGGGCAGAGAGAACTTACAGAGAGATCTGGATAGACCAGAGAGCTGGGCGATCACCAATCATATGAAATTTAACAAGAGCAAGTGCCAGATTCCCCACCTGGGATGGGGTAAACCTGGTTATACATACAAACTGGGGAATGCAAGGCCGGAGAGCAGCCCCAAGGAAAGAGATCTGGGGGTTTAGGCTGATGGCAAGTTGAATATGACTCAACAGTGTGCCCTGGCAGCCAAAAGGGCCAACCGTGTCCTGAGGTGCATCAAGCACAGCATAGCTAGCTGTTTGAGGGAGGTGATTGTCCCACTTTACAATGCACTGATGCAGCTCCATCTGCTACTGTGTGCAGCTTTGGGTGCCTCAATTTAAGAAGGACTATTAGAGGATGTCCAGAAGAGGGTGACCAAGATGGTGAAAGGCCTTGAGGACAGGACTTACAAGGAGTGGTTGAGGTCATTTGGTTTGCTCAGCTTGGAGAAGGCTGAGGGGTGACCTTGTCACAGTCTATAACTTCCTCAAGGGGGGCAGTGGAGGGGGAGGTGCTGATCTTCTCTCTGGTGACCAGTGATAGGACACGAGGAAATGGAATGAAGCTGCATCAGGGGAATTTCAGACTGAACATCAGGAAAAGGTTCTTCACCGAGAGGGTAGTCAGTCACTGGAACAGGTTCCCCAGGAAAGTGGTCATGGCACCAAGCCTGTCAGAGTTCAAGGAGCATCTGGATGATGCTCTTAGTCATGTGATTTAGTTTTAGGCAGTCCTGTGAGGAGCAGGGAGATGGACTCGATGATCCTTATGGGTCCCTTCCAACTTGTGATATTCTATAACTATATGAATAAATTTAAATTTTTAAAATTTAAATTTAAAAAGTGCTATATGCTATAAAATAACCCATTATTTTGATGAAAAGTGAATGTTCTAAATTTGTAACATTAATTCAAACCTATAATTGGAAATATCTATTTACAATGAGCTACTAATACTATTCATTCTCAGCAAAAAAGTCTTACTTACCATGTGCAAAAGTTCTCCTAAAAGGATAGTTGCTCTAACAGATACATGGTCATCACTACTTGTGATCACTTCAACCAGACCCTTCAATAAAGTTAAGAAATTATTACATTTAACATATAATATCTTCTTTATTATTTATAGAAAAAAAAAAAAGTAGCAAGCATCTATTTAAACTTCAAGACATTAGTTACCTCTAGAAGTCCATTGGTAATAAAAGCTGAAAGCACTAAAGCCAAATAATTATCCATGAGATCAGGCCTAAGGAGAAAAAAGTATGGAAATGGTTTAGGAAGTACATTTCCTATTGTGTCTGCAAGAAAACAACAAATGTTTTTGTCAAAAGCAACAGAAAACTAAAAGAAGAGTTTAGACTGAGTTTGTGAAATGCTCACCTTGACCTGGCTCGATGTGGTAGTATAGTTTTAGCTTCAGCAGCTACAAAGCCATCAGAAAGTCTCCAGCAGTCCTGAAATTTGCTTGGATCTACAACAAGAAAATATGGACAATGAAAATTATAACACTGGATTTCATAGTGTTATTTTAATAGTTGTCAGTACATAAATAATAGTTCTTACTGGTTTTTTTCAGGTTTACAATTATAGAAAATTTTGTCAGAAGGAATCTCTAACGAGTCATCTAATCCACACTCCTGCACAAAGCAAGGCTAGCTTCAAAGCTAGGATAAAGATCTCATTTAAGTATTAAACAAAATAATGAAAATTCCAATTCATTATTACATTAAACTTGCTTAACAGAAAATATCATAACCACCTAAAATTTTAAACCGTGCATCCATATCTCACAAAGTAGTAAGCTTGCAAAAAAAGAATAATTTATTTACTTATAAACACAGAACAAAGATTAAGCTTGATTATACAACTGCATGATAAAGAAATTTATAACCAGATTTTGAAGAGAATTGCTGGAATATTAAAGGCTGAGACTTAACACTGTGAGACAAAGCAGAAGATACTCCTAGGTTTACAAAGGAGGAATTCTAAAGATAAAAAACTAACTCTGCTAAATATATAGACATGAAATCACATACACTTGCCCTAGGAAAAGTCTGCTGAAGTGCAACAGAGATAGCTAGCAGATAAACAATATATAGTAAAGACCTTTTTTCATAACTTCTGTAACATTCACCATTTTTACATTACTAATGCTTCTAACACTTCAAAGAAGTCTAATTTGTAGTAACATATTTACACAGTCTTTTGTGTAAATGCTCCACTACTGCTCTTGTATCAAACATACAAATGATATATAGTAAGGATGTCAGAAGAAAGTTAGACTTCTAGTAGTTTGATTAACACTGTGGGAATATAAACCAAGATTGGTGAAGAGGATTGCAAACACACTCAAGTGACTTACAGCTGGGGTGTAGAAAATCACATATATCATACTAATCGTTGTTCAGTCTTGTGTGCTTGACAAGTAGAACCTCTGTGTTTAGATAACATAGGCCTGTGATAGACTCAGAGACACTATATCAAACATTCTTGAGATTCCTACTGTGCTGTGGGAAAGATCAAAGCACAGTGGTAAACTACGCCTGTATGAATCCTTGAAATACAGGCAAAACCAGCAGGTTCAAAAAAGTCTCTAGCAAGGACTGAGCTCCATGGTGTCTGCGTCCCCACTTGTGTGTCTCTGCCCCCGCGCTGATTCAGGGATCTCCCAGTTGGCTAGGTAACAGAAATAAATTTACTCTTTGCATTTCATCCGTGGTTTTGTGGTTGTTCCTGCGTCCTGCCTGTGTTGGCTCACACAAACACTGAATATTTGATAAAGAGTTTTAAACAGGACTCCAGAATACTCAATGAATTAAGTGATGAAACAGTTAGGACTGACATAATTTACAATACAGAGGAAACAGTAAAGGGTTCAAATTTGTAGAAGAACTTAACAGAAAGAATTTTTATGTAAACCAATACTAAAATACTTACCTACACTGAGAAGTGCCTCAATAAATTCTTCTGCAGCAACAGGGAGAGGAAGGCGAAATATATCATAGAGAACCTCAAGCAGACCTTGCTACCAAAAAAAAAGGCAGAAATTTTATAAATTTACAAAAATGGTCTTTTTGTTCACTATTAATATTGAAACTGAGATTTCTAGAGAGTGCTAAATTTGGTGTCTTTGTTTCAGGGTTTCTTTAAGGATAACATGCTTATTCTCATAATCTGGATGAATTGAGAGGGGAGAGGGGAGATTCTATAGAAGCTCAGGCTACTTGGATTACAGTTTTTTAGAACAGTTGGTGCTGCCACCATCAACTTCTTCATTTAACAGGTAATTGAGAAGAAACATGTTTATTTATCTCAGATAAAGTGCTTTAAACTCATAACTGCAGCTACTGTGAATTTGCTTTGACTTGTGGCCAAAGTAAAAATTAATTTATGCACTTTTCTCTCATCCATTCCCTCCTCTCAGACATACAGGGAATGATTCCATTCTTATTTTATGTGTAAGAAGCTAAGACAGAACAAGCAAGCAACTTGCTTAAGATCACACAGGAATTTTATATTTGAATTACAGACTTAGACTTGGGAGTCAAATAAAATCGAGGCTAGTGGTCTCATAACTGGAGTCTGTGTTTAAACTACCAAACTGATAAAATTGTTCAAACTTTAAATGTTAATTAAAACATCCAATATTATTCCTACATCAGTACTAAATATTTACTACCTACCCGTATTTCCACATTTGGTATACAGAGTACCCCAATAAGAGACTGAATTCCAGAATTTCCAGGTTTGCACAGACTGATAATACCTAGAAAACATTACATACATAATATTCCATCACCAAACAAACAAACAAACAGCATTAACCACATTGTTAAATTTGATTTCCAGTTTGAGTACACAGATGATAAAAATTACTAATCATAAACATTCTTCACCTTTATAACATCATCTCCTTTCTAATCAGTGTAACAAAGCTTTCTAATCACAAAACTTTGTTTTTTCATGAAAAACTATAGCTTTTACCCTTTCTACTGTGAACAGTATTCTCAAATCATCTGTAAAACCAACATTTACATGGGAAAAAAATTGCAGAAAAGACAAAATTGTCAATAAAGAATAAATCTTAAACCTAAAGATTTGCATCATCTTGACAGAAATGTGAGCAGTTTCTCCATCAAAAGCCGTATCTTAAAGAATTTATTTAGTTACCTTTAATCTTAGGTGAATTCTAAACAGAAAGTTTAAATATACTTGGAATAACATTCTCTTATGCACCATATTTAATTATCTTTTCCTAAATGACAAGTGCTCATCTCTAGAATTTTCACAGAATAATAGAATAGTTTGGGTTGAAGGGACCTTCCCAGCTCCCCCAGTGCCACCCCTGCCATGAGCAGGGACATCTTCACCAGCTCAGGTTGCTCAGAGCCCCGTCCAGCCTGGCCTGGGATGTCTCCAGGGATGGTTCATCCACCACCTCTCTGGCCAACCTGGGCCAGGCTCTCACCATCCTCAGTGTAAAAAATTTCTTCCTTCTTTTCAACACAGTTGATTTTACTTGCATAAAATCTCTTATAATTTGGTCCTTTTACAGTATATTTTTACTCAATTAGTTTAATATTTCAATATTAATAGAGCAAAACCTCAAATTGTTTATAAATGTTACAGAATACCTCCTGAAGCTAATGATTACACTGATTTTCAGCCTCAAATTACAGTCTCTTTATGCAAAATGTGTCTGCAAAAACCTTGCTCGTTTCCTTGACCATTTCTCTTGATACATCACAGAATAAATTAAAACTTACAGTAACATAATATCCAGGAAACAAACAAGTTTCTCCAAAACGCAACTTTAAATGAACAAAAAGCCAGGTTTGTACAGCTTTTTGTCTTACATATTATAAATAAACCCAAATCTTCATTCATTAAAAGTTACTAAAAGATGAAACCTACCCATCTATTTATTTTCACTAATACAAATTTAAATTTAATGATGTGTGTTATATGAACTTGAAGAAAGTTCTCAAGTTCAAAACTTCCATGCTTTTTTTTGCTTTGTGTTTTGTTTTGTTTTTTGTTTGGTTTTTTGTTTGTTTGTTTGTTTGTTTGTTTTCTTGTTGTTGTTTTTGTTGTTTGGGGTTGTTTTGTTTTGTTTTGTTTTTCCCCTAAGAGCATACAATGGCCTCTGGTGGGTTGCACCTGGCTGGATGCCAGGTACCCACCAAACTGCTCTATCACTCCCCTCCTGAGCTGGACAGGTGGAGAGAAAATATAATGAAAGGCTTATGGCTTGAATTATCAACACAGGCAAAACAGACTTGAGGAAAATTAATTTATTACAAATCAAATCAGAGTAGAGTAATAAGAAATAAAACCAAATCTTAAAGCACCTTCCCCCCATCCCTCCCTTCTTCCTGGGCTTAACTTCACTCCTGATTTTCTCTACCTCCTCCCTCTGTGCAGCACAGAGGAACAGGGAATGGAGGCTTCCTCCTCAGGTGAGGACTCCTCACATTCTTCCCCTGCTCCAGTATGGGGTCCCTTCCATGTGAGACAGTCCTCCACAAACTTCTCCAACGTGAGTCCTTGCCATGGGCTGCCAGCAAACCTGCTCCAGTGTGGGGTCCTCTCTCCACGGGTCCACACTTCCTGCCAGGAGCCTGCTCCAGTGCAGGCTTCCAATGGAGTCAACAGCCTCCTTCGGGCGCATCCACCTGCTCTGGTGTGTGGTCCTCCATGGGCTGCAGGTGGACAGCCTGCACCATGGGCTGCAGGGTAATCTCTGCTCCAGTGCCTGGATCACCTCCTGCCCCTCCTTCCTTCTTCACTGCCCTGTGTGTCTGCAGAGTAGTTTATCTCACATATTCTCACTCCTCTCTTCTGGCTGCTGTTTTTGCCACAGATTTTTTTTTCCCCTTTCCTTAATATGTTTTCACAGGGGCACTACCACCATTTCTGATTGCCTCAGCTTTGGTCAGCAGCAGATCCATCTTGGAGCTGGCTGGCCTTGGCTCTACCAGACACAGGAAAAGCTTCTAGAAGCTTCTCACAGAAGCCACCCTTGTAGCCCCCCCCACTACCAAACCCTTACCACGCAAACCCAATACATGGAGACATCCCAACTGCAATGCAAGAATACAGTTGGGTGCATGCAGTCATTGCTGCATGCCCCAATTTCAACTCCAAGGACATGATCACACATGAGGATAAAGAACATAGTAATTAGCTCTAAAGAATAACCGAGTATGGAGAATAAGGAGAGTGGAACAGTAAAACAAAGTAGATGCTACAAGACAAACAAAACAAAACAAAAACAAAAGAATAAAGAAAAACAAGCAAGCATAAACACCATCAAGCCTGCTTTTGCTACATGTCCTTTGGGAAGACTAACAGTTTAAGGACATCTTTGTACTAAAAACTGTTAAGATGTTAGTCTCCAACATAACAAGTAATATAAAAAACAAAAAGGAAGAACATATTAGGTTGGTGCAAAAGTAACTGCAGTTTTGGGCTGTGAATTTTAAATCATTATAACTAGGATCATTCACATCTTTATTATTCAAAATATGAACCATTACAATCAACACAGTTTTGCCAACAAGAAATAAGTTTGTTTATTCCTGTAGCATAAAAATCTGTGCTTCGGGATTCGACTAACTCTTGGAAAGCATTTTCTGCATCCTGCTGGTTGTAGAAGCATTTTCCCTGCAAAAAGTTGTCAAGATGCTTGAAGAAGTGATAGTCAGTTGGCGAGAGGTCAGGTGAATATGGCAGATGAGGCAAAACTTCATAGCTCAATTTGTTCAACTTTGAAAATGTTAGTTGTATGATGTGTGGTCGGGTGTTGTCATGGAGAAGAATTGGGCCCTTTCTGCTGACCAATGTCAGATGTAGGCATTGCAGTTTTTGGTGCATCTTACGGATTTGCTGAGCATCCTTCTCACATGGAATGGTTTCCCTGGGATTCCAAAACCTGCAGTGGATCAGACTGGCAGCAGTCCACCAGACAGTGACCATGACCTTTTTTGGGTGCAAGTTTGGCTTTGGGAAGTGCTTTGGAGGTTCATCTCAGTCCAACCACTGAGTTGGACATCACCGGTTGTCATATACAATCTACTTTTCATCGCGTGTCACAATCCGATCGAGAAATGGTTGTTGTTGCGTAGAATAAGAGAAGACGACACTTCAAAACGATAATTTTTTTGATTTTCAGTCAGCTCATGAGGCACACACTTATAGAGCTTTTTTACCTTTCCAATTTGCTTCAAATGCCAAATGACCATAGAATGGTCGATGTTTTGTTTTTCAGCAACTTCTCTGTAAGAGGATCAGCTTTGGTGATTGCTCTCAATTGGTCATTGTCAACTTGCGATGGCCGGCCACTACACTCCTCATCTTCAAGGCTCTTGTCTCCTTTGTGAAACTTCTTTGAACCACCACTGAACTGTACATTCGCTAGCAATTCCTGGGCCAAATGCATTGTTGATTTTGCGAGTTGTCTCCGCTGCTTTATGACCCATTTTGAACTTGTATAAGGAAATCACTTGAATTTGCTTTTTGCCTAACATCATTTCCATAGTCTAAAATAAATATAAAATAAACAGCAAGTAATAAGTCAGTAGCAGAAAACATGAAGTGAGAAAAGTGCATTAAAATGATGTATAACAGAACAGCATTTATTTAAGAATGCATTCCAATATCAAAAGGCAAATTTCAACAATGCAAAAAACACAATTCCTTTTGCACCAACCTAATATAACAGTGGAAGTACCACAGCAAGTAACATATTCAAGAGAATTGTTTCTTCAGTCACTTAACTTTTCAGGCTTATGATATTAATTCTAAGTGTCTGAGTTAAGGAAGATGCAGCAACATGCCTATCAGAAACTGCTTCTCAGAAGTTTCAAAGTTGTCACAAAGTTTTCAAGCTTCCTCCCCAAACAAGTGAGATTACATATGAGAAACTTTTGAAGAATACCTGGATGTTAAATTAATCTTACTGATAATTTTCAGAACATTAAAAAAGAAAGCAAATAGTCTTACAAAGCAAAAGCCTTTCTATACAGTCTGAATCTTTCCTAAGTGCAGTCTGTAAAAATCCTAATCAAAATTTTGTTAAATGGTCATATCAACTGATCTAGTTTATTTGCAAGACATTGTCTTGACTAAAAGAACAAGCAGTCCCTGAGGCAACATCTTCATTTTAGATATTGTAATATTGCAGAGAAAGGATTCAGAAAAATGCGAAAACATACTTTTTCAATTTAGAAATGTCTTCTACATGAAAAATCCCAAACTATATCCATACTGTAATTATAGCACTTGGTAAAAGCAAATGCTAATGAAACTATTATGTTGATATCTCTTTGCAAATAGATTTCTTATTTACAATGGAAGAACAATCTTAAAGGGAAATTCTTATGATATGATGCTATTTTCAACATTCTCTCTCCCATCAAAAGTCAAGAAGTACCATGAAGGTACAACTTATATGGCATTCTATAGTTAAAAAAGCACCCCAAAACTGTGTCTTATCAGTAGAGTTAGTCAAACAAAACTATGTATGAGTCCTCCAAGTTAATAATATCAAAACATATCTTTGTAACATTGTAGGAAGGTGTCCTGGTTTCAGCTGGAACGGGGTTTTCTTCTTAGTAGCTGGTACAGTGCTGTGTTTTGCATTTAATATGCGAATAATGTTGATAGTACACTGATGGTTTTAGTTGTTGCTAAGCAGTCAAGGACTTTTCAGCTTCCCATGCTCTGCTAATGAGTAGGTGCACAAGAAGCTAGGAGCGGGCATAGCCAGGACAGCTGACCCAAACTGGCCAAAGGGATATTCTACACTATATAACATCATGATCAGTATATAAACTGGGGGAGTTGGTTGGTGGTGGGACGATCACTACTCAGGGATGGGCTGAGTGTCAGGCATGGGTGGTGAGCAACTACATTGTGCATCACTAATTTTATATATTCTTTTATCATCATTATTTTTATTTTCCTTTACTGTCCAAATTAACTGTCTTTATGTCAACCCACAAGTTTTTTTTTCAATTCTCTTCCCCATCCCACCTTGGCGGGGGAAGGGGTGTGAGCAAGCAGCTGCATGGCACTTGGTTGCCAGCTGGGGTTAAACCACAACAGAAGGTATTGATAGAAATTAGACAGATCAAGAGACACAGATTATGTGCTTAAATAAACCACTCTTTTACACTACAAAGTAAAAGTCCCCTTTCAATCATCCAACTTCAAACAAATAGAAAAATCTTACCTGCCCATGATCGAAATGCTGCCACTATTCCCATTTTACTAGCTAGGAACCGTGCTTCTCTGTCCTCTCTGTTATTAAAATAACAAATATCAAAATACACAGTTAATTACTGTGAAACAAACAGTGTTACTAACATATCAAGTAAAAAGTAGTTAACTGAAATTTTAGATGGACGACAAAATCCAGTGTAAGAAAAATCTGTTATATAGATATGTCTATGTGTTGGGACATGGCTAATAGAGAAGGGGCATGGCTCTATTGATCCGTTGTATCAGGAGAATTTTGTTCTAAGTTAGCATGAGTAGGCCTCAGTTAGCATGAGTTTGGTGCAGTATAAGTGGAAAAGTACTGAGCGGTCGCTCTCTGGTTAGCTGAGCGTCTAAGATAAACAAGCTGGGGAATTATCTCTAGCAGGGTGAGAAGGTTGCATTCCAGAGAAACCACAAGAAGGTTGAGCTCATTATGTATACTATCCAATCAATAGAAGACGAGTAGGCATAATTATTGTATACTATCCAATTAATAGATGACGAGTATGCATAATTATTGTAAGTCTTATATAAACCAGCTTAGTGCATCAATAAAGTTGAGGTATGCTTATCACTCATATTGGGTCGACCGCATTCCTTCCTCCGTCCGCTCGGGTCTGGAACTCTGATGGAATTTTTCTCTCGGCATCTATGTGCGTATATGTGCACACACACACAAAGATTAGAATTTTTAAAGTATTGTTACTTTTCCTTTTTCGGTGGAGGTTCCACAGTAGGAGGATCACATCAAAAGTAAACTCCTATATTGGGTCAGATGATTCACTCTGAAGTCTCCACCAACAGTAAGACTACAGCAGGGGTCACTTGGACACTGACTGAGTTACACAGACTTAAGTGTCTATTGTCATTTGATAATAATAATAATAATAATAATAATAATAATAATAATAAATAAAATAAGAACAAAACAAAAAAACAAACACACAACAACCTGAATAATTCAAGTTGGAATAATCTCAGGAGGTCTCTAGTCCAAACTCCTGTAGAAAGAAGTTGTCAGCTCTGAGACCAGACCAGGTTATACGCAGGGCTTTATCCAGTTGGGTCATAGCATCACAGTATCACAGTATGTTTGGGATTGGAAGGGACCTCAAAAGATCATCTAGTCCAATCCCCCTGCTGGAGCAGGAACGCCTAGGTGAGGTCGCACAGGAAAATGTCCAGGTGGGTTTTGAATGTCTCCAGAGAAGGAGACTCCACAAACCCCCTGGGCAGCCTGTTCCAGTGCTCTGTCACCCTCACTGAGAAGAAGTTTCTTCTCAAATTTAAGTGGAACCTGTTGTGTTCCAGCTTGATCCCATTACCCCTTGTCCTATCATTGTTTGCCACCGAGAAGAGCCTGGCTCCATCCTTGTGGCACTCACCCTTTATATATTTATAAACATTAATAAGGTCTCCTCAGTCTCCTCCAAACTAAAGAGACCCAGCTCCCTCAGCCTTTCTTCATAAGGGAGGTGCTCCAATCCCTTAATCATCTTTGTTGCCCTACGCTGGACCCTCTCCAGCAGTTCCCTGTCCTTCTTGAACTGAGGGGCCCAGAACTGGACACAATATTCCAGATGGGGTCTCACCAGGGTGGAGTAGAGGGGAAGGAGGACCTCTCTCAACCTACTAACCACCCCCCTTGTAATACACCCCAGGATGCCATTGGCCTTCCTGGCCACAAGGGCACAGTGCTGGCTCTTGGTCAGCCTGTTGTCCACCAGGACCCCCAGGTCCCTTTCCCCTACACTGCTCTCTAATATTTAATTTCCCAACCTATACTGGAACCTGGGGTTGTTCCTGCCCAGATGCAGGACTCTACACTTTCCCTTGTTAAATTTCATTAGGTTATTCCCCACTCAACTCTCCAGCCTGTCCAGGTCCTGCTGGATGGCAGCACAGCCTTCTGGTGTGTCAGCCACTCCTCCCAGCTTAGTGTCATCAGCAAACTTGCTGATAGTACACTCAATTCCCTTGTCCAAATCGTTAATGAATATATTGAATAATATTGGCCCCAATACTGACCCCTGAGGCACTCCACTAGATACTGGCCTCCAGCTAGACTCTGCACCATTGACTACCACTCTCTGGCTTCTCTCCTTAAGCCAGTTTGCAACCCACCTCACTACTCTATTGTCTAGACCACACCTCTTCAACTTAGCTGTGAGGATGCTGTGGGAGACTGTGTCAAAGGCTTTGCTGAAGTCAAGGTAGACCACATCCACCGCTCTGCCATCATCCATCCACCTTGTTACATTAACAAGGTCTTAGAAACTCTCAAGGATGAAGGCTGCAGTACCTCTCTGGACAGTCTGTTCCAACACTTGACTGGCCTCACAGAATTTAATTTTTTTTCGCCTGATATCAAGTTGGAACCTCTCGTTTCCATTTCTGTGGCTGACCATACAGCCACCAAACATAAAACTAGCTCAAATGCAGACTCCTCATTGTGGATGTTTAAAGGTAGATAAAATGAAACCCATACCTGAAGTAAAAAAATTATGATTGAAGATTTTTTAAGTAACAGAAATATAATGGGGGGAAGGGAAGAAGGGTAAAACTATTTTTCCCTTTTAAATCTGAAATGCTTAACAATATTTTAGGAAGTTGCATTCTAATCTGCTATCGTATTCAATTTCAAGTCTTTTAATTTTAGCTAATGGTTTTTATTTTGTCACTTTGGAAAGAAAAATAGTTTAATTCCATTACCATGAGCACAATTGATAGCATAAGTAGCAGCACTAACACTTACTTGAGTTGTCCTTCTGCTGTGTCTGGATTATGCCTGTAGTGAAAATCTGTGTAAGGAGCTAAAATTCGCTAAACAAAAGAAAGACATGCATTACTTTCATGTGATATAACAATATAACATAATATAACAATAGTTAACAGGTCTTACCCTTTCCTCAGTCCCACTGCAATCTGTCATGCTATTCCTGCTTTATAAATCATTAAGCTCTTAGCCTAAAATATTGCATTTAAACATTTTGCACTAACACAGAGGGTGAAATCTGAAGCAAAAATTAAACATTTTCATTAGTAATCTAATGTTTAACTTCTGTCACTAAAGAAGTAAAACTGAACCCACCTCTAACTCTACATCTGCTCATACATACTGTCGGGTCTTTGGATGATTAATGAGGTGCAAAACGGTAGTTATCAAAGCCTCATTTATTCGGCTTAGTTGACAATCAATCACATTTTTCAAGATGGTACTTAAACCACTCTGAAGAGCCACCACCTCGGGATTCTGAAGTGCTAAATAAAGAAAAACATGTCACTTTGGCGAGTGATAGGAAAGAAAACAACTTTAAATATGACAAACTTGTCATCTGCTTAGTAGATATATCTTTTTCTTCCTGAACACTGCTGAGGCATACAATAAAGCTTTTTATGACTGACATTAGCAATAAATTGAGATTTTTTAAATTCAATTTTCATCAAAAAAAATATTGGTCAGTCAGTCAGTCACCATTGTGCAGCAATTGCCCAGCTTATTTCCAACCAAGCTTCCATACAATAGTGTCTGGATTTCCCTGCAAAAAGGTTTTGTGCTTCACTGGACTGACATGGATGAAATATTTATACTAGAATATAAACGCATAATAGATTGTTTACTTCTTTAAAAGAGAAGTTTGTATCTTGAAAACATTGGTGAAGTTATTTCTCATTGATACAAAACTGAAAAAAAAACTTTAAAAATCAGCACCCCCACACAAGTA
Source organism: Columba livia (assembly GCF_036013475.1). Classification (NCBI taxonomy): domain Eukaryota; kingdom Metazoa; phylum Chordata; class Aves; order Columbiformes; family Columbidae; genus Columba; species Columba livia. The sequence continues at coordinate 17,401,980 of NC_088641.1, read as the reverse complement.
TATATTTAGTATAAATCGCTATCAAGATAGCTTTTACATGGACACAAATACTGACTTCCAGAAGCCAGTTAAACTAAGTACTCACTTCAAAAAAATTTTAAGGAAAATGTTTTGTAGTTCTCTGAACACTTGTGTATTTGTCAGCACCTCATATATGGAACTTTCCCTGCTTCCAATCCATTACTGTTAGAAACATCAACTGCAGCAGGGAAATGTTTTTTAAGGTAACGCAAAAATTGGCAAGTCTTAAAGGAAAGTATAGTACCTGAACTTCACTTAATAGATTGAGTTTATGTTAAAGTGATTTTGTTTTCTATCAAACTAATGACTAATGAAATGGACACTAAGAACATTTAACATCTGATTCATTAGTTATTAAACAAATACCCTTAATTATTTGAATACAATGCATTTAATATGAACCCACAAAAGAGAATCTCTTAGAAGACTAATAACAACCACATCAAAATTTTTCTTAATTAGCTTTTAGTTATCTTACCTAGTTCACAGATAATGGCTATGCATGCATGAACCATTCTGTCTCTTTCTTGAAGACCATCATTTCCAGCTGCTATCAAAGAATTAGTAATAGAACTTGGGAACAATGAAGCATTCACAGTGATCATCTGCCAGAAGTGAAAGAAAAAGCCCCCTGGTTTATTCATACTATTTCTCTAAATATACTCACAGATTCACTAGTACTTTGTATCCTAGATACTACCAGACCACTCCATATATTATTTAGTTGCATCCTGCAAATCCTCAAAACACTTCCTTTTGTTCTTGAAATTCTTCATTCATCAATTTACCATTCTCTTCCTGCTTCAGTTCTTTATTTTTATATTATTTTATTATAATAGGAAAGAGTAAAAAAACAGTGACTGTTGCAGAGAGAACTACTGCTACCTTCTTCAGATTTTTTTCCAATAATTTCTTTACTGACAGAGAAGACAATCCAATAATACAGAACAGATTACAAACTATTCTAGAAGATTAGTTCATATTGCACCAGATATCTATCTTCAATACCTATTCAACTTTTTAATTAGCCAAGACTAAACTCTCTTGTTTTGTAGAGAGGTCCTTAGGCTGCTGCAGACTAGAAAAAAGGACAGTCAACAAAAGAAGCTGCTATAGTATTCGGAAGGTAACCGTAAGCAACACCCATGTATCCTCTTGTATAGTACCTGATCTTCCTAAAACTACAGTGTAATACAAGTTCATCATAAGTGATATAGCTATATGTCACAAAAGACACACACACTTTAAACATGTTAAACTTTAAAAGTTTTTAGATGTTTAGGGGATATTGAGCGTTTTTAATATCCCAATTTCATTTATTAGTAGAAAAAATGAGACATGATTGAATAAGCTAAAACAAATCACGTTCTTCCCTTTTTAAGCAGTTAGACAAAAAATCTGTTTCTCCTTAGAAATATATCTGTTTAACGTTAGAGATGTTCATGTTCCATAGTATACAGGATATGTATATTTAATTTTAGTAAACTATGAAAAAATGTGAATAGAGAGCTACTGAGACTTTGTAGTCAAAGTTTCATTTGGAGGATGGAGTAGGGTTTTTTTGCCTTTAGTGTGTGCACAGGGTCTTGCTCCTTAATTTGGTATAAGTTCTGCTTGTCCTAAACTAGCAACTGAGGATTTTGATGGCACAGTAACTCTTCAGTACTGTAAAGGAGCATTGGCTGTTAAAATCTGTTCTTCTTTTCTGTCTTAAATTTATTACAAATTGTTTATATTTTTTAATTGGAGAATGACTAACCAAGGTTTAATTTAATATCCCTTTTGTTTCCAACAAAAGCAGGCTTATCTCCATTATTTTTCCAAAATTGTTTTGTCCTATATTCATTTTAGATGTCTTACAGATAGTTATTCAAAGAGGATTACTTTTTTTCCCTCCTTCTTTGCAGAGAGTATTAAAATGAGATGACAAATATATTTGAACATTTTAACAAGTTCATTTTTAAGATGTCTTTTTGAGAAATTTCTTGTCATACACATCACCCACAAACCAGGAAGCTTTAAGATAAGACTCTAAATAAAACCCAAACTCTTCCCCACCCACACAGTCTTTCACTTTTACAATGGCATGAAGTAACAAGAATTAGCAATAGAAAAGGTGTACCAATCCACTCTACAAAATTATAAACTTTTTTTTTCTACTGACATCAACATGTACTTAAGTGTGAGGACACAAGCAGTCTCTTAAGGCTTCTTTTGCTTCGGTTTTCTTTGGTTTGAAGACACGAGAAGGAAGAATTAATTTCTTTTAATATACAATTGCAAGTATGTTAGTAGAATAAATGCAAATAATAAATACAATCCCTTTGCTTGCATTCTGCTCTACATGTTGAAATGCAATTCTAAAGACCAAGGATGGGTGATGCAAGGCTACTTACAAGCAGCTATGATGAAATAAGCAACAAAGACCCACTACCAATCTTCCAGACAGGTGGGGAGGAAGCTGCATACCATAGTCTGAGGGGAATGAAGAAGGACTTCAGGGCCTTGGGATGGTTGGTGAAAGAGTCTGGGGTGCAAGTTATTTTCTCTTCCCTCCTTTCATTTTTGGGTGATGACATGGGACAGAATAGGAGGATCCAGTCCATAAATGCTTGGCTATGAGACTGGTGCTACAGGCAGGGCTTTGGGTTCTTTGATAACGGCTGGTTTTATAAGACACCAGTCTGGACAGTAATACATGGGAAAGGTTTATCTCACAGGGGCAAAAAGATGCTGGGACAGGAATTAGCAGGGCTCATTTGGAGAGCTTTAAACTAGATTCGAAGAGGGATGGGGTTGTAGCTGGGCTTGCACCAGTGGGGCAGCACTCTAGAAATGATGAAGTCTGGGAGGCCTCCCACCCTCCTTGAGTGAAATCGGTGAGATCAGTTCGCTCCCTGAAATGCCTGTACACCAATGCGCGCAGCATGGGGAATAAGCAGGAGGAGTTAGAAACCTGTGTTCAGGCAGGAGATTATGATCTGGTGGCAATTACAGAGACATGGTGGGACAGCTCACATGACTGGAATGTGGTCATGGATGGCTATGTCCTCTTCAGGAAAGACAGGCCAGCCAGGCGAGGTGGTGGAGTTGCTTTTTACATGAGAGAGCAACTACAGTGTATTGAGTACTATCCAGAGGCGGATAAGGGTCGAGTTGAGAGACTATGGGTGAGAATTAAGAGGCAGGCTGGCAGGGGTGACACTGTTGTGGGTGTCTATTACAGGCCACCAGATCAGGCTGAGGAAGTTGATGAAGCCTTCGACAGACAGCTGAGAGCAGTCTTGCAAATACAGGTCCTGATTATTGTGGGGCATTTTACCTGACCTGATGTTCGCTGGAAGGACTACTCAGCCAGCCAGCCACAGTCCAGGAGGTTCCTCCGTTGCATTAATGATAACTTCCTGATGCAAATGGTGGATGAGACACTACACTGCCAGAGGCTATCCTGAGGAGCCCTGTACAACTGAGGCCCCAGAAGAAGTCAGGACAATGGAGGGGTTTGCCTTAGTTGATGAGGACTGGGTTAGGGAGCAATTAAGCAATCTGGACATCCATAAATCCATGGGTCCGGATGGGATGCACCTGCGGGTGCTGAGGGAGCTGGCTGAGATCATTGCTAGACCACTCTCCATCATCTTTGCCAAGTCTTGGGAAACGGGAGAGGTGCCTGAGGATTGGAGGAAAGCAAATGTCACTCCAGTCTGAAAAAAGGGCAAGAAGGAGGACCTGCGTAACTATAAACCAGTCAGCCTCACCTCCATTCCTGGGAAGGTGATGGAACAACTTATCCTTGGTGCCATCTCAAGGCATATCAAGGATAAGAGGGTCATTAGGGACAGTCAACATGGCTTCACACAGGGGAAGCCATGCTTAATCGACCTCACTGCCTTTTATGAAGACATAACAAGGTGGATAGATGATGGCAGAGCGGTGGATGTGGTCTCCCTTGATTTCAGTAAAGCATTTGACACAGTCTCCCACAGCATCCTTGCTGTTAAACTGAGGAAATGTGGTCTGGATGATCGGGTAGTGAGGTGGACTGTGAACTGGCTGAAGGAAAGAAGCCAGAGAGTCGTGGTCAGTAGGATGGAGTCCAGTTGGAGGCCAGTATCTAGTGGAGTGCCTCAAGGGTCAGTACTGGGACCAGTACTAATCAGTGACTTGGATGAGGGAATAGAGGACACTGCCAGCAAGTGGGAGGAGTGGCTGACACACCAGAAGGCTGTGCACCATCCAGCGAGACCTGGACAGGCTGGACAGTTGGGTGGGGAAAAATTTAATGAAATATAACAAGGGAAAGTGTAGAGTCTTGCATCTGGGCAGGAACAACCCCAGGTTCTAGTATAAGTTGGGGAATGACCTGTTGGAGAGTAGTGTAGGGGAAAGGGACCTGGGGGTCCTGGTGGACAGCAGGATGACCATGAGCCAGCACTGTGCCCTTGTGGCCAGGAAGGCCAATGGCATCCTGGGGTGTATTACAAGGGGGGTGGTTAGTAGGTTGAGAGAGGTTCGCCTCCCCCTCTACTCTGCCCTGGTGAGACCCCATCTGGAATATTGTGTCCAGTTCTGGGCCCCTCAGTTCAAGAAGGACAGGGAACTGCTGGAGAGAGTCCAGCGCAGGGCAACAAAAATGATTAAGGGAGTGGAGCATCTCCCTTATGAGGAAAGGTTGAGGGAGCTGGGGCTCTTTAGCTTGAAGGAGACTGAGGGGTGACCTCATTAATGTTTATAGATATGTAAAGGGTGAGTGTCACGAGGATGGAGCCAGGCTCTTCTCGGTGACAACCAATGATAAGACAAGGGGCAATGGGGGTTGTGGAGTATCCTTCTCTGGAGACGTTCAAGACCTGCCTGGACACATTCCTGTGTAACCTCATGTAGGTGTTCCTGCTCCAGCGAGGGGATTGGTCTAGATGATCTTTCGAGGTCCCTTCCAATCCCTAACATTCTGTGATTCTGTCTTTAAATATTCCTTTAAAAAAAAAAGGGGTAAGAAAAATGATGTTTCATATTATACCTCACTCGGACTTCTGCTTTGAAGATAAAACTTTCTACCTATTAAATTACTGAAAAATGGGCAAAATTAATTATATTAGATGGAGAAATACTTTCTGAAGCAGTGCTAAAGACCACACTGCTAAATTACCAAGCTCTTACTAAGAAAAGCAGAGGTGATAGTACTAAACGCTGCCCGACAGATTACAGTCAAAAGACAATATGAGCACTCAAAGTCTCAGAAACCAAGTTTAAAAAGTTCAAACTTGGTTTTCTTTTGTCTTTCTACACTACTTTAACCTGCACTGTTTTTTAAACAACTTTATCATTAAGTACCTCTTATAAATTCATAAAACAGGATTAATATTTTAAATTTTCTTCTACTCTATGAAAACAAAGAGAAGAAAGTGAGATAATTCTTTGAAGTTTTATATCTCTGCTGTTCTTACATGGGCATTTTTGGTATGAAAGATGAGCTGAAAGAATTGCATCCCTGTACAGCATGTACATTCTATGCATGTACATCCCACATACAGCATCCTTTTACAATAATGAAGAAAAAGAAGCACGTGTGATCAGCCATATGATTTTTTAAACAATTATCTTTCAGGATAATTTTTTAAGTCAAACTAATAAATTTCTCTTGCTTCCTCTTGTTTCTTTCAAGCAAGACAGAAGTCTTTGCTCAACTAGGAAATGCTCAAGAAAGCCCAGGAATACGAGGACAAATTTCTGACCCAAATAAAATCAATTCATTATAAATTAGAAGATGAAATGGAAACACATTGAAGTTATTCTGGCCCTACACTGAAGCTCTTTTCTAAACTAGAGTAGCAAAGAAATCTTATAAATTGTGACTTCCTCAAGGATCCATTCCTTTATGGTTGTATTTGTTGTTTGACCGGATGGGGTGAGTATTTAAGCTTTAAAACTCTTTTTGGCATAATTGTTAATCAAGCATATTCTGTCTTCTGTAAGAAACCAAGTGAGCTAATTTTCAGAAAAGAAATTGCACATTAAGCTTCCATATTTTCCACCTATATATGTATAATTGCTTATACACACAAAACAGATTAAATACATACAGTTCCTGTGGAACAAATCCTCCAACAACTTCAAACCTTACTTGAGTCTTTGGTAGTTGCTCAGAAGAAGAATATAAGCAAGAATAGTGAAGTCGAGTACAAAGGCAGAGTACTATACTGCCTGAAAAAAATAGCTTTAGTAACTGTTTATGCCAATTTCTCTACGATGAACTTGAAAATGCAACTACAGTTTCAAAGATCTCACATCCATGGATACACAGGACAATAACCACCACTAACTATGTCGTATTGAATATCTGAGAAAAGAACTACAGACAGCATCAACCTCTATGAATAAAGCAATAAAGCTAGAAGCATTCCTTCAACTGATCACTCCAGCGATAGCCATTTGCCTTATTTCTCAAACGGCAGAAAATCTCCCATCCTTGATTTACAGACTATACAATAGAGTTATATCACCAGATGAAACATAATAATATGGTTCATATACCTTTGAATTCATCAAATGGTAATTTTTTTCTCAAATCTTGCCCACTTTGATCTGTATCAAAGGAAAATTATTAGGTTGGTGCAAAAGGAACTGCAGTTTTTTGCACTGATGAAATTTGCAATTTGATATTGGAATACATTCTTAAATAAATGTGGATCTGTTACAAATAATTTTAATGCACATTTCTCACTTTATGTTTTTCTGCTACTGACTTATTACAGAATCACAGAATCACAGAATGTCAGGGATCGGAAGGGACCTCAAAAGATCATCCAGTCCAACCCCCCTGCCCGAGCAGGAACACCCAGATGAGGCTACACAAGAAGGAGAAGCCAGAGAAGGAGAATCCACAACCTCCCTGGGCACCCTGTTTACTTACTGTTTATTGTCTATTTTAGACTATGGAAATGATGTTAGACAAAAAGCAAATTCAAGCGAATTTATTATGTGAGTACAAAATAGGTTGTAAAGAAGCGGAGACAACTCGCAACATCAACAATACATTTGGCCCAGGAACTGCTAATGAACATACAGTGCAGTGGTGGTTAAAGAAGTTTCGCAAAGGAGACAAGAGCCTTGAAGATGAGGAGCATAGTGGCTGGCCATTGCAAGTTGACAATGACCATTTGAGAGCAATCACCAAAGCTGATCCTCTTACAGAGAAGTTGCTGAAAAACAAAACATCGACCATTCTATGGTCATTTGGCATTTGAAGCAAATTGGAAAGGTAAAAAAAGCTCTATAAGTGTGTGCCTCATGAGCTGACTGAAAATCAAAAAAATTATCGTTTTGAAGTGTCGTCTTCTCTTATTCTACGCAACAACAACCATTTCTCGATCGGATTGTGACACGCGATGAAAAGTAGATTGTATATGACAACCGGTGATGTCCAACTCAGTGGTTGGACTGAGATGAACCTCCAAAGCACTTCCCAAAGCCAAACTTGCACCCAAAAAAGGTCATGGTCACTGTCTGGTGGTCTGCTGCCAGTCTGATCCACTACAGCAGGGGTGTCCAACTCATTTTCACTAGGGGCCACATCAGCCTCGCGGCTGCCTTCAAAGGGCCAAATTTAATTTTAGGACTGTATAAATGTAGGAGTAGTTACATTCATACAATCCTAAAATTACATTCAGCAATTTGAAGGCAACCACGAGGCTTATACAGCCCCCAGTGAAAATGAGTTGGACACCCCTGCTCTACAGATTTCTGAATGCCAAAGTAACCATTCCATCTGAGAAGGATGCTCAGCAAATCGATGAGATGCACTGAAAACTGCAATGCCTGCAGCTGACATTGGTCAACAGAAAGGGCCCAATTCTTCTCCATGACAACGCCCAACCACCTTGCACAACTAACGCTTCCAAAGTTGAACAAATTGGGCTACAAAGTTTTGCCTCATCCACCATATTCACCTGACCTCTTGCCAACTGACTATCACTTCTTCAAGCATCTTGACAACTTTTTGCAGGGAAAACGCTTCCACAACCAGCAGGATGCAGAAAATGCTTTCCAAGAGTTCATTGAATCCCAAAGCACGGATTATTATGCTACAGGAAGAAACAAACTTATTTCTCATTGGCAAAACTGTGTTGATTGTAATGGTTCCTATTTTGATTAATTAAGATTTGTCTGAGTTTAGTTATAATGATTTAAAATTCATGGTCCAGAACCGCGATTACTTTTGCACCAACCTAATAGAAGGATTTTTCTAGTCCACTCAAGATTCTCAGTGGTAAGAGATTAAAATCAAAACAAGTCTCAGCACTACCCCTCCTTCTCTCTTTTGAGTTATCAGCTATAATCTCTTCTCACATGATAAAGTAAGGTATAGAGACTGCGTGAAAAAAAACAACCTGCTAATGGAGACAACATGGAGTCAGCACAGCTGACTGACATAGCTGATAAGACCATATATCGTTAAATTTTACCTTTCTGACTAATCGGAGTGCTTGTGTTCTTTCTACTTCATTACTCTGCTGTATGTCAATACACCTAAAATAAGTTAAAAACCACATTTCATTTATAACAGTTAAGGTGAAAGTGTTGTTAACATTTCACATTAATATTTATGCAATTGAGAAAACAGATTATGACATTGTTGAAAATTCTGTCTTTCAGCAAGCATATTCATTATGATTGGTCAATTAGCTTCATTTTTTTTCCAGTTATCTTCATTATAATTAAATCATTAGAATGTTTTCAAATATGCTGTGACAAGGCATAACAGCTTCAACAAATGTTTTCTGAGCTAGTTGCATTTGTCATTTCAAAAGAAACTAAACAAAATATTTGTAATGTTTAACATCAACAAGTTTTGTGTATATTCTCAGATCAGAAAAGCCCTTTTGCTCCAATAAAATTAAACAGAACACTAAAATTTACTACTGGTGTATATTTATAAACAGAAACACACACATATATATCAGTATATTAAATCCAACAAATTTTAACAAAGGAAGCACTAGAAATTATAATATTTAGATCTACTCATGTTATTGATCTTATTATTTCATTATTAGTTTGCCCTTTGGTAGTCTTCTGTTGTGCTGTGGGTTATACTTAGGTAACAAGTTCTTGGGCATGAACTACTTTTTTCCCCTATCTTTTTACTAGCAGCTCCGAAGCACTATGATAATACAAAGAGTCAGAACAACTCCCGTAAAACAAACTTAAGATATGAAAATTACGGAGGTTTCAACCTTCTAATAACACCACAGATTAATTTCTGATTAGTGGCATTTGCGATTTAAAAACATCTATAATTTATCTAATTTTTTAATTACTCATAGTATATCACATATTAGAACATAATTTTATTTGTATTAGCTGGTGTGATATATTATCCATTTATTTTTAGAGAGATTATTCATATTGAAGAAAAATTACTTTTATAAAGCTACATATCAAGAACGTAAGAGGATATGAAAACACCCGTCTCAATCATGAAAAAACAACTGATTTACAATTGTACATTTTATAACAAGGAAGAAAGAGAAAATTACCTGGCTATCAAGTAATCCACTTTCAACTTTAGCACCTTCTGGAGAATACTCAAGTCTCGAATGAGATAGCGGAGAGCTCGCAGTCCTGCTGCTCGCACCTCTTTTGCTTCATTTAGTAAAGCTAACCGCAGACTACAATGAAGAAAACAAGGGGAACACACAATTATTTAGCCGCAGGTAGACTTTACTATCTGACATGCAGCCACTACCTACTCATTTAAAAGAAAAAAAGTTTGATTTTTAATGAGAAATATTCTTCATTAATTTTCTGTCTTTGAGATATTCACCTATACAGCCTAGAAGGCAAACCTTCACCCTGTTAGCAGATGTAGACAATATATTAATCTGAAAAAGCCACAAACCAATTTTTATTTTTTATTTTTAAAGAACGGTTTGTACATCTCTGAAATTATATATGACCAAGAATTGTATACGACTTGTTATTTGACAAAAGAGCTGAGAACACTATTAGTCCCGAAAAAATATTCTGGATTAGTTGCAATTTTCAAGAAAATAAACAGTTGGAGAGTATTTCCTCCTATGCTAGACTACCAGTCCATAAGTATGAGTCCTCAAAACAATGTCTTCACAGATTCACAGAATCACAGAATGTTAGGGATTGGAAGGGACCTCAAAAGATCATCTAGTCCAATCCCCCTGCCGGAGCAGGAACACCCAGATGAGGTTACACAGGAAGGCGTCCAGGCAAGTCTTGAATGCCTCCAGAGAAGGAGACTCCACAACCTCCCTGGGCAGCCTGTTCCAGCGTTCTGTCACCCTCACCGAGATGAAGTTTCTTCTCAAATTTAAGTGGAACCTCTTGTGTTCCAGTTTGAACCCATTGCCCCTTGTCCTATCATTGGTTGTCACCGAGAAGAGCCTGGCTCCATCCTTGTGACACTCACCCTTTACATATCTATAAACATTAATGAGGTCACCCCTCAGTCTCCTCCAAGCTAAAGAGCCCCGGCTCCCTCAACCTTTCCTCATAAGGGAGATGCTCCACTCCCTTAATCATTTTTGTTGCCCTGCGCTGGACTCTCTCCAGCAGTTCCCTGTCCTTCTTGAACTGAGGGGCCCAGAACTGGACACAATATTCCAGATGGGGTCTCACCAGGGCAGAGTAGAGGGGGAGGCGAACCTCTCTCAACCTACTAACCACCCCCCTTGTAATACACCCCAGGATGCCATTGGCCTTCCTGGCCACAAGGGCACAGTGCTGGCTCATGGTCATCCTGCTGTCCACCAGGACCCCCAGGTCCCTTTCCCCTACACTACTCTCCAACAGGTCATTCCCCAACTTATACTAGAACCTGGGGTTGTTCCTGCCCAGATGCAAGACTCTACACTTTCCCTTGTTATATTTCATTAATACTGAATCTGGATTCCCCCCCCCCATCAAGTATATTACTTTTATATTTGAGAAGAAAATATCTCTTGAATGGCAAAACAAATAAATCTTTAGACAAATAGTTTCCTTAAAAGCAATTAATGCTTTGAAAGCTTGTTCTACAACTCACAAGAGGAGGATATTCTTAATTTGCAGACAGAAGTTAATTTAGAATTGGCAACAGTGAAACACAACAAAGGACATTATCATGAGATCCAACATCCAAAAGCAGAAGGGATCAAAAAAGGGATTGTATGGGAATATAGCGGAAGAATGGTGAGGAGGATCATTGTAAATATGCTCAAGTGACTGCAGCTGGGGTGTAGAAAAAGCACATACATCACACTAATTGTTTTACTGACCTTGTGTGCTTGACAAGTAGAACCTCTGTGTTAGATAACATAGGCCTGTGAGAAACTCTAAGGCACCTTATCATTATGCCTGAGATTCCTGCTTTGTGAGAAAAAGTGCAAGGCTGCGCCTGCTTGAAGCCTTGAAATACAGGCGAACACAGCCATCCCAGTAATCTTCTACCAGGGCTGAATTCTGCAGTGCCTGCGTCCCTGCTTGTGTTACCTCTGCCCGGGAGCTTAGGTGGTGTTTCAGACAACCCCTGGTAGAGAGGTAACTAAAATAAATTCGCTCTTTGCAATTGCATTCATGACTTCTGGCTCTTCTTGCAACCTGCCTGTGTTGGCTCACACAGGGATGTGTCACTATCTTTAAATAGTGAGAATGCAATGAAAATATGTAGCTAGCCAGAAAGAAATAGCCCTAAAATAAAGGCCATAAAAATCCATAAAGGTAAAATGAAAGCAGTGACATATAAAACTGTACAAGGCTGAACAAAAACCTCTCAGTTAAAAACAAAACCTAAATAAAAAACCCCCACCAGTCAATGACTGAACTACAAAAACCTGAGAGAATGTAGCACGAGCAAAAAAGAGAAACCTGACCTTATAAAGCCAATTAAGATATGCTACAGCAGGTAGAAAAAAAATATGTAGGAAAACTACACACATGTGTCTATGTCTGCATGTTCTGACTTCTCACTTGTATCACAAGCAGAAAACTTGAAAAATGAATCAGACCTACTGCATAACCTAATAGGAAAGGGAGAAGGAATTAAGCAAATAAGAGAAACAAGCACCTTTTTTGTACTAACTCATTGCTTTAGAGGTCTGCATGAAGATTCCTATCTTAAAGTCTTTTTTATTATACTAAGACTAAGAAGTGCAAATGATGGAAGAACTGAAGGAAATTCGTCAGTAAGTATTGTCACTGGCCCACCAAGCTTCACATATAAGTATTTGGAAAGAACATTAACATGAGTGATCTGCATGTATTTACTAGCACCATATTATAAATGGTAGTGGCCAAGATGGAAAAAAGGCAATAAACAGGTCTATACAAAAAGTTAGCCATGTGAAGCACCCAGAAGAGTTTACACAAACTGTATTCTGCTAATCTTTTGAAAGAGTTAAAGGAGTTATAACAATAGTGTATAAAAAGGCATAAAGTGTTGATGAAGTTTATGTTAAGGGATATAAAGAGCTTATAGGGTGATGAAAATTAGTTTCACAAATCAAAATCTGAAAAGATTAATTCAAAGAGCAGAGGTGAATGGAAGACTGTTATCCAGTTAAGTACTAGAGATCCAATGAAGAATGGGGAGACCTCAGACTCTAATTTAACAATTGGCCTGGAGTGACGGGTGGGGACTTGGATTGCGGGGGTATAATTGTCCAAGATTATTTTTGCTGCAGGTCCCTCTTCAGGAGGCACCCAGCTCAAGCTGCTCTACACTGTACCTTTGAAATAAATTATTTATTTTAGAAGAATTTCTGGAATCCATGCCTGAGTCTCTGCTATGGGAAACCTGGGGAAAAGAAACTTTCTTAACAGTTTGGCAACCCAGATGGGACCCTAGGCCACCACCTTCAGAGCCTCTTGTCTTCAAACATCCAACTGCCGGCAATGAGGGAGTTCACCTGGGACCTTTGGGGAGTGGGAGGGTGAGTGCTAAAATTCCCGTAGCAGATTTAGTGAAAGTGATGCTGCAGTTTGTTCACATGTGCATGGCAGCGAAAAGCACACAAATTAAAGGCATAAAGCATACATAGCACATAGTTAAAGGCAATGGGGAATATACTCGGCATAGAGAAGGGGAGGTCCTTAGCTGAGATATTACAAAGTTGGTAAAAAAATGTATGGTACAGTGCCTTTGTCAACAAGTGCACAATGACCTTACGCCAAGAAGATTGGCCATTTATAACTAAAAACGGAAGCCCAGCAGAACAGTGTCCACCACAAGGAACCTTTGATCAGGAGAAACATACCTTCTTGCAACATCACTTAGAAAACAGATTCCTGGGACAAACAGATTATTGGTATGTTTGGTATGATTTGATGTGTGGGAGAAAGAACCTGAGTTGGGGAATCGGGACAAAAGAGGTAATGCTTGCCATAGCTGAAGCTAGTGCTCCAAATGACAGCTCAGACTGCATCTGCCCACCTTTTGCTTCTTCTCTGTCCTCTGATATTACTCTGCTGGCTGCAAGACTATTCTATGATTTCTAATGCGCTGCCTGTTCTGGGTCGGTCAAGATGGGGTTAATTTCTACACTGCCAGGTATTCTCTCTCTCTCATTATTGCTGTTACTGCTTGTTGGGTTTTTTTTTTTTCCTTCTCTGTTCTGTTAAACTGTTCTTATCCCAAGCTACGAGTTTTGCCTTTGTTTTCTGATTCTCCTCCCCATCCCACCAGGAGCGGGGGAGGGGTGAGCGCAGCATGTGGTTTTAGCTGCTGAGTGGGGGGGGGGCTGGAGGTAAACTACTACACTGCCTAATCCTGCTGTTAAGCAATGGGAGGAACAGGGGACGGCTCCGCCTGTGTTAAATGTATATACTGAACAGCCTAGCCACATGGGGAGGCAAAATCCCAAGGTTGAGAGAAGATGCTGAAAGATGTACTCAGTTGTTTTCTAATACATGTACCAGATATAACCCAAACCAGAAAGATACTCAAATACTCTTGAAAGAATTATTTTGGCCTGACAAGAGGAAGAAAATAATGAATAAGGATGCAGAACTAGCTCAGCAGGTTGGAGGGAATAGGAATCCCTGGACAGCTATTGATCCAAATTGGGATTATAATAATAGTGGGGATAGAGCTGCTTGCCAAACAGCACTTCAAAATCTAGTGGAAGCAATTAGAGCATGTGGCATGTTAGGGGTTGACTGGACTAAAGTACAAGAACATAGGCAGAGATTAGATGAACACCCAAGTGATTTTTGGGAGCAGCTCTGACAAGTCTGGTTTAAATATGGCGGAATGACCCATCAGAATATTAAGGAAGCACTTGAAAATAAGTGTGTTTGTGGTGATAGAGGGAACTAACATTTTAAGGGTTAACTAAACATATAATGGGTGCCTACTAATGAACTAACACTTTAAGGCTTAGCCACACAATAAGTGCTTAGTTTAGAGCTTTATGTAAACAATTATGTTAAGAAAAACAGAACCCCATCGAATGCCAAGATAAGAAGTTTTACTGCACCTAGCTGTAAACTTGAGAAGACAAGATAACGAAGATTTACAGCAAAAGGGGGCGCCAGTCTGGTTTCAATCGACTTGGCAGCTTGGGTTCCAGTCAATTCAACATAATGAGCCAAAGGTAAAAAGTTCACTGTGAGGAAGCTGAAGGAGCCTTCATCCAAAGACCCCCAAACACCCCTCCTCAAGACCACCAGATGGCACTGCGCAGGCGTAACAGGGCGGGGTCAAGGAGGAGACTATGGAAATTATTACCTGGGACTCATTTTAATAAGAAGAGGGGAAAGGTTATGAATATGTATAGGCGTTCCTGGGGTTATTATGAATATGTAACACTGTACTGTATTTAAACACACTTCTTATTGTTAGAAGATGCGCATGAATGGTGGAACGATCCCCCTTGCGCCCGACGTCGAAATAAACATACCTGCTTTATAACTTTGTGAGTTGTAAAGTTTTATGACTTTATAGGTTGTAAAGTTGTTTCCGCGCGTCAGTGGAACAAGCAGCCCCCGATATACTCAAGTATTTTGAAGAGCATATGCCTGGCTGGCAAAGGGAAAACCTACAAAAAATTCTGAATGTGGCTATGTGTGTATGATGAAAGGGAGGAATTCCTCCTGCTGTGAAAAAGTATCCTGTTCTCCAAGAAGCAGAAAAAAGCATTCAAAAACAAATCAACAGATAACTAGCTCAAGGAATTTTAAAAGTATTTGAGTCACCTTACAATACTCCTATACTCCCAGTAAAGAAAATTAGATGAAGATGAGGTTCTTATGGACATGGTTTAGTGACAGTACTAGGTTAATGGTTGGACTCGATGACCTTGAGGGTCTCTTCCAACTAAAATGACTCTATAATTCCAAGATGGAGACCCAGAATATCACTTCGTACAATATTTACAGGCAATTAACCAGGATGCAGTGGTTCCTCACCCATTAGTGCCTGATCCCTCCACTATACTCCTATAAAGACTGCACTGGGCAAAATGTTTTACTGTAACTGATCTAATTGATGCCTTTTTTTTTTTTAATATCCCACTAAACAAAAAAAGCCAAATTTACTTTCACATGGAAAGGACAGAATCACAGAATCACAGAATCACAGAATCGACTGGGTTGGAAAAGACCTCAGAGATCATCGAGTCCAACCCTTGGTCCAACTCTAGTCCATTTACTAGATCATGGCACTAAGTGCCATGTCCAATCTCAGTTTAAAAACCTCTAGGGACGACGAGTCCACTACCTCCCTGGGCAGGCCATTCCAATGCCTGACCACTCTCTCTGTAAAGAATTTCTTTCTAATATCCAGCCTAAATTTCCCCTGGTAGAGTTTAAGCCCATGCCCCCTTGTCCCATTGCTAACTGCCTGGGAGAAGAGACCAATCCCCACCTGGCTATAACTTCCCTTCAGGTAGTTATAGAGAGTGATGAGGTCACCTCTAAGCCTCCTCTTCTCTAGACTAAACAACCCCAGCTCCCTCAGCCTCTCCTCATAGGTCTTATGTTCAAGTCCCTTCACCAGTCGTGTTGCTCTTCTCTGGACCCACTCCAGCACTTCAATGTCTTTCCTGAACTGAGGGGCCCAGAACTGAACACAATACTCCAGGTGTGGCCTCACCAATGCAGAGTACAGGGGAAGGATCACTTCCCTTGTCCTGCTGACCACGCTATTTTTGATACAGGACAGGATACCGTTGGCCTTCTTGGCCACCTGGGCACACTGTTGGCTCATGTTGAGCTTCCTGTCAGTTAGTACCCCCAGGTCCCTTTCTGTCTGACTGCTTTCCAGCCACTCTGCGCCCAGCCTGTAGCGCCTGTAGCAGGGGGTTGTTGTGATCAAAGTGCAGCACCCGGCACTTGGCCTTATTGAACTTCATCCCATTGGAATCAGCCCATTTTTCCAGTCTATCCAGATCCCTCTGCAGAGCCCTCCTGCCTTCCAGCAGGTCGACACTCCCTCCCAACTTGGTGTCATCAGCAAATTTGCTGATGATGGTCTCAATCCCCTCATCTAAATCGTCAATAAAGATGTTAAACAGGACTGGACCCAACACTGACCCCTGGGGAACACCACTAGTGACTGGCCGCCAGCTGGATGCAGCCCCATTCACTAGCACTCTCTGGGCCCGGCCCTCCAGCCAGTTCTTAACCCAGCGTAGAGTACACTTGTCCAAGCCATGGGCTACCAGCTTTTGCAAGAGTATATTATGGGAGACAGTGTCAAAGGCCTTGCTGAAGTCCAGATAGACCACATCCACGGCTTTCCCCTCATCCACCAGCTGGGTCACCTGATCATAAAAGGAGATCAGGTTGGTCAGACAGGACCTGCCCCTCCTAAACCCATGCTGGCTGGGTCTGATCCCTTGTCCATCCTGAAGGTGCTGTGTGATTCCATTCAGGATGATCTGCTCCATAACCCTGCCAGGCACCGAGGTCAGGCTGACAGGCCTGTAGTTGCCAGGGTCAGCTCTGCAGCCCTTTTTGTGGACTGGGGTAACATTGGCCAATTTCCAATCATATGGGACCTCCCCAGTGAGCCAGGACTGTTGGAAGATGATGGAGAGTGGCTTGGCAAGTTCTTCTGCTAGCTCCCTCATCACCCTAGGATGGATCTCATCTGGTCCCATAGACTTGTGAGGATCCAGATGGCTCAGTAAATCACCAACTATTTCCTCCTGGAATACAAGGGGCCTGTTTGTCTTCCTATCTCGTCAACCACCTCCAGAGATGAGTTGTCCTGAGGGCCACCTGTCTTACTGGTAAAAATTGAGGCAAAGTAGGTATTAAGTACCTCAGCTTTCTCCTCATCTTTGTTAACTATATTTCCCTCAAAGTCCAACAGAGAATGGAGGTTTTCCTTGCCCCTCCTTTTGTTATTAACATATTTGAAGAAGGACTTTTTATTATCCCTGACAGAATTAGCCAAGTTAACTTCAAATTGCACTTTTGTTTCCTTGATCTTTTTTCTGCATGATCTAGCTATTTCCATAAATTCTTCATAAGTAGCCAGCCCTTTTTTTCCACAGTCAGTAAAGTCTCTTTTTATTTCTGATTTCATTCAGAATCTCCCTGTTTAGCCAAGCCGGTTTTCTTCCCCGCCGGCTAGCCTTTCGGCACACTGGTATAGCCTGTTCCTGTGCACTCAAAACCTCCTGCTTGAAGCATGTCCAACCCTCCTGGGCCCCCTTGTTTTTAAGCATTGTTTCCCAGGGTATGCTCTGAAATAGACTTCTGAATAGGCAAAAATCCGGAAGTCCAGCGTAGAGGTTTTGTTAATGGTTCTCCCTGGATCTCTGAGTATTGAAAATTCTATTATTTCATGGTCGCTATGCCCCAGGCGGCCTCCAACCACTACATCTCCCACCAGCCCTTCTCTGTTTGTAAACAGTAGGTCTAGCGGGGTCTTGCCCCTGGTGGGCTCATTTACCAGCTGATGAAGGAAATTGTCCTCTATACACTCTAGGAACTTCCTAGACTGCCTCTTTTGTGCAGTATTGAGCTCCCAGCAGATATCCGGCAGGTTAAAGTCACCCACAAGAACAAGGGCCGTCGATTTTGAGACATCTGCCAGCTGCTTGTAGAATAATTCATCTCCTTCATCGTCCTGGTTGGGCGGTCTGTAACAGACACCCACGAGGATGTCAGCCTTGTTGGACTTCCCCCTGATTCTGGTCCACAGGCACTCAACCTTGTCACTGCTGACCTCAAGTTTAACAGAGTCGAGTGACTCTCTAACATATAAAGCCACCCCTCCACCTCTCTTACCCTGCCTATCTTTTCTGAAGAGCTTGTAGCCACACATAGCAGCACTCCAGTCATGTGAGTCATCCCACCATGTTTCTGTGATGGCAACTATGTCATAGCTTTCCTGCTGCACGATGGCTTCCAGCTCCTCTTGTTTGTTGCCCATACTGCGTGCATTAGTGTACATGCATTTCAAGTGGGCTGCTGATTTCCCTCTTAATTCGGGCTTTCCATCCTTAGGCTGATCTTTGGAGAGCCCAGTTTCAATCCCTTCCCCCTTCAAACCTAGTTTAAAGCCCTCCTGATCAGCCCTGCCAACTTATGGGCTATAGTCCTCTTGCTCTCCCTAGAAGGATGAAGCCCATCTGATTTGAGGAGACTGGGTACCACGGAGCTTGCCCCATGGTCAAAAAACCCAAAATTTTGATGGTGACACCAATCCTTAAGCCACCTGTTGATGAGATGGGCTTTTCTGCTCCTCTCTTTATTTAGTTCCTCATCCATCCCAGCTAGCACAGGACCTGAGGCAAATATCACTTGTGCTCCCGTCCCATGAACTGACTGACCCAGTGCTTTAAAGTCCTTTTTAATTGTCTTGACACTTCTTCTGTTGATGTCCTCGCTGCCAGCTTGGACTACTAACAGGGGATAGTAGTCCGAGGGCTGAATCAGCTCCCGAAGTCTCCTATTAATGTCCCTCACCCTGGCCCCAAGAAGGCAGCAGACCTCCCTGTGGGATGGGTCTGGGCGACATATAGGGCCCTCTGTTCCCCTCAGAAGAGAGTCGCCGACTACTACCACTCTTCCTTTTTTTTTCCTCTTACAGCTGCAGTTGTGATTCTTTTTGTTGATGAGGTCCATCCAGAGGGCTCTCCAGGTGGATCTTCTCGGCTGTCCTCTGCCTGATTTTCAGGGTCCAGGGCCTCATATCTATTTGTTAGGGGCACCAAGGGTGGTGATGGGGTTCAAGAGAGGGTTCTTTTACCTCTCCGATCAGGGACCTGTTTCCATTCCCCCCCATCAATTAGATCTGCTGTATCCGCCTTATGGCAGGAGGGACAAGGCTTTGCCATCTCCTGTTGCACACCCTTAGGAGTCAAAAGAGCCTGACCCCACCAGTCTATTTCTTCTTCACTCTCCCTAATGCTCCTTAGTCTCTCCACCTCTTCCTTAAGCTCTGCCACTAGGCACAGTAAGTCATTGACCTGGTCACATCTTACACAGGTGCCTCCCATACCATTCTCTGATACTAATGCCAGGCACAAGACAGCAAGCTGACCTGGGCGTGTATCCCACAAGGGTTTGCAGGGTCTACCAGTTTTTTGCGAATACTGGGAAATTATTTAAGAGATATAAAACTGCTGTGTGAATCAGTTCTTGTGCAATACATAGATGATTTACTAGTAGCAAGTAAAGATGAAAGCGCCTATACAATAGATACTGTGCATTTATGTACTGCCTTAGTGAAGAAAGGCCACTGTGCATCTCCATCCAAACTACAGCTGTGTCAGAAAGAAATTAAATACTTGGGTTTTATTTTAAGGGAAGCGAAAAATAGACCCAGAAAGGGTAGATGCTATAGTTAAACTTTCACATCTGATCACAAAGAAACAGGAATGGGGATTCTTTGGAGCGGTAGGATTCTGTCGGCCATGGATCCCTGGGCTAGGAAAACTAACAAAACCCCTAATAGAAGCAACAAGCGATGAGGAAGTATCCCCCTGTTCTGTGGGGCCCAGAAAGAGAGCGAGCCTTTAAAGCAATAAAAGGAACCTTAGCCACTGCCCTTGCCCTAGGACTCCCAGATTATGCAAAGCCCTTTAATGTGTATGCACAGGAATGAAAGGGGATAGCCAGTGGAGACTCAGAGTCTTCAGGACAGGTAGAAAGAATGAACAGGACATTAAAAGGAAAAGTAGCTAGAATATGCACACACACTGGATTGACAAGGGTTAATGGTTTTAAACTAAAGGAGGGGAGATTCAGGCTAGACATGAGGAAGAAAATTTTGACAATGAGGGTGGTAAAATATTGGAACAGGTTGCCCAGAGAGGTGGTAGATGCCCCATCCCTGGAGACATTCAAGGCCAGGTTGGACCCCTCTGAGACCCCTGATCTGGTTTAAGATGTCTCTGCTCATTGCAGGGGTTGGACTAGATGACCTCTGAAGGTCTCTTACAAACCATTCTATGATTCTATGAAAATGACCAGAAGTATTAAACTTAGCTCTATAGGATATTCAGAATGCACCATGGCAACCCATAGCACTAACCCCAGCAGAGATTCTCTTTGGGAGACATTTAGCTACACCATGGACTTATATCCCAACTAAGAGCAGCCTGTTAGACACAGATGAATGGTTAATCCAGTACGTACTGTATATGCAAGAAGGGTTCAAAAATAACAGAAAATGTGCTCAATGGTATCAGTCAGCACCACCAGAAACACAGATGAATGATATACAGCATGGAGATGAAGTCTGTTTTAAGGTATTTTCACAGAAATCCAAATTAGAACCTAATGGGAAGGGCCATACACTTATTGTGTTCTCATTTTGCTGTTAAAGTTCTAGGAAAAGAAAATTGGATACATCATTCTCATGCCAAGTGAGTAATCAGCAGCCCACCAGCTAGTGAATGACCACTTCCTGAGAAAATTCTGCAATGACAAAAAACAAAGTGGGACATCTCATCACCTTTGATTCTGTTGATTGCTACAGCATGGCTAAGTATTATAAGGACAGATCCTGCATACACCCCATCTCAAAGGGAATTCTGGATTATTAACAAAACCAAAGGAAGGATAGTTTCCATGAACAGGAGAACCCTAGAGTGGCCATGTTAAGTATACGGGGAGTATGGGAACACATTCTAACAGGGAAAATTTAAATCTTTCCACCATGGTCATACACAGAACTAAAATATACTTAGAGAATGAGTCGAGCTGGTACAAAGATTAAGCTTATGGCAAAATTCCCCTGCTTCAGGGAACATCAAGGGAAGAAATTAAAATAGGATGGCAGATGATCAATGGGTCTACCCATAAGAAGGCATGTCAGATTTCTGTGTACAACACTACACCAAACCCAACAGCAAAGGATAGAAAGCTTTGTGCCTCTGAAAAACTGGACTGTTGGTACAATTTTACTTTAGTACAACTGTCTTTGTAGTCTGCCTCTGGGCTCGCAGAGACGTGGGACTGTCATTTAAATTCAAAATTGATGTTGCTGAGCCTAGCACAACAATATCCACCACCTAACATCCACCCCAACTGTAAAAGATAAGAAATACTATCCCCACAGATTTCTGTAATTGGGCCATATGTGGTCAAAAATACAGGACAGCAACAATTGTTATTTAATCCATCATGGTCCCTCAAACAATTGGAACTATCAATGCAGATCAATATCTTTACAATTAAACCAGTCTGTTCACCATTCCCAAGTGCATCCTATGCAGGGTAGTTAGCATGGTTACATGGGCAGTCTCTTACCCCTTCGAAGCGAACGAGAAGGGATGCAACTGGTATCTTTGGGACAGAATTGGGAGACCTAAACAACATCAATGCTGAAGTGCTTGAAAACAAACAGTGCAGCCACACGTGATCTCAACAAATTAAAACATTCATTACAGTCCTCCCTATTAGCACTAGGAACTAATCAATGGCTCTTATCTGATGTATTGCCACAAGGGCAGGGAATTAACGAAAAGGATCACCCATCAGCCACGGATGCATTTGGTTTAACTCAAAATAATGTTTCTCTAGTTCTCAGTTGTATCCAAGTTCAGCTGTGGATGCAATCAATGGTAGCAGCAATTTTAAGAGAAGGTGAAGATGGCACCTTATCCACAGAAGTTCAACAAGTAATCTGGGACAATGGAACTGAGTTTGAAAAAGAATTCTAATCCTGGTGGAATTTATTAGTTTTACTTATGACCCTATCAAAAACAAGGCCACAACTTTTGTTTTAACAATATGCAGTGCTTCAGTATATACCTTATACCAAATCATTGCCTTAGGAATGAATCACAATGGAACTGTACTCTACCCATTAGAGCAAAGAACATGGAGGTCGCCTTAGGTACAGCAATCATGAAATGATTGCGTGTGGGACTACGGTGGGTCCGTGGATTCCCTGACGGAGGGCATGGGAACAGGAATTAGCCTTGAAGATATTAAGGCCTACCCATGAGAAAGATGGGAGTAATGGAGTATCCAGTGATGTTAAGGATGTACCTGTGAGCGAGAAGGGAGTAGAAGAGTAACACTGATGATAGCAAAATTAGCCAATGAGATGTTACTGCTGTAACTTGTAACCAGTAGTGAAGAGACACATGAACTGGTAAAACTGTATAAAAATGCACTTGTGGCAAGAAATGGCATCTACTACTTTCATCCTGGAAGAACTTGGTCTATGTCATTTGTTCGTCTCAACCGCGACATCTGGTGACCCCGACGTGATCCTATATGAAGAGGATCTCGCATGAAGAAGAGACAGCAGTGAAGCTGTGACAGCCGAAGACTAGCTGTGGAGATGGAGCCCAGTACAGCTGACAGAGCAGCAGGGGGAGCTGCCGAAGATCCGGATCCTTGAAAAGACACCATGCCAAGAGTTGGTGAGCTACCAGGAACGGGAGAGGGTGGGGGGGTGGGGGGGTGGAACTTATCTAAAGAAGAGGGTATTATATTATCTACATGGAAGTTGCTTCTCAAGAAGCAGGGTATTAGCCTTCTGGAACTGACTTTACGAAGGACTATGTTACTATGGGACAAAGATCCAAACAACTGAACTGTTAACGATATGGCACTTATTGCTAGAGACTTTGAGAGGATTAAAAGGGCAATGGGAACAGGGAGAGACAGCGGAGAGGGGTGGCTTCCCCAGACTAGATTTGGAAAACAGAAAAAAAAAAAAGGTCACTGTTCCAAACCCCAAACCCCCCTGTTACTAATGACTCTCCAGCACCGTTCAAGTCCGCGTTATCTGATGACTTGGATGAGGATGAGGGTCTGCAGCATTTGCTTGACAAGTTAAAAGCAAAAGGAGTATGTGTACGTGTTGCCCCGAGATCAGATAAAAACCATGAAAGACTCAAGCAAAATTAGACCTATGCAATGTAACAGCTATAGATCATTTAGGACGGAATGACAGAGACTCATTGAAAGCGGCAGGTATCCCCCAACTCTTGGAAGAGACACTAACTGACACATCACAATTACAGGCACTATCAGTTTCTGAAATCCTGAGGCAGACAGCAGACCTCGCAGATCAAGTTATGATAGAGGTGCCTGAAACCGACAAAGCAGCCAAATAATTTACAACTATTAACCAGGGTCCCAATGAGAATTACATGCAATTTATTGACCATCTTCAAGAGGCCATCAATAAGCAGTTTGAAAACTTAGAAGCTAAGGAAGCACTGGTGTTGAAATTAGCAGTAGAGAATGCTAATGTTTGCTATCAACGTGTTGTCTGTGAGTTTTACAGTACATATTATGTGCTTCTGTGTATTGCCTCTCTGAAAATCAAGCAGCTTGTCAGGAATGTGAGTTAATAGTTTTACTGGCTGTTGTTAGAATTGTTTCTTTGTGGTATAAGTACGCTATAAAACCTTCTCCCCACTTTTCCCACTCACGCTGCAAGCAGCCCTGTGCTTCCCCCCCTCCCTCCCTCTTCTCATGGTTTTTACTTACGAGATGGGGTCAGGAACGACTGTTTTCAGTCATGTTCCTAAGAAATCGGTATTGGGAGGTGTTTTAAAACATAGGAAAGCACTTGGAAACATGAGGAAGGAAGATCTTGTGAAATACTGAAATCAGTGTTGGTTGCTGTGTAAGTTAGATGAATAGGAAGGGTGACTGGAAGATAGAACCTTGAAGTATAATACTTTGCTGCAATTATTGTTCTTTTTCAAAGGAGAGAAGAGCAGGACAAAATAAATCTCTACAAGAAATCATTAGATCATTACAGACAGTTATACAGGTGGAACGGTTTGAACTTCAACAAGCTGAGAGAGAGTTAACTGATAAGACACAGGTCACAGTAAACTTGCTGAAGTCTGCAAGATGCTTTCCTCATTAACCTGTTTTCTTTGTAGGTATCTGTTTAAGCATGTTGCAGTTTTAGTAGGTCTTTGTTGTGTGGTACAGTGAGTTCACAGACTGTTACATTTTTTGCCTCAGTTTTTACCAGTAAGACAGGTAGCCCTCAGGACAACTCATCTCTGGAGGTGGTTGACAGAGATAGGAAGCCAAATAGGCCCCTTGTATTCCAGGAGGAAATAGTTGGTGATTTACTGAGCCATCTGGATCCTCACAAGTCTATGGGACCAGATGAGATCCATCCTAGGGTGATGAGGGAGCTAGCAGAAGAACTTGCCAAGCCGCTCTCCATCATCTTCCAACAGTCCTGGCTCACTGGGGAGGTCCCATATGATTGGAAATTGGCCAATGTTACCCCAGTCCACAAAAAGGGCTGCAGAGCTGACCCTGGCAACTACAGGCCTGTCAGCCTGACCTCGGTGCCTGGCAGGGTTATGGAGCAGATCATCCTGAATGGAATCACACAGCACCTTCAAGATGGACAAGGGATCAGACCCAGCCAGCATGGGTTTAGGAGGGGCAGGTCCTGTCTGACCAACCCGATCTCCTTTTATGATCAGCTGACTCACCTGGTGGATGAGGGGAAAGCCGTGGATGTGGTCTATCTGGACTTCAGCAAGGCCTTTGACACTGTCTCCCATAATATACTCCTGCAAAAGCTGGTAGCCCATGGCTTGGACAAGTGTACTCTATGCTGGGTTAAGAACTGGCTGGAGGGCCGGGCCCAGAGAGTGCTGGTGAATGGGGCTGCATCTAGCTGGCAGCCAGTCACTAGTGGTGTTCCCCAGGGGTCAGTGTTGGGTCCAGTCCTGTTTAACATCTTTATTGACGATTTAGATGAGGGGACTGAGACCATCATCAGCAAATTTGCTGATGACACCAAGTTGGGAGGGAGTGTCGACCTGCTGGAAGGCAGGAGGGCTCTGCAGAGGGATCTGGATAGACTGGAAAAATGGGCTGATTCCAATGGGATGAAGTTCAATAAGGCCAAGTGCCGGGTGCTGCACTTTGATCACAACAACCCCCTGCTACAGGCGCTACAGGCTGGGCGCAGAGTGGCTGGAAAGCAGTCAGACAGAAAGGGACCTGGGGGTACTAACTGACAGGAAGCTCAACATGAGCCAACAGTGTGCCCAGGTGGCCAAGAAGGCCAACGGTATCCTGTCCTGTATCAAAAATAGCGTGGTCAGCAGGACAAGGGAAGTGATCCTTCCCCTGTACTCTGCATTGGTGAGGCCACACCTGGAGTATTGTGTTCAGTTCTGGGCCCCTCAGTTCAGGAAAGACATTGAAGTGCTGGAGTGGGTCCAGAGAAGAACAACACGACTGGTGAAGGGACTTGAACATAAGACCTATGGGGAGAGGCTGAGGGAGCTGGGGTTGTTTAGTCTAGAGAAGAGGAGGCTTAGAGGTGACCTCATCACTCTCTATAACTACCTGAAGGGAAGTTATAGCCAGGTGGGGATTGGTCTCTTCTCCCAGGCAGTTAGCAATAGGACAAGGGGGCATGGGCTTAAACTCTGCCAGGGGAAATTTAGGCTGGATATTAGAAAGAAATTCTTTACAGAGAGAGTGGTCAGGCATTGGAATGGCCTGCCCAGGGAGGTAGTGGACTCGCCGTCCCTGGAGGTTTTTAAACTGAGATTGGACATGGCACTTAGTGCCGTGATCTAGTAAATGGACTAGAGCTGGAGCAAGGGTTGGACTCGATGATCTCTGAGGTCTTTTCCAACCCAGCTGATTCTGTGATTCTGTGAAATAATGAGAATCCATGGTCTCAAAATGTGCGTTTTGTGATAATACAGAAGATCATGAGTAATTTAGTTCTTTACTGCGTGAATGTGATAGAAAAATTTTGTGTGTAGTAGTTGTTATTTTTCTTTCTAGCATGCTAGCTTTATTCCGGTATACAGACTTGTGCAACTCTGAGATAGGCTGTGTCTCATCTTGGTGTGCTAAATTTGGTTCTTTTGTATGCACAGTAGGTAAAGAATCCTGGTTTTGGGATAACAGTTGTAGCACACCAGATGAGACACTGATAAAAGCCTTGCCCAGACCAGCTTGCTGCAGCGGTGGCGGGGGGGGGGGCGGGTGCTCATTGGGCTCCAGCGCGCACTGACCTATTTTGTCAGGGAGACCCAGTGGTACCTCCACCTGGCTGAGCAGTAAGCGTTTCAAAGGTGCAATGCTAAAATTGAGACATTGTCTTGAATAAGTGTAATTGTGATCCATCTGCATATTTGAACTTGGTACTTGGTTTTCATATCTGAGCTCAGTATTTTAGTTTGCATAAATATATATTTGGTACCAAAAGAATTTTGTTTGGGGAGATAATTACAAAATGGGAACCAGTTCCACTTCTAAAATAGGACCTTGCTCCCCCTTAGGATGCATCCTTACACATTAGAGTAACTTCTGGGGAAATATTCTGATAAAAGAAAACTTGAAACGATACTGTACTCGAATGTGGCTTAAATGTGGAATTGTGGGTTTTAGTGCTGTATTGCAATTAATGTTGTTCTGCAGAACTTCAGAAAAAAATGGGTGAAGTATGGTACTATAAGTTAATTTCCTAATTTAAATTGTTAAACTCTGATTTGCATTGAAAAAAACAAAGAAATCACACACACACAAACAAACAAACAAAGCAACCAACCAACCAAACAAACAAACAAAAAAACACACACAAAAAAACAACAACAACAAAAAAAAACCACCAAAACCAGAAACAAAACAAACCCTAAATTTTATGATGGATGTGAACTTGGTATTGTTTGAGGTTGCATTTAAAAGTTGCTAGAATATGAACTGATTTGGATCTAGGAAAATGGAATAATGGATTGATGTTTAATATGCTGGTTTTTGACATCTGTAAATTGTAAAAGGTAAATGGAGCTAAGGAATGTAACTATTGCTGAGCTACTTGGAATTGCATATAAAGTGTATTGTGGTTGGAATGAAATGGGAAAACATAAAAGCAAAATATCCCAGGCCTGTGTTCTACAGTTTGAATATAAATTTCAGGCCTGTGTCAAGCTGCAAGATAAACTCAGCTCATTGTAACTGAGGAGTTTGCCAGAGCCTCTTACTTCGTACCAGTGATTACGCCACCTGCGTGGCCTTGGCTACATCTGAACTGCAGCAAGAAGACAAAGAAAAAAAAAATAAAAATGGAAAAACCTGTTTACCCGCTGCTAAGTGGAGAAAGGGGGGCTTTACTCCCCCCGCTCTGTCTTTTTTTTCCTGAAGTGTTGTCATCCATCCTTGTTGTGGCACTGTGTTGCTTCTCGGCTTTGAATCAGGGGTTGTTGGTGCTGTTTCTTTTTGCTTCGGTCTTTTCTCCTAGGTTTTGGCCATCTGGGGAGAGAGCTCATCATTTTACCTCCTTGCTGAAGTCAGTCTTTTCACACTGGTCAGCTTTGGGGGGCCAGAGTGCTCAGTGCTTCTCTGGGTCAAACTGGTACTAATTTGGGTGTGAAGTGGAGCCAGGTTGGTTTGATGTGGAGTTTGGACTGATTTGTTTTCATGCTGGGCTGGAGATCCTGCCATCTCAGATGGGGGCAAGAGGGAGGTTTTATTCCCCCCCACGCACTCCCCCCCAGCAATGTTACTGCTAGAGAACTGTAATACTGTATGAAGGAGTCTGAGGGTGAAATTTAAAGGCATCACCAGTGGATCCATAGGAAATTAAACCAAAATTTTTCTTAATAGACTTATTCTGTGGTAACTGGTTGTAAGAGACTTCTTAGTAAATTCACCGTGATAGTTTTTGAGGTCATGGGAGAGAATGAAAGAAAGGCTGTTTTCTGAGACCAATGGAATGCTAAATTTGGAACAAAGTTTTAATACATGAATTCTTGTATTTGCCAGAAAACCCTATACCTCTCTTGGGTTAAGATTTGTTAAGTAAATTGTAAGCTAAAATAACGTTTTCTGAGAATTCTGTTTAGTTGCATGTCCTACAAGAAGCTGCTTGGATGGTGCAGATCTGCTTGCTGCAAGTGAGAAATCTCCAAGGAAATTTTGAATGCTCTATTTCCACTACTATGAACAGCCAATGTTTTGATAAAGCAAATACTACACTGATAGATCTGAAACAGGAATTCAATCCGGTAAGGGAAAACAATATCCAACAAATATGACAGCCAAAATGGACTTGTGGAATAAATTTATGACAACCTTACAGGCTGACTGCATTCAATTGGACTTGCAGATTTGTCTGTGTATAGCTACAACATAGAAACAACCTGTGGCCATTGTGGGACAGTATGATGAGAATGCTAACAGACTGATATACCGATTGTTACTCTGATCAAGAAAATGCAGGGAATTAATTTAAGTCTTAATAGGCCATGATCCTTTTGTCATATATGTACCATTTGTGAAATTTAATTTTGATTTTTTTATTTGCAATCTATGTCCTTGTAAACTGCGCTAGCTGATTTTGTTAACAGCACAGCTTTTGGCATGCCTAAATGTAAATTGCTGCAGAACCTGCAAGTCTTTAACATCAGGTCACAGACCATACGTGTATCTGGTCTGATCCTACATACTTGCACAGTTTTTGTTGGTGGTTCTGGGAAGTCTCATAAAGCTGTAGTGGTCTGGTGTGAAGATAACAATTGGAATCATTCTGTAAAAATTATTGAAGGTTTAACCCAATTAGCAGAACTTGGCACAGCTTTACATTACTTAGAGCTTTTTAAGGAGGAACCTCTAAATTTGCTTTGTGATTCTGAGTATGTAGTCAAGGTCCAAGGCACGTATCTGATTCTGAACTGGTCTTTTTTGTTTGTTTTTGTTTTTGTTTTTTTTTTTTTTTTAACAAAAAGGGGGAAGAAGTAGGGAAAACACCACAAAACCAATTGTCAAAAGCACTGTATGTGATGAATCACTTATATCTAAGTGGTGCAGCACAAATTTGCCCTGTGATGAAACACTTTGCAAGTATGACCCAAAAACATGCTAAATCAGAACAAACCTACAGTAGCTATGGTCAAATCACTAGTTAATGGTCAATGGAAAAGGCCACATCAGTTGATAAGCTGGGGGAGAGGCTATGCTTGTGTCTTTACAGATCAAGGGCCGCAATGGTTGCTGGCACGAAATGTGAAACCTGTGTTATCTTCCTGATGATGACTGCTGCAGCTGCTGCGTTTTGGATGCCTGCACAGACAAAGGCTAACATGTGGATTACTTTAGCCAACATGACTGACCAGGACTCCATATGCCTAGCTATGGCATCTCCGGAAAACCCGTTCCACACATGCTTGGTTGGCATCCCCCTTGATGACTACGGCAGCATCACATGACTGCTTCAAAACAGTGGTCGGTGCAAAGGCATTGCAACAAACTGCAATAATACTAACATGGCACTTTGGATTAATTGCCTCCCGGAAGCAGACATCGAACCACAGGAACTGGAATTGCTGGCTTCTATGCCCATGGATGCTTGTATCCAGCTGGTTTGTGAAAAGTGTCAGAACAATATACAAGAACATAAATGGATAAAACTGCAAAATGTTAATGCTACCCTTGGTAACTATAGAAATGAAACTCAATGGTGCAATGCCTTGCAGAAGAATCCAAGGGATGTCATTAATAATATGGGACAGCGACCCCAACACCTCCTGCATGGTGTATTCTTGATCTGTGGAGATAGAGCCTGGCCAGGAATTCCTTCTAATGCTGTTGGAGGACTGTGTATTTTGGCACTATTAACCCTCTTAATGCTCAATGTATCTGTGATAATAGATCACAGAATAGCAAGAAGGGAAAAGCACTTTTTGCATGTATATGAGTCAAAATGGGATGATAATGTAGATTTTTGGGGATCAGGGTTAAGTGTTTTAGGATCTCTTGTACCTGGTGTTGACACAGCTAAAGCTTTAAATACTTTAGAAAAATTAGGATGCTGGCTAGTTAAGCAAACTAACAGAACTTCTAAGGCTTTAACTGGACGTTTGTTAGATGTAGATTCTGTAAGACATGCTACACTGCAGAATAGAGCCGCAATAGACTTTTGGTTATTAGCTCAAGGACATGGGTGTGAAGATTTTGATGGGATTCGTTAAATAAGTTGTTTAGTGGTTGGGGGCTTTCAGGGTTGTTGTTATCAGTAGTGAAAACGGGAGTGGTTGTCTTGATGATTGCTGTGATTGTGTTACTAATGTTGCCATGCATGATTTCTCTGCTGCAAAGGGCCCTGCAGCGGACAATGAAGTGAATTTTTTTAGCACAAATAGAAAAAGGGGGAATTGTGGGACTATGGTGGGTCCGTGGATTCCCTGATGGAGGGCATGGGAACAGAAATTAGCCTTGAAGATATTAAGGCCTACCCATGAGAAAGATGGGAGTAACGGAGTATCTGGAGATGTTAAGGATGTACCCATGAGAGAGAAGGGAGTAAAAGAGTAACATTGATGATAGCAAAAATAGCAAATGAGATGTTACTGCTGTAACTTGTAACCAATAGTGAAGAGACACATGAATTGGTAAAACTGTATAAAAATGCGCTTGTGGCAAGAAATGGCATCTACTACTTTCATCCTGGAAGAACTTGGTCTATGTCGTTTGTCCGTCTCAACCGCGACAACTGAGTTTACTATCCTTGGAGAAGTTAGAAGGATGGTCAGCAGAACTGCCACTTTGGACTTGCGAAGGGCAGACTATGACCTGTGCAGAAGGCTGGTTGGCAGAGTCCCTAGGGAGAGAGTCCTGAAGGACAAAGGAGTCCAGGAAGGCTGGTCTCCCTTCAAGAAGGTCATCTTAGAGGTGCAGGAGCAGGCTGCCCCTTGTGCTGGAAGGCGATCTGGCAAGGAAGAAGGCCAGCCTGGCTACATGGAGAGCCGTGGCTGGAACTTAGGAATAAAAAGAGAATTTATAACCTTTGGAACGAGGGACAGGGTACTCAAGAGGAATACAAGAATTCTGTGAGGTTATACAGGGAGAAAATCAGAAGGGTCAAAGTTCAACTAGAGCTGAGCCTGGCCACCGCTGTGAAAGACAAGAAGAAATGTTTCTATAAAT
Organism: Columba livia; assembly: GCF_036013475.1. Classification (NCBI taxonomy): domain Eukaryota; kingdom Metazoa; phylum Chordata; class Aves; order Columbiformes; family Columbidae; genus Columba; species Columba livia. The sequence continues at coordinate 17,370,597 of NC_088641.1, read as the reverse complement.
ACATTAGCAAGAAGAGGAGGGCTAAGGAAAATCTCTATCCCCTGATGGATGCAGAGGGACGTAAAGTGACAGAGGATGAGGGAAAGGCTGAGGTACTAAATACCTTCATCACCTCAGTCTTTAATAGTCAGAATAGTTGTGCTCCAGATACCCAGTCCCCTGAGCCAGAAGACAAGGATAGGGAGCAGTATGAAGCCCCAGTAATCCCAGGGGAAATAGTTAGTGACCTGCTACACCACTTGGACACCCAAAAGTCTATGGAGTCAGATGGGATGCACCCAAGGGTGCTGAGGGAGCTGGCGGAGCTGATCACCGAGTCACTTGCCATTATCTATCAGCAGTCTTGGCTAAATGGGGAGGTCCCAGTTGACTGGAAGTTGGCTAACGTGATGCCCATCTACAAGAAGGGCCAGAAGAACCATCCGGGGAACTACAGACCTGCCAGTCTAACCTCAGTGCTGGACAAGGTCGTGGAGCAGATGATCTTGAGTAACATCATGTGGCACATACAAGAGAACCATATGATTAGGCCCAGTCAACATGGGTTTATGAAAGACAGGTCCTGTTTGACCAACCTGATCTCCTTCTATGACAAGGTTATCCACCTAGTAGATGAGGGAAAGGCTGTGGATGTTGTGTACTTAGACTTCAGTAAGGCCTTTGACACCATATCCCACAGCATTCTCTTGGAGAAGCTGCAGCTCATGGCCTGGAGGGGTGTACTCTACAATTGATAAAGAACTGGCTGGATGGCCAGGCCCAAAGACCTGTGGTGAAGAGAGCCAAATCCAGTTGGCGGCCGTTCACGAGTGGTGTTCCCCAGGGATCAGTAATGGGGCCAGTTCTCTTTAATATCTTAATCCACGATCTGGATGAGGGGATTGAGTGTATGCTCAGTAAGTTTGCAGACGACACCAAATTGGGTGGGAGTGTTGATCTGCTGGAGGGTAGGATGGCCATACAGAGGAATCTGGACCAGCTGGATTGTTGGGCTGAGGCCAATTGTATGAGGTTTAACAAGGCCAAGTGCTGGGTCCCGCACTTGGTTCACAACAATCCCATGCAACGCTACAGGCTCAGGGAAGAGTGGCCTGAAAGCTGCCTGGCAGAAAGGGATCTGGGCATGTTGATTGACAGCCATCTAAATATGAGCCAGCAGTGTGCCCAGGTAGCCAAAAAGGCCAACAGCATCCTGGCTTGTATCAGGAATAGTGTGGCCAGCAGGACTAGATAAGTGATTTTGTCACTGTACTCAGCATTGGTGAGGTCGCACCTTGAATGCTGTCTTCAGATTTGGGCCCCTCATCATAAGAAGGACATTGAAGTACTAGAGACAGTGCAGAGGAGGGCAATGAAGCTGGTGAGGGGCCTGGAGCACAAGTCGTATGAGGAGCAGCTGAGGGAACTGAGGGTGTTTAGCCTCGAGAAAAGGAGGCTGAGGGGAGACCTTATTGCTGTCTACCACTGACTGAAAGGAAGTTGCAGCATGGAGAGTGTTGGTCTCTTCTCCCAAGTAGAAAATGATAGGACAAGAGGAAATGGGCTCAAGTTGCGCTAGGGGAGGTTTAGATTGGTTATTAGGAAAAATTTCTTCGCAGAAAGGGTTGTGAGGCACTGGAACAGGCTGCCCAGGGAAGTGGTGGAGTCACCATCCCTGGAGGTATTTAAAAGGCGTTTAGACAAGGTTCTTAGGGACATGGTTTAGTGCTAGATTTAGGTTAGATTATGGTTGGACTCGATGATCCTGAGGGTCTCTTCCATCCAAAATGATTCTTTGGGCCCAAAAGAACAAAAATAAATGGCAAACTGTTGAAATTAATGCATGCATTGTGCAGAAACACCAAGGATTTATCTGTGAGATTAATAACATTAAGGCTGCCAGAAATGGCAACAAAAAATAGAAAAATTACCCTTGAAAGTGCATAAACAGGGTGTTTTAGTAGCAAAGAAAGTGATGCTACAAAGACATATATTCACAACAAATTAACATAAAATGTTTACCTTGAAATCTTAGGTCTACATCAAGAGTATGCTCTAATTTCTGTAAGAGTACATTTTTACTAGAAGTGCTTTCTACAAATACTAAGATATTTAGAGGTATTTTTACATTTATGAGGAATATAATAAAGAAATCCACACTTGATCTTGGAGGGGTTTTTCCCCTCTTTGCCTGAAAACATATAATGTATTTGATTTTACTCATTAAAATATTTGTAAGGTGCACATATTTGCATTATGAAATTTCAAACACATCAGAACTACAAAATACTATCTAGAAAGGACAAATAAAATTAATTGCACCTAGAACGATTAAAGTACTCTAGTATTGCTCTAGTGCTCCTTACTACTTACCATATTATGATGCTGTCATATGTAAAACCTAGTTTTTCTTCAGCATGGCCAGTATTATTAAGAAGCTGAAAATAAAAGAAAACATCTGTTACTTTTAAGTCTTTAAAAATGACTATGTAAAAATGAAGATTTCTGTCAATACTTTTAAAGAAAACTGAGGAATTTCATTCTTGGGAAGCAGAAACTTACCAACTTCGAACTTCACTAATAATTTCTGCTGTCAGTATTCTATGCCTATATACGTCAGAAACGCAAACCTGTGGACTGTCACAGTAGAGAAAAGCTTGCACAATTGTGTAAGCTGCCTACTGGACAATTATTCAATTCCAGATTGCTCCTCATGGAGCTGGCAGTTGGCGATGGCAAAGTTAAGATTAAGGGTCAGGCAAATAAAGTGAAAGTTGTCATGGGTGTCTACTACAGGCCACCTTGCCAGGATGACAATACTGAAGAGTTATTCCTTAAAGAACTAAGTGAAGCCTTTGAGTCACCTGCCCTTGTCCTTATGGGAGACATATACTTGCCATATGTCAACTGGGAATATCACACAGTTGGCACCAACAGGTCCAGAAGATTCCTAAAGCATCTGGACAATAACTTCTTGGTGCAGGTACTAAGGGAACTGACCAGGAAAGGAGCCTTCCTAGATTTAATTCTCACTAACAGAGAGGGTCTCGTGGGAGAAGTGGTGACTGGTGGCTCCCTTGGCCACCGCGACCACGAAGCAGGCAGGTTCAAAATCTTTGCTAACAGAAGGAAAACTGCAAGACCTTAACACTAGATATGAGGAGAGCAGACTTCAGGCTGCTCAGAAAACTACTTACTAAGATGCCCTGGGAAGAAGCTTTTCAAGGTGTTGGGGTCCATCAGTGTAGGTAATTTCTTAAGTACCACCTACTAAAAGCACAGCACCAGGCAATTCCAAAATGCTGAAAATTTAGCAGGCGAGGCAAAAAGCCAGCTTGGTTAAGCAGGGATCTTCTTCTTGAAATACAGTGAAAAAATAAATTACATGGTGAGAAGAAGCAAGGTCAGGGATCATGTGAGGACTACAGAGATGCTGCTCACCATTGTAGGGAGGAAATTCATGCTGCCAAAGCTCAATTAGAGTTGAAGCTGGACACTACTGTGAAGGACAATAAAAAAGGCTTTTTAAAATATATTAATGGCAAAAGGCAAGCTAGAAATAACATTGGCCCATTACTCGACGAGCATGGTCACCTTGTTAACAGGGACACAGACAAAGCCAAGATGTTTAATGCTTTCTTCGCCTCAGTCTTCAACACCGATGATGGACTCGGAGGCCCCCATAACCCTGGGCTAGAAAACCATGGTTGCGAGAACGATAAACTCCTAATCAATCCGGAACGTGTATGGGATGCGCTACTCCAGCTAGATCCCTACAAGTCAATGGGGCCTGATGGGATTCAGACAAGGGTGCTTAAAGAGCTGGCTGATGTCATAGCGAGACCTCTCTCCCTGATTTTTCAACGGTCCTGGGAATCTGGAGAGGTCCCAGATGACTGGAAGCTGGCAAATGTTGTCCCAATCTACAAGAAGGGCAACATGGATGATGCTGGCAACTACAGGCCTGCCAGCCTCACTTCTGTGCCTGGTAAAATCATGGATAAGATTATTCTGGGAGTTACTGAAAAACAACTGAAGGACAACGCAGTCATTGGTCCCAGCCAGCATGGGTTCATGAGGGCAAAGTCCTGCTTAACAAACTTAATTTCTTTCTACTACAAGGTTACCCACATGGTTGATTAAGGGAAGCCTGTTGATGTGATCTTTTTGGATTTCAGTAAAGCCTTTGATACTGTCTCTCACAGTATCCTCCTGGACAAGATGGCCAGCATACAGCTGGATAAACACACAATGCAGTGGGTGAGCAACTGGCTGACGGGCCGGGCTCAAAGGGAGTAATGGAGTTATGTCAAGCTGGTGACCAGTCAATAGTGGGGTTCCACAGAGATCCAGCATAGGGCCAAACACTCTTCAATGTCTTCATGAATGACTTAGACTCAGGACTTGAGGGAATACTAAAGTAAGTTCGCCAATGACACAAAATTGGGAAGAGCTGTTGACACTCTCGAGGGCAGAGAGGCCCTGCAGAGGGATCTGGACAAATTAGCAAACTGGGCAATCACCAACCACATAAAGTTCAACAAGGGCAAGTGCCAGATTTTGCACCTGGGACACGGCAACCCTGGCTGTACATACAGTCTGGGGGACAAGATGCTGGAAAGCAGCTCTGCGGAGAGGGATCCAGGAGTTCTGGCCGACAGCAAGTTGAACATGAGCCAACAGTGTGCCCTGGCAGGCAAGAGGGCCAACCGTGTCCTGGGGTGCATCAAGCACAGCATTGACAGCCACTTGAGGGAGGTGATTGTCCTGCTCTACTCTGCACAGGTGCAGCCTCACCTGGAGCACTGTGTGCAGTTCTGGGTGCCACACTATAAAAAAGATATAAAGCTGCTGCAGAGTGTCCAGAAGAGAGCTACAAAACTGGTGAAGGGTTTGGAGGGGAAGCCGTAAGAGGAGCAGCTAAAGTCACTTGGTTTGTCCAGCCTGGAGAAGAGGAGACTGAGGGGAGACCTTATTGCGGTCTTCAGCTTCCTCACAAGGGGAGGAGGAAGGGCAGGCGCTGATCTCTTCTCTCTGGTGACCAATGACAGAACCCGAGGGAATGGCAGGAAGATGTGCCAAGGGAGGGAGGTTTAGTTCGGACATTAGGAAAAGGTTCTTCACCCAGAGGGTAGTGGGAACACTGGAACAGGCTCTTCAGGGAGGTAGTCACGGCCCCAAGCCTGACAGCATTCAAGAAGAGACTGGACAACGCCCTCAGACACATGGTGTGAACTGTAGGGTTGTCATATGCAGGGACAGGAGTTTAATTCAATGATCCCTGTGGGTCCCTTCCAACTCAGGACATTCTATGATTCTTGCTGCCTTTAAGCTCTTTTCAGAAGAGGTATTAGTTTTGTAATTGGTAACCTAAGCACATCTGAATTCAAAAAGAGGGCTTGGGTGAGTTTTAAAGCCAAGATCGACACTGATGGTCCACTGTCATGTTTTTCCACAGCAGGACAGGCATAGAAAGAAAGGTGCCACCAAGTGTCCCGTAACTGATACTTGGCTTGGCCTACTATCGATTCCATAGAATTTGTACCTCTGGAAAAAATCAGTGGAAAGGTTGAATTTATGCAGACAAAAAGACATCAATAAACTGTTGCACATTCTGAACATTTCAACCATATCTGTCCATTTTGAGCACAAGATTGAAGATTTACAAATACAATTTTTATGTCCAAATTCAATCTCAATAGGAGTGATCTAGTGCATGCCTATGTTTTAGCCTCTTCAGAAAAGGAAAACAGTCTCTTCTGGAAGAAGAGCTGATGTTCTCCTTTGCAAGAGTATCAAAGAAATTCCTACTAATCTCATTTACTACCCCTAGCTAAAATTATAAAATACTTCAATATTATGTCCAAATCCCAAAGCACTTCCAAAAGCTCAAGTGTCTAATAGTGATTGCAACAGCTTTGCCAGTGCAATATTAAGTTTCTCCTTAGTGAGAAATCCAGGAAGCGTTTGTGCCAACTAGTGAATATCCTGTGCTGGTAGCAACCTCCCCTCCAGGCCACTTGAGCACCTGGATACCTGAGCAAACAGGGCATGTTGAGGAGAACGACTCCCATTATGCAGGTGCAGTGGCTGTCCAAAATACTTTGCCAACTGAATAGTTGGTATGGGCCTACCGGCAACCCTATAAGCCAAGCAGAAAATAAACCTAGTACTTCACCTACTAAGAAAATAAAATATCCAACATTACAGCCAGAACAACCTGCTATGGTTAAATTACCACAAATTGGAACCATGCCCATGACTCTGACTAAACCTCATGGCTTCCTTGACTGGGAAGCTAATGATAACAGTGGTGCAGAACACAGAATCAGCGCACAATGGATTTATCCTGCATCAAAAAAGGGGTAACCTATTCAGCCTTCCCCACCGAGACCCTTTTATTTTTAAAGGAACTACAAATTTCACTAACTATACCATCAAGAAGATTCCTACCAATAACAACGTGGCAGCGACAGTCATCTTTGATGTCAGTATCTTCACCTTGCTATGTATCCTCCTTGGCCTCCTCATCTCACTGATTGCTGGGATCAATACGAATGGCAACAAGGACAATGGTTAGAATAACAGAATGTCATGAGTTGGAAGGGACCCACAAGGATCAGAGTCCAATTCCTGTCCCTGAATAGGATAACCCCAAAATTCACACCATATGTCTGAGGGTGTTGTCCAAATGTGGGGAACCTCACCGAGCCCAGAGACAGACAGGACTGACAGACTGAGAACTCTTCCTCAATTCTGTGGGTGGTGGTGCATGGGCATTCTTAGCGGGTGAAGCGATTTATCTGGTTATTTCCTATAACGAACAAGACTCTGGCATGCTAACTAGTTACACGACCCCCGAGCGGTCAGCGTCCAACTTCTTAGGGGGACAAGCAGCGTTCAGCCACGCAAGATTGAGCAATAACAGATATCTCGGGCCACACATGCACTACACTGACTGGCTCAGCTTGTACCTACCCTCCGCTGGCAGGTGCGGGTAACCCGTAGAACCCCATTCGTGATGGGGATCTGTGGGAACGGTAGGATGTGCAGTTCCAGCTAAATAGACTTGGACAGGTTATACAGAAGTATGTTTTTTATGAGTGTAAGGAATGATAGCCCAGGCCAGTGAGAATAATATCTCGGGTCGGAAAACTGCCCCCATATGTATGATGTGTGAACGTTGGGCCTGGGCGTGTGAATGAGTGGATGAGAACGCCACCCACAAGATACGCATGGGAACGTGACTGAAAACAGTCACTACATGAGTGTGGTGTGTTTGGGATAACATTTTAAGAAAAAACATCCTGTCTAACCTCTTGGGCCAAGACCATATCTGTAAACCTACAAATTGAGAACTGTTAATAAAAGAGGGTTCAGCTCTGCCTGGCTCTGCTCTGGCTGCTAACAAGAAATCTATGCCTGTGCGTCTCTGTCTGTGTCTGTATAAATAGTTCCTCATCGCCGCAAATGGTGCCCCATGTGAGTGTGTGACCCCTGTGAGGCTCTTCATTGAGCAGAGTGTGTGTGGTGGCGACCACACAATCCAACGGGTGAGTAAATTTTATTTGTGGCCACTAATCCCTGAGTGTAACAGGGACAAGCAGTCCTCGTTGAACGAGAGATCTGCGGGATTGCATTAGTAATAGAACAAGCTGTTTCCCCTGTACATAAGCTATATCCGCGAGTTTTACAGTACATATTACATGCTTCTGTGTATTGCCTCTCTGAAAATCAAGCAGCTGGTCAGGAATGTGAGTTAATTGTTTTACTGGTTGTTGTTAACAGCTGTTTCTTTGTGGTATTGTTTGTGTAAGTGCACTGTAAGCCTTCTCCCTCCTCTCACTTCCTCTGCAAGCTGCTCTGTGCTTCCCCCTCCTCCCTCCCTCCCTCTTCTCATGGTTTTTACTTACGAGATGGAGTCAGAAACAACTGTTTTCACTCATGTTCCTAAGAAATCAGTATTGGGAGGTGTTTTAGAACGTAGGAAAGCACTTGGAAATATGAGGAAGGAAGATCTTGTGATATTGTAATCAATGGTGGCTGCTGTGTAAGTTAGATGATTGGGAAAGTGGCCAGAGAATAGAACCATGAAGTATAACACTTTGTTGCAAATAGTGTTGTTTTTAAAGCGAGAAGAGCAAGACAAAATAAATCTCTACAAGAGATCATTAGGTCATTGCAGACAGTTTTTTACAGGCAGAATGGTTTGAACTTCAACAAGCTGAGAGAATTAACTGATAACACACACGTCAGAACTTTGCAAGATGCTTTCCTCATTAACCTGTTTTCTTTGTAGGTATCTGTTTAAGCATACTACAGTTTTAATAAGTCTTTCCCTGTTACATGGTACAGTAAGTTCACAGACTGTTAAATCACGAGACATTTCGTGATAATACAGAAGACCATGAGTAATTTAGTTCTTTACTGCGTGAACGTGATGATAAGATTGTGTGTGTAATAGCTGTTACTTTTCTTTCTAACATGCTAGCTTTATTCCAGCATCCAGACTTGTGCAACTCTGTGATAGGCTGTGTCTCATCTCGGTGTACTAAATTTAGCTCTCTTGTATGCACAACAGGTAAAGAATCCTGGTTTTGAGATAACAGTTGTAGCACACCAGATGAGACACTAATAAAAGCCTTGCCCAGACCAGCTTGCTGCGGCGGTGGGGGGGGGGGGTGCCGATGGAGCTCCAGCGCGCACTGACCTGTTTTGTCAGGGAGACCCAGCGGTACCTCTGCCTGGCTGAGCAGTAAGCGGCTCAAAGGTGCAATGCTAAAATTGAGACATTGTCTTGAATAAGTGTAATTGTGATCCATCTGCATATTTGAACTTGGTATTTGGTTTGCATATCTGAGCTCAGTATTTTAGTTTGCATATTTATATTTGGTATCAAAAGAACGTTGTCTGGGGAGATAATTACAAAATGGGAACCAGTTCCGCTACTAAAGTACCACCTTGCTCCCCCTTAAGATGCATCCTTACACATTAGAGTAACTTTGTGGGGGAATCCTCTGATAAAAGAAAACTTGAAACGATATTGCACTAAAATGTGGCTTGAATGTGGGATTCTGAGTTACAGTGCTGTATTGCAATTAACGTTGTTCTAAAGAACTTTGGAAAAAATAGGATGAAGTACAGTACTGTAATTTGCTCTTATTGTTATATAACAATTTCGAGACCAGAAAAGTATGTAAGTTGTTAAACTCTGATTTGCATTGAATTTATGTGCTCGTTGGAGGTATGGGAAAGAAAACTAAAAGCTAAATGATGGATGTGAACTTGGAAGAGGTTGTATTTAAACGTTGCTAGAGTCTGAATTGATTTGGATCTAGAAAAATGAAAATAATGGACTGATGGTTAATATGCTGGTTTTTGACATCTGTAAGAAATTGCAAAAGGTAAACGGGGCTGAGGAATGTAACTATTGCTCAGCTAATTGGAATTGCATATAAAGTGTATTATGGCTGGAATTAAATGGAAAAATAAAAAAGCAAAATATCCCAGGCCTGTGCTGTACAGTTTGAACATAAATTTCAGGCCTGTGTCAAGCTGCAAGATAAACTCAGCTCACTGTAACCAAGGAGTCTGCCAGAGCCAGGCAGCTCCCACTTGGTACCAGTGATTATGCCACCTGTGTGGCCTTGCTGGAGAACCGTAATACTGAGTGAAGGAGTCTGAGGGTGAAATTTAAAGGCATCCCTAGCAGATCCGTAGTTCTAATGAAGCTGGGAAATTAAACCAAAAATCTTTTAACAGACTTATTCTGTGGTAACTAGTTGTAAGAGGCTTCTTAGTAAATTCACTGTGCTAGTTTTTGAGATCATGGGGAAGGAGGCAGGCAGGCAGGCAGGCAGGCAGGCAAGAAGATGTTTGATCGGACACTCGAACAAGCAAAAGATAGTTTGCTCTTACTGAGAATGTCGAGGCCTTATTACAAATTTACGCTCCCTTGAAGTTAACCATCATGAGCTCATATTTCTATAGATACTTTTTCAGGTATGCTTTGTGCATCTGCTTACAGTAGTGAGAAAACCAAGGATGTTCAGTGCCACTGGACCCGCTGCTTTGCTATGCTGGGTGTGCCACAACAGATTAAAACTGACAATGGTCCTGGCTACACTGCCAGATACACACAATATTTTTTACAGCAATGGGGTGGTTCGCATGTCACAGGTATTCCACATTCTCCCACTGGACAGGCTATTATTGAACAGGCGCATTCCACACTGAACCAAATGTTGTTAAAACAAAAAAAGGGGAATATGATGCCTCAGGAACAATTAGACAATGCAATATACACTTTAAACTTTTTGAATCATGCTATGCCTCCCTCCTCTATCACAGCAGTGGAAAACCACTTCCGTGTTCCAGATTCACTGTCTCGGAGACCAAAGGTTTTGTATCAGAATCCCCTGCACAACAGTCAATAGCAAGGGTGTGTAGAGTTAATCACCTGGGGAAGGGGATATGCGTGTGTTCTTATTCCAACAGGACCGAAATGGCTTCCTGCGAAATATGTTAAACCTTACTATGAGCTGGAAAAACAGCGCAGAAACCAATGCCAGAGATACAGTGTCTGTCCCTGCAGCAGAGGGCAACAAAGAAACAGAAGAGACCAAATGAAGAGGCCAGTGATGTTACCTGGGGGCAACTAAAGAAGTTACAACAAAACACAAGTACTCTGATGGCAGCCGCAGGCTCCTCACTCCAATTAACACTTCCTTAGCCTATTCAGCTATCATCTCCTGCAACAGAGCAGTAACAACAACACACACTGGGTAGGTGGTGCATGGATACCACCAGAAGGTCAGTTACTGGAAAACAAGGATTGGATTATATCTAATCAAACACAACAGTATTTTGGTGAGACCCTCCTGTATGTATTTCTAAGAAACCAACTAACAGTTGTTTGTCAGAGAAGTTTCACTTGTTTTATCAGTGATGGGGGATGGAGGGGTGGTTCAGAGCAATTTGGCTTTTGTTTCCATTCTGGGTCTTAACGTGCAAGGTATCTGAAGTTACCACAGATGATGTTTTGAGTTTGTACTGGGCCCCCTGTAAATTAGAGGCACCAGCATATTGGAATGGTACAGATTAACATTATTTGGACTGGGGACCAACTGGTGAAAAAACTTTCAATGCATTTGTTTTCCTTATCAGGATGGCTAACCAGCCTTCTCCAATATTTGTTAATAACTACAATTGTTGTAACTTGTATTATTCTATTCTATAGTAGGTTGACTTGTAATGATAATGCATAACAGGAAAATGACACATAAGGTATGATGATCCACAGTGGGCATTCAAACTCACCAACAGAATGCCCCCTTTTGACTTTGGGGGCAAGAGGTAACTGCACTGCAGAGAAAAGTCCCAGCAGAGATCCAGACCCGAGCGGACGGAGGAAGAAATGCGGCCGACCCAATATGAGTGATAAAGCATACTTCAACTTTATTGCCCGAGATAGCGTGCATTTATACCAAATACCATAATTATGCATACTTGTCTCTATCTAATAGGCTAAGCACTAAAAGGTTACATTTACTTACTCCACCTACTTGGGTTTAGCTAGCTATGCGCATCCCGCATTCTTCTGACTCTTATCTCTTCAAAAATATCCTAACCCTGCCTTAGTTAGTACTTTTCCGTTCCCCCCTTTCCCACGGCCTAATAGACAAGCTAACTAAGGCCTACTTATGTCAACTAAAATGGGCTCTGCTCGTACAGTTGCTTGGTGGACTCATGTCCATGCTCCTTGAGCCAATCCCCAACACTGCACCACCGCTCCAAAGTAGTCTGTCAGATGGCTGTGGTCACAGGGAGGATTGCGTGGCAGTTGCACATCCCCCTGAGATCTGGAGCCTTCAATGGGGCCGTTGATGGCTCTTCTAGCACCTTTTGTGCCCCACTGTGCCTGCCCCCACGTACACACCTAGGGTGGTACCAAGGTGCTAGCAGTCATATCCTCCCCTGCCTCGGGGCAGGGTGACTTCACCTCTACCAGCTGGTGGGGCAGGAGGGGTGGGACCCTTGGTCAATTGACAGGGTCCTCAACAAAGGACATGCCCAGAGCAGCTGAGAAGCTTCTGGACTATGTTGTAATGCCCACAGCCACATCTGACCAGACTATAAAATGGGGTTCCCGCCAAAGACACCATTTGAGTGGTCTTCTCAGAGCAGCAGGTCTGTGAACTGGAGCCCTTTCCTTAGGCTGGAACACCGTCTAAGGGGACTTTCTGGGACTGAGAGTGCCTCACCTCTTCGTTTGGGTGAGTGACTATTTACTGGATATATCCTTGAATGAGTCTTCACCTAACCCAGGCGAGTGATTATTTCTTGTGAGTACCCTGAAGTGAGAGGCCTCTAGCTTTGCTTTTTGTGAGTGACTACATGCACATTGTGGATCCTCATTATTCTTATGTTATTATACTCAAATAATTTCCTCAACTGATATCTGAACCTGTATTTTCTGTTGTTGGCGTGCTAAATTATTGTATAAACACTGTTTCTAGTCAGCTTACTGGTTACACTTTTCCAGCTAGAATTAAGCCTGTTTTGGAACTTCTTGTCCACCTAAAACTGGCTTTCAAGTGCCTCTGTGATGCAGATAAAGGAGGAATCAAACTTCTTTCTGTAAAGACAGTTTCTGCTGAGACTGCAGAGCACTCATCTAAAGGGAAGAATAAAACATGAGCCAACAGCATGTCCTGGCAGCCAAGAGGGCCAACCATGTCCTGAGGCGCACTAGAGAAAGTTTAGATTGGATATTAAGAAAAAATTCTTCACGGAAAAGGTTGTCAGGCATTGGAAGAGGCTCCCCAGTGAAGTAGTGGAGTCACCACCCCTGGAGGTGTTTAAAAGGCATTTAGACGAGGTTCTTAGGGACATGGCTTGGTGCTAGGGTTAGGTTAGATTATGGTTGGACTCCATGATCCTGAGGGTCAATTCCAACTGAAATGATTCTATGATTTCCATTATTTCTAAGCATAGCACTGCCAGCCGCTCGAGGGAGGTGATTGTCCTCTACTCTGCACTGGTGTGGCCTCACCTGGAGTACTGTGTGCAGTTCTGGGTGCCACAGTATAAAAGATATTAAGCTACTGGCAAGTGTCCAGAAAAAGTCTACAAAATTGGTGAAGAGAGAGGAAGCCATATGAGGAGTGGCTAAAGTCACTTGGTTTGTTCAGCCTGGAGAAGAGGAGACTGATGGGACACCTCATCAGGGTCTACGGCTTCCTCACAAGGGGAGGAGGAAGGGCAGGCACTGATCTCTCTTCTCTGGTGACCAATGACAGAACCCAAGGGAGTGGCAGGAATATGTGCCAGGAGAGGCTTAGTTTAGATATTAGGAAAAGGTTCTTCACCCACAGGGTGGTTGAGCACTGGAACAGGCTCCCCAGGGAGGTAATCTTGGCTCCAAGCCTGACAGTATTCAAGAAGAGACTGGACAACACCCTCAGACACATGGTATGAACTGTGGCATTGTCATATGCAGAGACAGGAGTTGGACTCAATGATCCTTGTGGGTCCCTTCCAACTCAGGACATTCTATGAGTCTATGAACAGATAAGGCACTGTAAGACACTATTCTCAACGAGGGAATTTCCAAACTATTTAGGACTTCGCAGCCCTAAGTCAACAGATGACACTCCAACAAAGGAAGGGGTGTTAGTCACCCAATAGGATAAGACAATACTGAAACAGTAACAAATTTTCAAAATCAGTTTTACGTAGATTGTTACACATGATGTGTGGATTACACAAGCCTTTTACAGTGCCCAGAGCTTTGGGAGGTATATAAGTTTCTATAATTCAGCTTGGAATCCCTGTAAAAAAAAATCAGAGATGAAGATGAATTATGCTAAAAGCATATAATATTTGGAGCATGGTTACATACCCAACCATGACCGGAATGAATGCAAGAATTCCAACCAAATGCAATAACCTGATCAATAACATCAATTGTCCTTTCTAGCCCTAAAAAGTTACGAGCTTGATTTCAGCAGTCTAATTAAACAAGTCTGCCTCATCCCATTGCCAGTTCCTTCCAGATGACTGCAACGGGAGTTGCACTGGAGGCGAGTCTGTCCTTATTTTCCTTTTCTGTTCTATTGTGAATAGGTAACATAAGGCAAGGCCAAAACCTGAATATTCCAAATCCCAATTATTAATTGCAATTTTGTAATCAACAGAAGACACAATACATAACCTTAAGTAGACAAAAGCAACTAGTCTAACCTGTATCTGCACAGGTGTTTTTTTTTTTTTGCTATACCAACATTATTTGTGCTGGGGACAATTTTTCCAGAGTTGATCATCCTTTCAGCAAACTGATTTTCTAGGAAAAAGTTAAGAAAATCATTATCCCAAAAGAAAAAAGAAGATTTATCAGAATAAGAGATGGGGTACAGCTAGGGATAAGCGGCTCAGAAGTTTAAAACAAACAACTAAAAAATAAAACAACAAACAAAACCACACAAACAAAAAAAACCACAAAGGACAGGGAACTGCTGGAGAGGGTCCAGCATACGGCAACAAAGATGATTAAGGGAGTGGAGCACCTCCCTTATGAAGAAAGGCTGAGGGAGCTGGGTCTCTTTAGTTTGGAGAAGAGGAGACTGAGGGGTGATCTTATTAATGTTTATAAATATGTAAAGGGTGAGTGCCACGAGGATGGAGCCAGGCTCTTCTCCGTGGCAAAAAATGATAGGACAAGGGGTAATGGGATCAAGCTGGAACACAAGAGGTTCCACTTAAATTTGAGAAGAAACTTCTTCTCAGTGAGGGTGACAGAGCACTGGAACAGGCTGCCCAGGGGGGTTGTGGAGTCTCCTTTTCTGGAGAAATTCAAAACCCACCTGGACATTTTCCTGTGCAACCTCACCTAGGTGTTCCTGCTCCAGCAGGGGGATTGGACTAGATGATCTTTTGAGGTCCCTTCCAATCCCAAACATACTGTGATACTGTGAACACAAAAAACAGAAACCGCAAACCACCACAGACTTTACATTATCATCTTTTACCAGGCTAATCTTGTACAGTGTTTACACACACAATGCACTATCATATAAAATGCCTTTCATAAACGTTATAATATTTAATTTTAAAAATGAAAAGCACCAAAAAGCTCTAAAAGAGTAAAACCTACTATACCAGGCATGGTAAAAATACACAAGAGAACAACATGGTTTGTTCTGGGAAAACATGGGCACCCCTCAAACTACAGCAGCAAAGAGGAAACAAAAAGCACACAGAGAAAGTTAGATCAGCTCTACATGCAGCAAGGCATTCCCTGAGTCTTACCTGAACAAAAAGCAAAAAAGAAGTAGAACTCAAAGCACAAACAGGAATAGCACCCCCCCCATATCTATTATTGGTTCCTGAAATACTTAACAGCACTGTCTTTTCACATGGAACTATGGACTAGCGAAGATCTGACTTGTATGATAACTCATATTCAGCAAGCCATCACTAAACAGAAACAGCTCCAGCATTTAAATTTTGTGTACTGTTCTTTCACATCAAAACAATTCAGTATGCTACAAAACATAAAAAAAGTTACTAAACCCGTTCATTAAAATCCTGATTCTGTAAATTTCATACACAGATAACACTGCTTACAGTAATAATCATGTCATGTTTGAACTGTTAAGGACTTTGTCCCACATTTTGTTGACAAAAGTTCCACTTGTTTTAATTCTAAAGATAGTGTCTCACTAAAGCAATCATGTCCATTTGGAGATAAGGTGGGAGGAAACATAAGAACCTGTTGCTTTAAACTGAAAAAAACCTCACAGCTTTTCCCAAGGAACTAAAATACATTTGTAAATATGATACATACATGCAGAGATAACTTTCAGCTCATGGTAAAACTGCTTAATAAAAAAATTATAAAAGCAGGTAATATTTGGGAAAAAAAGATTAGAAGTGGAATTGTGGATACAGCCTCATATTAAGCTGAAAACTTAATTGATGCTGCTAATAGTTGTACTTCCTTTACATTTCACAGTCCACATTTATCTCATTGATGGTGTTATTTCACTGCTTACTTCCTCATAAAATGGATCTATGCAGGATAGCAGTAGCCCTGGATCTCCTGAAGCAGAACTGTTTTTCTTCTGCCCCAGGGCAGTTTGTTTTCTGTATTTTATTCAGCTCTTAGGGAGAGTCTAACCCTTACCTTAGACCTCAGAAAGACACGATGAGCTATAGATTCGGGTAGGAAACAAGTTACTATTTATCTGAGACAGCTAGTTAGCATGTAGCAAATATTATTGTTGTTTCCTCCCTCTTATCTCCCCCATACATCTGAGAGCAGTAGAGGGCATTCTGGAGCAATTTAACAATTAAATGGGAGATGAGTGCCTTCTGGTCTCACAGCTAGCACCACGGCCAGGCTGCCTAGGACAGGTACGGATGTATGACAAGGGATTGAGGCTTATCCAACTGCCACCGCTGAGGTGCTCCCCAGAAGAGCACGGTCCCGACCCGCCGAACAGAGCCACAGCACAAGACTACCAGGCATGGCGCAGGCAGCCCCACCGCGGGCCGGACACTGTAAACAGCCCTGTCTACAAACAACAGCCCCCTTCACAAACAATCACAGATGCGGCCGAGAAGCCTCTGCCCACACCCAGGGCCCACACGCAGCCGGGGGAGGCCAGCCCCGTGGCCCCGGCACGGCCCCGTGGGTGCCCGAATGGCGCCCATGCTGCTCCGCAAGCGGCAGGGTCTGGAGAGAGGCTTCCACCTGTGGGCAGGTCCACTCACTATAGGACGCCGGGCACTAGCACCCAACGACCACCGTCTTGCCCCTCACCGCCGCACCAGGCCACTAACCACCAGCAGCCCCCCCTCTCGGCGGGCGCCGAGCAAGGGGCAGGCAGCGACCCCTGTCTCACCGACTCTTACCTCGGCTGAGATCGAGGGGGACGTTCTCTTCACCGCTATCGTTCCGACCTGTGGGGATGGGAGAGAGAAGCGCGTTAGGTTGTCAGAGAGGAAGGAACCGGAGAAGGAGAAACGAGGGGAAGAAAAGAAAGCAAAGAGGATAGCTGGATACCGGCGTAGGACGAAAGCCGCCAGGGGAGGAGGCGGCCTACCGCTGCGGCCTGCTCAGGCCCCTTACCTCGGATGCGGAGGTGCCTCAACGAGCGGGCGCGGAGACTCACCGCCATGTTTACGGCCCCACAGTCACAACACCGGAAACCTCGCCCACTCTCGCGAGGAGCCGTCACAGCCAGCACCTTCTCCCCCACTCCGTAAGCCGTGCCGCTGGCAGAAAGAGCGTGAGGACAGCTGAGGAGGGACCTTCTCCCGTCTCGAAGCGGTGCCCTATGGCCCTAGAACTGCACGGCGCGGGGGAAGCGGGGTGAGAGCTGCCACTCTTTGGGCTTCTTTGCCTGCCTGGATGCAACGCCTTGGTCACGCCCCTAGCATCTCTACGCGGCGGGGTGGGCACTTGGGAGTCAAGAGATAGTCCGCCGCACAGAAGCGCTGGAAGTGTGACCCGGGGAGAAGCACTGGTGTCCTCAGAGCCTTTGCGGTCCCAAGGGCTGCGTTCGCTGTAGGGCTTCGGTGTGGCAGGAGTTTTCCGCAGGTGCCTCCAGTAGCTCTGCCTCAAGAGGCCAAAGCCGAGGGGAGAGTGCGCTGGTAGCGGCGAAGGGGCATCCGAAGAATCTTCAGCCTCCACTTTGCACCCGGTGCGCCGGCTTCAAGTTGTAGGCGTATGCTCTACCAGAAAATGTGAGGAAATGCCTTATTTTCCTGAAGAGCTTGCGCTGTTGGGAGCTGACTTCCCACATAATTGCTTTGTCACCACATGTAAAGATTTTGGTCAATTGAAGTTACTTTTTGTTTTGTTTCTATGAAGTTTTCCTGCTTTTCCTTTTTCAAACTGCACTTGCTTTGTGATGAGATAGGAACTCGAGTGGATACAGCGTGATTGTTGGCATTATATACTGGATGTTTTCAGCGCTCCACTTCTTAAAATGCAAAGTAATTAAAAACATAAAAAGGTAAAAAAAATATATTTTCATTGCTTTCTTGATTTCATCAGTGGGTTTCTGCAGGCTCAAGTGTTGATGTATTTCTTGTCTTGACGTTTGTTAAACTTACCTAGTAAAATTGGCGTATGTATTAAAAAATTAACTCATAAAGGAAAAGAAGTTCCACTGCAAGAAACAGTATATTTGTAAATACTTGCTATTGTTATAGTCAAATATGACTCAGAAAATTTAGAATAACTTTTATTAAAGATAAATGAACAAAACAGTGCTGGACGGCCGGAGAGTCACTGCTCCACCCAAGGCACGCAAATTGGTTACAGAAGAAAAAGTGTGTTTATACCGTCTGTAAGTACACACCCCCGATCTTCTTCCTGATTGGTTAGCTGGGTTGCTATGCTGTCCTCGCACAGCAAAGCACATCCCCCTCCCCATGAGCACACAACATCTTTCCTGCCAAAACTCACAACAACAGAATGTGACAAACTATGGCGGTTTAACATCTACATAACTCAGTAAATTGTTAACCACTAACATATTCCTGGTTTGATTAGCAAATTTACTTTAGTTATGCAATTTATAACAATCCCCCCTTTCTGTTTACAGATATAACCAAATGAGGCACGGGCTCTGAACCTGGAAAAAGGTGGTTAAGTTCCATGTAAAAAGTTATCAAACTTGTTTATGGAGGGAACTAACATTTTAAGGGTTAACTAAACATATAATGGGTGCCTACTAACAAACTAACCTTCATAAAATGGAGGTTTAACATCATTATGGACCTGCTCCAGCACTTCAATGTCTTTCCTGAACTGAGGGGCCCAGAACTGAACACAATACTCCAGGTGTGGCCTCACCAATGCAGAGTACAGGGGAAGGATCACTTCCCTTGTCCTGCTGACCACGCTATTTTTGATACAGGACAGGATACCGTTGGCCTTCTTGGCCACCTGGGCACACTGATGGCTCATGTTGAGCTTCCTGTCAATTAGTACCCCCAGGTCCCTTTCTGTCTGACTGCTCTCCAGCCACTCTGCGCCCAGCCTGTAGCGCCTGTAGCAGGGGGTTGTTGTGACCAAAGTGCAGCACCTGGCATTTGGCCTTATTGAACTTCATCCCATTGGAATCAGCCCATTTTTCCAGTCTATCCAGATCCCTCTGCAGAGCCCTCCTGCCTTCCAGCAGGTCGACACTCCCTCCCAACACAACCAGCAGGATTTGGTCATATTGAAGTCAGTATTATTCAAGGTTTTGTAGGCTGCCTGCATTAGTTTGAACAGAGGAGTCTTCTCCTCATCTATATTAGGGTTCTCAGTCGGGGCTAAGATTTCCTTAAGGAGAGATACAACTGTACCATTTTCTTTGCTTTTCCTCTCTTTATCTTTTCTTGTGACTATATTTGGCCCTACAGCTTGTGGTGGTGTGGTAATTACTTGTTTACTAATTTTTATTAATCCCCCTCTGTCCGTTCCGTGTTCCCAATATCTAACTCCCCAGGTTCTTCCCATTAGCCATCCTTGATCTTCTGGTTGTAAAACTGTGAGTATTAAATATTTACAATTACTGAACCCTACCCTTCCTCCTATTGAATCATGTCGAGGAGAGTTACATCCTGAAGGTCCCCAGGTTGTGGTTAGAAACTTATCCTTTACTGGAGGTCCCCAGGTGGATGCAATAGTTTCACAACCCCAATAGGCACAATAATAATGATTAGGATAGTTACAATAACTTTTTCCTGGATTAGAGGCAGGACAAAAATAGTAAGGTTTCTGGTTTACACAGGGTTGTACAGGTGCTAATTGACAAAGAGGAACAGAAAAACTAGGAGATCCTGTGGTTATATTTCGCTTAATTAAAATTTGATCTTCCTGTCTTTGAAGGATCCATTCATAAGGTTGATGTGGATTATTAAGATTATTTCCACATATTGCATCTATTCTTATAAGAAGAATTAAGCCAATTTTTAACATTTGTTTGACGGCCCAGTATTGCTGTCGAGCTACAGGACAATCTTTATTATGGCCAGGTTTCACACTTTGGAAGCTCTTGGAAAATGGATGTATAATCCCACTGAGCATCTGTAGTAAACTCAACATTGAATTCCACCTAATTAACATGCTCCACTGTTTTACCCTTCTGCCTCCTTTGCCTGCTGGGTTGCTGCCAGAAGCAAGGTAGTCCATCTTCTCGGCAGCAAGGATATTCTTCAGGAGCCCCAGGTAGGAACTTCTGTTTATCATATCTTTTAATTACAAATTTTCACACTCTAGTTTTTATCGGGGATAGATTGCAAGGAATCTTGACCACTCTCCGACACACTATTCAGAGTGGCTGACCACAACTTTGTAGTTCTTCTCTGACTTCTTTCTTAAAGAGCTCCCCAAAAACCCCTTTGATCCCAGTAATCTTAGCCCTCAAAGTCTAGTTTAAGTTGTCCTAGCTTGCCAGCAATACAGCCAGTAGTTCGAGTTATTTTAAGTTCCTCTCACATACATTCAAGACACAACCCTCAGGAAATGTTATTGTAACTGCAATGGTAATAACACTTTTCTTTACAATATATATACAGAAGGAAAACAATTACAGTCACTTTATCTTGGTATGTTGCATATGTTTGTTTGATATTCCCAGTTCTAAAATTTCCTTACGATTCCCTCAGTGTGATTCGCCCACCGGATCGTTCCTCTTTATTTTCACTCGAAGGTCTCCCGGTTCAGATGTGACAGTCCATCTAGCGGTAGTTGACTTTACTGGTCCTTTGACCCGAGATGTGTGAGTCCAGCCTCGCTCTGCTGTGCGAATCGCAGTATCTGTGGTGAGAAGAACAACAAAAGGTCCTTCCCAACGGGGGACCAGTGAGCTCTCCCTCCAAGTTTTTATTAATACTTGATCTCCTGGCTGGAATTGATGTATAGCTATGTCTAAGAGGGGTCGCTGTGCCACCAGCCCTTTCTTTCTTAATTCTTGTCTTCTTTTTGTTAATTCAATTATATATTATCTCAAAAGGGTGTCTTCTACCTTTGGATGTTCTATTGGAACCCCAAAGTCATATGGCATTCCATGCATCATTTCAAAAGACGAAATGCCAGTATCGGCCCGTGGCTGGGTTCGGATATAGAGTAGGGCTAGTGGTAAGCACTTCACCCAATTCATTTTTGTTTCCATCATCAGTTTAGTTAGATGCTTCTTTATTTCCCCATTCATTCTCTCAACTTTGCCAGAACTCTGAGGATGTCATGGAGTATGATACTCCCATTTGGTTCCAAGGAGTTCTGTTGTTTCTTTAATAATTTTAGATGTAAAGTGTGGCCCCCTATCCGAATCGATCACAGCGATTATGCCATATCTTGGAATGATTTCTTCTAATAAGATTTTGACTACTGTTTTAGCGGTACACCTGGCTACAGGAAAAGCTTCCACAAAGTAAGTGAGATGATCTACTAATACTAGCAGATATCGATGTCTTCCTACTTTTGGTAATTCTGTAAAATCTATTTGCACCCTTTCAAAAGGTCTTTTAGCTATTTCTCTTCCTCCCTGTACTCTTTCTCTTAATTGTCATTTATTTACCTTTTGGCAGGTTAAACATCCCTCTATGATTCTCTTGGCTATCCCATATGCTCACACACATTTATTCTCAAACTGATCTACTAAAGCTTGAGTTCCCCAATGTGTTTGTTCATGTAATTTCATCATTACCTTCTAAGCTAATCCTTTGGGGAGTATTTCTCGACCATCAGGTAATGTCCATTTATTATTCTCTTCCTTGGCCCCTACCTGTCGTAATTTTTCCTTCTCTTGGTTAGTAAAACTTTTTATAGGAGTTTTGTTTGTTTCTTCGGGATTTTTCACTACCATCAATGCTGCCTTCCTTGCTTCTTCATCAGCTAAGTTGTTTCCTCTAACCGTCAATTTAGGTCCCTTTTGGTGCCCTTTTATATGCACCACTGCAATTTCTGTAGGTTCTCTCAAGGCACTAAGGGTTTCTTTTATTAACGCTTCATGAATTAGTCCTTTTCCTTGTGCATTAATTAATCCTCTCTCTTCCCAGATTTTTCTAAATGTATGTACTACCCCGAAGGCATATTTAGAGTCAGTATATATTGTGCCCTTCTTATTCCTCAATAACTGTAAGGCCCTCATTAAAGCATATAACTCACATGCTTGGGCTGACCAGGTTTTATCAAGGGGTCCCGACTTCCTAACTTGAAAACTAATGCCATCTATGATAGCGTATCCCGATTTTCGTTGTCCATTTACTATTCGAGAGGAACCGTCTATGTACTATTTTTCCCCTTCATTTAGTTCTTCTTCTACTAAGTCCTCTCTAATCTTTGTCTGTGTTTCAATTAATTTTATGCAGTCGTGTAACAGCTCCTCTACAGGTTCTCCATAAAGAAACTGAGCAGGATTCTGCAAGCTGGTGGTTTCTAACTCAAGTTCAGTTGAATGCAGTAAAATACCTTCATATTTTAACAACCTGCTGTCAGTTAGCCACTTGTCTGCCTTCTGTTGCAATATACTTCTTATGTTATGGGGGGTATATAGTTTCAATTCCCCTCCAAAGGTTACCTTTTGGGCTTCTTCTACTAATAAAGCCATAGCTACGATAGCTTGCAGACAAGTAGGCCATCCTCTGCTTACAGGATCTAATAATTTAGAATAATATCCTACTGGCTTCTTTTGTCCTGCCCAGTCTTGAGTTAAAACCCCATAAGCAGTTCCATTTTCAGTATTCACGAAAAGATAAAACGGTTTCCGAATATCAGGTAGGTTTAGTACTGGCACATTTACTAAATTCTCTTTTAGTTCATTTAACTCTTTCTCATCTTCCTGATTCCATTTTATCAATCCATCTTTTGTTAGTTTTTCGTACAAAAATTTAACTTTACTGCTATAATTTTCAATCCACTGCCTACAGTACCCCAGCAGTCCTAAAAGTTGTCTTACTTGTCTTTTATTCTGGGGCACCTGCAAAGACAAGATTCCGTTAACCCAGTCAGGGTCTAATTTCTTATTCCCCCGACTCAGCCAGTGTCCTAAATACTTAACTTCTTCCTCTACAAATTGCAATTTTGATTTCGATAATTTCAATCCCTTTATGCTTAAGAAATTTAGTAGTCTAATACTTTCATCTCTAACTCTTTCCATGTCTTCTCCGGCAATTAATAGATCGTCCACATATTGGATTAAAACTACCCCCTTGCGGGTTTCAAAGGACTCCAGTAAATGCTCCAGTGCTTGCCCAAACAAGTTGGGGGGTTCTGTAAACCCTTGGGGCAAAACAGTCCACCTTAACTGTTGTTTTCTATGTGTATCAGGGTTTTCCCACTCAAAGGCAAAATAATCCCTGCACTCTTCTTTTAAAGGGCAAGCCCAAAAGGCATCCTTTATATCTATTACACTGTACCATTTGTGTTCTGGGGACAGTTGATTTAGCAAAACATAGGGATTTGCTACTACTGGGAATCGGGTAACCGTTCTTTTGTTTACTTCTCTTAAATCTTGTACCAGCCGATATGACCCATCTGGTTTCTTTACTGGTAAGATAGGTGTATTATGTGGTGACATACATGGCTCAAGTAAACCCTGTTCCAAAAGTCTATTTATAACCTTTTCTCCCCTCATAGGAGATAGGGTATTGTTTTATTATAATTGTTTTTTCAGGATCCCAGATGGAAACTTTAAAGGGTTCTATATCTAATTTTCCCACTGATTCTGGAGTATACCAGACCTCAGGATTTATCTGGTTTTCATCCTCAACCGTAAGGGTGTACAATTTTACTTGTACGCGTTGTTCCTTTGTTTCTAAACCTATCCCTAACTGAATCATCAAATCCCTTCCCAATAGATTATAGTCAGCTTCAGGGACTAATAAAAACGTCCCTATTTCATATTTATTAGGTGCTTCTATTTCTACATTTTTAATTAGAGACACCTTAAAAGGTTCCCCTTTTGCCCCGATTACATTTATACTATCTGGGGATTCTTTACAGCCCCAAGGTATCTTTTGGACCATAGATCTTTCTGCACCCGAGTCCACTAGGAACTCAAATTCTTGTTGCTGGGGACCCAGTTTTAGTTTTATCAAGGGCTCAAGATTTCATTGGGTCCCCAGCAAGTAGAGCCCCTAACCCCCCTAATCTTCTTTAAACACCTTTTCATCATGCTGATGTTTCTTACAATGCCTCTGTAAATGTCCCTTCTTTTTACAGTAGAAGCACTCTATTTCTTTTGGAAAGGCCTGTTCTCTTCTCTCCAGTGTACCCTGTCCTCTGTTCCCTTGGGAAACCCTAGGTCTTTGATCCCTGGTTCCTTTATGTCCTTCTCTTACAGCAGCAACTAATATTCTAGCTTGTCTTTTCTGAGTCTCCTCTTCTCTCCGTACATATACTTTTTGTGCTTCCCTCAATAATTCATCTAGACCCCTTTCTTGCCAATCTTCGATCTTTTCTAATTTCTTTCTAATATCTGTCCAAGATTTTGCTACGAACTGTGTTTTAAGAAGTGCTTGTCCCACCAGAGATTCGGGGTCTAATCCTGAATATAGTTGTAAGCTCTTTCTTAATCTCTCCAGCCACTCAGGAGGTGTCTTATCCTTTTTCTGATGTTCATTAAAGGCTTTATTTATATTTTGCCCCCTAGGGACGGATTCCCTAATACCCTGAACTATCATATCTCGTAAATCGGACATATGATTTCTGTGTTCTTGATTCTGATTGTCCCAATTAGCGGCCATTTTGTGTCCGCGCCCGGACCATGCTGATGTCTCTGGTCCCAATTCCTCATTCCTGCTCTCCTAATCATATCCCTTTCCTCCATAGTAAATAAAATTCTTAAAATTGCTTGCATTTCATTCCAAGTATATAGGTTTGGGCCCAGGAATTGATCAAATTTCTCAGAAACCCCTAAAGGATCCTCTAGCAGGTTCCCCATTTCCTTTTTAAATTCTCTTACATCTCCTGAGTTCAGGGGGACTGATACAAACCCTACCCCTGGCTGTGGCCCTCCCATAGCAATTTCCCTTAAGGGATATAACACATTCTCTGGTCTTTCTCTAGTTTGGCTCCTGGTCACTTTCTTATTTTCACTTACTAATGGAGTGGATGGGGGGGGCTCAAGGCTAGGGTATATTGATTCGGGAACCGAAGGGGTAGGAGGATCAGAATTTGAAGGGGGAATAGGGGCAGATGCAGCCGGAGGTGGGATATAGGGCGAGGGTGATAATTGTGAATCATCTATCTCCCAGCCCTTTTTCTTCTGTTCATTCTTTTTCTCTTTTAATGTAAATAGATGAATTCTGGTGTCAGATCTAATCCATAAACTAGCATATTCGCTTTCTTCCAAGCTAAACGGTTCTTTACTATTTACATAGATATTTAAAGCTTGGCAAATCCAATCCTCAAATGATCCAAATACTGGCCAATATAAATGGTCCCTCCTGATCTGTTTTCTGCCCCAAACCTCGATACAATAGTGTACCATCTTTTCTCTCGATTTCCCTTTTCTAGATGGGTAATCATCCCAGAATTTTATCATGATACCTAAGGGACTATCTGGTGGAATCTCAGGTAATTTAACACTTGTGTCCTTTATGGGGTCAGAAGATTTACTCTTCTTTTGCCCCATTCTCCTAGGGTTCTGGGTCCTTAACCTAATTTAACTCGTCCCTGGTTGTTCTTATAAGGGTGTTTTGTAAGGGGGTTTGGATCTATTACCCACCCACAAAGCCTATAGGAATCGCTTCGGTCCTTCACCGGCCAAGTCCCTCGCAGGAGATTGGAACCGTGGTTAGAAGACCTCTGCACTCGCTTCGGAACTAGGTTCCGTCTCAGTCATGCTCTCACACAAACAACTAACTCCCACCCAACCGAGTAGGATCGCCTATGGGGACTCCTGCCCCATCTTCCGAAAGTGCCTTTTCGCACTTCGGGTCCCTTCCTCAACCAAACGGATTCCACTTCTTCATTTGGCTCTTCGCATGCGAAAATTACGGGTTCTCAATTCTCGACCAAATGGATTCACTTACACTCTGCTGAGTCTTCGCCCGGGTCTCCGTGCACAGAGATTATGGGGAACTGCAGTTTTATTCTTTTGCTCACTTATCTTTGGTTCGGATATCCAAGGTCTATGACACAGGACCCCAGCCCCAGGACCATCCGTAGATGGGGGCGCCCTTCCTGGAGATAGGATCCCACAGCACAGAGGACTGGATCCGAGTCACGGCACCAAATTGTTATAGTCAAATATGACTCAGGAAATTTAGAATAACTTTTATTAAAGATAAATGAACAAAACAGTGCTGGGCGGCCGGAGAGTCACTGCTCCACCCAAGGCACGCAAATTGGTTACAGAAGAAAAAGTGGTTTTATACCATCTGTAAGTACACACCCCCGATCTTCTTCCTGATTGGTTAGCTGGGTTGCTATGCTGTCCTCGCACAGCAAAGCACATCCCCCTCCCCATGAGCACACAACATCTTTCCCGCCAAAACTCGCAACATTTTCCCGCCAAAACTCGCAACAACAGAATGTGACAAACTATGGTGGTTTAACATCTACATAACTCAGTAAATCGTTAACCACTAACATATTCCTGGTTTGATTAGCAAATTTACTTTAGTTATGCAATTTATAACACTATTATCCTTTTTAGGTAAAATTTTAAATAAGCAGATATACTTGATGTCCTGAAGCCATAGCCAAGTTTTGTCACCAGACTTCCCAAACTCTCAGGGACAAAACCAGCAAATAATAATCAAATTGAAGCGTAGAAGTAGCAAGCCATATCAAAATGGCTTCACAAGGTCAGGTAATTGTTTTCTTGTTTTGTAGTCTATCATTTTCCACTTAGTTTTCCCTCTTCTCTAAGAGTAGTCTTTCAATTCAGATTGAAATAAATACCTTACGCTTTTTCCATGATTAAACAGCAATGTTTAATGCAATTCATTAAATCGTGTTCTTTAAAGCATAAGCAAAACAGCGCTGGGTGCACGGGGGATTCGCTCCGCCCAACAAGCACACCTTTTAACAATAAGTAGTGTGCTTAAATACAGTAAGGTATTACATATTCATAATAACCCCAAGAACACCTATACATATTCATAACCTTTCATCGCTTCTTATTAAAATGAGTCTCAGATAAACATTTTCATAGTCCCCTTCTTGACCCTTCCCTGTTGCGCCTGCTCAGTGTCACTTGGTGATTTTGAGGAGGGGTCTTTGAGGGTCTTTGGATGAAGGCTCCTTCAGCTTCGTCACAGTGAACTTTTTACCTTTTTTGGCTCATTATGATAAATATGAATTTGGCTGGAACCCAAGCTGCCAAGTCGACCGAAACCAGACCAGCACCCCCTTTTTGCTGTAAATCTTGGCTGTCTTGTCTCCTCAAGATTTATAGCTGGTGCTGTAAAACTTCTTATCTTGGCATTTTGATGAGGATCTGTTTTTCTTAACACACTTGGTTAAACTAGACATTCATCATGGGGCTTAAAGTGTTAGTTTGTTAGTAGGCACTCATTATGTGGTTGGTTAACCCTTAAAATGTTAGTTCCCTCTATCAATATAACTTCATAAACAAGTTTCACAACTTTTTACATAGAACTTAACCACTTAACCACCTTTTTCCAGGTTCAGAGCCTGTACCTCATTTGGTTATATCTGTAAACATTATACATCGTAGCATGAATCACAATTGCATTTCTCACATTTTATTACTCATAAAAATCTGGTTTTATTAAGTATTCATAAAAGTTAAGCTTCATCTGAAAAAATGTAATTTAGTTTTTACACTGATTGGTTGCACTTTTAAAGTGTTGATAATGATTTAGGAGACTAAAAAGAATTATTTATAAAGCCAGAGTAGAAAAACAGTGGTTGTATTACTTGTAACTTTGTGGCATATCAGTTCATGTCACACATATAAGACTCTTGTTGTAATAGGATTATGTCAACTTAGATTAAAATACCATTTTTAACAACTTTCCTGTTTCAATTTTTGCTTATTAAGACACTAATGTTCTTGAATAACCTCATGTTCTTAAAATGAAAAAAGGTCTAAATAATAATATCTCATTCATCCATAACACAGGATCAAAGCGTATCAAACTTACTTAAATGATTTCATCAATATGCCTCAGGGCTGCCCTTGAAAATTTTATGTCCAGGGAACCCTTGACTTCCTGAAAATGTCAAATTAAGTGCTGCTTCTGGTAATAATGTTGTATCCTGTTTACTACAAATTCTACTGGGACTAATTAATTTCACATAAGCTTTGAAGCACCACAAAGTGTTGGCCAGATATTAAACTTCTGGATTGGATTTAAACCTGTAATCTGTATGTAAAATGCTTTGGACCTCATACTAAATGCTAGTGGCATACAGCACTTATTTCTTCTGTTATAGATACAAAGTCAGACAGACATAATGTATTTTAAAAGAAACAGAACATGTTCTTCCAACAAGGGATAGTAAGAAAGGAGTAATGTTTAAACTCTAGGGTACTCTTTTGCCATTTTATTCCTGCAGACACCCTTTACTAATCAAAAACTTAACTCACTGGGCTCCAGTTTTCTCTTTTTTTGTGTGTTGGATTTATTTTTTTTTTCACTAGTTATATTTGAATTATGCAGACAAAATTGAGGTTGTCTCTTATAATGATGCATAAAGTAATGCAATAATTTCATTTGTATGTGGTAACACACAAGGCTGCATTGAAGATACTCTGGGGTGTAATTAATATTTGCCACAACTGAAAAACAAACAAACAACATTACATTTTTAAGCTTTTTGTTATGGTGAAATGGAAAGTAGCAAGTATGCTTTAGCCTTAACTACCACTTAGATATGTGGGAGGTCTGCACAAAAAATAAATAAAAAAAAAAAAAAAAAAGAAAGCATGCCACAAAGTGATCGCCCTTGAAATGTTGTGGCCATAATTGGTATAAGGAGTCTTCACCCTGTGAGAGTAAAGGGCATTTTGGGATCTATTTTTAGAGCTTTTCCCCTGTTCTGTTCTCTCATTAAATTTGGGGAAAGAATCGCAAAAGTTTAATTAAAAAATGATGAAGGTTCCTTACCTATTAATTTTTCTGCACATTTTCATCAGCCACTATTGCTCCTGAATATGCAGGAGGGGAGTAATATGGGGGGGACGTAAGAAAATTAACTTCTTCACTGGTCTGATGACTTGTCTGTGTCACAAATTACAGTTTATCCAGTATAAGGCAGACTCTTTGATTTCTTATTTTTGTCTTTCATTGTCTAAATCACTATAAAACAGAACACAATAAATCACATCAAAGAAAAAATGTTTTAATGGCCACATGGGGAATTAGACTAATTACATTTTACGTCTTAGTTTATAATTTTATGTGAATATAACTTCTCTGTGTAGATAAGTATGCCTCCTAAAGCCGGGGACACAGCGTGAAAGCAGTGTTTCCTGTGAGCTGCTTGCATATTTGCTTTCCCACTTGCAATGCATGACTATGAGAACATAACAACAAACCTCCAATGTTATCTGGAGGTTTGCAGAGTCAGGTTAATCTTGAAACCATATTAAAATGTTCAGTGGTGGATAGGGGCTTCTAAAGCTAAGCTACATTTTTGCCTGTACATGCAAAGGACTAATGAAGAAATTGCTTTGTTCCATCTTTTTTTAATTAGAAGATAATCCCTTTTGCCCCCTCATGTGGGATTTTGCCAGTAACCGCCTTTTTATATGCTACATAGTGTTTTGCAATATGCTGTAGATGATACTACTACGTGAATTATAAAACCTTAAGATTTAAAATCTAGTATGAAGATCGAAGAGAAGAGCTTTCCATTTGTTTGGGGTCAAATGAAGAAATATGGGTACAGGGCACAAGCTAGGGGCAGAGCCTTAACTGGCTTAAATTGTTAAAACTCCGTGGGAATGAATATGGATGTGCAATTTACACCAGCTGCAGCTTGCCCATTACATACACATAGAAGGAGAAAAAACATGAATTTGAATCAAGCCATGCAAATAAGTTAGCCTGTTGAATTCAACAGTACTTGAGCTTTTTATCTTACCCAAGTCTATTTGTAACAATCTTCTTTAATTTGCAATATCTCAAAATTGGCTTTAAATAGACATTAAATCCCAAATGACAGTGGGACAAACAGGAAGAGAAAAATAGTGAATGAGATTAAAAGTTTAAAAAAACATCATTGCTTCTTTTGCTATCTCAATATTGTTAGCAAAAAAATTTTAATTATTTCATTTCTTTTTCTTCACATGAAGCCCAACAAACTGCTTAGGAAAGGATAAGACAAGCTTTATTTTCTGCAGTCAAGAAATATTGGCAACGGAGTTATAAAAAAAGGAAGGTATAAAGAAACCATCACTGATTGAATGAAGTATCTTGTAAGTTGATCAGTGGCCCAATACGATATATGAACTGGTCTGCACTAAAAAATGGCCAGATATTGGTTTGTCCATTTGATATTGCGAGAATCACTTGACCTGGTAAAAAAAATCTCAAACTGTAAAAATGTCTGGCTCAGCAGCAGCTCAGAGTCAGGTCAAGAACAGGTGCTGGTGGGCATTTGGTTTAGAAGTTCTATGGTTTGACACAATCAAATCCAGCTCATGAGCACTTTTTTAGCAGCTGGCCAAACACATAATATCAAATTAATTTATTGGCAGCTCTACTATCAGTGACCACTCTGAAGTAGCACATAGGTACTAGAGCAGGTCTGCAGAATTCCTGGCCTGTGGGCATCTATGCACTGATGTTCTCAGACCTCCGAGTGCTATACAGTGGGTGTACAGCAGTAAGAGCCTGCATGCCTCATCTCCATCTAGTGATACAGAGAAATCTGGTGGAGGATGCAACTGCAGCTCAGGGCTTGTGTGCCTGTTTTGCAATGGAAGGTGCTAGGATCTGCTAGGGAGAGGATTGTGCTGCAAGATTAAAAAGGGTGAGTCTCCAGAGGATGCAGGAAAGGAAATGAGGGGAAAAAGGTGACCCTACTAGCTGGAGCTTAATCTACATAAATCAAAGTCCTTTAATGAGTCATTAATGAGATTTGTGTTGTGTCTCTATAATCCAGCAATGAGCAGAAATAGGAAAAGTCCTTCCTCTTGCATATAAAACCAGCTGCCTCGTGGGAACTATGTCTCTTTGCTCTGAACCCTGCCAAAGGATCTGAGCAAATGTGCATGTGGTCAGAACTCTGCTGAAAACCTAGCAGAATTTGGGATATTAGGAAGGACAGAGGACTTGAAACACAAGTGCAATGTGAAAGCATGGATATTGCATTTTACACACATCTGCTCCCTTGGGAATCCAGATAGCTCAATGGGGTCACTTGGGGAGGGCACTGGTAACATGGAGATCTTATAAATATGTGCTGGGCCTTCTTGGACACCCTTACAGTGGTCCTGAGCCAAAATTGTCCAGTTTGGCCAATGTGACAGCAGAGACCATCAAGGTCCAGCGCCCAGGGATGTTAGTTCCCTGACACTTAAGTGACTAGTATGGATGCAGCTATAGTGCCTAGGCTGCATTTGGTTATAGGCAAGGGGTGAATTGCCAAACTGCTCAGACTGGGACAGTGCAGAGAATAAGTCAAGCAAAGAGGACCCTAGTGTGTAAAGGCACCACTAGGTTTAGATGAATGCTGAATATTTTTTGTTGAACTTTTGAGCTATGTGTTAGCTTTTTTATTAATTCCTTTTGGTCTCATGTTCACCAAGCAGTTTGGAGAAAAAGCTACAGGCTTGGGGAAGGGTGGCTGGAAAGCTGCCTGGCAGAAAATGACCTGGGGGTATTGGTCGATTCTGGCTCATAATCAGCCGGCTAGCGTGCCCAGGTGGCCAAGAAGGTCAACAGCATCCTCGCTTGTATCAGCACAAGTCTAGAGCACAAGTCTTATGATAAGCGGCTGAGGAACTGGGGCTGTTTAGCTTGGAGAAAAGGAGGCTGAGGGGAGACCTTATTGCTCTCTACAACCATCTGAAAGGAGGTTGTAGTGAGGTGGGTATAAGTCTCTTTTCCATAGTAGCAAGTGATAGGACAAGAGGAAATGGGCTCAAGTTGCACCAGGGGAGGTTTAGATTGGATATTAGGAAAACCTTCTTCCTGGAAAGGGTTGTCAGGCATTGGAAGAGGCTGCCCAGGGAAGTGGTAGAGTCACCATCCCTGGAGGGGTTTAAAAGACAGGTAGATGAGGTTCTTAGGGACATGGTTTAGAGGTGGACTTGGCAGTGCTAGCTTAATGGTTAGACCTGATGATCTTAAAGGTCTTTTCCAATCAAAATGATTCTATGATTCTATATGTTGTTATGGAAAAGGAGTGTATATATAACATTTTAAGTATCAGTCATACAGTTTGCAAAAGCAAGATGATTTGGCTAAAGAAAAAAATTCTTAACAAATTTTTTAGCTCAGTAAACATATTTTTCTGGAATTGCTCTGATTTTGAAAGATAGCATGATCTAAATTAATTCATTAAAATAGTACCCTTAAATCCATCTAGAAATAAAAATGATTAATAAAAACCTGAATTGTTTGCAACTGGGTAAAATGTTAATATTTCTCCAATATGCAGTAATGGAAGAAATTAAAAAAATGAACATACAGTGCATGGCAGAAAATTATGCAAGAGTAGCAAGAAGTAGCATGCTAAAGCAACAACAACCAGCTGCAAAATAACAGAATGTCAAGTGATGCAACAAGTCTTCTTGATTAACTGGGCAGGTTGCTAACTAGATTGTTAATTAGTGCAACCTCACATTTAGGCACACATTCATGTAAGATTTTTTCACAGCATTCTGCACTGCATAATCCTATTGAAGCTTTGAAAAGCAAGAGGTGTTGAGTCTGCATATGGTTGACATAATAATGATATTAATTAAAAAAAAAAAAATCACAGCTGTTAAGTATTTCAGCCCAAATAAACTCGAGTAAGAGGGCTGAAGCCTTATATAAGGATAATATATCATCATCCAAATAAAAATCCTTATGGCATCAGAAACTATTTTTTTAAGTCATCATGGTTCTTTTTTTGAAACTGAAGAACCCCTTTGATGTTTTCTTTGGACACTGGCTGACAAAGGCTTGCTAACATTTTAATAGCAAATTTCTAAAATGCTTAGCAGTCAGTGAATATCATTAGAACAGGCTTCAGTCTCTTACATGGCTGGTAGCAAGTAGCTTGCTATGAACATATTCCCGGTAGTATGGAAAGGAGCAGAAAAAGGGATGGGATAGAATTTTTTTTATTATTATTTTTTGTTTAATTTAAGCTGGTGATAGTAAAATTTACTAAAATTTACTAAAATTTACTAAAAATATAGGCAGGAAAAAAAAAACAAAACACACTGTTGATTTTTCTTTGTCTCATGATGTTTGAGCTGAAGGATTTGGTGATATTACCAAAGTAACACAAATCATAGAGTGTTTCTTAAAACCCTTGATGTCCATCTAATTCACATTTCATTAACGTTCATGTTGACATTTTGCATACTTCTTTTCTGCTTAACAGTGAACATTTTAAGTTTAAGCAATATTTACGTGTCTATGTATTAAGAAAGAAAATAAAGTTTCCCATATTCTTTTCAACAAGGCCCACAATATAAAAAGCTTTGAGCAAGAAACTCTATACATTTAATAACAGCTTAATCCTCTCTCTCAAAGTGCTTTAGAAGGAGGCAAATAGAATGACTTCTGATAAATAAGTTAATTCTTTCAGAACTTGTTTGGGTGTCTCAGCCTGGCATATCCCTAGACCACCTACACATAAGTGTTTAATTCTGGCAAAAGCCATAGACATGACTCAAAACCATGCTAACAAACTTCTTGGGAGTTGGGAGACAGCAAATTGTGTAAATGGAGGGAATAACATAGACAATTCAATTCTATAATTTGTCCTCTGTTTTTATTAAGTTTCAGAATATCATCTAAACTATTATTTAAATTAATTTTTAATCAGTATCCCTATCTGCCCCTTTTTTATTACTGTAAATATGGTGTACTTAAAATATACATTTTGGATGCTGATACTTTTTTAAACACAAGGTGTTTTCTGTCTTTTCTCTGTGATTAACCACAAGTAGAGGCAAAAAAGAGGAAGAGAAAATAGTGAGAGTCCTAATATAGGAAAGCTCTAAAAATATAATTAATTTAGCTTTAGCAATTTGGTTTTGTACCCAGAATTAATGGATAAGTTCTACAAATTGTCCTCTGTTGGTGCCTTCCTTTCATACATTAAAAATAGGGATAAAACATTTTCCTTTCTCACAAGATAAATCCATTCCTTTTCATGGGAGTCTGAGATATCATTGTGATGAGTCCAATGAGAAACTAATAATTCTGGGTGCAGCATAGGCTTGGGAAGATTTGCACTAAATAAAGGACTGGCCAGAAACTGAATGAGCAGGGCTGAACAGCTGCCTATTCTGTTAACTCTCATCCAGCATTCAATGAGGCAGGGATCCAGCAAGAAAAAGTACTGAGCCATCATGTAATTATAGACTGTACACACATTTAAAGATGCATCCACACAAGGAGGCAGAACTGAGGCTGTGCACCTCCTAGCATTTGAGTGTTTCGCTCTCTAGTGAAGCTACATGTAAAAGCCTTGCCATGTAGGATGGTCTGGGGCTGCTATGCAGAAGTCATAAGGATACCCTTTTATGGGTCCATTATTTTCCTCAGAAGTTGTCTGATTTGACATAAAATACACACACACACAGACACACACATACATCACACACATGCTTACACCTATATCTGTCATGAAGTGGTAAGGGCTAATCTAATTCACACAGTGAATCTAGGTTTCCTCCACTGAATTTCCTTCCCCTTACTAAAGTACTAATCTTCACAGCTGAGGTGGATTACGCAACATGATCATATGTAGAGGTGGGTTTTGTTACCACCGTGGGAGGAGTAGGCAAGGGATCTGCAATTATGTGAATGGAGAATATAAACCTCTTACAGAGGAATGCACAGGAGACCAGCTTCATTCCTGCAGTCCAGAGCCTGCGGTAACAACAGAGAAATGCTCTAAAGCTCCTGAATTAGAGAAGTGTTTTTTGCCCAGTTTTCATTTTGCTTAGCCTGTTTACTGGGACAGTAGAGGTACACCACAGATGGAGACCAGCTCTATTTACCTCAACTGGGGTGTTCATGCTGAAGTCTAATATTTATGTCAATATTTTGATGTTTTCACTGCTGAATGTTTTAGCAGGCACAGCCAAATACTCCAGGTTTATAGACTGAGTTTGGAGAGGGAAAAATATCAAGAGAACAGCTTTTCTTTCTTTATGACTTTTAAAAGATAATAGAATAAATTACAGGTGAGAAACCCTTAAAATACAGTCTCTATTAAACTGCTTAAGTATAGATTTTTCTGTCTGGAAGTCTTTCTGCTTACATTTCATTTTCTGAATATTAATTACTGACAAATGCCACATTGTAGTTGTGCTGCCATCGCAGCAATAATAAAGTTGATTTTCACTCTGTCTGTTGCTCAGTGATAATTTTCAGAAGTTATTTTTCAGCTACTGATGTTCTACTTTGGCAGAAGATGGTATAACCACATTTCTTGTGAGAAAGTGCACTTTTATGTAGAAGAAAGAAAAAATTTGTATACAGTGAAAAGCATTGGTAAAATAATGCAAAGAAAAATATATGATACCAGTAATTTTTCAGTGTGTAATACCTTATAAATACATTTCAACACCCTGTAACAGTCACATTATATTTGATCTATGAAAACAATGCACAGATTTTTATCTTAAAGTATCTTCTTATTATTTCCTATTGTCAAGGTTTAAGGCAAGGCGATAATAAACCATGGCAGATGCTCCCTGTTATCCACTTTATCTACTAATAAATAAATAATATATATACAAAATATACAAAACCAATCTCAAGTGCTTGATGTGGAGTTGGCGTCACTCCAGCAGCGGTGGAGCTGGATGTGTGGAGCTTGCATGGCTCCAGCAGGTGCAGCTCAGGCCCCCGGAAGTCATGGGCGGGACTTCACAGCAAATGGGAACCTGGTTGCAGGGATGCAGGCCCTGAGGCCTGTGGATCACAGGCAGACAGACGGGGTCCTCTCTAGATGCTGGCCATGGTCAAAGAGAACTTGACCCTCATGATCACCCTCTTATATAGGGGGTATGACGATTATGGGATGGAATACTTCCGTTGGTCAGTTCTAGTCACCTGTTCCATCCACCCCTCCTCAAACACGCCCCTCTCACAACAGAACATGGGAAAACTTACCAGTCGTTCTTAGCTACCATAGTAATAAATCTAAACACGAGCTTCTTCAGCATTTCGTTGGTCTTCTTATCAGCACCAAGTACAGCATCCTAGGAAAAATATGCAGGCTAAAACTCAGAAAAGTACAGCCACCTAGAAGAACTTAGCTGAAAGAAAAATCACTAAAAGAGAGAACTGGTCTTGTTTTTAACAAAACCAGGACATTCCACCCCTTATTCCATACCATTTGACTCATACCCAAATCACTACTGCTTTCTGTCTGTCTTCAAATGTATATACACACACACAAAAATATGTATATCACTAGTTCATGAGCGCAAGTCTCTCTGTCACAGCAGTCTTCTCTCTCTAGGCAGGAGAGATGATGTGCAATCTGATGCAGTTCGTGTCCAGGAACTGTAAGTCAGCGATGTCATTCTCAGGCAAGCTACTGGACACCACTCGATGAGGTTAGCTCAGGGTTCATCACCACCACTGCATCAACCTGAAAGACACTTATGGAACACTGTTAGTGTCATGCAGCAATTTCCCTCATACAGTTTGAAATTGAGTATTCTCACCCAGAATCAAATCTCCTTGAGGTACACATCGGACTTCACCATCTTTCAGCATCACCCACCAAGTACATCCAGGCCCTTGAGCAAAAACAATTCCATGAGTGGGTTTGCCTTTGCCCAAAGCAGGAACAACCCAGACAGCTTTTCCTAACATGTTCCTTCCATGTACCACAGGGGCTTTATCCCCTTCCACTGTATGTAAAAGCTCTGATTGAGCAGGGCCAGCTCGATTGATTGATCCCCTGGTGTTAACTAACCAGGTGGCTTGTGCCAAATTCTTCTCCCAATTTTTAAATGTTCCACCTCCCATTGCCTTCAGAGTAGTTTTTAACAAACCATTATATCGCTCAATCTTCCCAGAGGCTGGTGCATGATAGGAGATATGTTATATCCATTCAATACCATGTTCTTTGGCCCAGTTGGTTATGAGACTATTTTTAAAATGAGTCCCACTGTCTGACTCACTTCTTTCTGGAGTACCATGTCGCCACAAGACTTGCTTTTCAAGGCCCA
This sequence comes from Columba livia, assembly GCF_036013475.1. Classification (NCBI taxonomy): domain Eukaryota; kingdom Metazoa; phylum Chordata; class Aves; order Columbiformes; family Columbidae; genus Columba; species Columba livia. The sequence continues at coordinate 17,333,272 of NC_088641.1, read as the reverse complement.
GAATAGTGTTCCGGGCAGTGGCATGAGACACAGGATATGTTTCCAGCCATCCCGTGGTTGCTTCCACCATTGTAAGCACATAGCACTTGCCTTGGTGTGTTCTAGAGAGTATAATATAGTCAATCTGCCAAGCCTCCCCATATTTATATTTCAACCACCGCCCCCCACACCACACAGTCTTTAACCTTTTGTCCTGCTTGATTGCAGAACATGTTTCACAGTCATGGATAACCTGTGAAATAATATCCACGGTTAAGTCCACCCCTCGGTCCCGAGCCCATTTATATGTTGCATCCCGTCCTTGGTGCCCTGAAGCATCATGGGCCCACCGAGCTAGAAAAAGTTCACCTTTATGTTGCCAGTCCAAATTCACCTCAGCTGCTTTAATCTTAGCAGCTTGATCTGCTTGCACTGGTTGTTTTGATGTTCCTCAGTGGCTCGACTTCTAGGTACATGGGCATCCATATGCCGTACTTTTACAGTCAGGTTCTCTAGTCGAGCAGCAATATCCTGCCAATTGCAGGTGCTCTGGAGCTTTTCCTTGTTCCAGTGCAGTCTGGATCAGTCCATGACAGATAGTAGAGCTGTGTTTCCACCCCTGGGGCAGTCGATTCCAGGTATACTGGATACCCCTCTAGGTAAAGGCAAACTGTGGCCTGCATTCTGCTGCTAAAGGAATAGAGAAAAATGCATTAGCAATGATAATTGTGGCATACCACTTGGCTGCCTTGCTCAGTCTCTGGTAGGGAGACACAAGAATCCCTCCTACTCTGTCTTGAAAGCCTCCCACTGGAAACTGGAGCAGCTTTTCTCTTGGGAGCTTTCTTTTTCAACTCACGTACTCATTGCTGTAGATCAGCAGTGGGCTTGCCATGCCAATTACTCATATCTTCTCCCTGGTCACGCAGAAAAGACCATAATTCACCTTGTGACATGTTGCATTTCTCTCGGGCTGATGCTGCAGAAGGGCATCTCTTCCCAATAGCTGTGGCTCGGGCCCGTGTATGTGACAAGTAGGATCTGTCCTCCTTCTTGGACAGTTTGTCACACAGTTTCTCCACAGCTGCAACATAGGCTTGTAGGGGAGAAGAAAGACTGTCTTCATACTGCTGTAACACGTCTGCTACTTCACCCACAGTTGACAGATCGTCCTTTGAAAGGGTGAGTAACCCTAAAGTGTGGGCATAAGATGGTGGTGTGGTCTGCACAAACTTCCGCATTATTCCTCGGGTACGTGGCACTTCATCAGGATCTGTAATTGTCTGTGGGTCGCTGTAAATTATCTCTCGCACAGCCAGTTCTCTCAGATACCCAATACCTCTCTCCATAGCAGTCCATTTGGTTGGGCAGCATATGATATCATCTTTTAAAGGGTACTTGATTTTTACTGCTGACAAAATTCTTCTCTGGAGGCTTTGACTTCGTTTCATCTTTGCAATTGCCTTATCAATGCCACCATCTCTGGCCAGGGATCCCAATTGACTGGCTTCACTGCCATCTAAGTCCAAAGTATTAGCCCCATTGTCCCAGCATTGAATGAGCCAAGTGACAATTGGCTCAGCTTCATGATGGCTAAAGTCTTGTTTCACAGTCCTCAGCTCCTTCAGAGATAAGGAGTGTTCTATTAGCTCATCCTTTGCTGGTCACTTCGTTGTAGAAGGACCCGCTGGTGGCTTTGCTGTAGTAGCCTGGGATAGTGGTGGAAGGAGTTTAGAAAGGGCTGTGGGAGGAGCTGTAGAAGGGCCCTCTTCTTCCTCCACTGATTCTTCTTCAAAAACAATAAAGCAAAATATCCCAGGCCTGTGTTGTAACATAAATTACAAGCCTGTGCCAAGCTGTAAGATAAACTCAACCTCCCCCATCTGTGTGGCCTTGTCTGAGTCTGAACTGCAGCAAGGAGAGAAAGAAAAAAAAAAAAGAAAAAAAAAACACTGCTAGAAGCAGCAGAGGGGGAAGGAGCAGGGGGAGGACAAAGCCGTATGTCTCTCAGGGTAGCCTGACACCCGAAATGGTACGAGCTCCCCTAGAGAAGTTATAGAAACTGAGGGCAACAGAAAGTAGAAATTTGGAAATGTTGTTAGATGAGGCTTGGAGAGTATTCAGTAACAGGGAAAAGGAAGATTGTTGAAAGGATAAGAAAGTAGGGAACTAAAGAGGTTGGAAGGCTTTGAAGGCCTTTAGAGAGAGATCACTGTATATTGGGAAAATGAATGTTGGGGAAGGTACAGAAGAAATAGGCAGAGAGAGAAACGGACAGTAGCAAGTTTTGAAAAAGACTGATGGGAACCTGGAATGAACAGAAACAAGGGGAATTTTTGGTGGATTGCCAATAAGTAACAATTACATAGTAGGTAAAGGGAATCACTGGCCAAAGAGAAAGGGCATATTTTTGTGAACCTTTGAAATACAAGTTGGGTAAACAAGTAGGTATGGATAAATTTCTATACATGTCCAATTCCCCTAAACCTTTTTGGGAGAAATTTGTTGGAACAAATGGATGCAGTAATCAGATTCAAAAAAGGAGAAATTACTTTGGAGGTAAATGATCAGCAATATATGAAAATAATGGGCTTGCTTTTAGCAACTGTTCCCACAGAAGGCAAGATTAATGAAGAAGTCGTGAACCAAATGTATCCTGAGATATAGACTACTGATGTACCTGGAAGGGCAAAAATGCTGTACCCGTTGAGGTAAAAATCAAATATGGAGAAAAGCCGGTAAGGATAAAACAATGCCCTTAGAAAAGGGAGAACAGGGAAGGAATTTGGTCAGTAATAGAGAAATTCATACAAATCGGGTTATAAACAGAATAACAGAGGACCTCTACCCAGTGGTAGCAAACCCATACACCTTTCTGACTGTATTAACTCTAATTTGATTTGGTTTGCTGTTTTAGATTTAAAAGATGCCTTTTTGCCTCTCTCTCTGTGAAGCCAGCCAGACAATATTTATGTAAAACCCAGCTCACATGGACGGTGTTGCCACAAGGATATAAGTACAGCCCAACAATATTTGGAAATCAGCTCGCTAAAGATCTTGAAGCTTGGGAAGCCCCATCTGATGAATGACAGATGCAACAATATGTGGATGATCACTACCAGGACACAAAAGACATGCATAACCTGAACTGTAAGTTTATTGAACTTTTTGGGGCTCCAAGGATACCGGGTATCACAGAAGAAAGCCCAGATGATTCAGAAACAAGTAACTTACTTGGGCTATGAAATTAGTGCAGGGCAGAGGACCCTGGGACAGGCTCGAAAGGAGACTGTATGCCAAACTCCAAAGCCTCAAACTGTAAAAGAATTACGGACCCTTTTTGGGCATGACAGAGTAGTGCCAGTTGTGGATTTATAATTATGGATTGTTTGTCAAGCCATTGTATGTACTAGCAGCCACAGATCAGGAACACCTACAGTGGAATAAAGGAGCTACACGAGCCTTTGAAGAACTTGGTAAGGCCTTCATGACAGTGCCTGCTTTAGGACTCCCAGATGTGAGTAAATCACTTTTTCTGTTCTCTCATGAGAAGCAGGGAATAGCCTTGGGCATACTGGCATAGGATCTTGGCCCATACCGACGAGCAGTGGCCTATTTCTCCAAACAATTAGATGCAACTGCAAAAGGGTGGCCTGGATGCCTGCGGACAGTTGCAACAGTGGTACTGAACGTACAGGAGGACCGGAAATTTACCATGGGTCAGAAAATGACTGTGCTAGTATCCCACACAGTGTCTATAGTTCTAGAAGAAAAAGGGGGACATTGGCTTTCCCCACAAAGATTTCTCAAATATCAGGCTAAATCATCGTCACTATCATTGTCAATCCAGCTTCTTTCCTCAGTGGTAACACTGGAAAACCAGTTCATCATAATTGCCTGGAAACCATCGAAGCAACATACTCCAGCCAACCAGATCTAAAGGACAATCCTATGGAGAACACTGAGAACTGCTTTACGGACGAAAGCAGCAATATCCTGAACGGTGGAAGGCATGCTGGTTATGCTATAACTACTAGCCATGAAGTGATGGAATCTGAACCGCTGCCTAAAAGTACTTCAGCACAAAAGGCAGAAATAATCACCCTTACTTGTGCTCCGGAACTAGTTGAAGGTAAAACTGCAAACTTTTATAGTGAGTCTAAGTATGCTTTCAGGGTTGTGCATGCACATGGAACAATTTGGAAAGAAAAAGGACTCTTGAACTCTCACGGCAAACATATCAAACATGCAGAAGAAATACTGACAGCTCAACCTCCTAAGAAGGTGTCAATCATGCATATCAAGGCACACCAGAAAGTGAGCTCAGAATTGGAAAAAGGAAATGAGCTGGTGCCTAAGCAAAAGGTAAAAGTAGAAAGTGCCCTAGTCCCCAACGGGCAGGTTATTTTAGAAGGTAAGCCAGAATATACTAAGGAACACCAGAAACTTCTTATAGATTCAGAGGAATCATATAATGAGGAAGGGTGGGCTCACACCCCACAAGGGAAAACTTACTGTTACCTCCTATTTAGTTTGGCCTTTAGTAGCAGAAGCATTATATAAACATTTGATCAAAAATAGTAGCTAGAAATTTGTATGCTACTGTAAGACAGGTAGCACAGCAATGCGGTCTTTGCCTCCAGACTAATCCTAAGAATATACCTGTCAGGGATTGGCTCAAGGAGTGGACATGAGTCCACCGAGCAACTGTACAAGCAGAGCCCATTTTAGTTGACATAAGTAGGCCTTAGTTAGCTTGTCTATTAGGCCGTGGGAAAGGGGGGAACGGAAAAGTACTAACTAAGGCAGGGTCAGGATATCCTTGAAGAGATAAGAGTCAGAAGAATGCGGGATGCGCATAGCTAGCTAAACCCAAGTAGGTGGAGTAAGTAAATGTAACCTTTTAGTGCTTAGCCTATTAGATAGAGACAAGTATGCATAATTATGGTATTTGGTATAAATGCACGCTATCTCGGGCAATAAAGTTGAATCATGCTTTATCACTCACATTGAGTCGGCCTGCATGTTTTCCTCAGCCGCGTACTCGCAAGTGGCGCCCCGAACAGGGACTCTCGAAGGAGCGGCTGAAGCAGAGGGGCACCGGGAAGCAGCGACCGGGGGGTCAAGAGCGACCGAACACTGTGTGCGTCGGTGTGTCGTCTCCGAGGACCTGAACTGAATTTAGGAGTTCGCCGTCTGCATGGGCTACAAGGCAAGGGCTGCAGGTGGTGCCAGGTTTACAAGGTACCGAGGATTATAGGGTAAGGCGCTTTTCTTTTGCCTAAGGGCAGGTATTAGGAATTTTTTTTTTTTTTTTTTTGCCTAAGGGCAGGTATCAGGATATGGATAAAGGAACTATGGATTTAGAAGTAGCCCAAGATTTACTACAGCGCTTTTTAGAAAAGCCGGGGGGGGTTGAGTGTGTCAAGCATCTAGCTGGTCTAGTTGCAGTAGGTCAAGTGAAAGGGTGTTTTTCAAATACTGATTCGCTCTTTGATGTGTCGGAATGGAGAAAATTAGGAGACATACTATGGGATATGGTTATAGATGATGATAAATCAGCGAAGAACCTCAAAAGACTATTAACTTGGTGCAGAGGCAATGGGTATCCTGCTGACCTGTCAGGAGTTTTTCAAATAGAGACTTGGAAAAAGATGGGAACTGTGTTGTGGAAGGCAATTAGTCACCGTGAAAAATATATTCTCAGCCTTGTAACCATCTGGAAACTGATAAATACTACAGTGAAGCAATTAAAACCTGAAAAGACTGTTACGAGCATTAGTGACTCAAAACTTAAACTTGAACGTTGGGACAGTATAGAGCAGAAATTATGGGATAAAGTCAGCAATGGAGATAAAGAAGCTAAATCATTAGTAACTACATGGAAGCTTGAATGGTCTGCTGCTGCCGGAATTTTTGCAGCGTTGCAGCCTGATAAGTATCCTGAAAGTTGCGGTGAAGTTCACCCGGTTTGTGTCTGCGATACCCTCCCTATTCCATCCCCTGCTGGGCTTTCAGCACCCCCGATGGTTCAGCAGTCTGGGGCGGGGGAAGGAACAATGCCAAACGGTTAGCCTTCTGTACCATCATCTAACCCTGGTGAGAACAGCAAGTCCAGAGGATTGGTGTCAGACAACTTACTCAAAGAACCTGTGAAAGCTGAGAATGCTAAAGTCGTAAACAAGTGTACTATCAGTCCTTTTACCAATTTTACCAATCTGCTTTTCCTGCCTTTTAACCCTCTAACTTCCACGAGAGAACAGAAGAAGTCACTGAAAATAGAACTGGACAACAGAACTGTGTGACAGATTAGATCAGCTAACAGCAAGTGAATCCGACAGTCGTCAATGTGGTCATGATAATCGTGAAGGGAAAGGGGGTGCTCCTGGGGACTCAGGGTATAAAACTTAGAAGTTAAGGAAGCACTGGTGTTGAAATTAGCAGTAGAGAATGCTAAAGTTTGCTATCAACATGTTCTTTGCGAGTTTTACAGTGCATATTATGTGCTCCTGTTTATTGCCTCTCTGAAAGTCAAGCAGCTTGTCAGGAATGTGAGTTAATTGTTTCACTGGTTGTTGTTAGAATTGTTTCTTTGTGGTATAAGTACGCCGTAAAACTTTCACTCCACTTTTCCCACTCACGCTGCAAGCAGCCCTGTGCTTTTCCATGGGGTCAGAAATTACTGTTTTCAGTCGTGTTCATAAAAAGATCAGTATTGGGAGGTGTTTCAAAACATAGGGAAGCACTTGGAAATATGAGGAAAGAAGATCTTGTAAAATATCGTAATTAATGGTGGCTGCTGTATAAGTTAAATGATTGGGAAAAGTGTCCAGGGAATAGAATCTTGAAGTATAACACCTTGTTGCAATTAATGCTGTTTTTAGGGCGAAAAGAGTAAGACAAAATAAATCCCTACAAGAGCTCATTAAATCATTTCAGACAGCTGAGAGAGAGTTAACTGATAACACGCAGGTCACAGTAAACTTGCCGAAGTCTGCACAATGTTTTCCTTATTAGCCTGTTTTCTTTGTGGGTATCTGTTTAAGCATGTTGCAATTTTGGTAGGTCTTTGTTATATGGTACAGTAAGTTCACAGACTGTTAAATCATGAGAATCGGTTGACTCAAAAGGTGCTTTTTGTGATAGTACAAAAAGATCATGAGTAATTTAGTTCCTTACTGCGTGAACGTGATGTTAAGATTTTATGTGTAGTAGTTGTTAGATTTTTTTTTTTTTTTCTAGCGTACTAGCTTTATTCCAATATCCAGACTTGCGCAACTCTGTGACAGGCTGTCTCTCATCTCGGTGCACTAAATTTGGCCTTTTTGTATGCACATCAAGTAAAGAATCCGGGTTTTAGAATAACAGTTGTAGCGCACCAGATGAGACACTAATAAAAGGCCTTGCCCAGTCCAGCTTGCTGCGGCGGCGGGGGGGGGGGGGGGGGGGGGGGCGGGTGCCGAATGGGGGTCCAGCGCGCACTGACACATTTTGTCAGGGAGACCCAGAGGTACCTCCACCTGGCTGAGCAGTAAGCGGTTCAAAGGTGCAATGCAAAAAATTGAGATATTGTCTTAAATTGGTGTAAGTGTGATCCATCTGCTTATTTGAACTTGGTATATGGTTTTCGTATCTGACCTCAGTATTTTAGTTTGCATATTCATATTTGGTACCAAAAGAATCTTGTTTGGGGAGATAATTACAAAATGGGAACCGGTTCCACTGCTAAAATTCCACCTTGCTTCCCCTTAGGATGCATCCTTACACATTAAAGTAATCGCTTATATTGTTAGAAAACCATTTAAATTGTTAAAATACTATGACAGATGTGAACTTGGGGTATTGTATGAAGTTATGAAGTTGTATTTAAAGGTTGCTGGAATGTGAACTGATTTGGATCTAGGACAATAGAATAATGGATTTATGTTTATTATACTGGATTATACTGTTTTTTGACATCTCTAAATTGTAAAAGGTAAATGGAGCTAAGGAATGTAACTATTGCTGAGCTACTTGAAATTGCATATAAAGTGTATTATGGCTGGAATGAAATGGGAAAACAAAAGAGCAAAACATCCCAGGCCTGTGTGCAGCTCATTGTAACTGAGAAGTTTCCCAGAGCCTCCTACTTCGTACCAGCCAGTATGCCAGCTGCATGACCTTGGTTATATCTACACTGCACAGAAAGAAAAAACAACTGGAAAAACCTGGCTGCCCGCTTTTAAAGCAGTGAAAGGGGGGTTCTCTCTCCCCCCCACTGCAGCGATGTAATACTGAATGGAGCAGTCAGAGGGTGAAGTTTAAAGGCATCCTGAGCAGACCCATAGTTCTAATGAAACTGGACAATTAAACCAAAAATTTGTTGATAGACTTATCCTGTGGTAATTAGTTGTAAGAGACTTCTTAGTAAATTCACCATGCTAGTTTTTGAGGACATGGGAGACAACGAAAGAAAGGCCGTTTTTTGAGACAAACGGAATGCCAGATTTGGAACAAAGTTTTAATACATGAATTCTTGTATTTGCCCAAAAGTCCTATACCTCTCTTAGGTTAAGATTTGTTAAGTAAATTGTAAGCTCAAATAACGTTTTCTGAGAATTCTGTTTAGTTGCATGTCCTACAAGAAGCTGCTTGGATGGTGCAGATCTGCTTGTGCAAGTGAGAAATCTTCAAGGAACTTTTGAATGCTGTATTTCCACTACTATTAACAGCCAATGTTTTTGATAAAGCAAATACTACACTGATAGATCTGAAACAGGACTTCGATCCGGTAAGGGAAAACAATATCCAATAAATATGACAGCCAAAATGGAGTTAGAAACTTTGAGGGATGAATTTATGACAACTTTACAGGCTGACTGCATTCAATTGGACTTGCAGATTTGTCTATGAAACAACCTGTGGCTATTGTGGGACAGTATGATGAGAATGCTAACAGACTAATATACCAATTGTCACTCTGATCAAGAAAATGCAGTGAATGAATTTAAGTCTTAATAGGCCATGATCCTTTTGTCATATATGTACTATTTGTGAAATTTAATTCTGATTTTTTTTTTTATTTGTAATCTATGTCTTTGTAAATTGCACTAGCTGGTTTTCTTAACAGCACAGCTTTTGGTATGCATAAATGTAAAATGTAAATTGCTGCAGAACCTGCAAGTCTTTAACATCAGGTCATAGGCCATACTTGTATTTGGTCTGATCCTACATACTTGCACAGTTTTTGTTGATGGTTTTGGGAAGTCTCATAAAGCTGTAGTGGTTTAGCGTGAAGATAGTGATTAGCATCATTCTGTGAAAATTATTGAAAGTTCAACCCAATTAGCAGAACTTGGCACAGCTTTACATTACTTAGAGCCTTTTAGGGAGGAACCTCTAAATTTGATTTGTGATTCTGAGTACGTAGTCAAGGTCCAACACACGTATCTAATTCTGAACTGTGTTTTTGTTTTGTTTTGTTTTGTTTTAAACACAAAGGGGGGAGAAGTAGGGAAAACATCACAAAACCAATTGTCAAAAGGATTGTATGTGATGAATCACTTATATCTAAGTGGTGCAGCCTAAATTTGCCCTGTGATGAAACACTTTGTAAGTATGACCCAAAACCATGCTAAATCAGAAAGAACCTACATTAGTTATGGTCAAATCACTAGTTAACGTTCAGTGGAAAAGGCCACACCAATTGATAACCTGGGGGAGAGGTTATGGTTTTCTTTTTACAGATCAAGGGCCGCAATGGTTGCCAGCACGAAACGTGAAACCTGTGTTATCTTCCTGACAATGCTTGTTGCAGCTGCTGTGTTTTGGATGCCTGCACAGACAAAGACTAACATGTGGATTACTTTAGCCAACATGACTGACCATCTCTATGCCTAACTACGATGTCTCTGGAAAAAACGTTCCACACATGCTTGGTTGGTGTCTTCCTTGATGACTACAGCAGCATCACACGACTGTTTCAAATAGTGATCGATGCAGAGGCATTGCAACAAACTGTAATAATACTAACATGGCACTTTGGTTTAATTGCCTCCCGGAAGCAGACATCGAACCACAGGAACTGGAATTGCTGGCATCTATGCCCATGGATGCTTGTATCCAGCCGGTTTGTGAAAAGTGTCAAAACAGTATACAAGAACATGAATGGATAAAACTGCAAAATGTTAATGCTACCCTTGGTGACTACAGAAATGAAACTCGACGGTGTAATGCTTCACAGAAGAATGCAAGGGATGTCATTGATAATGTGGGACAGCGACCCTAAAACCTCCTGTATGGTGTATTCTTGATCTGTGAAGATAGAGCCTGACCAGGAATTCCTTCTAATGCTGTTGGAGGACTGTGTATTTTGGGACTATTAACTCTCTTAACGCCCAATGTATCTATGATAATAGATCACAGAAGAGCAAGACGAGAAAAACACTTTTTGCGTGTATATGAGTCAAAATGTGATGACAATGTAGATTTTTGAGGATCAGGGTTAAATGTTTTAGGATCTCTTGTATCTAGTGTTGGTACAACTAAAGTTTTAAATACTTTAGAAAAATTAGGATGCTAGCTAGTTAAGCAAACAAACAGAACTTCTAAGGCTTTAAGTGGACTTTTGTTAGATGTAGATTCTGTAAGACATGCTACACTGCAGAATACAGTCGCAGGAGACTTTTGTTATTAGCCCATGGCCATGGATGTGAAGAATTTGACGGAATGTGCTCTATGGATTTACAGAATAAGTCGAGATCCATCCACAAGGAGATTAAACAACTTACGGACCATTCACAGAAGATCAGAGAGGATCTGGGCCTCTTTGGCTTAGAGGGCCTCATGAACTGGTTTGGACTAGGAGGATGGGCAAAAGGGCTTTTGCAGAGTGCTCTGGCTCTCTTAATCATAGTAGTAGTTGCATTAATATGCTTGAGTTGTGCTATATCATGTATTAAGAAGATTTTAGAGCAGACACTTGGGCAGGCTCTGCTCGTAAAAAAAAGAAAAGGGGGGAGATGTCAGGGATTGGCTCAAGGAGCGTGGACATGAGTCCACCGAGCAACTGTACGAGCAGAGCCCATTTTAGTTGACATAAGTAGGCCTTAGTTAGCTTGTCTATTAGGCCGTGGGAAAGGGGGGAATGGAAAAGTACTAACTAAGGCAGGGTCAGGATATCCTTGAAGAGATAAGAGTCAGAAGAATGCGGGATGCGCATAGCCAGCTAAACCCAAGTAGGTGGAGTAAGTAAATGTAACCTTTTAGTGCTTAGCCTATTAGATAGAGACAAGTATGCATAATTATGGTATTTGGTATAAATGCACGCTATCTCGGGCAATAAAGTTGAATCATGCTTTATCACTCACATTGAGTCGGCCTGCATGTTTTCCTCAGCCGCGTACTCGCATATACCTAAGCCAGAAATGGGTCAAATTGGGAAAGGAAATGGACCTGGGCAATAATGGCAAATTGATTTTTCGGAACTCCCAGGAAAAGGGGGGTGCTGATATTTGTTGGTACTAAGTGATACCTTTTCAGGTTGGCCAGGAGCACTCCCTACCAGAACAGCAAAAGCTCGGGAGGTAACCAAAACATTAGTACAAGAAATAATACCAAGGTTTGGAGTTCCAGCTGATATATCCTCCTTGACTTCAATAAAGCATATGACACACTCTCCCACAGCATCCTTACAGCTAAACTGAGGGAATGCGGTCTGGATGACTGAGTAGTGAGGTGGACTGCAATCTGGCTGAAAGAGAGAAGCCAGAGAGTCATGGTCAATGGGGCAGAGTCTAGTTGGAGGCCTGTATCTAGTGGAGTGCCTCAGGGGTCAGTACTGGGGCCTGTATTATTCAATATATTCATCAATTATTTGGACAAGGGAACAGAGTGTACTATCCACAAGTTTGCTGATGACACCAAGCTGGGAGGAGTGGCTGACACACCAGAAGGCTGTGCTGCCATCCAGTGAGACCTCAACAGGCTGGAGAGTTGGGCGGGGAAAAATTTAATGAAATATAACAAGGGCAAGTGTAGAGTCTTGCATCTGGGTAGGAATAAGTTGGGGAATGACCTACTAGAGAACAGCATAGGGGAAAGGGACCTGGGGGTCCTGGTGGACAGCAGGATGACCATGAGCCAGCACTGTGCCCTTGTGTCCAGGAAGGCCAATGGCATCCTGGGGTGTTTTAGGAGCAGGATTGGACTAGATGATCTTTCGAGGTCCCTTCCAATCCCTAACATTCTGTGATTCTGTGAAAGGGCCACATTTTATTTCAAAAGTTGTACTATCATTCTTAATACAGTGGCCACATAGAAAAAAAACCCATCTAATTAAACAACAAATTGCAAAACTGAGGCAGGAGGCTTGGTCTCAATCTTCGCCTTTGGCCCTCTTGCCTATATGAACAAGGCCAAGGGCAAAGGAAGAGCTAAATCCTTTTGAAATACTGTATGGGAGACCCTATAGTGTAGAGAAGGGGATGTCTGCACAAGAAAGGGATGAAATTATGACTTCTTTTATGGTAGTACTGGGTAAACAACTTAACAAAATTGGGAAACGTGTTTGGAACTCGGAGTAGGGATTTGGATGGGCCAGCACATAACATCCAATTGGGAGATTACGTGTATGTGAAGTCTCTTGCAAAAAAGGACTTTGGAACCACAATAGGAAGGTCCATTTCAAGTCCTCCTGACATCCTTCACTGCTATCAAGATTAAAGAACAGAACGCCCGGATCCATCATTCTAGAGTGAAGAAAGCCTGCAAAGCACTATGAAGGGTAACCCAGGTGCAACCTGGAAAATGCTTTTTCTTACAGTCATAACCTTAGCACACGAGTGGGACAAAAATTGGCATGAGCAAGATCTGAATAAAACAATGGGGGGACACTTTAAATTGGTGCTTTGGAATCAAAACAATCAGAACATATATATTACATTGCCCACTTCTGCAGGAGAGAGCTTTAAATTTATAGTAATTAAACAAAACCTTTCTGAAATTCTATCAAAGAAATTGGGTTATGATGTCCACCTTGACATGTTTTGGTCCTTCTGGGTAGTTGGCCCAGGTGGCACTTAGTACCTCAGCAAGAAGAAATCCAAAAGAGAAGACAAATGCTACAGCTGCAGTGAGTGGGGTCACCACACCAAAGAATACAAGCTCCTGTCACAGCCCAGAATATGTCATTTCTGCCAGAGCACCAGCCATATGGTTGTCAGCTGCCCCAAAAGAGCTCAGCAGCACAGCAGACTAACACCAGGAGCCTGACTTTTGCAGTAACATTAAAATCTCTTTAAGGATAGAGGTGGGTTTTCTCAGGTAGAAGTAGCCTTCTTACCTGTGGCCAGATATAACATGGATAAAGAATCATCACATTAGTAAAAGAATTTACTAACCTCTTAGAAAACGGAGGAATGATACAGGGAACTGACAATTAACTAATTAACACTTAGAGAACTGACACTTAGAGAGTGTCCTGCTTTTGTTAAAAACAAGTTTCTCTTTCAGTGAATTTGCCTGTCAGCTAAAGCTTCATATTAGCTGCATTTTCCTGGAGAACAAGACACATGTTTTGGTAAACCTAGCAATGGAATGCAAACTTACTGATAAGCACGAATGGACATCTTGCGAGAGGGGCAACGAGAAACCGGTGACCAAGAAACTGACCAACTGTGTATAACATTCCATTCACGTGAATACTTCATATAAAAGTGGGAGATCACGAGGATCTCGTCCCTTTTTTCCTTTCCCTTTTCCCTTCTGCTTACAGCCAACATTAGGAGAGGACCTTGCTAGTCGTCCCTGAGAACTGAGGCCTAGTGAGAGACTGAATCCAGCTCCGGTTGGCTGCAGAGTCTAATCCAGGACTTTGGGTGCCAGCTCTGCAGTTGCTGAGACTTTCAAGATTGGTTTTGTATATTTTGTATTATTTTCTCTATTCTTATTAGTAAAACATTTTTAATTTTTCCAGCTCTCTTCTCTCTGTCCTTTTCCTCCTGATCGCTTGTCCTGAGTGGGAAGTGGGGAGAGGGATGGGCAAAAGGGGGAAGGGAGGAAGAGAAGGTTAACAATACATCTGCCAGGGTTTTATTGCCACCCCACAATCATAAACCCTCGACAAAGCCAGTATCCCACAATCAGAAATAGATGGGATGCCAACATCAGAAATGTTTTGCCAATGGCAAAAGTCAGTGCTTATGCAAAAAAGCCAACCACCCCTAGCCCCAGCACCAACTCTGTGCCCACTCTCCACCCCACCTGCCACCTCAGTGCAAGACCAGTTTGCTTTTACCTGGCAACAAAAGCAATATGCTTTCTAAGTATTGTCTCAGGGACACACAGTCCCTCCCTTTGCCACCAAGTGATAGTGGCTAATATAGCACTATGGTCCAGTACCATTACTTTTTACCATTGTATTGATGATGTATTGATTATGGTAGCATCACAACAAGAAATTGAAGCAGCTGCCAAATTGCTGAAAGTACATTTACATGATCAAGGCTGGGCAATTAAACCAAAGAAAATATAGAGCCCTAGTACTACTGTACAATTTTTGGGAAGAGTTCGGAGTGGACAGATTAGAGAAATACTACATCAAGTGCACCAAACAGTCCGGCAATTTTCTGTACCAGCCACAGTAAAACAGTTACAGACTTTTTTGGGACTTTTAGGGCATTGGAGAACTTTTATCCCACATCTGGCTGTACTAATGCTCCCTTTGCAGAAATTGACTAGGGAGAAGGTTGTTTGGCAGTGGACCAAGCAACAAAAAGCCTTTGATGCCTGCAAAAATGCTTTGACTGAGCATGAGCAATTATACATGCCTAGGCAAAACTATCCTTTTAAGTTAGAAGTAACACTCTGTCAAGGTTTAAGGCAAGACAGCAATAAACCATGGCAGACGCTCCCTGTTACCCTCCTACTTCCCGCCACCCCCTTCCTCTAGCTCAGAAGGATGATAGGGAAGAAAAGAGGGAAGAGGGTTTTACTAATGCTACTAATAAATAGAAAAATAAACAAAATATACAAAACCAATCTTGAATGCTCAGTGTGGAATTGGCATCACTCCAGCAGCAGTGGATCTAGGTGTGCAGAGCTGGCATGACTCCAGCAGGTACAGGTCAGGCCCCCGGCAGTCATGGGTGGGACTTCACAGCAAACCCGAAACTGGTTGCAGGGCCTGAGGCCTGTAGAATCTCAGGCACTGTCCTCTAGATGCCAGCCATGGTCAAAGAGCCTTCCAGATCTCAAGCAGGCAGACAGGGTCCTCTCTAGATGCCAGCCATGGTTAAAGAGCAGACCCTTGTGATCACCCTCTTATATAGGGGGTATGATGATTATGGGATGGAATACTCAGTTGGTCAATTTAAGCCACCTGTTTCATCCACCCCTCCTTGAACACGCCCCTCTCACAGCGGAATGTGGGAAAACTTAAAGAGAACTGGTCTTGTTTTTAACAAAACCAGGACACAATCATAGATTATATAATCTCTTGGAGACTGTGGCAGATGACTGAGCTGAAAAATCAGAAAGTCCCTGTAGGATTTTGGTCCAAGGCATTACAAGGCTCCACTATACATTATACCACAATGGAAAAACAAATTTTGGCTGTAGTTTGGGCACTGCAAGGAACTGAAAGAATCACAGGCCAATATAGCATGACTGTACACACACTCATAGGTGTGTGTACACACCCGTTCATATGTAGGTTAGTGATGATTCCATTAGAGCCCATGCAGGAGTAGCTCAGGCAGCCACAGACTTTAAATGGAAACATTATTTACAGCAACGATTTCTACCAGGAAGACCACATGTAACCACTCCACACACCGCTCTTCTAGGAACTTTATCATTTAATCATGTGCCCACACTAGGGGAAACTCTTCCCCTTGGAGATATCCTTGCATCTCCTGTGGAGGAGGCTTCCCCTTATGATGAGTTTATAGAAGAGCACAAAAAAGATGCCTGGTTTACTGATGGAAGTAAAACACCTCCAGTACAGAACATAGTGAGGACTGAAATTCCTCCAGATGGTATCTCTCCTAAAATATTAATTATAGGGGAAATGGAATTGCTTACACTCCTGGATTGCCTGGCAGGACTGTGACCTATTAGCCTAGATGTGAAGATTCATATAATAACCCCTGAGAATGATGTACGATTTGATATCCCAACTTCTGCTCTTATTTTACGTCCTTTGTTGACATCAGATTCTTGTGTTCTTGTATTTCAGGTATCTCCAACAAATACCAGTGCCTTATCTAGAGAATATAGCATTGGACTGTTGTTATTGGTGTCACAAGCCCAACATTGAATTGAAATTCAGTCTGAAAAAGCACAAGCCATAGCTCTCCAATTTGTGTGGGCAATTACCCCACATCGGGTTATCAAACCTGGAGTGATATTAGCTGAAGGAGCTGGAGCAAGGCATATGTATTACTGGGAGGCGATGACACCCCTGTTTTCCTCCCCTATCACAGCTTGGCTCGTAATGTTTGTAATCTTGTACTACAAGGGCATGCCCATGATACATGTCCGCAAGATTAACATCTAAATACTTAGATTTGTTTAGCCTATACTGTAACTAACTCATCTGCCTTTGGTATTAAGGGAAAATTAACAGCTGCAGATCTTTTAACAACACTTCTTATTTCCATGACAACCCCAATAGCTGTATTACAGAATTATACTATGCTAAGGGATTTTGATATTAAAGTTTCTTATTGCTTTTTTTTTACAAGTAGGTAATGGCTGTATGCCAATTAACATTACAAAATTGATTGGCAGTGGACTATTTCGTCCTTTGACACCATAAACTTATGGTGCTTAGTAAGTTTGCTGATGACACAAAATTGGGGGTGACTCTCAAGAGAAGAGAGGCCCTGCAGAGGGATCTGGACAAATTGGAGAGCTGGGCAATCAGCAAATGCATGAAGTTCAACGAGGGCAAGTGCCGGATTTTGCACCTGGGACATGGCAACCCTGGCTGTACATACAGACTGGGGGATGAGATGCTGGAAAGCAGCTCCACGGAGAAGGGTCTGGGGGTTCTGGTCAACGGCAAGTTGAACGTGAGCCAACAGTGTGCACTGGCAGCCAAGAGGGCCAACCGTTTCCCGGGGTGCATCAAGCACAGTATTGCCAGCCACTCAAAGGAGGTGATTGTCCCGCTCTACTCTTCACTGGTGCAGCCTCACCTGGAGTGCTGTGTCCAGTTCTGTGTGCCACAGTATAAAATAGATATTAAGCTACTGGAGAGTGTTCACAGAATCACAGAAGAGAGCTACGAAGCTGGTGAAGGATTTGGAGAGGAAGCCATATAAGGAGCAGCTGAAGTCATTTGGTTTATTCAGCCTGGAGGAGACCTCATCACGGTCTACAGCTTCCTCACAAGGTGAGGAGGAAGGGTAGGAGCCTGTCACCGTTTACTGCAGGGTGACAATAACCCATGGCAGATACTCTGTTAACCCCCTGCCCTCCCCACAAAGGAAAGGTAATAGGAGGAAAAGGGAGAGAGACTTGTAAGTTGGAAAAAGGTAAAAATACTAATGCTACTAATAAATAAAGAAAATAATACAAAATATACAAAACCAATCTTGAATTTCCCAGGGTAGCGCAGCATTGCCCGCGGTGGAGCTGGCTCTGCTCCAGCGGCTGCAGGGCAGGCACCCGGAAGTTCTGGGCTGGACTCCACAGCAAACTAGATTCAGGGATGCAGGGTCTGGAACCAGGCTTCGAATCACAGGCATGACAGGCAGGGTCCTCTTCAGATGCTGGCAATGGTCAAAGAGGGCGAGACCTTCGTGATCTCCCACTTTTATAGGGTGTATGAAGTGTATGGGATGGAATACTTAGTTGGTCAATTTTAGTCACCTGTTCTGTTCACCCTTCTTTGCAAATACGCTCCTTTCACTTACGGGCCGTGCAAAATTTATCAGCAACCTTGGCTGACATAGCAATAAGTCTAAACCTGGGCCTCTTCTGCATACCATTGCTACTGTTATCAACTCTGGAGTGAACAGCGTCTGAAAAACATGCAGCCAAATTCAGAAAAGTACAGATACTTAGAAGAACTTAGCTGAAACTCTTTAAAGGAGGACTTTTCGCGGCAAAGCAAACAGTTTGATTCTTTAAAGCAAAGCCTTTCGTGGCAGAGTGAGCAGTCTGACTTTCTTAAGCAGGACTTTGCGCAGCAAAGCGAAAAGTTTGACTCTTTGAAACAAAACCTTTTGCGGCAAAGCGAACAGTTTGACTCTTTAATACAGGACTTTTCGCGGCAAAGCATACGGTCGGACTATTTAGAACAGAGGTTTGGCTTGTTAGAACAGAAACTTGGCTTTTTGGAACAGAAACTTGAGTTTTTGTTATTTAATATAAGAGCCGCCTCTAGCGCCTCCCCCGTTCAGGCATACGCCTCGGCCCCCCCGCTTCTCGACAAAGATACTGATTCTGAAAACAGTGTTGATGTGTGGGGGGTAGAAACAAAGGACGTGCGTCCTCTTATTAGAACTGAGACACATACAGATGGACGAGGCAGAAATCCACGCACGGCTACCCATAGCACGCCATATTCAGGACTGGAGCTAGGGGATTTACAAACTAGATTCTCACGGAAGCCGGGCAAGACAGAGACTGAATATCTTTGGCGCGTTTCGCTTACTGGGGGTGACAGAATATTACTGAGTAAGGATGAGGCCACAGGTTTCTGGGGCCCAGGGGTATTTTTAAGTGATGGTCCAGACGGTGATCAGTCCATTACATCTCGTGTCGCTTACTGGGCTGGTGGTATAGACCCCAGAGAACGTGGGGAGCCAGTGGCAATTGTTATAAAAGGTTTATCAGATCTTGCCGAGGGAGTTCAAAAGGTGGCTTGTATACAAGCAATGTATGAAAGAGGGCGGCGCCGGTGGATCTGGTCCACCTTTGGCTGCTTATTAAGGGATTACCAGATGCCTTAAAAATATATGTCCAGTCCCTTAAGGAAAAAATTCAGGGGGCTATTGATCGTAATAAGCAAAATCCCCGAAGTCCTCCTGAACATGTATTAACCTGGGCGGAAATTTTACACAATGTGGTTACACATGGGCGCGAGATGGGGTGGGTAGACCCGAGCGGCGGCCCGTGTAGAAGCCAGACGGTCCGGAAGACGAGCCGAGCCGAGCCTCTTCAGGGACCGCCCCCCACCAGGCCGCCCCCCCCATCACAGAAACCGGAGCGTTTTTCAAATCAGAGTAGCAGCTTGCAGCGGAGCGACCTGTGGCGCCGCGCGGCGGCCCTGGGTGTGCCGCGGACACTGCTACATAAGCTTTCCACTGAGCGTTTACAGGAGCTAGTGGAATATTTAGAGGGAAGATCAGAGAACAAAGAGGAGGCACCGGGAACCGCCCCCCTCCCTGAGGACAAGCGAAACACTAACCCTTTCTTATCCTCACAAAGGGAGCCAAAAAAACAGTAGAAGCGGATGGGAACCGGGGCCGCCCCACCCGCTTTGTATTTTCTTGCCAATGGTCCAGTGATAAAGAGCCATACATACATATCCCCGTGGGTCCAAGGCGGATAAGTGTGAAATTTCTAATTGACACGGGCGCACAAATCAGTGTTTTGAACAGGCGGCAAGCTGACAAACTTGGGATTAAACCATCAAGGAAAGCTATCAATATAGTGGGGGTAACGGGTGTAGCAGAGAGGTGTCCTTTAGCTCGAACCCACCTTTTGCTGCCTGGGGAAAAGCGGACAACGGCTGTGGAAGTTGCCCTGAGCCCTTATAAGGCGAACATATTGGGATTTGATATTTTGGCAGGTAGACGGTGGTGCTTACCTAATGGAGAGATTTGGAGCTTTGGGAGTCACAGAGCAGAGGTAGCCCGCATTAGAATATTGCCATTTACCTCTGCACCCTTGCAGCCCGAAAGAACCACTGACATTAGGATTTTGCAACTCGCTCCTGCTCTACCCACATCTACAATAACCTGTACTCCCCAATACCCCCTGCCAAATGCAGCAAAACGGGGGATTACGGAGGTTATTAATGATCTTGAAGAAAGACAGATAATTAGCCGCACCCATTCTCCCTATAATTCTCCAGTTTGGCCCGTTCGCAAGCCTGATGGGCGATGGCGCCTAACTATTGATTATAGAAAACTGAATAATAACACAACACCACTAACAGCTGCTGTCCCAAACATAGCCTCGGTGGTGACTGCAATACAAGCAGCAGCCCACCCATGGATGGCTGCTTTGGATGTTAAAGATATGTTCTTCATGATTCCCCTAAGGGAAGAAGACAAGGCACAATTTGCTTTTACCTGGGAAGGGAAGCAATACACTTTTAACCGGCTGCCTCAGGGGTACAAACACTCCCCTACTATTGCCCACAATGCCCTTTCTGCGCTCATTGATACTGTACAGGTACCCCCAGGCATTTGCATATATCAATATATAGACAACATCTTAGTGGGTGGAGACAATAAGGAACAGGTGGGGCAAGTAGCAGAAACCCTTTGGAATTTATTAACACAGAACGGATTAGATATTCCACCGTCCAAGTGCCAGGGTCCCAGCCAGGAAGTTAAATTCCTAGGGGCTTGGTGGATAGGGGGAGCCATAGCAGTGCCTGATGATGTTCTGGCTACCATAGACAAGGGGCACACCCCAAACAGCAAAGCAGACTTGCAATGCCTGTTGGGTACGTTAGGGTACTGGAGAAAACATATCCCAGGATTCTCCGTGATTGCCCGTCCCCTGTATGACCTACTCCGAAAAAACAAGAAATGGAACTGGACTTCGCAACATACAGAGGCCCTTAATGTTCTAAAGGATGAACTTAAAGCCTATCAGAAATTGGGCCCACTTCATCCACAAGACCCATTAAGAGTGGAATGGGGGTTTGCAGAACATGCCTCCTATTGTGCTGTATTCCAAAGGGGGCCAATAGGGCCAGCTAGACCTTTGTTGTTCTCTTCCACCGCATTTAAGGGAGCTGAACAACGATATTCCGAGTGGGAGAAGGGACTTCTCTCACTTACCCGAGCGGTTAAGGAGGCAGAGAAACTGTGTACGTCACAGGAAGTTATTGTACAAGGCCCTTTCCCTCTGTTGAATTCAATCCTTAAAGGGCTACCCCCCCCGAGGGGGTGGCACAGAAAGCAACGGTACGAAAATGGTACGCTTATTTAGAGGGAGTTAGCCAATTGTTACCACTTAAGGAGGGTTCTGTAAAGGTTTCAAAGCTTCAACAACCTGTAAATGCTGATCCGGTCCTGTTGAGCCTGCCTTATAAACCCTCTCCAATTAAAGAGGCACCTGAGCTAACCCAGGACTCAGACACACAAGGAGTCTGGTTCACTGATGCATCAGCCCATCGGATAGAGACAAACTGGCAGTACAAGGCAGCAGCATTGGAGATTGCTACTGGAAAAAGAATAACAGAGGAGGGGGAAGGTAGTGCTCAAGTGGGAGAACTGCGTGCTCTCTTATTAGCAGCAGAAGGAGGAGCCTCCATGATTTACACTGATTCCTATGCAACCTATGAGGGTGCAACTGAATGGATATGCCAATGGGAATCTAATCAGTGGGAAGTAAATCGCACCAGAGTGTGGAGAGGTGAAGACTGGCAAAGACTATTAGAAATAGGCAGGTCACGGCCTTTGAGTGTGGGCTGGGTAAAAGGACATGCAAAGGATGGAACCCCCGCTGCCAAATGGAATCAACAAGTTGATTTTCTAGCCCAGATCAGGCTAGCTGAAAGCACACCAGAGGAGTGGGCACGGTTAGCTGAATGGTTACACCTTAAGCGAGGCCATTCTGGAAAGGCAGATCTTTATTACGAATGCCGATCCCGGGGTTGGCCAGTATCCATGAGAACATGTGAAGCAATTCTTACAGCCTGTCCACAATGCCGGATCAGACTTAAAGCTGATCACCCAAATCAGGCCCCAGCCCTACATATCAGGCAGGGCAAGACTCTCTGGAGCACGTGGCAAGTTGACTATATCGGGCCATTGAAACCCTCTAATGGAAAGAAATACATCCTGGTGGGGGTAGAGGTAGTATCAGGATTATCAATGGCCACTGCTGTCAAAGCAGCCACTGGAGATCAAACCGTGCAAGCACTGTGTGGGTGGTTTGGTGTCCTACCCACTCCTGAGAATATCCAGAGTGATAATGGCACACACTTTTCAGCTGCCGTGGTTCAGGACTGGGCCAAGGGAGAAGGTATTAAGTGGGTGTTTCATACACCATATTATCCCCAAGCCAATGGGATCGTGGAACGAACCAATGGTTTGATTAAGAAATACGCAGATGTATCACGACCCAACTGGGACAAGCGATTAACACAAGCTGTCTTCCTTGTCAATAACCGCTGGGGAAGCTATGGAAGCCCCAAAATCAGGGCTTTCTGTCCTGAAAAGCCATTGACAGACAGCAACTTGACAACCAACACAGAGGAAGAACAGTCCCCAAAAACACAAGTGGGCCAGCCTGTCATGGTGAAGTTACCGTCTATTGGTATTGTGCCCATGACTCTAGCAAAACCCAGAGGGTTATATGCCTGGGAAGCCCTTGATGAGAATGGGAAAACCCACCGTATTAGTGCTCGGTGGATAGTTCCAGCCTACTAACTATGAAAGCCCGGTTCCAAAGGGACCGAGATCTGTTTTTGTGTTTTCTTGCAGGGCGAAGGAAGATGACAGGGTGGAAGAGAAGTACAGATGCGTGTGACGGGGTGGAAGAAGATCCACCTAACACCAGCAAGGGATGGAAGAGCATCCAGATGCCTTGGAAACAACACCAACAATGACAGGGTGGAAGAGGATCCAGCTAACAACACCAAGCCATTCAGAAGGAAGGCAGCCACAGGAATGGAAACTAACGAACTGTGACTGATGCTGGGACTCAATAATTACCTTGGGCAATTGTTGATTGTTGTAATTACTTCAATTCTATTGTTGATTGTTATTAATAACTGTTTGCAGGGGTAAGTCAACATATGTTATATGGTGATCCACAGTGGACATTAAGGCTCACTGGCAGAAGTGTCCCCTTTTTACTTTGGAGGCAAGAGGTAACTGTCATACCACTCCAGAGTTATATCAGATCATGACTGTAGTCACAGGGTGGGATTGTGGCAGATTGCAACCCCCCTCCCTCCTTCAGTATGGCACATCTCCCTCTTCCTCTGCTACTTGAGGCTAACAGCTTCTTTTGTTTGGCCCAGAGCACCCTGGCTCCTGGGACATTAGAAGAAGGGAGTGCCAAGGCACACTGAGCCGCGCCTAGTGTGGGGGGTGTTTGGAGGCTTCAGGGGCACCCACAGCCAGTGTGGGGGGTGCAGAGAAGCTTCTAGAGTGCCTGCAGTCAGATCTGATCAGATAAAAACGGGACTCTCGTCGAGACCAAGCCCCATTTTTGTGTGGGGGTCTCTCGGAGTACGAGCTTAGCCACTGCCGCCAGGAGAGCCCCCTCCCTGGGATGGAGACTCCGCTTGCCTCGCCGCCACGGGTGTAAGTAAACCTCTCGCAGGATTGCGAGTATATTTATACTTTTCGCGCACATTTGCACAAGTAAATTTATTCCTCGCACAATTGCGAGTGGCTGCCGAGAGCCCCTCGCACAAACGCGAGTGTATTTTCTTTCCGTGCACATTTGCACATGTAAAATAACTCTCGCAGGACTGCGAGCGTATTATAAATTTACTCTCGCGGAATCGCGAGTGCGCACTTTGCGTACTCACTACGAGTACGTGTATCTCTATAAAAATAACCCCACACCGTGTTTAGGCAAGTGTGTACTCCTCCGGGACTCGGGGACGTCTCCGGCATTGTTTTGAGTGAAGCCACATGCATGCACTCTGTGGACCACCCCTCTCAATAATTTCCTCCACTGATATCCGAACCTGTATTTAAGTCACTTTTGGAGTGCTAAAACCCTGTTCCTCGCCGGCCTAATAAAAGTTGGTTTTGGACCTTGCTGTCCCTTAAATTGACCTGTGGGTTGCCTCCGTGACAATGATCCTGAGGGTCTCTTCCAACCAAAACGATTCTATGATTCTATTAATTGTTTTTGCAGGGTACTGGCTAAATCCTGAACCAGACCTTGCAGATTAACTGAAAATGCTCCCTGGAGATGTTGTTTCACTTGATTCCGCTCATGAACACTACCATTCCATTTTAATGGTGTTCCACATGAATCCTTTTGAGTATATTCCCAATTGCGATGCAGTTTTATTCTAGTAGCCAAAGCACAACAAGGCCACTTCCTATCCACAACAAAACCACTTCCAGTGAATCTAATCTGGCTAAAATCTGTTGATCAGTACTTGTTTGCAGGGCCATATCTTGCATGACGTTTGTCAAAACATGTGCTACCTGATGAGCTGTTTGAACAGACTCTGCTAAGGCAGTGGTAGCTACTGCTGCAGCTGCTAAAATTCTTACCGCTGATATGAAGGCGATGAGCCAACCTATGAAGCGCTTTTGGCACTGCCTTAGTTGTTGTAGCATTTTAGCTAATTGTCCAAGGCCAGAGTTTCCTTCCCGGGGACATGTTAAGTTAACCGGAATCCATAATTCAGATCTCCGTCGCATGGGTATAATCTGTTATAGGTCTGTTACATTTTGATTTGTAAAACAACTGGCATAAGTGGGGTTAGTCAAATTTACCACATAGATATAATCCTTCATTGATACCTGTACATCAGCAGCAGCTGCCAGAACATAAGGATGCGAAGTACAAACCATAACTGTGTCATTATGCCAGCGAGTGAGCTTTAATGTGTATTGATTTTGGCTTTTTCCCTAATTTCCATGAGCCACATGCCTTATAAAAAAACGCAAGGCTAATCGCCACATTTTCAAATGAAATGGACTAAGGCTATCATTTACTTGTACCTGCAAAACTAGTCCTGACAACCCACCTTCTGACCAATTTAATGTCTCATTGCTTACTTGTGAAAAATTAAGAGGCTTAGATGGATTTGAAATTAAATGTCCTCTGGGTCCCAAGTCCCAATCATGTGAATCTGTACCATTCTGACATGCTGGTGCCTCTAATTTACAGGGGGCCCAGTACAAATCTGAAACATCTCCCATGGTTACTTTAGATACCTTGCATGTTGGAATGTCAGCAGGGGGTTTCAGAGCAGAATTGTGACTTACATCTAGGTGTTCAAGACCCAGAATGGAAATAAAAGTTAAATTGCCTTGAACTACCCCTCCAGTCTCTCGTTGTTGATAAAACAGGTGAAACTTCTCTGACATCATTAAACAATAGTTAATCGGCTTGTTAGATACATACAGGAGGGGTCTCAACAAAATACTATTGTGTTTGATTAAATTTAATCCAGTCCTTTTTTACACAGCATCTGACCTGCTGGTGGTATCCATGCACCACCTATCCAGTGTGTGCCATTGTTGGAGAGAGGGATTTCAGGATCCCACCATGTTATAGGTCTAAAAAGAGGTGGACGCACAATGTAAGCCCAATATACATGCTCTCCCTCTGCAGTTGGAATCATGCCGAAACTGATCATCACAAAACAAACCCTTACTGCACTGTTGCAGGAGATGATCGCCAAATAGGCTAAGAAGGTGTTAATTGGAGTGAGGGGGCCTGTGGCTGCCATCATAGTACTTGCGTTTTGTTTTAACTTCTTCAACTGCCCCTAGGTAATATTGCTGGCCTCTTCCTTTGGTCTCTTCTGTTTCCCCTTCACCCTCAGCTGCAGGGACAGATGTTGCATCTCTGGCACTGGGTTCTGTGTGGCATTTCTCCAACTCATAGCAAGGTTTAATGTATTTCGTAGGAAGCCACTTCGATCCTACTGGAAGAAGAACACAAGCATATTTGTAATAAGGCCTTGACATTCCGGGCAAGAGCGAATTATGTCTGTCACTTATTCGAGTGTGAGATCAAATGTCTTTTTTAAGGCAGCAGCATTTTGATGGAAAAAAGAGTGTGGAGCCCTGGCAGACTGGAAGTGGACTGTAGCTACAGTATAAAAGCCCACAATTTCATTTCCTTCTGTTATGGGACCTGGTAAAGTGGTATGAGAGCATATATGAGTAACAAACAATGGGTGTCTGCAACGCTGTAATGCAGTTTGCAATGATACAAACATTTCAAAGAGCTGCTGTTGTGAGATTTCTTTAAGAAAAGTGGAGGGAATGCACTGTAGGACCTTGACTACATACTCAGAATCAAATCAAATTTAGAGGTTCCTCCTTAAAAAGCTCTAAGGCATGTAAAGCTGCGCGAAGTTCTACTAATTGCGTTGAGCCATCAATAATTTTAACAGAATGAAGCCAATCATTATCTTCACACCAGACCACTACAGCTTTATGAGATTTCCCTGAACCACCAACAAAAACTGTACGAGCATGTGGGATTGGACCAAATACAAGTATGGTCTGTGGCCTGATGTCAAAGACATGCAGATTCTGCAGCAATTTACATTTAGGCATGCCAAAAACTATGCTGTTAAGAAAATCGGCTAGTGCAATTTGCAAGGACATAGATTGCAAATAAAAAAAAAATAAAAATCAGATTTCACAAATGGTACATATATGACAAATGGGTCATGGCCTAGTACGACCTGAATCCGTTCTCTGCCTTTTTTGATCAGAGTAACAATCAATTCTAGAAAGTGAGTAATGGTTTTATAGAAAGTATATCCAAGTATATCAGTCTGTTAGCATTCTCATCATACTGTCCCACAATAACCACAGGTTGTTTTTGTGTTTTAACTATAAATAGACAAATCTGCAAGTCCAATGAAATGTAGTCAGCCTCTAACATTGTAATTTTGTGTGCTACTAGCTCTAATTCTCTCTGTGCTTGTGGAGTTAAGGTGCGAGGGGATGTTAAATCCACATCTCCTTTTAGCAAATTGAACAGATGCTGGAGGTCACGGTTAGAAATTCCAAGCATGGGTCATACCCAGGTAATTGTACCCATCAATTTCTGTAAATCATTCAATGTCTTAACGTCATTATTAATTGTCAAAGGCTGGGGTTAGATCATGCTTTCTGTTAAAATCCAGCCTAAATATTTCCAAGGAGGCACAGTCTGCACTTTTTCCTGTGCAACTTGTAAACCATAAAGTTTCAGAGCTTGAAGTAAGTGTGTCACCACACTCTGCAGATAATCAGATTGTTCAGCACAAACTAAGATGTCATACATGCAATGGTATATTATAGCCTCCGTGGATGATTCACGTGTAGGCTGCACAGCAGTACTCACAACAAGCTGGCAAATTGTGGGGCTGTTTGTCATGCCCTGTGGTAAAACTATCCACTGATAATGCTGCATAGGCTGAGCATTGTTAATGCTGGGGACCAAGAAAGCAAAATAGTGACAATCGTCAGGATGTAGTGGAATGGTAAAAAAGCAATCCTTTAAATCTATACTCTGTAATGTCCAATTACTAGGTAGTATAGTGGGATTTGGGACGCCAGGTTGTAAGGCTCCCATAGGTTGAATTACTGCATTAATTGCATGTAAATCTTGTAGCAAATGCCATTTCCCTGATTTTTTCAGGATAACAAAAATTGTAGTATTCCATGGTCTTGTATAAGGTACTATGTGTCCTGCTTGCGGATGTTCTTCAACTAGTAAATGAGCCTGAAGCAATTTTTCCCCTTTCACTGGTCGACCCAAACTGGCCTGGCTGATAGCCAAGTAAGTTTGAGCAGAGGCTTTAGATAGTGACCCTCAAGATAAATTTGTGCCTGCAGTAGTTAAGGTAATGTGCCATTGCCATAGCAAATCCCTACCCCAAAGTTTGATAGCAGTCTGTAAAACATACGGCTGAACCCAAGCTGAGGTTTTATCTGGGCCAATAACTCGTAACACCTGAGCACTTCTCATAGGTGTTTCAACTCCTCCAATTCCAGCAATTGTGGCCATAGCTATTTTCAGGGGGCAGTTTTCCGGTCTTGATTAGAAATGATAGAAACATCGGCACCAGTATCCACTAGCCCTTTAAAGGTTCTGCCCTGAATTGAAATAGTAAGCACGGATTGCTGTGTAGAAATCTCCTGTTAAATCATGAGAATCGGTTGACTCAAAAGGTGCTTTTTGTGATAGTACAAAAAGATCATGAGTAATTTAGTTCCTTACTGCGTGAACGTGATGTTAAGATTTTATGTGTAGTAGTTGTTAGATTTTTTTCTAGCGTACTAGCTTTATTCCAATATCCAGACTTGCGCGACTCTGTGACAGGCTGTCTCTCATCTTGGTGCACTAAATTTGGCCTTTTTGTATGCACATCAAGTAAAGAATCCTGGTTTTAGAATAACAGTTGTAGCGCACCAGATGAGACACTAATAAAAGGCCTTGCCCAGTCCAGCTTGCTGCGGCAGCGGGGGGGGGGGGGGGGGGGGGGGCGGGTGCCGAATGGGCCTCCAGCGTGCACTGACCCATTTTGTCAGGGAGACCCAGAGGTACCTCCACCTGGCTGAGCAGTAAGCGGTTCAAAGGTGCAATGCAAAAAATTGAGATATTGTCTTAAATTGGTGTAAGTGTGATCCATCTGCATATTTGAACTTGGTATATGGTTTTCATATCTGAGCTCAGTATTTTAGTTTGCATATTCATATTTGGTACCAAAAGAATCTTGTTTGGGGAGATAATTACAAAATGGGAACCGGTTCCACTGCTAAAATTCCATCTTGCTCCCCCTTAGGATGCATCCTTACACATTAAAGTAATCGCTTATATTGTTAGAAAAGCATTTAAATTGTTAAAATACTATGATAGATGTGAACTTGGGGTATTGTATGAAGTTATGAAGTTTAAAGGTTTAAGGTTTTAAGGTTTAAATTTAAAGGTTGCTGGAATGTGAACTGATTTGGATCTAGGAAAACAGAATAATGGATTTATGTTTATTATACTGGATTATACTGTTTTTTGACATCTCTAAATTGTAAAAGGTAAATGGAGCTAAGGAATGTAACTATTTCTGAGCTACTTGAAATTGCATATAAAGTGTAGTTGGAATGAAATGGGAAAACAAAAGAGCAAAATATCCCAGGCCTGTGTGCAGCTCATTGTAACTGAGAAGTTTCCCAGAGCCTCCTACTTCGTACCAGCCAGTATGCCAGCTGCGTGACCTTGGTTATATCTACACTGCACAGAAAGAAAAAACAACTGGAAAAAGCTGGCTGCCCGCTTTTAAAGCAGTGAAAGGGGGGTTCTCTCTCCCCCACACTGCAGCGATGTAATACTGAATGGAGCAGTCAGAGGGTGAAGTTTAAAGGCATCCTGAGCAGACCCATAGTTCTAATGAAACTGGACAATTAAACCAAAAATTTGTTGATAGACTTATCCTGTGGTAATTAGTTGTAAGAGACTTCTTAGTAAATTCACCATGCTAGTTTTTGAGGACATGGGAGACAACGAAAGAAAGGCCGTTTTTTGAGACAAACGGAATGCCAGATTTGGAACAAAGTTTTAATACATGAATTCTTGTATTTGCCCAAAAGTCCTATACCTCTCTTAGGTTAAGATTTGTTAAGTAAATTGTAAGCTCAAATAACGTTTTCTGAGAATTCTGTTTAGTTGCATGTCCTACAAGAAGCTGCTTGGATGGTGCAGATCTGCTTGTGCAAGTGAGAAATCTTCAAGGAACTTTTGAATGCTGTATTTCCACTACTATTAACAGCCAATGTTTTTGATAAAGCAAATACTACACTGATAGATCTGAAACAGGACTTCGATCCGGTAAGGGAAAACAATATCCAATAAATATGACAGCCAAAATGGAGTTAGAAACTTTGAGGGATGAATTTATGACAACTTTACAGGCTGACTGCATTCAATTGGACTTGCAGATTTGTCTATGAAACAACCTGTGGCTATTGTGGGACAGTATGATGAGAATGCTAACAGACTAATATACCAATTGTCACTCTGATCAAGAAAATGCAGTGAATGAATTTAAGTCTTAATAGGCCATGATCCTTTTGTCATATATGTACCATTTGTGAAATTTAATTCTGATTTTTTTATTTTATTTTATTTGTAATCTATGTCTTTGTCAATTGCACTTGCTGGTTTTCTTAACAGCACAGCTTTTGGTATGCATAAATGTAAAATGTAAATTGCTGCAGAACCTGCAAGTCTTTAACATCAGGCCATAGGCCATACTTGTATTTGGTCTGATCCTACATACTTGCACAGTTTTTGTTGATGGTTTTGGGAAGTCTCATAAAGCTGTAGAGGTCTGGTGTGAAGATAACAATTGGCATAATTCTGTAAAAAATATTGAAGGTTCAACCCAATTAGCAGAACTTGGCACAGCCAGTTAGTCCTCAGTCCAGCCAGTTAGTCCCCAGTCCAAATAATGTAAATCAATGTAAAGCAATTTACATTTGGGCATAGCTAAAACACAGAAACAACCTGTGGCTATTGTTGGATAGTATGATGAGAATCCAAACAGACTGATGTACTTGGAATGGATTTTTTTGCCCAATTCTTTTCGTAAAACTATTACTGAGCCCCTGGAATTGATTGTTACTCTGATCAAAAAAGGCAATTGCTTTAAAATCTGCATGTCTTTGATATCAGACCACAGACTGTACTTGTAGAACTAATCCCCTGGGGGAGGGAGTATGCTCGTTTTCTTCTTCCAACAGGACCGAAGTGGCTTCCTGTGAAATTTGTTAAACCTTTCTATGAGATGGTCAAACATGATGCAGGACCTAATGCCATAGATATAGAATCTGTCCCTGCAGCAGAGGGCAACAAAGAAATAGAAGTGACCAAAGGAAGAGGCACTAGCATATCAGAATGATACAGATTTACATTATTTGGACTGGGGACTAACTGACGAAAAAACTTCAATGCATTTGTTTTCCTTATTAGTATGGCTAAACAGCTTTCTCCAATATTTGTTAATAACTGTATTTGTTGTAATTTGTATTATTTGTATTATTCTGTTCTATTGTAGGTTGATTTGCAACAAGAAAATGACACATAAGGTATGATGATCCACAGTGGGCATTCAAACTCACCAACAGAATGCCCCCTTTTGACTTTGGAGGCAAGAGGTGACTGCTTTACCACTCCAAAGTAGTTTGTCAGATGACTGTGGTCACAGGCTGGATTGTGAGGCAGTTACACATTCCCCTGAAATCTGGAGCTTTCAATGAGGAGGTTGATGGCTCTTTAGCACCTTTTGTGCCCCACTGTGCCTGTCCCCACATATATACACCTAGAATGGTACCAAGGTGTTGTCAATAAACTTCACCTCTACCAACTGATGGGTCAGGAGGGGTGGGACCCTCGGTCAGTTGACAGGGTCCTTAACAAAGGAGGTGCCCAGACTAGCTGGGAAGCTTCTGGACTATGTTGTAATGCCCACAGCCACATCTGGCCAAACAATGAAACGGGGTTCCCGACGAAGACCCCCTTTGAGTGGTCTTTTCAGAGCAGCGGGTCTGTAAACTGGAGTCCTTTCCTTAGACAGGAACACCATCTAAGGAAACTTCCTGGGATTAATGACACCTCACTTCTTTTTTTGAGTGAGTGACTGTTTCTTGTGAGTACCCTAAAGTAAAAGGCCTCTAGTTTTGTTTCTTGTGAGTGACTACATGCACGTTGTGGATCCTCATTATTCTTATGATATCATATTTAAATAATCTCCTTAGCTGATACGTGAACCTGTATTTTCTGTTATCAGAGTGCTAAATATGTGGAATACCGTTGAAATTGAATTATAGTGTTTATGAGTGATATGAAGTAAAATAACAGTCTTAGCTAATGTGCAAGGCCTGATTTAGGATTTAGCTAGCACCCTGCAAAATAATTACATAGTTTGTAAGAATTAGGACTGTGAGACAAAATGGCTAACATTATCTAATAGCATAAAGTGACAGGATGTTTTTTCAATAATGTTATCCCAAACACACCACACTCATGTAGTGACTGTTTTCAGTCATGTTCCCACTCATTCACAGCCCAGGCCCTATGTAATTATGTAGTCACTCACAAGAAACAAAACTAGAGGCCTTTTACTTTAGGGTACTCACAAGAAACAGTCACTCACTCAAAAAAAGAAGTGAGGTGTCATTAATCCCAGGAAGTTCCTTAGATGGTGTTCCTGTCTAAGGAAAGGACTCCAGTTTACAGACCCGCTGCTCTGAAAAGACCACTCAAAGGGGGTCTTCGTCGGGAACCCCGTTTCATTGTTTGGCCAGATGTGGCTGTGGGCATTACAACATAGTCCAGAAGCTTCCCAGCTAGTCTGGGCACCTCCTTTGTTAAGGACCCCTGTCAACTGACCGAGGGTCCCACCCCTCTGACCCATCAGTTGGTAGAGGTGAAGTTTTATTGACAACACCTTGGTACCATTCTAGGTGTATATATGTGGGGACAGGCACAGTGGGGCACAAAAGGTGCTAAAGAGCCATCAACCTCCTCATTGAAAGCTCCAGATTTCAGGGGAATGTGTAACTGCCTCACAATCCAGCCTGTGACCACAGTCATCTGACAAACTACTTTGGAGTGGTAAAGCAGTCACCTCTTGCCTCCAAAGTCAAAAGGGGGCATTCTGTTGGTGAGTTTGAATGCCCACTGTGGATCATCATACCTTATGTGTCATTTTCTTGTTGCAAATCAACCTACAATAGAACAGAATAATACAAATAATACAAATTACAACAAATACAGTTATTAACAAATATTGGAGAAAGCTGTTTAGCCATACTAATAAGGAAAACAAATGCATTGAAGTTTTTTCGTCAGTTAGTCCCCAGTCCAAATAATGTAAATCTGTATCATTCTGATATGCTAGTGCCTCTTCCTTGGTCACTTCTATTTCTTTGTTGCCCTCTGCTGCAGGGACAGATTCTATATCTATGGCATTAGGTCCTGCATCATGTTTGACCATCTCATAGAAAGGTTTAACAAATTTCACAGGAAGCCACTTCGGGTCCTGTTGGAAGAAGAAAACGAGCATACTCCCTCCCCCAGGGGATTAGTTCTACAAGTACAGTCTGTGGTCTGATATCAAAGACATGCAGATTTTAAAGCAATTGCCTTTTTTGATCAGAGTAACAATCAATTCCAGGGGCTCAGTAATAGTTTTACGAAAAGAATTGGGCAAAAAAATCCATTCCAAGTACATCAGTCTGTTTGGATTCTCATCATACTATCCAACAATAGCCACAGGTTGTTTCTGTGTTTTAGCTATGCCCAAATGTAAATTGCTTTACATTGATTTACATTATTTGGACTGGGGACTAACTGGCTGACTGAGGACTAACTGGCTGTGCCAAGTTCTGCTAATTGGGTTGAACCTTCAATATTTTTTACAGAATTATGCCAATTGTTATCTTCACACCAGACCTCTACAGCTTTATGAGACTTCCCAAAACCATCACAGAAAACTGTGCAAGTATGTAGGATCAGACCAAACTACAAGTATGGCCTATGGCTGATGTTAAAGACTTGCAGGTTCTGCAGCAATTTACATTTTACATTTATGCATACCAAAAGCTGTGCTGTTAAGAAAACAGCAAGTGCAATTGACAAAGACATAGATTACAAATAAAATAAAATAAAAAAATCAGAATTAAATTTCACAAATGGTACATATATGACAAAAGGATCATGGCCTATTAAGACTTAAATTCATTCACTGCATTTTCTTGATCAGAGTGACAATTGGTATATTAGTCTGTTAGCATTCTCATCATACTGTCCCACAATAGCCACAGGTTGTTTCATAGACAAATCTGCAAGTCCAATTGAATGCAGTCAGCCTGTAAAGTTGTCCATAAATATTCCCTCAAAGTTTCTAACTCCATTTTGGCTGTCATATTTATTGGATATTA